>NC_064440.1:2712500-3344472 GCF_023343835.1 Lagopus muta | reverse complement strand
AAGTTTAAGTGTTCTTAACCAATGCTCTGCTGTTTTGTTAATCAAAAAGCTGGTTTACACTGCGCGTAATTGAGAACTAATACAGAAGTAAGTCAAGGCAGCCGAGCTGGGGATGCTGAGCGCTTATCTGCATTGAGCTGATACGGCGCAGCTCGAGCCGCTCTGCCCGGCTCCCAGCACAACCCCACGGCCCTTCCTGCCTCCAAAAGAGCTCGAAACCATCTCGGTGCGAAGATAAACTTCGCATCTCGAGCACCCGTGTGATCCTTTCTGAAGGTAACCGTGCAGCCACCCAAAGGGCTGCATTAGGCGAGCTGCGGAAACAGTTCCCTGCTGTGACAGAGTTAAATCCATTACAGCACTTCTTCTCTTTTTTCTTTCTTTTTTTCTTTTTTTTTTTTTTTAATTCCCCTCCTCGGGAAAACTGAAACAAATGGTACACTGATCCGACCACTATTCTTTTACTTAACATTAAGCTAAGATAAACTGCTCTTGAACTGTGCATTGAATGTGTGCCTACAGCAAGAGCTCGCAACGCCAGCAATAGTCACTTGCAATTGCACTCAAAAATGTCCCGATCAGAGAACACCTTTCTGATGATTAAATACTGCGAGGGGAAGGAAGGGACCCCCCGACCCGGCAACGTGTCTTTACAGCTCATCTCTCCCACAAAAACGTGATGGGCAATTTTCATCTGTTAATAAAACCTGCCCTGCGAGCTGCAGGCAGGAGCCGGTGTCCTCGTGTGCTCCAGATCTGGGGGAAAAGGGAGAGGATTTGGGGGAAAGGGGAGAGGAAGCGCACCGGGGAGGGCTGGAAGGGACACAGCCCGGCACAGGGAGCCCACAGCCGGAGGGGCTTTGAAGGGAAACAGACACAAATCCCGCTCAGTGCGTCCCCGGGCACAGGTCCGTGCGCGGCAGGCGGGGAAGCGCGCAGCTTGCTCTCTGCCTGCGCCCGATTTGCGCCCGATTTGCGCGGGCAGCCCCTGCCGGCCCCGCGCTATGGGATGAGGATGCGGGAAACAGCGGCTCGAAGCCAGCCCGGCTCCTACCTCCGAGTCCCGCAGCTGTGGCAGGTGGTGGGAAAAGGGTTTTTACTTTACTGTTATCATTATCATCATTTATTTTTTTTTTTTCCCCCTTGGTCTGAGCTATTTTAGCTCTGTTAAAAGTTTTGTTGCCGTCTTCAGTAAACCGTTATTTTCTTGCAGGTTTCATCACTTGTCCGTGCCCAAATGTACCTGTAGATACATGCACACACACACACATACACACACACACAAAGTGATCTCTTAATGAAATATATAGCACAGTGAGAATATCCTGAAATCAGATTCAAGTATTATTATTTGAATTAGGTCCTCTCAGATCCAGAAGACACTGCCTATAAATCAAGGGCAGTCTGGCAGTTCCTTAAAGAGCTAAACTGAATTTAGATGCATATGATAAAAAGAAAAGAAAAAGAAAAAAGTGAATGCTAATTACCGGCTTGCCCAATTTCCTCTTAACCATGTTTTATATAAGAAAAACAAAAACAAACGCACACAAAAAAGCGAGCTCCTCAAAATAAATTAATCCCATTACAAATGCTTTAACATATTATTCATACGTTTCCAGATTACAAAATGGGAGGATGAGCGGCAGATTAAGAGAAGCTGAAGCCTAACCTGCAATGAGAGGGAGTGCCATCGACGTATCGTCATTAAAACATATATCTGCAGCTACACTGAAAAAGCAACCCTCAGCCCATGCGATGATGCTCACGGGCTTTAAGGAACATGTTGGCATTGGCAGATAATCCCCTATTTGTAATTTTTGCAGCCTGTTCTCCAGCCCTCAATCTCACAGCCCAGCAGGGCTGCATCTGAGTGACAAACGGCCCAAGCTTTGCAGGGGAAGGGGGGTGATGGGGGGGGAGAGAAGGGGGGGCAACAACACCTTACCTTATCAATGCTATTTAACATGATCTATGGGAGGGTTGTTTTATTTTAATTTTTAGGCACTGGACATAAACATTTAGCAATTAGCTAAGCCCTTCTGAGATGGAATTTAACCTTAATCCAGGCGATGATTTCCTGCCCTGCACTGAACTAATAATGGGAGTGCAGCTCCTTGAGGATATGGAAATAATGACAACCTATAGCTCTGCCTCGACTGGGGTGGTGCTGGCAGCCCAGCTCGCAGCCTCTTCCCGTTCTCAGTGTGCTCAGCATTCCCCCTTCACGGCTTCTGCCTCACCTCCTTTTCTAGCTTAAAAGATGTGACCCTCTCCAAGTCCATCCACTTAAAAACAAAAACCTCAATATATCCACACAGCCCACAGCTGTCTCTCTGCCTAAGACACCCGGTGCTGTGGCACAGGGACAGTTTTAAGGGCAATTTCCTGGGCGTGAGTTTTCCTTCCCTTTTTCCTCATGTTTCCTGCATGTCCTGACCACGCCATGATGGGCGACGCTTCCTCCTCATCCTCATGAGCTTTTCTTTGCCCACGTCACCACCACACATACAGGTGACCCCTGTGTGCCCGTATGGGGCATCTGATGTGACAAAGTGTTGGGCAGGGAGAGAGACCCCCATGCACAGGGTGAGGGGAAGCCTCCAAAGGGGGACGTTGTGCTTAGGCCTATTGCGGCCATCAATGGACTGCACAGGCCCTGGGGGCTTGGTGAGGGGACAACCTGCAGCTTTATTTGGATTTCTGGATATGTATTTATTTGGATTTGCTCCTTTCTTCTCCAGCAAAGCACAAGGACACACAGTGAGAAGCACGTTTTCTCACTCATGCTGTCACATCCTTGGGGAGAAGGAAAAGAAGGGGGTGGGGGGACAGCATCTTTCCCACAGCAGGGCTGCAGGCACCGTGCCGGGGGAACCAGGGGCCCTCGGGGGGTCTGGCTGCCTTCATGCACAGCTCCACTGCTGTAGGAGCTGCCCTCACTTTGGGAAATATGTATATTTTACTTCTTTTTTTTTTTTTTTCTTTTAAATGAAAATGACCAAAAAACCAACAGGAGGGATTATTTTTTCTGCAGCCACCTGTGGGTAGGGCAGGCCTGGAATTATTTTCCTAAACGGTGAATGCCCTGTGCGGCCCCAAGGCGCTGGTGGATGATTTTCCTCCTTACAGGTGTCTCTGTACTAAGATTAAAAGAGCAAAGCCATTTTTTTTTTCTTTCTTTTTTTCTTCTTTTTTTCTCATTTCCTCATGGAGGGGAGGATATAGAGGAGAGGAAGGGTCAGGGAATGACTCTCCTTCTCCCCCTCCCCCCCCCTCCTGCTGATGAGGTATTTGGGAAGAAACCTTTTTGAATCAACATTCCCAAAGTTTTCAAGTTCCTCTGTGGAAAACCCATGTAGGGATAGGATGCGAGCCAAAGCAAAGGAAAAGATTGTCTGGCTTTAATTTATCTATCCCTGGGCATTTCTAACAAGCAGATCACCTGTAATATTTAATCTCGTGCGAGTCCCTGCATGTTAAAAGTGAATCTCTCTCATATGTTTTTGTTAATTTTGTCATTTATAAAGTCACTCCTGATGGCCTGGAGCTGCTCAGCTCCTGTCTACAACACACATCTCTGCTTCTGGGCTGGGGTAACAGCATGTCTGGGACCTGAGCTGCTTCTCACATTGGGCAGTGAGGGAGGGAGCGGATTGGGGGGGGGGTAAGGATGCTCACCCTGCTCACTCCTTTCCCCTCCTGGATCGATGCTGAACTTTGGGCACATTTCTTGGCTCAGTTGTCAGTTATTAAAATTCGCTGCTCACTTTTGTTTACAGTTGGTTATTTACTTTGTTGAATTTTTAAAAACTTGTTAGAATGCAACTGAACACAGATTCAACAGTATTTAAGCTTGAAAAATAAAGATGCATTAGAAAGATGCCTATTATGCTTCAGAATTATTAATTGACATTTTTATGATGAATAATTAATCATTTGAATAATTTTCCTATCTCTGATCTGAACACATATTTGCATATCTAATGTCTGATTTTAAATGTGGTTTCTTTAGTTGCATTCTCCCAGGACAAAGACATGAAGTAAGTAACATCCTAATGTAAAACTTTTTTTTTTTTTTCCTTTGCAGTTGTAAAAGTATGTTTATTGGAACGTAAGTTTGTGTCTAGTTATGAAGCTATTAATAATCCATGCATGGCATATATGCATTAATAAGACTGCATATCTTTCGGATGTAAGTACATTTAGGCCCCATTTTCTTAAACACAGTGGTAAAACCTCCAGAAATATCCATACATTGCTTACAATCGTGCAGGGTTAACCTAGGAAACCATAAAGAAATATCTCAGACAAGCAGCACGCCTCTCTCGCTTAAATGACACAAAGTGAGAAGACCAAAAGTTGTTTCATTTTGAGGTGCTTAAAATATCAAGAACTTTTCATATTCCCTTCTGCTGTTTCAAGTGTCCTCCCAGCATTGGCTTGCTGTGTTTTAATACGTCGAAATAGTAATCCTCAACCCCCAGCTCACAGAGCAAGAACACAAGTGGCACAGCAGTTGCAAGCTGGTCAGCAGATAGGTGCAAGAGGCGGTGCCCGTTGTGCAACCCACTCAGTTCAGTTGGTGCAAGCACAGCTCAGCCACATGGGGAACAGAAAGGAGGAAGGGGCAGCTGGACAAAACTGTAACCAGAAAGGTATATAAAAGAAAGCAAGCAAAACAAGAAATTCAAGGAGTAGCCTCTGCTCCTCTGCCTTAGAGCCCTGGTTAATTACTGCAGCCGTACTGCCAGCCTGGCACCCACAGGGTTTCACTAGGAAATGCCTTCACTTATGTCAGCTCTGAATTAGATTCATAAAGAAATGAAATCTTTCAAGAACTTATACTCAGTGGCACATTTAGGCATACAGGGATCCCAGATATTCTGTGCATGGGCTATTGGCTCTTGTTGTCGTGCTTAAGAACCGCAGCAATAGATGCTCTGGAAACACCTCAAATGGATGCAGCACTATTAAAGATTAAAGAAAAGGAGATTAAAGAAATTACACTGAAATAGAGGCACAAGTTCTGGAATGCAATGCACGGCAGTGTTTCAATTTGTTTAGTGCCCTTTCTATTGGGAAGATAGCGCATGTGAAATGAAAAATTAAAATAAAAACTTCAAATCCCTTTTCTCATTCGCAGTGGGTAGTAAAAAAATTGACCAAGAAATATGTATACGTATATATTTTTATAGTGAAAGTATATTATATAGACTATGGTAATCTAGTGGGCAATATCTGACAGACAGAGACTGTATAAAGAAACCGTGAAATGTAGCTCTCAGAAGAGGCTGAAGTTGGATGAATAGGATGTTTAACAGTTGCATACGCTCAGTGATAACAGATTTTTATTTTATTTTTTTTAATTGCTGAGGGCTTTGAGTTTGTAAAAGCAGAACGGTAAATGCCTTGCAGCGTGGAGGGCTCAGCTCTGAGGCCAGTGCCAGGATCTGCAGAGAGTCCTCAGCCAAGGGACGAGGTGGGAATTAGGGTTTAACTTACAGATTTTGCATCTACAAGCACAAGAAAAGCAAACATTCCTGAGATGTGGGGTCCCTGTGGGGTCCTCCTGTGTTCTCCTTCCCTCGGGCATCAGCAGCAGCAGTACTGGAGTGAAAGCATCCAGCACTGAGTTGGCCAAAAACCCTTGGATTTTGCCTTAGTGAGGATGATGGACAACTTTGGCAGATTTATTTATATTGGAAATGCAGATTTTATTTATTTTATTTTATGCAGAGTAAATGGTGAATACGAAGTAACCCCTGTTCTACCTATTTTGCAACCAGACCGAACTTATTTCTCCCCATCATTTCACTCTTTTTCCTACTGACTTAGCTAGATGAAATGAGGTGAATAAACTGGCAGGGAAACCATGTGTGAAGCTGACGTTTTGTTGGCCATCTAAAAGTTTCCATGTCAACTTGACTACCCAAACAGCTCTTATCACCGCTCTGGGGAAAGTATCTCCTTCTCTCTGTGACTTCAGGAGGTTATCTGTTTATTTAAAATCTACACAAACACAAGGGTGACAAAAACGTTGAGAAAATCCCAAATGATTTGAAACAATTTGATCCTTCCGAGGAAGTTCAATGTTTATAGAATTGCTTGATATTGGGGAAATTTCTGCATGTTCCAGTGACACTGCTCACCTGACCTGCACATGTACACATGACCCAGCAGTCACGTTCTCTGTCAGGGCTGGCACTGGACTTGCCAGCTCTTCTGCTTGCTTCTCCCCGACCATCAGCATCACCTCCAGCTCATCTACGGATCGAAGCTTGGCCAACTGGCCCTTTTCCAAGCCCAAATCTTAAGCTCTGGATTATTAGAGCTGTCAAAAACAGGAGAGCTTATTTTTACTGCCACAGAAGTTTTCTATCGGTCTTCCCTTCCTCTCCGGTTTGCATTTGAATTTTTTTTTTGTTCTCAGGAAATGTCCTGATTGTCCTCTGGGTCATTTGGTTTCAAGTTCCCCAGGTCGGTGTCACATTAGAGATACCTATATTTGAACAAGTCATTTCCCCTCAAATGCAGTGCTAGGTGCACGTACACTCCTACCAACACTTCTTACTACACTGCTTAAAATTTGCTCCATGCAGCAACCAAACTATTTTAAAACCAGCCATCTTTTTTTAACAGACATCAGCTATCCTGCTTCAAATCTCTGACAGGGATGTGAAAACCGCAGCGTCAGAACAACTGCTGCTCCCTTCTCAAATTCTGACAAGCAACTTTCAACCTGAAATCCTCTAAAAATGCATGTATATATATAGATAGATATATAAAAATCAAAATTGACTATATTGACTGTATTTCTTTGCCCAGTTCTGACAGGTTGGAAATGTGTGCAGAAATGAGCAATGCAGAATATGGCAATAGCATTTGGTGCTTGCCCAGGGGGTTCACCTACCACAAGGACTTTATGGGTGGATGTTTCCGGATTTTGTGTGAGGGAGAAAGCAAAATGACCTCCAGAATGATTTCAGCAGCTCGGTTGGGTTGATGTGAGTGCTAACATCCATGGCTCCTGTGAGGAATTGTGACAGCGGTCTTTGTGCCATAATTTGAGTGAGCCATATCCCACCAAGCAAAGATACTTTCATGGATCCAACATGGTTCCTATTCAGTGTTATTCCTTATTTGACCTTAATTTTTGCATCTGATATGGCCAACTGATTATACTGGAGGCAGCAGAGATGGGAACAGGCACATCACATGCTCCAGAAGATGCTGAGATAGTGGGAAGAAATGGGGGATTGTAACAACTGGGCACCATGCAACCTGGAAAGGATGGCCTTGGTGGTACTCATCATGATGGCGTATCCTCCTACAATCACCAGCCATCTGAGGCTTTTCAGGAACGCAAACAGGTTTGGAAACTATGCCCAAAGGGTAAAAGCAAACTCAGACAGGTGTCCCATGATTTGATATGCAGCTCACTTTGATGGCTTTGGGAGCTTATAGGGAGGTTCAGGGCAGCGAAGCCTGGACTGTTTCACAGCTCATCCATACCACCCACCCTCCAGCTGTACATGGCAGCAGTGTCCTTGCTTATGCCAAAGCTAGTGGCACTTGTTTTTGAGAGGAGAGTAGCTATCAGTGAGGTCCATATCCAGAATTCACACAGCAGCATTTAAGAAGCATGAGTCCATGAAGTCCCAGAAGTGTGAAAAGTCACCCCTGATATTTCAGTCTGGAAAGCATCTGCAGTTGGAGGTGGGAGCATTGGAAAATCAGTGCTAGTTTGCATACAGTGAAGGCAAGCTCTCCCTCGTGCCTGGTGGTGAGGAGGCAGAAACAGAGCAGAGACTGAAACCACTGCAAATATTTGTTCTCATTGTCAGATGTTTCTATAAAATCAGTTGTTACTGAATCACTGTTGAAGTTATTGAGCATTTAAATAAGCAGAGAGTGAGAAAAGCTAAGTCTAATTATACGTTTCATGCCATTTACAGAGGTTTCCAGGGGATTTTCTTTTAATAAAAGTGCAGTGCATCAAAAAGAATAAATCCTACAATTTTGTTATTTACAAATCAGCTTCTTCTGCCTCAAGCTGACAGACTTACTCTCCATCTTAACACTCTTCCTTCCATTCCAAAATGCACCCAGTACATTGACATTTCTTCTAATACTTGTCAAGTGTCTACATACTATTTTGTGCTCCTTAGGCCGGTAAGCAAATGGATGCAAAGAAAATCATAGCATTGGCATAATGAGTGTCTTCTTACAGAACGATATAAAGAAAAAACCCATGGTGTCAGAAAGCATGTAACTCTGATGTGTTCCAGATGAAGAGGAAGAAGTGCCTTTTATACCCCTGCCCATCAAATCCTGAAGTTTTCAATTTAGAAGCCTGTCTGGAGATATTATTAACTTAATCTTGATTTATTAACTCAAGAAAATAAAAAGTTTGGATAATTTTTATCCTTTTCACTTCTATTTTTTGCCACCTAAACTACTCTGCACCTGCCTCCAAATTGTATTGCTGTTCGAGTGTGCACCTCAACATCCAGGACCAAAGCACACTACTAAACTCTTCTCACCTATAAGATCAGTGGATGCAGCACCCAACCCTACAGTCTCCATCTATGCTTTAGGAAGGAACAGCCATACTGAATCCAGCAGATAAGTCACTCATTGCCTCTCTGAGGCTACTCCCTGTGTTGGAGGTGAATTGAAATAGAGAACACCGTGAGGCCACCTACTTGTTTGTCCAAGTCAGCTGCTGGCATAGATATAGAACACTGACTGCTTCAGCAATTAAAATGCTACATGCGAAGGTTACCAGAAAAACAAAGGAATGAAAATTGAAGGGGTTCTCTTAAGTATGAATGTACCACACAGACAGAACAGAGACACGAGTTCTGCGTGCTTTCCAAGGTCTTAGACTTGCCTTGCAACAGTCCTGCCACTGCAAGATGGGCCTCCTTCCTGAGCAGACACTGTCAGTTGAGCCAAATTCTATGACTGTTTTGTGATATGGATATATGCAGACTGGGGACTAAATTAAGGACATTAAACTCAATTTCCTTAAGACGTGAGCCAGATTTTAATATTGCAGCTGTCCAGAGGTGAAAGGGTAATGAGGACATGAGGAATTCCTGGATGGGAAAGGGACACTTGGCCCAACAAGTCTGTCCCCCCATCAAGTTTATTACAACACACCTCCCTGTCTTGTCGATATATCCTCCAGCCCTGTCTGCCTTTATAAACATGTCTGGCTATCTCTGCTGTTAATTAATACTCTAGTTCACTTGGTGCTTTTATTTAACTAAATGCCCACTGCACTGTGAACTGGATAGCTCTACATGAATTTACTGTTGATTCCCAGACCCTTCATTTTTAATTGGCTTTTATTTTTTTAAACCCACCAGATACAACCCCCACTTCACTTTCCACCCTAATTATGACAACCTAGCGTTTAGGTTTTTTAGAAAGGATTAGGCTCAGCCTTAATTTGTATCAACTATCTTTAACAGTCAGAAACAACCATTGCTTCATATCTTATTCCTCTTTGAGTCGCTGAAGTTCTTCTCCGGAAAAGGTGATCAAAACTGGAATCATTGGAGAAAATCTATCATGTTCCTCATGCAATAACAGCTCTTTTGATTTTTCAGGCTATCCTTCGCTGGAGTGTCCGTATCACACTTTATTTATACTGAATTGGCATTGATTCAAAATTGATGTACTCAATCTGTCAAACAATTCTTAAGGTGGAGCAGGAATTTTGGTAGCCAAGTATTAATTTGGCTATCTCCTGAAGTCAAGAAAGAGCTTTGAAGGCAGATAGGAGGAAAAAAGCTCCCAAGAAATCAGTATCATTACAGATGCTTCTGACTGCTAACTGGTCTTCATTTATTCAAAACTATCTCCCTTTAAATATTCCGCTAGCAAAGTTGAGAGCAAATTAGCATACAGATGCTTCCTCAGAATGCCAACATTTGAAAGAAAAAAAAAACTGGCTTTTTCCCTTCTTCTGAGGCAACTCAAAGGAGAATGTCATTAGGAATGAACAGAAAGACAGGGAAAGAGACGAGTCACAAGCAAACCCCCCAGTTTCAAAATATCAAAGACCAAGACACAAGGAAACAGGGAAAAGAGGTTATTGGGGTGTGAAATAAGAAAGGACTCAAGTTTGTTGCTAAATGTTGAAATCCCATAAAACTAAGACACCAGCAATTATTTCTGATATCTATGCTCTGCTGTTCAAAAAAGCAACTTGGCTATATGACGAATGGGAAATTTTTTGTTTGCTTTAAGGTTTGGCTTGGAAAAAACCAGCATTGCTAGCAGAGATTGTTTAGTAGAAGAAACTCTGCACCCTGTTGAGAAACACTGAGGTTTCGTTCAAGAACCAAGATGGCAGCATTGGGTGGAGAAGGAACTCTGAGAAACTTGGGAACAGAATTAAAAAAAACAGTTACTGGTTTCATGCAGGTGAAGAAGCAATTCTGAGAGGGGGAAATGGAGAAAAAACAGTACACAGTATCATAAATTATTTGATTAAACACATGTATAATAAAGATATTAAAGTTTTCATCTTCAGACAGTTCTGAATTAGCAGGTCCAGCTCCATTTCCAAAGTACACACTGAAATGTGAGTTGAGGAGACTCCTGTACATGGGATTTAGGAGACACAGCCTTTAGTACTTGTGAAAGGAGGGCTGGTAAGGTCACGCAGCATAGACCTGAGCCGTGGTGCCCTGAGGCTTTCCTCCTGTCCCCATTTCTCCTGGCAGGGCTGAGCTATTCAGGACAGGTCTGTATCACCCCGGGGGCAGAAAGGGACTGGAAGTGCTTCAAACTCACATGGGACTCAGGAGCAAGGGAGACAGAATTACCTTTGTTATCTGTCCCTTGTGATAACACCATCCCTGGGAGAAAAGTCTTACCTTACCCTAGTACTTATTTGTTAAATCGACATGGAGAAGTGGGTTTTGTTGTTGATTTGGTTGTTTTCCTTAATTCCAGAGTTGTTTTGTCCTTTTTTATTAAAAACAAAAAACAAAAACAAACAAACAAAAAAAACCTCTAAATTTTCAATTTTCAATTTTGTAATTCAAGGCACAATTAAAAATAAATAAATAAATAAGTCTGAAACCTTCTATTCTATCCTTTCCCTTTTTCTGGTATTCCTCCCTGCTCTCTCTCTCCCATCCCTTTGCATAGCATACCTCCACCACTTCTGTCAAGCCTCTCCCCATCTGGCACATGTTTTCACATTTCCCACTGCATCAGAAAAGCCTGTTTACTTTGCTCTATCAGCTTGTGCGACAGCCCAGCAGCGTGTTCCTGGTGCTGCTGATGCTGCATTTGTTGGTGATCTGGATCTTGCATTTAGACGGTTGTTGCTACTCCCCTGTACCTCATGTCCCCAGCATATTTTGCTATGTTACCTTTGATATTCTGGTTTAATTCTTCTGCATAGATTAGAGACAAGACAAGCTCCTAACCTGACCAAAGCACTATCCTGTATTGACTGCCAGTCTCTAAATCATTCAGTGAATACTGTTTTCAGACTGTTATCAGTTCATTAAAGTTTATCATTTAGGCAGTGGCTCTGTACCTTGCTGGTAATCTTCAGTGTAGGATCTTATCAAACACTCACAAGGAAGCCTGGGCATGCCATACAAACACACTGTATACCACCTATACATATTTCATTGTCTACCTTGGCAGCAACACCTTTGAAGAACTCCAGCAAACTATTTGAGCACAATTTCCTGCTCTAAAACCACACTCTTTGACTCTGCTCAAATTAGGATTTTCGGCATGTTTCCTTATTAAATCCTGTAAAATTATTCCTGCTCTATTCTTTGTTGCTATAATTGTGTTATGTTCATTTGTTTATATTACAGTTTTAAAATATTTTATGTATGTATTCCTCTGCATGTGCCTATGTACACAAAAGTGCATATGTGTATATGAAATTGAGTTCATATTGAAGTATATTGGGCTTTAAAGCTGAATACGTTAAAATAGTTAATGCAGTATAAAATGCAAAGGATACAGTTAGGGACAGATCTTTGGCTAGAGTAAATGAATTTGACTTTGAATACATTTTGCTAACTTAAATGGTGTTAACTTGATTTATGTGAGCTGGGGAGTTAACCCTTATGCAATATAATGTCTTTACTTCAGTGCCAAGAGATCAGAATTATTGTTGAGATGCTTCTTAACATTTCTGATTTACCACAGATTTCAATCCACATTTCTGTTGTATCTCTGGCTCAAGAAATTTATTTGTAGTTGATAAAATCATTCTTAATGTCTTAGTAAATTTTATTACACGTACTATACATTATTTTATTTCAGATTAGTAATTACTTGCACTTTAATTTTCCATTATTTTACAAAGTTTAACACTCTTTCCAGCTCTGTTAATTAATAAATTAGTTAATTAATCAATTAACTTGTTGATCTGTAGCCTTTCCCTTTGCAAAAAGGAATCTGGCAGTTTCTGGTAAATATGATTAAAACTTCATTAATATTAGATTAATGCTTATTTTCTTTGGAAATCTAACATTGCATAGAGGAAGTAGGCTCTTCCCTTCTTGTCTGTGGTGGAACCATGAAATGGAAATCAGATCTAAGGGAGATAGGCCTTCTGTACTAGCCAAGGGAAAAGCATGCCAAAACAACATTCATTTGAGCCAGGAAGATTTTTGGAGACAACACAAGCTCTTATTGCCCTGATCAAAACTCTGGATGCCCCTAGCTCCCTCTCCACCAAGATTAGACCTTCTTTCCACGGCAGAGGCGAAGTCCCCAGCACTGTGCAAAGCCCAGCATCAACTGCTAGTGCTTGTTTCAATGCAATTTGTTGGTGATGAAAGCATGTGTCCAGCCAATGTGGAAAAACAGCTTAAACACTGGTCAAAAGGAAACATGAAGACCTCAGATTCACCAGGCTTTGGCAGTGGCTGCCCACTGCTCGTGCTGGAGCTCCTTTACCTGTGAGAGATCTGGATTTTAAGTACCTGCTCTCAGGTACGCTGGTTATATTTCAGTGATTAAATATAACATATATGGAACTGGAGATGAGTCTTCTGGTCATGGGACTGCACGAGGTCGATTCCATTTATAAACTGCTAAGCCCATGCTTTGGTATGCCAGGAACAAAAATATCTGAATGAGAAGTTATTACTTGTAAGTATGAACGATGAGGTCCCATCTTTGAAGAGCTTCCCAACCAGATTACCTACAAATCACAAAGCTTATTTGATTTTCTTCAGTTCACTACTACCAGATTCCCACTACTGTGTGCTATTGACCTTTTTTTTTTCCCCTCACTGGCTGTGTAAACTCTTTTACTGTTAACATGGATTCAAGAACGAAATCTTACTATCATTAGCTTTCCTTAATTGTTCTTTTGACTCAAGTATTTACTTTGTAACTCTCCCAAGCTTTTCTTAATAAGAATGTTTTCTATTGATTTATCCCTTAAGATCTATCTTTATCATAGTGAAGTTTGAACTCTCTATCATTAACTTCAAAATCATATTAAAATTAAATGCAATTAAAGTTAAATTTTATAATTAAAATTAATCTTACAGCAGTACACATCCTTATCTCCAAGTATGGGACTCAGCACAGCTGCTAGTTGCTCAGTGGGCTAATAGCATTGCCACTACAAACAAACTCTTTTAGCTTCCACATAGCTATCGCACTAATCAATACCCAAATAATTAAATTTCTCCATTATCAAATTCTAGTTTTCTTTATCAACTTTTCTTCCACCAGTAATTTTGTTGTCTTAATCTGGTTTCTTCTCCAGAGGTCTATAACAACTGTATAGTTACACCAGATAATCTTTCCTTTCCTCTCTGTTAAGTTCTCTAGCCTTCCAATTTTGAAGTCCTGTAAGGAAGATGCAACTAAATGGAAGTTTGATCAAGATATACGTATATATCTCTAATACAGACTACTAATTTTATCTTGTCTCACCCTTGAGTGAAATCCTATGCATGCATTTGAAGTTACCATTAATTTTCTTGATTCATTCTCTTATTTTCTCTCCAACTATTTCTAGTAATTTTGAGCAACTATTTCTAGTAATTATTAGAAATGAAGAAAGATCTAGAGGCCTGTATCCATACCCCCTCTGGACTTTGTAGCTCACACCCGTCTTTAGTTAACATGAATACAAACAATACTGTTTTCTAGATTAGTATCTAATTCTTCAATGTTATATCCTTACCTGAAACTTTTTTACTGTATTTTGACACAGCTTTGGTCCAGACCAGCTTCTCAGGGGAAGGGTTCTACATCATAGAGCTTTGCTCTCTCCTTAGACCTCATACCAAAGGAGCAGAAAGGAAGAAGGAGTCCTGTTCCTTTTCATAGCCCTGCAAATACAACTCAGCCAAATCACTCCAGCCAGCTTCAGCTGTTCATTACTCTATGAATGCAACACTTTCTGAAGGAAATTTGCTGCTGAATTAAGGGGGGAAAGTGGGCTGCAAAACAAATGTTGGTGATAATGAATTGAAGTGATGATCTGAGGAGCTCATAGTGCTTCACAAGCATTAATTAATTAAATCCTACCAGATCCTAGTGAGGTAGGCATTACGGCCCATACTTCAATGCTGGCTGCAGTGTGCTATTTCTGTGTCTCAATATCATTTTGTTAATATGTATTCTGATGCGCCGACTGAAATGGCGTCTGACTAGTAGAGATGACTGTGCATATATTTAAGCTGTGAATATTTTGCATGATGAGACTTCATGTGTGCAAAAAAAAAAAAAAAAAATCTTTGTTTTTCTTTATACTGCCTTGTTCCTGAACAAGAAGTGTGTGATAAATGAGTTATGCAGAAAGCACTGAAGGACTGCTGGCAACGTAGAGTTCTGTACGATATACAGCTCATTCTGTTACTGAATTAGGACTTGTATCTCTTTGTTTTGTTACTGAGAACTTGAGTGCACTTCAATGAATGCAAAGGTTTCTTCCTTTTGTAATATAATTTACCTAATTGCTGTAAAAAATTAACCTATGATTTTAACTGCAATTATTAGAGCACTTGAATTTATTAGTAGTAAAATATAAAAGTTATTCGGAGTTTTCATTGTAAGAAGCATGTTTTGTTTTGATACCAATGTGGAGCTTTGACTTCCAATGAGTGCTTTCCCCCTTTTTTTTTCCACGTGGCTCCAAATGAGATGTTGTTTATTACTTGAAACATTATATGTAAGCCCCAAGAATATGTTACATGTGACTGCAGTTCTGGCAGACTTTGAGAAACTGAAGTTTCCAGAAATTTTGCTGTGTTTCAAAACCAGAGCCGTGTTTTAAAGAAAGATTTCTACTTCCAAATGTGTGGTTGCCTGAACCTTTTACATTTTCAAGTCAGATTCCCTTGCCAAATAACACACTGTACCTTAACTATAATAAAAAAGCAGAGACTGTGTTTATAAAAACATTGCAGGAGCAACTGTGATCATATTTCTTGAATTTATTCTATTTGTGTGCTTAAATATGCATTTTATAGTAAGCTTTCCATTGCACCGGTCACTTACAGGAGTAGAAAATGACATGCACAGGCAGAAGGTTGGCATAACGCAACAAACCAAACTGGTAAAGTACAGGAATTCAGAGCCAGACCAAAATATGAGGTCAAGGAAGTTTCTTTTATAATAATAGTGGTTATCTGTTTAATGTGTGATCTGGCAGTGATGCGATGTTGACCATAAGCAATTAGGCATGTTTCTAAACTGGTGGTATACAAACCCTAAGTAGCTACATGCAAGATAGGCTGTGAGAAACGGGCACTCATGTTCTTGTGGTTCTTCTTGCTTAATGTCAATTAAAATTACGGCTTAGTCATAGGAATTCTCTTATCGTAAAATAATACTTGTGTTCACTACATCCATTGCTATATACATTAAATCCTACATTGGAACTGCTGTTCTGAAGAAAAATCCTGTCTGAGCTGATATGTACTGAATAGTATTCCTCTTAACAGTCGTGTGGTTAAATGTGCAACTCTCTGGTTATTGGTTAAAGTTTTCTTTACAACTGAGTTCTTATGTCAGTACCCTTGTTCTGTATGTTGGACTCAAGTCTGGAAG
Source organism: Lagopus muta (assembly GCF_023343835.1). NCBI lineage: Eukaryota > Metazoa > Chordata > Aves > Galliformes > Phasianidae > Lagopus > Lagopus muta. The sequence goes on along the minus strand of NC_064440.1, from coordinate 3,328,401 downwards.
CGAGGCATGTCTCTCTGCATACGTTTAGTTACTTGGGCAAAGTTAAGAGCAGGAAGGTCTGTGATGCCAAGCTGACTGAGTACAGAGTGGGAGCTGGGCTGTGATCCTGGCACTGAAATAGATGTTTTATGACTTTGGTGGATTCACTGGACGACGTATCTTCTCATTAGCTTTTAATAGACTTGGATCCCACTGCTAGAATGACCTCTGTGCCCATCTCCGAAAAAGGGGATTGTGGTGTTTTTGCTGGGCTTAGAAGGATGTGGCTGGAGTGGGAACCATGCGGTTGAGCTAGCTGCAGTAGGAACCATGCTAATGAGCTATGAAGGCACTCAAAAGAGCTCATTCTCTCCCCAGAGCAAGCAGTTGCATGAGATTTGGCTGTATCACACAAATCCTGCAATTGCTGCTGTGAACTTTCAGTGGCTTGAACCTCTGCCTTTGCGCAGAAGGAGCTGGGGTCACCACATCTCCCTTTCTGCCTCTGGGTATCTTCTAGAAATAATCACTTATAAACCAGCGTGTGATTTGCATAAAACAAATCCCAACCTGAGCCTTAGCAAAACTTTGGTCTTTGTAGAAGTAACGGCTCAATATGTAAACTCAGCACGGATACCTGCAAAGCATCCCAGAGAGAAATAGTCTTACTTCAGTGCCAAAAGACCTAACTGAACAGGGATTTAATGACCAGAACACAGTGGTTAATCATTGGTTATTTAGGAGCCATATCAGTACTCTTGCAATAGTCCTGAAGAGGTTGTGTGGCCACGTTGCATCACACCAGGGCACGTGCTTTGGCTGTCACTTCTAGACTCCCCCAATGTAACCTTTCATCCTTTTGCTTTTCAGAAACAAAAATAAGGGCTGCAAAAATCCATGACTGTGGTTTAGAACTAAATAAGGAAAAAACTGCTTACTGAAAAGCCACCCCCTCTGAGAGAAATGTCAGTGACACAATGGATGCTATTATTCTGCTCCTTTACAACCAGACTGGAGGGTTCTGTTATAGTCCTTAGTAAAGGGCACCAGCATCCTATCAGTAACTGATGCTTCTGATCAGCATTCAGAGCTCTGTTTTTGGTTTGACACTTCCAGAGAAGCTCCTGAGCAGGTCCAAGACTTTCTGCTCTGCATGGGAGGCAGTGCTGGGCTTAGTGCTTTGCCAGGTAGCATGGCTGAAGCAGTCACTTTCTTGCCTGTTGCTTCATTGTATAAGCAATATTTTGGCACCTTACCCCTAGTTGCAGTCACACAAGGCAGTTGTTCATCTGGGGTCATGAAACAGTGATATGCAACGAGTATCTTAGGCCATCTAAGTCTGCAGTACTGTGCAATTCTTGTGTAGGAAAAAAGTATGTATTCTTTTGGAGGGCAGGATTATTCTGACTTTTTCCATAGCATATGTCTTCTTTTAAGGAAAAATCATCTCAGAGAACTTATCTCCTCCCATTCGTGGTCATGTGGCCCATCTACTACTTTCTGGTAATGAAATCCACGGTTTGCAAACACTACAGCAATTATCTCCATGGAAAAGTTCTGATAGGAACAGAGTATTATTGTAACCTTCTTTATTATGATTTAGCAGCTGGAAACAAGGAAAATATCCAAGACTACTGTGCTACTCATCTGTCTGCAGAATATCAGCAACAACTCTGTAGACAAAGCTGAGAATGAAGTTATATGTAATAAGTGTTTAGATGTGTTTTTATGTGAGGTGAGAAAATAGTGCAGGCTGTGCTACCTAATTTCTTCCTACTTGGAAACACTTTTGTTCTTTAAACAAGAATAGATTGTTATTAAAAAGAAAAAATTAATCTCTTTCCAGGTGATTGTGCAGTTCTTTTTTGGCACATGGCACTCTTGTGAGTGAATGAGGAGGTGAAAATATCTTTATACGCCAAACAAATTCCAGTGAATTAAATAGCGACAGAACAATCTGCTATTGGGAAGATATTATCTGGAAGGTGTCCCAGTGTCTTGGAAGATCTTGCCTAGAAAATAATGGGGTTTGCCTTGTAATGCTGAATATCAAGGAAACTTTCCAGTAAATCCTGTGCCACCTCAGAATTTAGATGCCTGGGGAGCTTGATGTAACCAATGGTTTAGAGAGATCTACTTCAAAGCCATATAAACATGAGGCTTTCTGCAGGCCTATGGATGTGTGTAAACTCATGTGACACACAGGGGCCTTCAATTTGTGCTAAAAAAGCGGGACTGAGCAGCAATGAGGAAGAAGACATGGCAAATGGGGACTTCTTGAAAATAGCCCTAAGAGGTGAGTTACTTGCTGAAGAGGTAACAAATATGTTTTCACCTCCAAATCCTCACTGTTTTTTGACTTTGGGCCTTCAGGCTCTCCCTCATGGAAACTCCGTCTTGCATGAGTAAGAGATACAGAAGCTCCAGGGGAAACACACGGAGTCTGTCGCATCCTTTCTGTTCTGCAGGAAGGCAATTGGAGAGCTGCAAAGGATCCATTCGCTCAGGTTATGCTTTTGGAAACCCTTTCACTCCCTTTCATTCTGGTTTACTTTCCTGGTATCCTGCAGGCTTTCTCCTGCTCCTGTAGCAGCTGCGTGGCTGAGGATTTGGTACCCTCTCTGGGAGTTACTGCTACGTTAGCAAATACGTAAAAGTTTAGCAGTAAAAATATGACTCAGAATAGCTCCGCCTCACTGCTGTTCCCCAGAAACACAACTTCAACAAGGCTTACTTTGAGAACTGAGGGTATGAAAGTGTACTGTGGAGTGAGCAAGCTCATATCATCAAATACAGCGCATTCTGTGCCAGCCAGCACAGAAATGTAAGCAGCCCAGTGTTGTGCTGATCTGAAGTGGCCTGGAATACAATAAGAGGTGAATCTTCTTTCAGAATTACAGCAAATCATTTTCCCTGGGCAGATTTTGAGAGCTGCTGCTTGCTTTTTCTTTTTTTTTATTCTTGTATTTCTTCCCAGTCGTTTTGGATTTGACTGAAACTGGCTGTTCTTAGAGTTGGATTCCAACCGAACGAGCGGGTTTGCTCCAGCCTCTGCCTGACCCTGGGTTATAGGCGCTTCAGAAAGCAAAAGCAGAGCTGTGCAAACATCTCGCCTCTCATCTTGCTCGCAGCAGCTTCGTGAACACAACATGGGATGGGTTTCCATCAGGGAGGGTGCTTTGCATCCCAGCTGTCCTGGAGGGCAACGTGGGACTGCTTCGGGAAAGCACAAATAATGCTTTCTTAAAAAGTGATCGCTGTTATATGTGCCTTCTCCTAGCAGAAAGGAAAGTTGAGACGGGAGTGGGGGGGACAGGCACGCAGGAGGCAACAGAAATGCATTATGCATTCATTTTTAAATAGTAAAATCGTCAGAGTACTCTGATGCCGTATTTCTTCTCTGTGGTGTTTGCATATTTGTGCCGAACATGGGATAACAGAGCATATATGGGTATATAATATTAGTGAAGAAGAAAATGACTGCTGCAGTACTTTCTACTCTCAGTTCCTTCTTCAGCAATGCCCTTACACCTTTCTTTTTCAGGCTTTTTGTAGCATCCTAAACAGAAGGATATTGAAGGGAGCTGATTCTGCTTTGATCCTTATGCTTGTTGTCAAAGCGCTTGGGATTGAAGAGACTGTTGGCTACAATTGACTGTGACAATTAGGAGATGATCAGAGCCCTAGAGTGGAGCACTTAAAGGGTAATTTACATGTCAGTTTGTCGAATAAAAAAAAGATATTCAGCTAAGATTTTTTCTCCCCTCAGAGCCTTGTAAACTGCAATTTGTGCTCTAGTAAGAAAAACCTGGCAGAGGAGTTAGGATAGCCATTTCCATTTGAAAAGAGGCAATCATAAGGCCACTGCTGAGCCTATTGTCCACTAAAAATGCTGATTTGCAGTCAGGGAGTGAAAGAGTGGAACCATCACTAAATAGAACCTAGTGCAAGGTAACTCCCCCTCGGTGGCTTTCTAATGCTGGCTGGAGGTTTTATATACCTTAAATCCTGCATTTACTATCATTATAACATTGTTACTGATCATGAATGTCCTTTATCGTAACAAAAAAAAAAAAAGCACGTATTGAGGGGGAGGTGGGAGAACCGGGAGCTCCCAGTCAGTTGATAGGCGAACGCCGGCTATCTATTGTATCACATCTTTCTTATTCTCTTGCCTTTTGTATGCCAGCACAATTTTCTTCTCGTCACCCCTTGCACTTTGCCATTCAGGCACCTTCCATAACAATTTTCTCATAGGTTTTCCATACCTATTTACACTTCATTTTTTGTACACCCTCCCTATGGATTTTTAGCATTTTCCGCATTTAACCTGCTGGGAAAGGAAAAGAGAGAGGGAGGCGATGGGAGCAGCTCAGTTCAGAGTTTGCCTTCCTGCAACTGCGATGGAGATCATACACACTCAGGTCTGAGAGGAGTGCAGCTAACGCTGCTGCTGACGAAATAAACTTTCTGGTCGGCCTGAGTTGTAGCAGATGTTACATTCTGAACAGTTTCAGGAAGGGATATTATTGGATATGCATGCTACTCCAGTGTTCACCCGTGCAAATAGGTGTATTTATTTTTGAGATTGCGCCATAGCCTTTTCTTCCAGAGGGGGCATTTTCTCCCATCTTGCAGTCATCTCCCCCCAAAGGAAATGCCCATGTACTCCAGTTTGGGAACCAGAATGAGAGACTTTGCTTTATCATTGCTATGATCAGGTGGCCTTTGCTATCCAGGATTGTGTTGCCATCAAAACCCACAAGCTGCATTTCTGCCATTTGTACTAGAAACATGCTTTAACTTGGCTTCTGTACATAGTAAAGAAAATATTTCAAAATACTCCTTAAAGCAGTGTAGCATCCCCCCTCATTATAATTTAAAGAAAATTGTTCTATACAGAGGTCCTCTCTGCCAGGAGAGATGCTGTGCTATGTTGTCATTCTTTCCAGGATGCTGTACATGTGAGATGATGGCTTTTGCCCTCCCCTGCCATTATACTTAACTTCTCAAATGTCCCATTGTTTGTACGCTCTTGTCTCTGCGTCCGACATAAAAAACAAACAGGAATAAATAAGACAGGGAGAGTAAACAGTATAATGACAGGGGGAGTCTGGAATGACTTTGTCTTCCAGTGTGTCTGCAGAACCAAGGCGGTGGTAAATCTGTATCAAAAAGCAAAAAACCCAGACATAGCAGGAGGTCCTCGTCTCCCAGGTAATGGCTAAATGACGAGCAGATGAGCCATCGTCATATTGATTTAAGCATTTTGTTCCAGCCAGTCATGATTAACTTTGATTTGTTTTTACTTTCCCCTTACAGGTTTGCATTTAAAAGACTCTCAGAGTGCTAATTGTATAAAATTCTGATAGCTGCACATTCTCCTGTTGGAAAGGTAATGGATGGACAGATGAATGAATGCATGATTTAAGGTTTCCCTGTACTTTTGCATTAAGTTATTGTTATTAGTATTATTATTTTGAAAGGAGCTGGAAGAAGAAAGTTGCACTCACTCAGTGTGTATTTTGAGAAGTCTTCACGTCTAGGGGGACAGAAGACTTTTGGAATGTAAACTTCATTAGAATTTAACAGAGATGTGCTTTTGTCTATGAATTATCAAATCTACTGTTCCCGTTACTGAATGTAATTTTAACATAAGTGAATGTACATATTGATCATCATGTCAGAAAGCATATTATACTGTTTCTATAATTACCTTTCTTGCTTAAAAATACAGAGTACAAAAAGTCTACGTACAATAAAAATATATTTCCTTAAGCAACACTGGGTTATACAGATTTAGTACTAAATTGGGTTTTAAGTTCATGAGAATAAATCATACTGGTACAACTGCTTTTTACATGTGAGAAATTATATTCGTAATAAGGCATGGTATTACTTCACTTGAAAAGGTCTGAAATAGTTAAAGATCATGACAAATTATGTATAGTGAAATAGTGTGACCTCATTCAGTACCTATCTTCTCATTCAGTCTGAAATATATCCCTTTATTGCTTTGTGAATTAATAATATGATGTTGGACAACTACAGATGACTTCTTGTTAATTAGAATTAGAATTTCAGATGCGTGTTATGATACATCAGAACTTTCTCTATTTTCTGCTAATAGGACACACCGCAATGAATAGCAAAATGTTTTTCAGGAGCAGGAGGGGCAAATCATCTGATTTAAACAGGGTGTTACCTTGAGGAAAGGCATCTAACTTCTTAATGGCCAGTTTCCATTGAAAGCGTTCAAATTCATGGCATTTCTCAAAATTGGATGTTTGATAGTCTATTAATAGATTTTTTAACTTAACCAAACCAGATCTTCAAGTAACAGAAATTGGCAGATATGCTACACTAAAGACATTTTTATCTGACATTTATCAGAAATTGCCAGAATTCCTTTGAATGCATCTCCAATTGTAAGATGAATCTAGAGAATGACCCTACCTCTTGTCTTCTGTGATTTTGGAAGCTTAGCAGGCATTACCCTGTATCTTGAGGTTCACAAAAGGTTTTGAAACATCTTGCCCTAGGTGTTATTAATATTGTTGGCCTATTTCAGGTTCCACTGTACCCCGAATAATTTTTAAACTAAGCCTGAAAATTGAACTGTTGCTGATCTTGTCTTCTTCCACTGACAGTAGAATTTGGGTTAAAAACTTTTATTCCAATGAAGTTTTCAAAAACAAGAAAGAAGGAACAGCTTGATGCAGGTTGTTTTTCAAGATGCCTCCCAACACGCAGAGCTAGGGCCAGATTCACTGCCAATGTAAATGGCGTTGGCTCTGTTGAGGCAAACAGAGCTGAGCTTATTTCTACCCCAGACCCAAGTTTTGCTTTCCAAAGGGAAACACCAGCTAAAGCTGTACTGTGAACCTCCTGAGATTTTGCTTTCTTGTGGGTACCTTCACGGTGAGACCCCTACGATGGCCTCCTATGGCCTATGCCATGGTAGTGCACGTCCTAGCCCAATGCAGTTTTGGAGGTTCTGCATACATAAGGACAAACTTGACCACTAAATTCACCATAACTCAGGGAGGAGTGAAGTGGTGATGAAACTAGAACACATCTGCACCTGTTGAGAGGTAGCAGGTGAGCTGCAGTACGCATGCTAGTGAGTATGCTTCTTTTTGATGTATCCAAGCAAGTCTCCTTTCCTCTGTGATCACTGCAGAGACTAAAGCGGAGCTTCTAATTCACCGCAGTGACAGCAAAGGCAGGCTGGAGGGGGAAGAATCATTTCTATTTGCCTTCAGAATACCGAGACTCTAATAAAAAAAAAAAAAAAAAAAAAAAACAACGTGTGAGAAATATCATGCAAAATAGAAATCTGCACATACATATTAATTCATTATTTATATCGTTCAGATTTTAACAGTTAGCAATGGTGATGACATGAATATTAAACTGCAGTGCTAAAGTGGCTCTTGGGTGAAGGACAATAGAGATGAAACATTTAATCCAGGCAAACTGATAAGGCACTTTGGTTGTGTTCAGTACCACCAAGACATGAAACATTTAATTCCTCCCCACCACACAGTGTGACTGTTTACCTGTCTCTCACTGATACAGCCTGCTTTGTCTGGTGTACCAGTTACAGAACAAGTTGTGGTCCAAAGAAGAATGAGATGATGACTACTATGTTACTATAACAGGGCTGGTGTTTGGTTGAAAAGCTTCGCAGTGTGATAGTGCTATTCTACAAGTTACTTTGTGTTATCATAACTTGTATGTATGTATCATGACTTAGAAGTGCAAAATCCTCAAGCTACACATGATGAGGCAGCCTTGGTATCCAGCATCTCAGACTTCAGTGTTGTGAAGCACAATGTTGATGCGGGCTCTATGGGATTGGAGGACTAACCTGTGTTTCCTTCTGCTTGTCTCATGTATGTGTGATCAGTGGAACAGCACTGATTTCTATCAGCTGGAAATCACGATGACCTTACAGTAAGTGAACTCTATTCCTCTCCTGAGTTAAAGAAGAAATGGTAAATAGGCTTCCTGAGCACAACCACACTTATTTGTGGTTCATGGAAGGGAACTATGCTTTGAGTTATCTGAGAAATAAATGGACACATTCTGTGCTAGAAAGGAAAATCACAGAAACCATTCAAACACTGGGACAAGATCAATGGCACCAGGTGGCAGTTATCCATGCAGAGACCCACAACGCAGGGCACCGCTCACGGAGCTTTAGCTGTCAGTGCCCCACCATACAAGGAAGCATCACCCGGGGGTGTTTGCTTGGCCTATCTGCTAATTCCTCAGAAGAGAGGATTCAGAAGAGAAGCTCAAAGAACAGGGCTGAAGAAATGAGGCAGCCATATCATACCTGTGATCACAGACTCCTTTCAAAGGTGAGCAAAGAGGCAATGTTTGGAGCGGTGGGGATGATTTCTCACCCACCTGTAGGCATAAAAGGTAACTTCTGTCTGTTGGCACTCCAGGCTGGTGCAGATGAGGCCCATACCATTGGAAATGGGCTTGTAGTGTGCTCAAAGTTACAACAGCAAGCATCTCCTTCCTCACAACTCCACAGAAATAATATTTTTCTCTGACCTGAACTTTTTATCACTTTTGACCATCTTACAAGTTAAATACACACAGAAGTAACTCATGAAGTTCATAGCTTGATTATGTTTAAATAATTCCACATAGGCTTTTGTTACAATTCATAATGCCAACCAGGCACTGGAATCACACGGGCAAAACCATAGACTTCAGGCTGGCCACGTGCCAGGCACAGAACCGACAGACCTGTGGATTTGGTACTGACAGCAGAAATCCAACCATCCGGGTCATGTATCATCTCATTTGGATGGATCCAGATTGTTACGTTGGTATAAGCTGGATGCTGACCCTGTGTCATTGTAAAACCAATGTGTCCGTGAAGAGAAGTCAAGTTTGTGGTGCTTTAACTGCGTCTGAGGCTGATGAGAAAATGAGCTTTGACACTCTGAATTCATACTGAAAAATGTAAGGGAAAATGGGATGATTACTATTAATAATCAGTGGTAGAAGTCAAACGTCTGAAGTACTATTTGAGCTATAATGATGTCCTTTTAAAAGTTTGAAAGGAACTAATCATAAAAGTTTCAAACTTGGAATATTAATTCATGTGCATTTCCTTTATGTCTGATTAGCAGAAAGTGTGGAACAGATGTTTTTCCCTCTCTTCACAGATAGCTAACTTTTGCCTTGTCCTTTAAAATGTAAAATATGCATCACAGTTTGGAAAACATTCACAAAAGATTACTTCATACTGCGAATTGGAGCTGCCTTCCAGAGGGATACATTATAGTCTGGTCAGATGCAATTGCTTGCAACTACTATTGCCTTCTAAAAAAGTTTTGCAATCTTGATGAACTTTCAGTAAAAGCTCTGCATAGCTTGGGATACGTTATTTATTAGCCAGGAGTTTCTCCTTTAAGGATATATAGGGCCAGATACTGAAAAAAATTGCGATTTTTCCACTGGAGATAATGAAAGTGCATTTGTTTTCATTTATTCCCTCTTCCATTCCAGTGGCATTCCGACTATAATTTTAATTCTTCTGTAAAGAAAATATTTTGACAACAAAGAAAGACATTAATGATGACTGAAATTTGCTTTTCCTCTCCTTCCCCTCTTTCACAGTCCCTTTACAAACCACAATTGCTTTTTCTCACTATTTGCCCCAAAGCCCCTTTCCCATGTGAGCTGTGAGCAGCAGGAGCCCCTGAGCAGAGCCATGGTGGGTGCCCAGGTGGGAACAGCCACACTCTGCCACTCTCCCCCTTTGCCACCATTTTGTTACAGCCCTGAAAAGCAGCAAATGGTGGTTATTGTTTCTTTGCAGGGTATGGTTTTGTACTGGATCCATGTGCAAAGTGTAAACATGTCATCAGTCCTCATTTGCTATATCCAAAAACATTCCCCATGTCCATATTTGATTTTCAAGTGCATCTGTGCACTGATTGAAACCCTCCCAACATGCTGCTACACAAATGCAAACCCACACATTGCTGATTTTGAATCAAATGCTCTTATGCTTCCACACTTCCATTTCAAAGTTTGCCTCAGAGTTGCAGTATGTGCCCTTTTAACACATTTTTCCCTCTCACAAAGAGATCCCTGTGTTCATCACAGAGGAGCACGGTGCAGCCTTTTCCATTTTGTTCTTATTTATTCCTTGGAGCCCGCTTTTATTTTCACAGCTTATTTATCCTTTGTTTACAGCCCACATGTGCTTTTAAGCAACAAAACCAATATTTAAACAAAGGAAGTAAAATACTGAGTTATGATACAGGAATTTACTAAGGATAGAAAGTTGGATTAGAAATAGTGACGCGTTTTGCTATTAATGTAGTTCTTCTAAAGGGAGGCAGAGAGAGCTGATTGAGTTGCAAATTTTCTGAAAAAGATGAATCTCTTCGAAAGTATGATGAAACGTTTTCCATTTAACACTGTTTAAACTCCTACTTAAAAAGCCAAAAAAAAAAAGAGAAGGGAAAAAAAAAAAAAATCCCAAGTGTGAGTGCAAAGTTGTAATTTTAAAGATTGTGGTGTACCTCATTATTTTTTTCCACCCATCCCAATGCACGAGAGTTACCTTAACTGCAGAGCTCTGTAGTACCCTTTGCCTGTCATTTTTAATCAGGTTGTTTTAGGTAATTTTTGTTATGCCCCTCATTACTGAATTGTTTATCAATAGGTGCACCAAGTGTCACTAGCTTTTCTCATCAAGCCAGGTCTGACAAAGAGCTGCAGTGCATGGGAAAGAGGCAGCTAGGTGAAACTAATGCCATAGATGTTTGATTCATTAGGAGCTTATTGTTAACGGGGATGTCTGATTGTAAAGGCTCAGTCAAGCAAAAGAGTGCAGAGTAATCAGTCGGATTTATAGTTTGCAGGGCTCAAAAAAAAAAAAAAAAAAAAAAAAAAAAATCAACATAAACCTTTGGATATAGCAGAAACAGAAAAATCCCCTTTGGGCAGCCCTAACCTGAGACCAGCCAAATAAGGTCATGCTACATGAAGGTTGCCTGTTAGGTGATGGAAGATATAGGAGGATTAGAGCCATATGGCATGGCCTATCATACCTTCTGACTTAAGATAACAAAGCCAAGCTTTGTGCTTAGCTGTTTTTGACTGACATCATCAATTTTATTTTATGTTGGTCACCTCCGGTAACAGGAAAAAATGGCCTAGGGTTGATAACACATGCCTGTTTTTTTAGCATTAAGATGCCTTACAGCGTGTTTTGCGCTGTAAAAAATTTCAAAGAATTAGTAGCTTGTTCTTCTATCAACCATCCTCCAGCAACTGTCAGCTCCCCCCTCCCTTGTTTTCAGTTTGTACCTTGCAAATGAGAGCCAGCCTTATTCAGAACCAGATGTAAGGCTCCTAGAGAATGAGCGTAAGCTGTTGTACTTTAAGCCTAATGGGAAGTTTTATATGCAAGGGCCTTGAACTGATTAGTATAATTCCCTCTTTAATACAGCTGTCCCTCCAGATTAAGGTAAACCAAATGTTGCAATCAGAGATTAGTGTACCTTGCCAGTTATTAACATCCCCGGTTGCTCAGTGAGCACGTCAGACACTAATGCTGTGTATTTATTTGCCACTTCCACGCTGTAACTTGAACTTCTGCACCTGTCAAAGCATTCCAGGGAAGAGAGGGGCATTACTGGAGAGCAAAAGTTTTATACCTGTTCCACCTGTTTTGTTTTGTCACCGCCTGAGATTTTCTTTTTTTCTTGCCAAGATTGCCAGGTGGTTTAATCCTCTCCTCCACTGCCTTCATGAAGAAAGACTTTGTGTTCTGCATCACATTTGTTACTCTCATCTGCTTTTGAGTAGCTACGAGCTACTCACCTAAACGGCTTTTTTTCCCCCCCCCTCTATTCCCCTTTCTCTTCGCTCCCCCCTCGCCGCGTCTCCAGGGCTGGGGCTGCTCTTTGTGCATGGGGCTGCGAGGGGCTGCAGCGCCCGCTCCCGCTGTGCTCGAATCAGCGCGCGCTGCTCTCGCCCAAGGTGGGTCACGCAGTTGTCTTCTCCCATTTGGCAGGATATCCTGTCCACCAGCAGCACAGATGTCACAGGGGACAATGCCCGGGTTATCGGAGGGGGATCTTTGCCTCCCCCTAACCTGATCGGATTCGGTAGATAAATGTATACCGTAAACATGCTTAAAAAGCTTCAGAGGTGGGGGGAGAGTGTTTTGTGCTGCGTTAGGAAATCGATTGAGTCAAGCCATGCTAAATAGCTGCTCCTCCAATGTGCTTAATTAATTTAGAAGGACTGTTAATTTACCTGTATATTGAGAGAGAGAAGGAGATGCGCTGCACAGATGCTGCTCACTCGTGTTGGTTTCTCCTGCACTGACAATTCTTTAAGCATAAAGTTTTTAAATGAGCAGAAGGAAGTATTTGCCTTTTCTAGCCAAAAATCAAAAAAACACCACCACCACCAACCAAACGCCCCAGCCTTTGCTTTTTAACATCCCCAGCCTGTTAAAGCACTGCGCTGGCAACAAAGTGAGTGCAGGGCTGAACGACATTCAGCTTCAGGAATATTGCTGCTTCCTAACAAAGGCCACACTAAGATTTTTTTTTTTTTAAATTTTTAATTGAATATGTTTCTTCTTAAATACATAATTGACATAAGGTCAAAAAGGGCCATTTTAGCACATTCCCCCCCCAATAACAGTGGGTTTGCAAAGTTTACTGCCGGCTGCACGCTGCCTGCACGTTATGGCTTAATTGCAGATTTTTTGAAAAGACAAAATATGTTCATATCTGAGGAATTATGTCTTGCAGCCTACTAAATATGCTAATGCAATACTAAGCAGGGATAAAGTTCTTGCCATACCACCCAACAGTTGCGTGGGACACGCTGCCAAGTTATTGTTAATTGTAAAGCGCAAGCAGGCTTTGCAATCCATCTTAATTGTCATACTTACTTCAGGTTGGGCGATAAGGCTAGATGTTCTGTTTAAAGTGACAATGTTGACAAGGGGAAAGGGTGTGGGCCTGGGCTTGCGGTTCTGGAGGGGTTACGCGCTCTGACCTGCCGTAGGTTGATATGGACGGCCTGCAAGGGGATTTTAGTTGTCATGGGGTCCCCAGGCAGTTGAATAGAGTGACTGTCTGTCCTGCTTTTTCCTGTTAGGATCCTGACACGTGGAGCATTGATGAACTCAGCATAACGTTGAATGGGAGCTTTTTGGCAGCTGAGACACAAGGGCTAAGCTGCAGGTCAGAGATAACACGAGTGCAGATCTCCTCATGCACACAGTTAGGAGCATGCTTTCTTCCCTCCTGAGTGCAGGAAATAGCTCATGTTAAATACGTTCACTTTTCAGTTTTCCTTTCTTCTAAAACGGAGCTTGACAGATTGGGCTTTTCAGCTCCCCCCTCTCTTTTTTTTCTCTTTTTTTTTCTATTTGCCACCTCTGCTTTCTACCTCAGAAATACTCCTCAGGAAGCAGGAGTTAATCTTGGTGAGGAAACGATAAGGTGATACTTGATTTTTCAGAGGAAAGCAGAAGGATATGACTGCCCGGTAACTGCACAGAAACTCACGGGCCTCCTTTTTTTAGGGCTTCCCTTTGCTTTTTCCTCTCGTGTCCTGCTGCTGGGGGGGCTGGCAGGTCTGCGGAGGTGAGGCCGGGGCTGAAATAGCAGCGGGGCAGGAAGGAAGCACAGGGAAGGTGCAGCCATAAAAGCAGCTTCCCTGCGCTCCTCTATCAGCTATCCCGATCAGGTGAATTGGGTCGCTGCTTTCCCAACTTTGATGCATCCTGGCTGGCACAGAAATGTGTCTTTGAAGTTGTTTTATACTTGGCCAAGTTTTTTACACGATTCCAAAAGAAAGAGGGCGAGCATTGTCTTCGCTAAATGATGTCAAGCCGGCATCCTGTGTACCGAGACAATGTGGAAGCCTCTATCTGCTCTTGGCATTGCTATTGAAGCTGTATTTTCTGCTGCAATTGTTTACGTTAGGGAAGCTTGAGCCTAGCAGAGGTTTGGGCAGGGGGATTGTTCTTGACTAATCATTTCTTTGTGTAGGGGCAAATACATGTCCATACATACATTTACGTGCTGTATGCTGTGCCCATAGAAGATAACCTTGTAGGCATCTGCAGCTCATCTGTCAGTGGGGTGTGGTCACAGCACTGGTGCAGTGTCACTCCTCATAGGCCCTACAGTCCACACTCTTGCTGACATGAGGCAAGTCACAGCAATTAACAGCAGTGATGGCATTGATGTGCACTGAGAGTGCTTTTCTTCTTTTTCTAGTGAGCCCAAGACCACCCAACTCACATCCACACAATACTCACGCAAAGCCAGAACTCCTCCCCACTGAAGGAGGACATCCTGGTAGGAAGAGCCTTGGTGGTAACAGAGGCTCTTCTCGCAGCAAGATGGTGCTCTGTGATGGAGCCAGGATGAGACCTTATTATGCATGTCCAATCACATTAGCAGATTCTTGTGCCCGTGTTTAGGCTTTAGGCAACTTAATTGGGCCTCTGCAGCAAACTGTCTGCAGTCAAGGGGCCAGGACCATTGTTTATTCCTGTGGCTATCACCGAGACAGGGAGGAGGGCAGACACAAACACTGCCTTTGTTACACTTGGGATGCTCCTTTTGCCATCCCAAACAATCTCATACCAGCTCCCACGTGACTCTGCTGCTCCCAGCCTGGGGAACGCTTCCCAGCTGCCGCAGCACGGTTGCAGCTTTTCCTTGGAAAGCAGCGCTGGAAGCTCTGCGTATTTTCTTTGCTAAGTCGTGAATTCATTATGAAATTTATATGATGAGATCTATGACTCGGCTAATATTTCCACAGAGCAGTTTGGCCTTTTCATTCCAGAGAGGGTTGGACAGGAGCAAAGAAGATCTGGCTTTTGTTTTCAACTCTTCTACAACTTCCTGTATGACCGTGGGCAAATTGCTTAATCAAGCTGTCTCCAGCTTTCCTCTGCAGTAATGCTACTCACAAATGTTAGCAGAGATGTGAATACACATGGTCGATTTAGTAGGTGATGTTCAGGTACTAATTTGATATGCTGTGGAAGAAAGAAGCTCTGTACAGTAAGAAAACAGAAGTCTTGGCATCTCACCTTGTCTCTGAATGGAGTTTTCAAGGAAAGACTGACAACAGCAACGGCCTGGCTGATCCAAATTGTTTTTAGATGCACACAGTGCCAGCTCTGGGCAAGAATTTCACTATCCATTGAAATAAAATAGACTGTGTAAAGACATATGTGAGAAAACGGTGGTCAGAGAGTACATATAGCAAGAGGACATTAGAAATCTGAAGAAAACTGAAGAAGAGAACAAGAGACACAGAGATGTAGGTGTGACATAGTGGGATTATGTTGAATGTTGAATTTGCCTGCAAAAAATTGCAGCCTTTGTTGGCTCTGTAGGTAGGGGATAGGAAAGCCTGTGCTGGACATTCCCCGGAAAATGGGAGCTTGTGCTAAAAACAGAGCCCACACAGTTGAATGTGATGCTCTAGTACAGCAAAAAAATCAGACGAGCCTTGGTTTGGGGAGGGTGAGCAGTTTGCTTAAGTGTGCTGGAATGTGCATTCACGCACATACACACACAAATACAGCCCAAATAAAATGTGTGCACACTATGGAATCTCATATCATTTTCACTAAGGCAATGGTCATCTATTTACTTGAAGATCTATGAAAGGATATGTGTTTTTAAAGCTGTAAAAGTGCTTTAATAAATACTAGCATATCTGAGGACTTGATTAGAGCTGGGTTTATAGGGATGGTAATATCTTTATTAAGCCAACTGATATAGTTGGAGGGGGAAAACCAGACCAGCCCTCTACAGAGCTTTTTTTGCTGTAATTAAAATAGTCTGCTTATATCTAGTTAAATAATATGTAAACTCTTAAGGCCAAATGCTGCAGCTAGTTACTATTAGTGAGAAACTGTAAACCACAAAATCCCAAACCAGGAAGTCCCATGGAGATAAAAAATATCTAAAGAACAGTCAAAAATGTGCCCTATATTATTGATGCTTCAAGCAGTATTAAGTTGTGAAAGGCTGGAATGTAAACAGAGTTACAGATGTCTGATGCCGTAGGTTGAATTCGGGAAGCAGGAAATGCACTCCTTTGCTTGGGATGTTTGAAAAAAACACCTTCTGCCTGACTTTATCTGAAACAGTTAAAGTTTTGTTTAACCTACAAATTCAAAGAGCAATCCGTGCAGCCAAGTTGTGTCTTGTATTGATTGTGCCAAAAATAGGGGCTGTGCAAATGAACAGAAAATCATGGTCCTGGTTTACCAAGAGCCAATTTTTAGAAATGACTTAATGGGAGAGAATAATACTAAAGGTAGGTTATCTCACAGTACGTACAAATTACTGCCATGAGTGCGTATTTTTATTTGATTTAGGTATGTCTCCATCTCAGAGAGACGATTATTTTATGTATATTTATAATGTAAAGTTAACGATTATTTTCCACACTCAGGGTGAAGCGCAAAGGATCAATTTTGGTTTCCTAGGAGAGGGTGGAAGAACAGTCTCACTTGGCTCTGAATCAAGTCTTTCTTCCCTACATTTGTTCCTACCCCCACCAAGCTCTGCCAATGGGCTCTGCCATCATGACCCTGTAGCATCATTACTTTTGTTCCTGATTTGCACAGGTTTAGCATAGAGTAGAACAGCTTGTTGTACTTTCTAGTGAAGATTCTGCTCTTCTTAATACCTATCCCAAAAGAGAGTAACCTGTTGCTTCCAAGGAGAGATATTTTTCATTGCACTGGCATAAATGAGCTCAGAACCTACCTTTATAAGTTCAACTAATTCTTAACTAGAGTATCTCAAAGGCAGAGCCACCCAAATGAATGCTTCATCCAAAAGAGGATCTCCTACTGCATTTGTAATGCCAATGGGCAGGGGTACTTGCTGAAGATTTCTGAGAACGTTAAGAAGTTTCTCAGACCTTGCGAGGTCTACATACCCTGCTGTAAGGGACAGCGTGTTGTATGGACAGCCGTTATAAATCGGGAACGGTCTTTGTCTTTTTCATTGTGAATGTTGGTAAACTCATATAAATGGGAAGTGCCATTTCCTTCACATTGTTTGAAGTGTATTTGTTCAAGAAATAACTACAGGACAGTTTTCCGTGTTTAAAACAGGAGAGCTTTTCCCTAATGCCCTAAGCCTAAATTAGTATTCTTGATGTGCCGATGAGTCCAGAGTAGCAGTGCAGCCAGGTTATGGTCCCGGGTGTTAACGTATCTTGGGAGTTCATCTCACTCCTAATAAGTAACGCAGTTCTGATTTCCATTTATTTCTAACTGCCAGCTGAAACAAAGAGTTACAAAGGAGAAAAAGGGTGGCAACTACCTCTCTTGGAAATATTTTGTTTGGATGACTCCTAGGTAACATCAGAGACACCTTTCCTGGGTGGAAGCTCTGAAGAAGATCAGAATTATTGTGGCAACACAGGTTTCCTGAGTTTCTTTTTAGCATATGCTTTGAATTGGTGACTTCAAAACAGTTTATTTCACAGTTCTTCTGTGCATAAAGTGCACCCTCGTGTTTTTTTTCCCCCTCATTTCTTATTTTTTGCTATTTTGTAAGCTTAAAACAATAGCAGTATAAACAGAAATGTCCCTTGACTGATGGTAAGGAAATAGGTGAGATTTTAGAAGACCTTGTAATTAAATCAATTGATTAAAAACAAACAAACAAACAAACAAAAAAAACCTCATCCATTGAATTTGTTTTTGTGAGCAGTGCTAGTTGCCTTGCCAGTCTGAAGCTGGCACTGTGGGTTTGCTGTAATCACTGAGCTGAGAAAAAGAGACACGGTTTTGTTTGTTTGTTTGTCATCGTGGAGTTGAGCAGGACATAAGCAGTTGAATGCACAACACTTTTCTCTGCTTTCATCTTCTTCTCTTTGATTCCACAGAAATTCCCCTCGATTCTTCCAACTTGTTTTCTGACCCCCCTTATGAATTAGGATTTGTATATTTCTCATGAATATCAGCTGGGAAAATATGGCTTTTGGTTTTTAAAATGAAAGGTGATAAAAATCAGCTACATGTGTCATTTCAAGTACATTGTTTGAGTGCCATGTCCCACGGGACAGTGTGTGTGTGTTGCATTCATTGCTTTGGGGACATCTGAGCTGTAGCCCTCATCCTGGCCAGCTGTCAGGTCTGCAGGCAGGATGGCATGTTGGGTTGGTTTGGTACAGCGTGGCACATGGGCCAATGCCTGCAATCTGAACCCCGGTCAGTGTATAAAATGCTGACATGTAAACCTCAGGGTTGCAGCACAAAGTTGTTCAAAGATTAGGAGAAGCAAGAAACACATTTGAGAGGAAGAAATAATGTAATCAAACAAGATGGCACAGAGCAATGCCAAGGAAAAAAAAAATTCCTTCAGTCAACCAATCCTGACTCATTCGTTTCATTACCAAAGCCAGTAATCCTCTATCACTTGGAGAGCAACTTCAAAAGGCCTGTGCTATCCAATATTTTGAATGCAGCTGGTTGAAGATCAAATACTGAGATGACAGTGCCTTTCTTTCACTTCAGGAGTGGGGTCCCTGCCTTGCTGGATTTCTCTAGTGTTGTGCAGAGGGTCATACCCCTGGCTCAGCATTCTCCCAGCATCGCACATTGACTGCTTTCCTCAGCCCTAGTCATAAAGCATGTGCCAGAGGCAAAGAAAGAGATGGAAATACATGTGGAAGAAATATGTAGCACTCTAGCTTTCCTTGGCTTGCAGATGGTAAATTCAAGATTAGTACAAGCTAGCCAGAGAAGCCTGAAGACTTTTCCAATGTACTTCCAAAGCTAACATTTTGGCACAGCAGTCAGCATTTGCCATGAGATGGCTAATTTCCTTGAACATTTCTGAGGTCCTAGGAGGTAGGTGTAGCACTGAGCATGAGTTACGGATCTCTGCGTGGTTCTCAGCACTACTACTTGCTCCCTGTGGCTGCAAATCACCTCTCTAGTGCTAAATCTATCATACTTTCAGATCTTTAGCTGGCAAAATACAAAATGAAGTGTGTTGCTGAAGTAGCTTTTGAGAATGCAAGTAGCCAAAGGACTTAGCTGTAAGCAACGTTGCTGTTTCCAAACCAAGGCTGCACAGTTTTTTGATACCAACACAGAAGGGTATCACTTTCCGGAGCTATGCTCAGTTACAGATGAGGGTCCAGCTCTAAATCAATTTCCAGACAACTCTTCTGGAAGGAGGGAGGAAGTCTTCTGCTGTGTCATGTTCTTCAGCAGCAGGGATGGGCAATGCACACTAGCAGACCTTCAGCAGATTTCCCTTCCTTGATACTGGCCAAGATGCTGGCTGGACCATATTGTTCCTTAGGAGCATGCAGACAGTCCAATCCCTAGAGAAATTCTCCAAGATTACCAGAATTACCCACAAAGCTTGACTTTAGGCCTTGACACATCTGTGAGTCAATAGGCAGTGATGCATTTTGCCAGATGCTTCCAAAAAGTGTTGGCCCTGCCCAGCAGTTTTGGTAGTCATCTGTGTGACACAGTCCTTAGCCAGCTCTCTGTAGGGCAGTCCTGTAAAGATTGCATAGGAGCCAGTATGAAGCACTCAGTATTTTAAACCCGTCCTTTCACTGCTAATGCTTCTGTCTGGGATGTCTTGAGCCTTAGTGATATCATGTCGCCATTTCCATGGCAAGCAACTGTTTGAACCCACGTGCACTGTCCCTCTAACTGTGAGGATGTGAGTGTCTTGCATTCCCTATATCAGCCCTATGCACCTTAGGTTCACAGCCAAACCAGCCATCCTTATTAATAGCAGGCTGGATTTCTGTGGTGAGATGTTGAGGTTAGGTGTCACAGGGTGCAGCTGCACGATAAGGACACGATGTCTGCTGCTCTGGAGGTCTGGTAGCGACAACTCCAGGCAAGTCCAGCCTGGACATGTGAACCCAGCCCTGTGGGACTCGCCCTTGCAGGCCGCTCCAGGGCTGGAGGGAGGGCAGCCAGAAGTAGGCTACTGGCACTGCAGCCTTCTGGGCTTGGCCACGAGCTGCTATTCGTTTTAAGGTGCAGAAGCTTCCTTCTAAGCACCAAACAACGAGGCCTTACCAGCCCAGCCGTTTCCTGCCAGCTCTGGAGATAAGCCCACAGCGGGTCAGAGCGAAGGTATCATGGTGCCCTGTCTCAGGCCGTGGTCACAGCGGAGCAGCACGAGGGCAGGGGAAGCAGATAGCGACTCTTCTCAACATTCTCCATTTTCAGCAAGCGTCCCTCTGTCTGACAGATCAGCCGAGCCCATGAGCATGACCAAAACCACGGCCTTGTCTGTCAGACCCCACGCATCCTTCGGGGCAGGACCTCTCAGCACCCATGTTTGCTGTGGGGAAACCCAAGCTGTGAAACTGCAGATCCACCTCCACGCATGGCTGAGGGTTGGGTGATTACTGCCAGCAGGAATCTTGTGCTGTTTTCTGTGCTCTTGAGAAACGGATGGTAGCATTTTAACATTCCTGTGTCAGGACTGTGATCCATGCAGGAGCAGCCATCCACAGGCCCAAGCACAGCCTCCCACAGCCCTCCTGCTCCTCCGCCGCCATGGCGGGATGACCTCTGTTTATTTATTTATTTACTTTAAACATGATTTTGGTGGATCTCTAATCTGGTTATCTGCTGTAGCTGCAGCGTGAGCTGTGTGTCTGACTCCCACGGCCAAAAGCCTCTGTTTCCTTTCTGCCAGTACCTTAGTATCTGCCTTGCCCAGGAGTCTGCTGATGAAGACTTCCTGTTTGTTTTGAGTCACTGCTGAAGTGATAAATATACTTCGGCTCTCTCCTCCGAGAGGAAAGAAACCAGCTGCCCTGAGACGAGGAGAAAATATGTAGAAATTCCACCAAAGGGCCCCGTTATCACCCAGCTTCTATGGAAGCACGAAACCGAGCAGCGCAAGCTATGGCAAATGCTTGATTTTAATACTGAAAATGTTCCTCCTCGTGCACAGGCTTCAGCTGTTTGCCTTTAATCATTTATTTTCACTCCGTAACTTTAATTTTAAAACGATTGAGAAATAAATAAATAAAGACCAAACCCCCATAAACTTACACGACAGAGTAATGCTTGGCTGGATAAACAAACAATTATACTTGTGGTTTCTTGATCTGACCACAAGCTTTAAATGCCATATTTTTGCATGAACCTATAATGCTTCTGGATAAACAATTGTGTTTATATTATCAGGAGTATCCAGCGTAGTGTTGTGTAATTTCTATGTGCGATTACTAGGATATACGATAAATTCCAAAAGAAAAGAAAGGAAAGGAAGATTAGATTATTAAGTCACTTTTAATAAAAACAGCATAGTTTGGAATCGCTTATAGCTTAATTTGTAATTTTAAAGGAATGCAGCACTGGCTTTTAAGTTTCTACAATTATCTTTTCATCTCTTTTTATCCGTTTTTACGAGAGATGGGGCCCAAACCAAACCCTTGAATCTAAATCCAAGGTCCAGGTTCAGAACTGAGTTCACAGCTTTGACCTCGCTCCTGAAGACATGGCATCAGGCCCATGAGCCCCAGCACACATCGTGTTTGCATTTCAAAGCTCAGGTCCAGGAACTACTGCTGCTTTGTGGGGTGGTGCAAATGGTGCTGGCCCTATGGCTCTGGGATGCCTCCAGCCTAAAGACCCAGGTGAGATGATGAGGTCAACACGGGGTTGTAAAAGATCAGAAGAGCTGTGGGGCAGCAATAATAATACAAATATTTTTTTGTTGAAGGTATCTTGAGGCTAGCTTTGGTTTGGTCTGAACCAGCACAGTGTAGATATGGGGCTCTGCTGGACCAAGTGACTTTTGAGGAGGTCATGACCCCTTGGCATAGCTTGGAAGAGGTTGTACTTCCAAAGACTATTAAGGTTTTCTGAGTGAGTGCTTATTGCTCCTAAAGGTGCTTTATAAAAAATTCACAGCACAAAGTATTGCTTTTGGTAGATGTTTGAACTGCTGCTCATGGGGAAAAAAAAAAGTATTTTTCCTACAGTTTCTGATATATTTCTCTCTCTCTCTTTTTTTTTTTTTTTTTTTAAATGTAAACTCCTTAAAGCTTTGGCAAACAACATGTATTTTTGTGTACTCACCGGCACATTCTCATTCCAATAAGCTAGCTGGGCTCTCTCCTTTGTATCACCGAGTGAAATCACATGGAACAAAAATAATCATATTTAAGCAGTTTGAAGTATACTTTTTCTATGGTTTACCTTTACCATCTCCTAGTAAAATATAATTTCTTCTTTAACAGCAGATGAAAAAAGACGATTATAGCTTTAAAGCGTGAGATTATAAAAGACTGCAGCTAGTTTAGATCTCACAGTTAGAAGTTAATTCTAAGTCACTGGAATTGAAAACATCAGTTTACAACATTTACTGGCTTGCTATAAAAATGTATTCCCCTGTGTTATGTTAAACATGAGAAACTACACCTCAGTGTGTCCATTATTTATATATTTATTCGTATCTTGCTGTTTCTGATTCAGCTGTGTAACTGTATGCAAAACAGATAATTACCAGGGAACAGAATAATTTGTATTTGGAGGGGAATAAATACCCTGAAGGATTTGCTTTTGGGAAAAGAAGATACTGCAGAGAAATTACATAGGTTTTGTAAACAGATATAAAGCCAAAAAATAAGGTGAGGAAATATTTCGGGCCCGGCAACTTTGACCCTACTGGTTTTGTGGTGAGGAAAGTAATATTTCTTAGGAAGTACACACAGTAAAAGTGAATGTGAGGCCCCTGGCATATTTTACACGGTTACTGGGGCTTACTGGCAACTCTACCCAAATACCAGAGTGATACCCAGGAGTTGGATACTCTTCATAGAGAGGCAAAGGATTAGGACCAGTACATTCGTATAGCAACTATGTGCTGCTTAGAAATATATGCACAAAACATACTTTATGCATCTCAGCTGTTTTAAGTTAAATGCCATTTTCATGTTCTCAGACCTTGGGGCCCTTGTGCTTGCCCTTTGGGTGCTGTCCTGCTGCTGGAGCCATCCCTGGGTGGGGACAGGGCTGCAGACTGTGTGTGGGTCTCTCCGTGCTGGAGAACTTCATTCTTCCAGCTTTATTCTCCTCTGATTTAGGACTAGATCATGGGAGAGAGTTACTGAGGCACTAATTTCACATTTTCAATAGCAGAATTATTGCTAGAAACATGGCCGAGTAACAGCATTGCCGTTCATCTCTCTTTGATTTATTTTGAGCAGCTTTGCCTGCTTTATTTCAGTTTGCAGGCTTTCTAGTGGGAAGTGGGAGCCTCCCAGAGTTTCCTATGATGGGGTTTTATGTGGAGGTTCATGTCAAAAATGTTTGTCCAAACTACCAAAACAGCCCTTTGTCCTGGCTGGTGCATGGAGAGGCTGAGACCTCCCTGCAAAGTGCCCAAAAGAGCTGGTGATGCCCATCCTAAAGATGCTTCCATGTGATTCCTGGGCCCCAAGCGTGCTACTTCAGCAGTTTGGGTTTGCCTATCAGAGTTAAATCTCACAGGCAGGCAGTAAGCAAACACTGCAGTTTGCTATCTGCTTATCTTTGCTGTTTCTAAGACCCTTTTGCTGTAGCTGCAGATCTTTTGCACAGGCAACCTGAAGCACCTGGGAGAGGTAGGAGCTGTGTGAGATGCAGTGATGTGGGGGACATGGTGGCATGGCCAAGAGCACCCAAGAAATCTGTGGCAGAACACAGAGTTTAATGTAGTTAGGAAAGAAAGCAAAAAAAAAGTGAAAAATCTCTGTCTCAGGATCTCAGCCTTGATACTTTCGCTAGGGCTGATTGCGAGCTTTTCCTTTCTTTCTTCTTTTCCCTTTTGGTGGAGAAGTTTTCTAAGGTATTTTTCAAACTTTCCAGTTTAGCAATGCGTTGGCTCAAATTGAAAAGAGAACTAGGCACTGGGTCACAGGCAGAATTAGGTTTGCTCTAGTGGTGGGGGCAGGTTGCTGACACAGCGACAATCAGACAAAACATTTAAAACTTCTGGCTTTGTACTTCTCAAATGCCTCTTTTAGAAAATCGCTTAAGTTGTTATTAACATCCACCACCCACCTTCCCTTTCTGGTCCTGACATTGTGTAATAATAGATAATGTTGACATATGTTCCCTGCTGGTCAGAAATACTATACTTCTGTGAAAGGTAACATTTTCAAGCAATGACAAAATGTATTTTACTTGGACAGAGCATTAGTTATTGGACTAATCTCACAATGTGGGATGTGGGGTAAAAGTTTTAACATTTTAGTTGTGGGAGAAAGTTTGTTGGGACAGTAAAAGCATCAGTATGGGGTGTGTTTAGTTTTCTCAGTTTCTAGAGGTACTGGCGTTGTATCAAACTCTTGCGTCCGTAGGAATTTAAAAGAAACATTTGCAGTATGTATGAGGAACAGCTGTCTGTGTACTCAGAGCAACTTTTCAAAACGACTATTTGGACGTTTTTCTAACAAGGATTAGAGAACTAAGGAGGATGTGTGCATGTCCCACACACTCCCAATCAGTTTTAAAATGTTGAGTAACTGTAAAAAGATCTGCATTTATTTATTTCCCACTAAGCAAAGCTGTCTGAAAATAGAAAAAGAGGAAGAAACAGCAAAATCTTCCAAACAAACACGTTGTGAAAAAAAAAAACAACCAACAACCTTACTTTTGAAAGTAATCTAGGATGAGATTCTATAAAAATGTGTCTGCTTTGCACGCCACCAAACTCAGCACAAGACTGTGCAAGCCTGGAGAAATCAAGTTTTATGTTAAGTCTTGCACGGATCTCTCTGCTTGGGGAGCTGGAAGGCAGTTTTTTATTGAATACATGTTTTATTGAATACGTGTTTTATTGAATACATGTCTTTTACATGTTACAACAGCTGGAGTGGCTGTTTAGGATCCAGAATTAATTGCAGTGGCCCTGTAATTTGGCACGCCAACATCTCTTGCAGTGATCTCCCTGGCATCCGTCTTTTCCTCACAGATGAAGTTTCAGGGATCAGCCGAATGCATCCCAGGTGGGATGTACAACTCTGTGGGGATGGGGAGCCTTCACCTGTGTAGCCCTTGCCCTGCACGGTCATCTGTGCCCCTGGGGCAATGCTGGAGATACCCAACAAAGACCCTGCTGTCAGGGTCTGGGATGGGGTATCCTTGGCACAGAACCCCCCCGCTCCTCTACACCCTTGGTCACCCCCCCAGGACCATCCTGTTTGTTTTCAGTCTCTCCCTGAGTGTCTGCCGGGCTGTGCTGGGTTGGCTCCATTCTCAGTTACACCCATTGATGTCAGTGGGGTTGCGTTGGTGGAATCAGGAGAAGAATTTGGCTCCTCATCTTTTTATCCAGACTCAACCCCCCTCCCCCCTCCCACCTTAATTTCTGGGCTCCTCAGCCTACCCCTAGCCCACAGCTCAGCTTGTCCCAGGCTCCTGCCGCTGCTGGGGTGAGAGTTTCTCTCCTGCAGCTCCTGCTGCTTGGCACAGCGTCGCTGCTTCGTCTCCAATCTCGGCTCAGAACATATCTGTTCTGCTTTCTGCTTCCTCCCTCCCTCTTCTCTCACTGTAAAGCATTTTATTATCCAGACTTTATGGAAGGCTCTGTACAAAATGAAGTTGTGAGGTTATTTGTTTTGGTGCAGCCAATCCAATAGTGTAAGCTACTTCCCTCCTTTAATCTTCTCCTCTTTAGATAATACATAAGCTTTTATGTCCATTAATTGTCAGAAATAAATAAATGCTTCTTTAGCTATTACTTCCTGAAACAGAGCAGTGATCTCCCTTACATACAGCTGTTTATACTATGCATAACATCGTTCTGCCACATGAATGCATTCTAAGTTTTCGTAAGACCTCGCGCTTGCACTTAGCTTAATTTCCACTTTAACTTTCCTTTTTTTCAGAAAGGGGGAAAGCATTCAGCGGGCTACCAAACAGCCATACTGGCTGCCACTCCGAGCTGTGGCTCTGAAGTAATCCCTGCTGAATCTAGCAGGCATTAGAAGAAAGAGAAGAGTGATAGGAGCAGTGGATAAGGTTAGTTGAGTATCACATGCTCGCAGCATTGCTGCTTTAGGACCTAATCATTATTAATTATTCGCTTAATAGTAGAGACTTCGTGTCCCAGCTGAGATTAAGACCAAATGGTGCCAGATGTAGTGCAAACACCTATTAAGTCATGGTCCCTTTATCAAACAATTTGCAGTCTAAATAGACAAGACAGAGAAAAGATGGGAGATGAACAAAGAGGTGTCAGAGCCGGAGACAGGAAATTGAGAGAGCAGGGGCATTAGGAATAGAGAAATGAAGACCACAGTGTAAGTGAGAGAGCAGGAACAGCAGGAATAGAAAGAGCAATGAAGACCACAGTGTAATTTTTTGAGATTACAGAGGAAAGACCCCAGACTGGGCCACATGCATGGATGCACTCTTTTTGAAACCTCCTGTGGCAGCTGAGATGGTCCTGCTGATGTCCACCACACAGGGCTCTGCAAAAGGAAGATGCTGTGTACCTGCCCCTTACCCATTTCCACCAAGGCAACTTGGGCCATTTTACCCTGCTGATTCACCTCCTGCAGGCCCCGCGGCATGCAAGCACCACCAGCACAGCCTTTCACACTCACTCATATCTACTTGCACCTACTTACACCACCTTACAAATCACCTCTGAATTTGGCCCACAGCTTGCAAGTGAGGTAAACAGATCTATGTGATTGTCTACAAATGATCAACCATTCAGGTTTGCTATGTGCAGTGTGTTGCTTTGATTCCCACCCCTTTGTAAGTTTAACTCAGTGCAGCAGAAAAGAGCTGACAACTTTGCAAAGTTCCTTGGGTTCTCAAAATGTTATACAAATGTTAACTATCTAAAGAAAAGTATTCAAGACACTTCACTTACGGTTTCTTGAATAACTTTCTGAAAGGGTTGTGACATACTTGTACCGTTATTTTGTATGGCAATTGAAAAAAAAAAATCTTGGAAGGATGTTTGTTTTTATTTTTCTTCTTCTGACCACTCTGTTTGGAAGAACTGCCAAGTTTGGCTCTAAACTTGCAAGTACAGTAACTTTTCCCTTTGAAACTTGGGCCTATAATGTCTGGAGCTGCTTTTGGTTGAAAGCAATTGTTAACGTTACTGACTCTTGTGATCAATGGAAATCAATTTCATACAGAAGGTTAACAGAGAAGGTCCAAACAAATGAATCCATGTGCATTTATCTGACAGTATTTCATATACAAATAACGAAAGCAGTACATTATCAATTCTCCGTAGTAAGAAGTATTCTTCATGTTTTTATAAAAAGTACTTAAGAGCTGACTTTGAAGAAAGACTTTGAAAACTTGCCAAACCTTCTTTGTATTTTGAAAGTCCACATCAAGAAAGTAGTAAATAGTCATTGAGCGTAGGAAAAAGGAAACTATTAGCATTGTTCTCTTTGAAAGATAAAAAGAAAAATGCAGTGCAAAACTTCATAATCTCTGAAATGTGTATTTGTTATTTGAATCAATTTAAAACAATTGTCACTATTAAGTTCATGTTAGCCTGCCTACTGAACTGTATAAAATGGCTCTGTATCTGCTACTTTCACATACGTGCGTTCCCCCCTTCTCATCTCCTTCTAGTTTTACAGGCTTAAGCATTTCCATTTAACTGCAGAGTTAGAATTTATATTAAGGCTCTGCTCAAAAATTGCTACACTCTCTCCCCAATCCTCCTCAGTATTGTTTAACCTATATTCATCCCTCTAATGTATGGATATCTATCTTTGATTTCCACAAAGCAGATTTCCCTTTCTGGGCCCCATTTCCATCGTGCAGCAGCAGTTCTTCATAATGTGTCCAGATAAGATATGTATATATATATATATATATATGTATATATATACATATATATATATGTATGTATATATATATATATATATATATATATATATATATATATACATATTTATATATATATATATATATATATATTTTTTTTGAGGGGGTTGGCTAATGGGTAATTTTCAGCTAGCTCCTTGGCCATGTTTTGTGTTATTGTTAGTGGGATTTGGTGCAGCATCATTTTCAAGTTGCTAATTATCCCCAGAAAAACTGAGACCAGGCGCTTTCCATAGACTGGGGAAAAATAAAAATAATTCAATATCAAACATAGCCATGTTTTTGGGTGAAACTACATATAGACTTATGCCATACACACACACTGCCTTGGAACAGGTATGCTGCATGATTTCATTGAGCACATGAACTTTGGTATCGTTTAATTGTATGTGATCAAGTAGCCAACTTGCTTTTTAACACTGATAATGCAGGTTGTACTTATGCATATATTAATTGCAAAGCCATTAAGCTGTCCCATGTGTGAGGTAGTACTATGAGGAAATGCCTGTTCACTTCATCTTTAATAAGTTCACTATATGTTGAGCTAAAAGGGGATCTAAACTGTGTGTAACCTGTGAGAAACAGAAGTGGAAGTTGGTATGTGAAGAAACATATGTCTGCCACGTAGAAATGGGATATTTTCCCATTTTCACTGTAGAAGTGACTGTAGGTTATAAAATAGGTACGATAAAGAGCTTGAATGGTTGGGTAGGCATATTGGTGTGTTTGGTAGCCAGCTATAAATACGGACCTCTTAAGAGGGATCATGTCTTTATATAGAAAATGTATATTTGTGGATGAGATAAAGGTAGGATTACAGTAAGGATTTTTTTGGCAGGAGATTCCGTGATTGTATTTCTTAAGAAGATAGTTGATGGATTAAATGATCATCTGAGATTTTCAGAGTTTGTAAAGACTTTCAGATTTACCGATTCATCATCTCCTGTCTCCATCTAATTATTACAAATCCCTTCTCTCTAAATATTTGTTGCTGCTGGATATTGACTTGTCTACTAGCCTTGTTCAAAATATCTATGTGATTTTACAGTAAACTACCCAGAAAATATAAAATAGATTCAGTTGTGATAAATGCTAAATGCTTGAGAATATCTTACTGAAAAATACAAAAATTGCTCATGCTTCCTTAATTCCATTTTATTCATTGATAAAATGAATTCATTTTATGAATTCAACAGGCCATGTCTGGGCCTTCTGATGGCCTGTTCATGAACTTTCTTCTCATAGGGAGAAGTTGAGTCGGCTTTGCTGGAATAAGGTGATATTCATCCAGTTCTGTTTGTAGGGACAGTTCATTCCTTGTAGTTGGGATGGGGTAATAATTAAGTTTCACATATCTCATCCTGGCAGAATGCTTTTAGGGAGAGCAGAGGTAGCAGAATGAATATGGGAGGATGCAAAGAGAGTTATTTTTTCCAGCAAAAGATACATTCATTTTTCTCATCACCACCCTTGTCAACTTCCTCCTCCAGATGCTCTAAGATGACTTTTTGTGGCTCTCTGAGATATAGCCTTCAAGACATCATACAGATTCAGGATGATGGCACCTTTCATAAGGTAAGATCTCCACAATATACTCTAATAGCATTTTCTCTACTTCCTGGAACAGAAGGGTCCCCCAGACCCCTTTTAAGTTTACTTACTCTCTGTGAAATAGCTAACCGCCTTCACATGCAAACTGGTGACACTCCAGCTTGATTAGCTTGCTAATTAAGATATTGTGTTAATATTAAAGTTGCAAAGAAAACACACACTTTCACCCCCAAAATTATTTTCTCAGTTTGTGAACAAATTTTCTTTGAAGTCAGGAGTGAAATTTTAGAAGGTTTTTTTTTTTCCCCTAATAACCAGCATCAAACAGACATCCCCACAAGAGATGAAGAGGATTGTCACATTTGCCCTCATGTCTAGGGTGGTGATGCAAATGACTATTCAGCATTTCAGTTACCCATTTCAATTTCCCCTGTGTATGGATGCTCAAAGGGTCTGTTTCAAAAGTCTGTCCCATACTGTCATTTTCACTGTGACGTTAGGAGATACTTGATAGCCATGTAGGCTTATTTTATCATCAGTGTGGACTCTGTAGATGTTTAGCAAGCTGAAGTTAGCTTAAAAGACACAGAATTTGAAGTTGTTGGTAATTTGACTGATTTAAAAGAAAGCGCTTCTTCATCAGAAGCCTGTTAGCATTGTCACATCTTCATGGAACTGGATAGAAACAGTTTGGGTGTTCTCTCTCTCTTTCTTTCATTTTTAAAGCAATGGTGCATGTCCATTCCTGGTAAAGATCAACTATGTGCACTTCTGTTCGGGATGACTTTTGATCTATTCAGTTATTTAGTGATAATGTAAATTGCTCTTTATTCTTCTAAAGTACAAAATTAATACTGCCTTATTCTAGACAGTATTATTCCTGCAAGGAAGCAGAATTTCATCAAGTTAAACTTTTCTATTTGAAAGATTAAAGGAGAAGGCAGAAGGCCAAATTCTCCTCTGTTGTGTGAGTGTTGAGCTAGACGATCCATTGACATCAAAGAAATTGGGGTTTACACTAGCCTAATCAAAACCAGAATTTCTCATGCAGATTTTCTATATATTTTTATTAACTCTCAAAATATGGGACTGCAATAATCCTTCTGTTCCTGATGATTCGCAAACTACAGTGCCAATGGCAGTCACATTATACTGGGCTCTGGAGGGGCAGTTTGCACTGACTACGTGAAAGTCCTCAGGTAGCTGCAGTCCCAATGACTTACAGTGCACAGATGAGCTCATTAATACATAAACTATTGCAACTACGCCTTGTACTTCCTAGAAGCTTGCACTTCTAGCACTGTTTTAAGGAAAAACCTGAGTTTTTCAGCAAAGATAAAGTTGTTGATGCTTTACTTCAGTTTAGTGTTATGAAAACGAATTGCTCACCAATTCATCACAGTAGTGAGGAAGAATTGCACCTTTGGCCTCCGCAGTTCTGGGCAAGAGCCTCAGCCATGGGATGGGTGGATAGCGAGAGGGTGTCCCTGCATAATGCCTCCAGCCACCCCCACCCCACCCCATGGCCTCTGGGACATTCCCACAGCTGCTATCCAGTGAAATCCCACACTGGCAGGGTGACTCACATCAGAAGACATTCCAGAAAGAAGAATAATTATGCCATTGCTGGAATTGATGTAATGGTGTTTTTCAGGATGCTTTAATAGACATGAGTGATGTTTTGGCAGGCAATTGAAATAACCCTAGATATCTGATTGCATTAGTGACTGCTACCAAGGGCATCTCTGGAGAGAGGGACATTACTTAAGGTACTTCCTCTGTATTGTAACTTGCTGGGGCTAACTTTCAGTGTAGCATAGGATTCTTTTCTGAAGACAGACATATTGGAGAGCTTAACCACGACATATAACAAACTGAACTCTAAACATATACAGATTCCAAGAGACAGGCCTGTGTAAACAACATCATAATTCCCTGGGTTATGTGCTGTTTAAAATAACATTCAGCTATGCATTCACCTCAAAAGATTGCCACTTAGCAGCATTGTTTCTTTTTGTAATCTTTATTGTTTAGGTTTATTATGGCTTTC
Source organism: Lagopus muta (assembly GCF_023343835.1). Taxonomy (NCBI): domain Eukaryota; kingdom Metazoa; phylum Chordata; class Aves; order Galliformes; family Phasianidae; genus Lagopus; species Lagopus muta. Next base: position 3,296,911 of record NC_064440.1, on the reverse strand, counting down.
ATTTTTTTCTCCTGGAAAACATAAACAATTCCCCTTTTCCTGTGCCAGCTCTCAGCCCCACAGTGCCCACGCTACAGCCAGCTGGGAGGGTAATGAATGAGGGCTCGACTGAGTCCAGCAGCCCCTCTTTCACCCAAAAGCAAGGTTTTTTTTTTTCTTTCTGACCATCTGTGTTTTAGCACCATGCTCCTTAGAATGGGCCTTCTTCTTATTAGGGTTTGCTACCGGCATTTATTGGTTGAGGTTGTGCTCTCATTACACCCACACAGTCCCACTGAAGGCTCGTTGCCTTCACTTAGGCTATATGTTAAAAAAATAACCAACAACATAAAATAAAAATCTTTGCATGCTGATGTTGTTCCGCACAGCACTGTCACTGGGTTGTTCTCTGCAGGTAAATAGTTCTATTTCTTGGTCTGGCACATTGATAAGCCTTCACACTTGACTGGGGCTGAGGTGCGTTTGTGCAAAGCCAGATTGTTTTAGTTAACATAATCAGTGAACTCACTGTTCTACCTGGATGTCTGGGAGAATTGCCAGGAGATTTCCCAACATTTCAATCAGACGCAGGGGCTATAAAGCTGTCAGTTTTCTTGTAGACCAATTTGCCTTTGCCATGGTTCTAACATTCTGCTCATTTATAAAGAAATCAGCCCCACTCTTTTGTAGTAATATTTTATTCTGGTTTCAGTTTGAAGAAGAATGATTTCTTTTTCTTTCTTTCTCTTTTTTTTCCCCCCAAGAATAGTTTTAAAGATGCATTTTAATAAAGCATTTCCTGACACAGAAAAATGCTTTGATTTAAGATTCTAAAAAAATTATATATATATATTTTTGAATAATTAATATTCCATTTTTGTTCCCAGCACTGGAGCCAAGCACCTTTCACATATTGCACCAGCCTCAAGTAAATCTGTTCTTAAACAAAGAAATGGAGCTACTCAGGTCAAATGTTCAGGGTAGTATTGGTCTGCATAGTAATTACAATCAGAGATATGTTAAACTACCTGAAAATAATTCACTTCCACAGGAAAAAAAGTATACCTACAAGTTTATGGTTTGCAGGTCATTGTCATCTACCCTACTTCCACCTGCTGTAATAAATTGTGATAAAATATCTACTACTGAGAACTTAAGGATTTTTTTTTCCCCAGGCCTTTGGTATTTACCACCTGGTGCCAGATTACATCATGTAACCTTCAACAACGTTGTGCTTTTTTTCTTAGTTGATGGAAGGCAGAGGAGCAGGGGACCACATCCTCTTGAAATTTCTTTGATGTTCCCCACAGGAAGTGTTTCAGTATTTGGTCACTTGGATGTTTTTCAAGTATTTCCTTGTGGTCGGCACCTAGGACAACCAACTGCTATTTTTATGAGTTGGGTGATGGGAGAGGCTAACAGTTCATCCTGCTATAGAATCCCTGCTTCCAACTGCAGAGATGGTGCTGAGCAGACATACATATCCCTCAGGGCAGATGGGAAGGGATATCCAAATATTTTCCCAGAGCAGTCTCAGTATCTCAGTATGTTCCTTTCTCGAGCACATTGGTGCATCTGAGAGAGACAATGCTCCCTGGATGGAAGAGCTGAAGATCAAACAAGATCAAGCATCACCTGGCATTGGAGAACCTTCTGGAGGCAGATATCCTGAGGACAGGCTGAGGTTGGCTGGACTCGGATCAGGTGTTGGGAAGCAGAAAAGAAGCTCATTCAGATTAGGAAAAAATTATTCACCAAAAGAGTGATTAAGCACTGGAACAGGCCTCCCGGGAAGGTGGTTGAGACATCATCCCTGGAAGTGTTCACAAGACACTTAGATGTTGCACTAAGGGACATAGTTTAGTGGGGGCAATATTGGTGGTGGTTGAATGGTTGGACTGAATGATCTTGGAGGTCTTTTCCAATTTTGGTGATTCTTTGATTCTATGATTTTAAACAAAAATATGGAGCAGAAACAGTGTATACTTGTAACAATAGCATATCAAGGCTTGACAAATTCACCTGTCAGGGCTTCATGCAGCTGATTTATTTGCCAGGACAGGTGGAGATCTGCCTAGGCTTATCCCTGAGCAAAGCAGCATGAGAAGAGTCGCATGAAGGAACTTCTGCCGCCGGTTGCAGCAGCAAGAATGCAACGGTTACAGCTCTGCAAATTAGCACAGTTTTAAACCAGTTCCAAAGCACTGAAATTAAAAGCACTTAATACAGGAATCATATTCTCTAGCTAAGGCACAACGGGACTCTGGTGAATTTAGTTTATAATGTTTCCGCGTTGTAGCAGAAATTTGTCTTTTTGAGGCAATCAGGGGAGTCGCATTACAGCAGGACTTGCTGAGATTCGTGTTCACATCTAGTGACTGCAAGCATGTTAACTCTTTCATGTGAATTTATCTGCCAGAGTCATGAATTCTCCTATACTGAATTATGGGAATCTCTGGAAAATTCCCTTCAAGGTGACTGGGACATAGGTAACAAAGTCTGCCTTATCCTCACTTCTTGGAGAAAAGAGATTTTTGCCAATATCAATTAATTTATATGAAAAAAAAAGATACATTCGGCCATCTTCTTTTGGGGTAATCTGTTGTAGCTTGAAGAAATAAGCGACACTCAAGTTCCAGTGACTTGTCTCAGCTAACAACCAGATCCATGAACATTTAAATCAAGAATGCAATTTTTGGGAGATTATTATTCTCCAGAAGAAATAAAATAGTCTTGCATTAATTTTCTTTTTCTACTGAAAATGACATGGTGAAACAACAGACATTTTTTCTCTTCTCTCTGGTGCACGAGGAGCAGTTGTTGGCAAACCCACCACAGTGCCACATACTGTAATGAGATAGCAGAGAATATGATGCCATGCTCATTACTGATTTATCACTTGATGATCAGGAGAGCTTTTTTCCATCAATGCCTGATTTCTGTATTATCAGAAAAGGGGCAAGGTCTTTGATGTTTTGTAACATTCTTCAGCACTACTGAAAAACTACTTGTTTTCTTCATTTTCAAAGGTACATCAGTGGTTTATAATTGATCTATAGCAGATCTTCTAGATTTAACCTTAGGTTGTACATAAAATATTAAATATGGTCATTATAGAAACTATGCCTTTTTTGAAAACTGTATGGATGTTAGCCTCTATGTCCTAGACAAATTCCAGTTTGGGTAATTAAGTTTTGCCTGCATTCATTTTCCATGCAATTTTAATTGGTTACGATATGTTTCATTTCCAGTGCAACGTGATGGTGTGTTGTCCTGTGCTGTGAAGAGTTAACATATGCTGTGTTAGAAGTTGTCACACTGCAGTGGTAAGTGAATTTGCTATGAAAGTTGAAGAAACCAGTGCAGAAAAATGCCAGATCCTCCTGAAATAAAGTACAAAATTTGCCAGTGGCTTTGGCACACAAGGTGGTGGATGCTGTAAAATATAGAATTAATTTTATGCCACCCAAGTTATCACAAGCAGATATTTGTAGAGTGCAAGTAGATACAGTACAGGTAGATATATACTCCACCTGGAGGAGCAGTGAGCAAACCAAATTTTGGTCTCGTGTCCTCAAGGAGGAGGCATGGTTGATTCCTCCCATCAAGAAACTGGCTGAATTGTAGCAACTCCTCTTTGCTGAGTTTCTGTAAGTTGCTGTGGCTCTATGAGGATGCTTTTCACAGTGGTATGCATAGGTTGCCCTATTTTTCAATGAAGGATGCAAATGGAGATTTTGCTGTTACAATGCAGAAAGATAAACTTCAAGATAAATTACAACAGCCCTATTTTTCTCTTGGTTGATTTGGCTCTGCCACTGGGATGGTGGTACATGTAATTTGCTGGAAGATAAGTACAGTGAAGGAGGGCTGGTGTTAATCATTTACAGACCTAGTTCCATGTTGAGGAGGCGCCTAGAGGTGAAACTCATTGGAGAGGTTTTCCTGAGCGCCAGGAGTAGTGTGGAATGTTTAAACATCTATTATGGATTGCATGCTAAGGACAAAACATACTTTGGGTTTTTGTATAAGGCTGTTGAGTATTGTCATTAACATTATGCTTTGTCTGTTTTAAGGAATATAAGTTGCTTATCTGAGGCTGTGAGGTCCATTAGCAAGGATGTCTCCATATGTAGGAAATTTTATAGGTCACCTAGCTTACATATTTACTTTTCTACTCTCAAAGATAAAAACAGATGCAAAATGTTCACAAAGTCTGAAATAAAATATATGAGAAAGAGCATTCAAATACCATTTTTCACTTAACAGCATTCCTTGAAGTTGTTTACATTGATATATATCAATAAAATCAAAAGCTGGGTGTTTTCCTTCATTCTCTCCTTCGTAAAAGCATCTATATTTGTTCCTTTTGAAAAGAGCTGGCACCAGAGAGAATGATTAAGTCCCAAATCTGTCAGACTTTGACCCTGATGAGGGTAGAGAAGCTTGGCTGAATCCAGCAAAGAAGTGAGATCCATGGGATGTGTAGGGGGCTTACTGCTCAGCAGCCACACCAGCAGCTGCCCTGGGACAGCCTGAGTGTGCCTACGGACATGGGTGTTGCAAAGATGAGGAACTCCTGGGGAGTCCCAAATATATCAACTGCTCTGAGACATCTCCTTCATTACAAATTGCTCACCCTGATGTCGGGTCTGGAAACCTGGCCAACACAACCAGCACAAAGGGAATTTTGGATTGCTGACAGATGCCTAAAGGGGATCAGGAGGACCACGTGGACAGCTGTGGAGATTTAAAGTGTTTAGGAGATAAACAGGCAGCAAGAGATGGCAGAGGTTAGAGAGAGCAGAGATGTGCTCTGACAGCAATATGGGGAGCAAAGGCTGCTCAGGCTGTCCAGAAAGAGTCCATGGTCCTGACTGATCCTCAGCATCTGTCTGAAAGGTTCATCTGAAGTCCTCTAACTTGGTACTTACCAGTGGTAAAGCATTAAACATGAATTCACATTACAATGCAAAATATTCTGTAGAATCAAAGCCTTGATAAAGAAATTATTGTACATGAAGTACGCGGAGGTGATCAATAGGGAGTTATTCCATAAAAATTTGAGCAGAGAACATTCTACCTTTTAAGGTCGTTGTTGAATATCCACAGAGGACTTTTGGTTTGTTTATGCTGAGGATCCCAAGTGTGGCAGTGCTTTCCTGAATAATGTAACTTTCCCTGTGGAGCATGCACCTTATCCGTGATTATGTTTCTGTAATTAAAATTATACTTGCTAGTTAGCTGATGCTTTATTTATGTAAAGGGGTAAACAGACAGACATCCTCCAGAATATTTGAGGATAATCTGTGAGGATTTTTGCTCCCATCTGTAGCCTTCCTCCTGGAATTTAGTTTTCATGCTGTAATCTGAGCACCACTTTAGGTCATTCAAAAACATTTATTATCTTATTAAATGGAACTACCTTCACTGCTCCTGCATCAAGTTTTATGGCAATACAGCCAAAAAGCTTTGCAAGCAATGCTATGCTTTGTAGGTTAAAGCAATATGAATGTCACATTTAACTTTGTGTTCAAAAGAGTAACAAGAAGCCCCTTCCTTCCTTCCTTCCTTCCTTCCTTCCTTCCTTCCTTCCTTCCTTCCTTCCTTCCTTCCTTCCTTCCTTCCTTCCTTCCTTCCTTCCTTCCTTCCTTCCTTCCTTCCTTCCTTCCTTCCTTCCTTCCTTCCTTCCTTCCTTCCTTCCTTCCTTCCTTCCTTCCTTCCTCTCTTCCATTCTCAGTGCTACTTTTTGACATGATCTACCACGCTGGTGAAATGGACATCACACACACTGCCCCATACCCTGAGAGCATTCCTGAGTTGGCTTTGGCACAGAGAACAGTCACAGAGAGCCTCACATGGTTCGCTCTTGAGAAGAATGTGTAATCTTCCCATTTTGTGCTGTATTGAAATTAATTGGGAAATTTTTTACTGACCCATTCCTGGCTCCACATGCCAGGAAGTTCAGAGATCTGTATTATAGTATCATCAGAGGATATGGAGAGAAAGGCCCAGACTTATGCAATAGCAGCTTGGTCACTGATATTTTACAGTGATTTACAAGCATTAATGAACCAGAGCCTCAATTATATCCTCAAGGGCAAGGAAGTACAACTAGCCCCTCTCCCTTCCTTCCCACCCACAATTCACAGATGGGATAGGTAGCGTAGCAAGAGTGGGCCTAATGATTTCTCACCTGATACCTTTACCACCAGGAGTTGTTGCTTTTTGTTTTCCTTTCCCCTGTCCCTATCTCAAATACCTGAAAATTAAACTTATTCTTTTTTCTTTTTTCTCTTTTCTTTTTTTCTGAGTGTATTTTGATGCAGTGGGGTAGAGTATTTGGAGAGCACAAGTTCTTTATTTGACTTCGTGACCTGTGCATTGTAAGCATTTATTTGTCTCTCCAACCCTTTTTTATTGCGCCTCATCTCCAAATTTGTAACCTTTCAGCTATTATATGACTACACTATGACTGTACCCAGTGATTAATTTGGATTAATAATTTTGTCTGGTACAGACTGGTGAAAAGGAGTGACTGCAGCTGACTGTGCACGGTTAACATTAGGTTGGGATGGGTTTGGAGAGCAAATTGTTGTATGCCTCTTCACCTACTGAGAAACAGCTTTTCCATGAAAAGACAGAGCAAGGCTGTATTTTTAGGAACAATCTGTTTTCTGTCTGCAATTAATATGTTCTGGATTGTTTGGCTACTTTGATCGGTGTATCACAAACTGGCCTTTTATGTCAAACCTACTTTTGGGACATCCTGTAATAGCTCTTTTTGAAACCTTTAAGAACAGGCCCTGTAAATCATTGTGGGTGTGAGTAACTCTCTAGTGCTGCCAAAACCATGCCAGGTTACTGTAATGCACTGATGAGCTATCACTGGGTAAAAAATGAATCCTCGCTTCACACCTCACTGGTGTAAATCCTGTTCCAATTTTAAAAGCACCTTGTTATAACAGTGTTGGACAGAGGGATTCTTGAGGCTAAGTGACATTTACAGCCCATGATACTAGTGTATCTGCTCTGTGTATCCATCAACATTTGGCATTTAAGAAAATCTGCTCATCCTTGCATTGCCTGTTAAACACTCACTCTATTAGCAAAAAAAAAAAAAAAAAAAAAAAAAAAAAAGGAGGAAAATCTGCCTCTTTGCAGTTGAGCTTTTAATGGGCAAAAAAAGGGGACAGCTTGACCTCAATGGAGTGAAACCAGCCCCGGATGACCTCTGGCAAATGTACACCTGGAAGCAAAAGGTGAGTTAAAAGTCAATTTTCTGTCCACGAGTTAATGCTGGAATCACTTGCTCTCCTTAGCGTGCACAGCTGTATTATCCCGGGGCAGTTCTTTGGCTCTGTGTGAATTTGCACATCTGTCAGATCGCTTGGAGATCCACAGGCAGAACATAGCACTGGGGAACATTGTGTGGATTTGTGATGTTTCCTGCAGTGCTTGGAAAGCCCAGAATGATGACTGGATTGTGATCCTGCTATCCATGCTCGACCTCACACCCATGCCCATTGCTTCTCTGCTCCAAGGAACAGAACAAAAGCGATTCTGTACCTACAGGTGATTTTTGGCTGTGCTTTGGAACTTCCTGCTTAATTAAAAAATACATTTCTAAGTCAAAACTGCATTGTTGATTTCAAAATGCTTGTGCACTCCCTCTGGTTTATTCCAAACAGCATCCCCAGGGCTGTTTGGATTACTGCTAAGGGTTGCAGGTTTGTCTGTCTTGGTTTTCAGCTAGCATCAGGCCATGATTGCTGACAACTGAGCCAGGGCTTCGGCCACAGATCACCTTCTTTTTCTTTTCTCTTTCTACCGATATTGTTTCAATCATTTCACTTTCTCCTCTTTTCAATGGATTAGAATGCTGTTGTTTACCTCCCAATTTTTTTTTCCATGCCTTCTAAACCATGGACATTTCCCATGTCATCTCAAGGTACTCTGCTTGGCAAAAGGTGCAGATTCCTCTTCTGGAGCTCAGCCCCGACTGACCATTAATTAGGGTCACCTAATTACCTTCAGATAAGCAGCAGAGCTAGCATTCTTCTTGTTTCTGACTAAATATTTTCACCTTTTCACATTCTGGTTGGTTTGCACCCCTCTTGCCACTAACATACATCCTAGATTACTGCCATATATTTTAGTGCATTTTGGGATGCTGTTTATGTGTACTACTATGTAAAATATGGTTGTGTTGTTCAAGTGGCAAATCATTTTTCATCTTACTTAATTCATAACTCTGGGACAAGCAAAAAGAATGCAACTTTTCTTTAATTTTTGTAGAGTTGAATGTACACAGTAGATCAGCAAAGGCTTTCCTTGCTTGCGGAGCTGTGGTACAACGTCCACTATGAGACTTGAGGCAGATATTCTTGCTTTGATGGCTTTTGGGGCGGGCTGAGCGATGGTGTAGCTCGGAGTGGAGCTGGCACAGCTTCCAGGCCTGGGGTTAAGTTGCTCAGTTTGGTTCAGTTGGTAATTAATAAAAGCAATGGCCAATTTGACTTGATACCATGTGTCTGTCTGTATGGAACCTGGCACACACAATCCCAGTAAGCTGGGCAGCAAGTTCTGTTGGTATGCATGTTATTCTGGGGACCTGGAAGTGTGTGACATGTCAGTGAAGGAGAAGAAGCACCCTGGCTCCAGCCGCAGGGTTGCAAAGATGGCTAGAGATGCACCTTCTGTAGCTTGCAGATTTGTAAGAGACAGGTCCATCTGAGTTCCAGGGCAGCATCTTGGCAGCTGGCTCGTCTTGTAAAGCCAGAAGGAGCCACCAACGTTTTGGTGAAGACTTCCCCCACCTCTCCGAAGAGGAACATCTGCTCCTTAGCATGCTGCTCATTTCTGTGGCAGGACTCCAGTTGCTCTTCCAACGTGGAGCTCGGCAATAGTAGTGCTGGTGTCTGAGCTCTGGAACAAACCGAGTGGCTTGCGTGTGCTTCTGTGTGCCATGAGTTATTTCTAATGCTTGTTTATAATAATGGGCATTCATTATTTTGAGAGTGCCTTTTTGCTTGAGAATCATCACAGTACGTGCTGTAAATGCATCTTGACAATAGTTTGTGTTTGTGTATTATGGACTCATAATACGTATTTATTTGTGTGTATAAAACCGTAATACCAAACGCATAGGAAAAAAAAATAAAAATCCTTAGGAAATTGCATGAACAGTAGTTCCATTTAAAATATCATATCTTGGCCAATTTTGTTATGTCCAAATATCCTAGTCACATTGTAGACTAACAGCCTGCCAAATTTCACTTAAAAACACAGCCAATTTTTAAGTTACAGAAGCACAAAGAGCAGGGGAATGTTCTTTTTTAGGACTCCTCTAACTTAAACAAAAATTATAAGGTTTTTATTGTTTTAAATGTGAGGGGAAAAAAAAATAAATTGGTTTGCTGCAGCTCAGCCTGGATCACACTGCAGAACACAGCTTTTGGCTGTCTGCACGGCCAGAGCGTGCTGCTTAAAGCAAGTTGATTTGCTTGTTAGAAGTTCAAAGCCCGTGTAAAAGTACATCTATTAGTAAATATGAGTCAGTGAGACGATTTTTTATTAATGGCATCTAGTTTGCTTTGCTTTTGCTTTTTTTTCCTCCCTCAAAGCAGAGGAGTTGTCCCATTGGGCTGCTAGCTAGAGAGGTTTTTCCCACCGTCTGCTGTTCTGAATTGGGGTCCTTTTGCAGATGCTTTATCTTGCTCTTTTCGGATTGTAACAGGATATGCTGTCTTCCTCACAGCACAATACAGAGAAAGCTTTCCATAACGTAAAGCAAGAAATACTGACAGCGTTTTGCTCCTATCAGTGGTGGTCAGGAACTACTATTAAAATGCCTTAAAGGAAAATGAGCGATATTTGAATAACGGGCACAACAGCAAATTGTTTGCATGATATATTTTATTGTATTTTATTTTATTTCATCTAAGGTTTCGTTGTTAGGAAAGAAAAAAAAAAAAAAAGATCTGCTTTTAAGATTTCTCATCTACATGCTTAAAATCTTTTTCTACTGGCATCAAAGGAACAAACGCATGGATTCATTAGAATAATTACAGAAAAGAAAAAAAAAAAAAACAACAGAGAGAGAAAAATGGAGTCAGTGTGTTTGGATCTCCATGTTAGCTCTGTACAGTGCCTGCCGCGTGGGGGAAAAGCAGTTAATTAGGGCAGCAAAAGGGGACGTGCTGCGTGACGAGGGTGGCAGAACTTGTCAGAGATTCGGACTGAATAAGTTCGAAGCATCCCTACAACGGCTTAAAAATATATATGCACATGTATGTGTAGAAAATAATACAGAGGGAGGAAGGGAAAAAAACAGCAGGTCAACCCCTCATCCCTTGGCGAGGGTATTTCCAGGGGTTGTGCTGAGGAAGAGCGTTTCTCCATCGCAGGCGTGCCCCTCCACCCGTGCAGCACACAGCCCGCGCTGCTCCCCGCGCTGCTTCTCGCCTGCGTGGCCAATCGGGGAGGCAGCGGCGGCCCAGGACCGTGCTTGGTGCTGAGCTCCAAATGTGATTCCAGCCCTGACAGGGGGATTATAGGAAACAGATGACTTACGCTTCTAATTTGTGGCCTTAAATTGCAAACAGAATTTCAGGAGTCGAGCGGAGTAATAAATGGCAATAGAGAAAGCCACACACAGCCAAATCAGTATGTGGTGGTTGTAGGTTAAACTAAATAGGAAGAGACAGGTTATGATGGTTTAGTGTATTACAGAGAAGAAAGTCTTAAATTACTGGTGCTGAGAGGTATTGCACTACGGCAGACAGTATTGCATTGTGTAGTCTGCAGATATCACAAGCAGAACAATAAAAAAGCAGGTTTAGCATAAAACCTGTTGCTGGACAAATCTTTTTTTTTTTTTTTTTTTTTCCCCTTAGAAATGGAAGCTGTGTTTTATGTTTGTTTTGACCTTAACTATATGCTTGCCCCTTAACATCTGTTTTCTACTGTTGCAGTTTTTCACACCAAATTAACTGTCAGGGGTTCAGATAAAATAAGTTAAAAATACTTCCAAATTATTTTTTGTTGACTTTCAGGGTTGGGAGTGCGTCCTGTTACTCTTCCTGCCTTGGACTGAGCTGCTTCTATCTCGGAGGCATAAAATACAGCCCCTCAAATGGACAATTAAAAATTACAATGGCAGATTGTAAACTTCCCCCCCCCACACACCCCTTTCTTCTTCTTCTTTTTTTTTTTTGCTGCTTTGTGTGTAGCTGCTGTGATGGCATGGGAGTGTGTTTTGGAGGTTTTGGAGCTTTCACGCCGGATCTGCTGACTTCTTTTGTGATCATTTGTAGCTTCTGGTTCTGAAAGGCTCCGGCGTGTTTATTTAATGATGATTTGCACCAAAAGCTCGTTGCACGGTGCTAATTGGTGCGTGCTCCTCGTAAGCCTTAAATTATAAAGATACATTCTCAGAGTGCAGAGTGGTCGCGGGTCTGACACACTGCTGCCTAACACGGGATTTGCTTTTTTCATCTCGGTGCTGTCGCAATGCAAGAGGGAAGCAGAGAGAAGGAATTCGCTCAGAGGTCTTCAGGAAGAGCTGGCACCACAGAAGCACATGTCAATTGGTTCGCCTTTCAGAAGCTTCTCCTTTTGAGGACGTAGTCTAAAATCAGAACGCCTCTTTTCTCCAACCATAAGTGATCTGCGAAGCCTCTGGAAGCCATTAGGGAAAAAAATAATAATCCCCATTACACACCCAGTAATGCGGTGGTATTATTCCACCACAGACAACTGGCGAGACCTCCACGTTGTGTTAACCCAGAGGAGGGAACGCTGGGCTGTGCTGCCTGGCACAGCAGGGGGATGCCCATCCCCACAACCTGTTGGCCCCGCACCGCCACCGGCTCCATCAGGCAGCGCAGCCTCCGAGCCAGCAGAGCTGTTATTATTGCCAAATGATTATTGTTTTAAGCGGGCCTTTTGATTATCATTGGAAATGACTGGCTAAATACATTTTGATTAATCGCTCGCAAAAATTATGCTTGTTAGAGCTGTTTTATATTCCCCGTCCCTGTGTTCGCGCTGTAGGTTATAGCCATTTCTTTACAGCTGAAGGTTTTTTCCCTTTAAGTCACCTGGTGAGAAAGGAAAACAAATCTTAGTTGAAGGCTTTTGTCTGCAGCACAGACTCCTCTTTTCATCCCTAGGCTCTTTAAAAAAATGCTCAATTATTGTCTGTGCCGTGAAGGGAAGAATGGGGCCTACACAGGACCTGAACATTTTCAGACAGGAGATGCCTTTTGTTTTTGCACCCCATCAACACCGCTCACCTAATTAAATCTGATATCTCTGGCCGAAGCAAAATGATTTGTTAATAGTTCTTTGGGAATTTACTTAATGAGTTTAGATGCCTTTTGTACGGTACATGTGGGGGCATTTTGCAAGTGGAGCTGAAATGAAAAAAAAAAAAATGGGGCTGAGGGAGCACGGGGACCTCATGAGAGGATGTGGGGTGCAAGGTGTGGGGGGAGCATGGTGTCAGCATGGCCGGGGACAGCTGTCCCTGCACCTTGATCAAGCCGAGGCAACAACACCATTTGCTTTAACAAACACCAGCAGCCTTTCTTTCTCCTTTCTTTTTGCATTTCTCAGGGGTTGGATTCCCTTTCTTCTCCTGCTCTGCAGAGAGTAAAAGGAGCTTGTTAACTTGCTTAGATATTTTGACTGCTGATGCACTTTGGCCACTTGCCTGTGGTAACAGTGTCAAAGCATTACTTGGGATAATTGCTATATTTGCAGTCTGAAGAGTGCTCTGACTTAGTGTTCAAGCTGCTGAATAAAAAAGAAATTGTCATTTTGGAAAAAAATCTGTGAATTACCCTCCCAGTTAGAAAAGCGCACAATTTTCAAAATGCCTTCCCCCCCCCGTATTCAAGCGTAATGTCATTCAGATAATTAACATTTTAATAAAATGCTTAAAATACAAGATAGCAGCTTAAAAGGCTTCGGTTTCGGTAGGGTTTTTTTATTTTTATTTTTAGCTTTGGGGATTAACCACTATGGGGCTCTATTTCTTCATTCTGCACATACCCAAAAGTACCCACTGGTCCATAAAATCATTTCATGCTTCTCGCTTTGGGACTGTAAAGGATGCAGGACCTAGAATAAAGGTTTTGCCAACTTTATGTCTCCTTATGTTCACACTTTGATCTAGTCCTGTAAAAGATTTCTTGTAATTAGGAAATAACTGGGATATTAAAAATATTAGTTACATTGTCAATTGTGTCTCAAGTCATACTGCATATGGATGGCCCATGACAAGTTTTTGATAGCCCTTCATTTAGTAAAGATGTGAATAATTTATACATGCCCTTATGACGTCCATTTTCCAAGTGGAAATTGAGACTATAATATAATTTAATTGTATGAATATGCTGTGAGGAACTGCATTGCAAAACTATATTTGTTATGTGTTACACCTTTCTGAGACGTTTGTGTGCCCCATTTGTTGTGCAATCATTTTCTTTGAAATAGGATGGCTTACTGTAAGCAAGCTGTGCTCCAGGAAAAGGTCCAGATTTCATGCAACTTCCCCGAATGTCTTTGGCTTCTTTTGGCCTGCTGTTTGTGTGGCCACCTCGCCAGATCTCTCCTGATGGCAGCGAGGAGTGGGAGTGTGAGGTCTGGGGTCCCAGAGCAAAGCTGCTACCAGGGCCTCCAAGCAAACCTTGCTGCTCATGACCTCCAATTTGCCCCAAAACTCTTCAATATAAAATAAAATGTATTTTTATGCTAGTCCACGTCAAATCCTTATCATATAGAATCATAGATTTGTAGAATGGTTTAGACTGGAAGGGACCTTAAAGATCATTGAGCTCGAACACCCTGCTGTGGGTTGATTGCCCCCCACCAGCTCATGCAGCCCAGGGTCCCATCCATGGCCTTAGAGACCTCCAGGGAAGAGGCATCCACTGCTCTGGGCAGCGTGTTGTGAATCTTCTAGATTCACACCTTCAAAACTGTGCTTGATCTACTGCTATGTCCCAGCTCCTAGGCATTACATAATAGATTAAATCTGCCTGGAAATCCATCATTATATATGGCTTAGAAGCCTGTCCCACTCGGAGGAACCGAACAAACCTCTGCGATGCCCATCCCCAAACCCAAGCTATTGCCCTCGTTGCTACCAGCACCAGCAGCCCTGCTGCTATCTGTCCTCACCTGGGCTAAGGTTCAGTCCCGTTGCATCTGGCTCCTGTCATTTTACAGTATGCTGAGAAACCCCCATTGATCTCATCAAAATTATGTAGGCTGGAAGCCAGGACAGCGCTTGGCCCCAGGACATCTGGGGAGGAAGCACCTAGGAAAATCTCACATCCTGCATTTTTCTGTTGGTTGTAGGCTTCAGTGCTCTCCCGCTCTAATGCAAAGTGAAGCACACTTTGTTCCACTGCCTGCAGATACCTTGTGGGGCTAGCTGATGTGCTCTGATGTGCATTTTACCTGGCATTTGGGAGTGTTTGTTTAACATAGATGTGGTTACTTCTCTCCTGGTGTTAGTTCTGAAAAATGCTGAGCTCTTCTCAAAAGTGCTGATGGCCAACAAGGTGCCAGAGGGGAGAGGTTTGCAGTTGTCTACTAAAAAAATGCTTTGGGGCTGGCTTCTGCCCTGGGTTACAAGGATTTAAATTTGCAACAGTTCCAGAGGCTTCATTTGGGAGTGGAAATTTCAAAGGTGGGTTCGATCAGAATCTACTTGCCTCTGTTTTGGGGTCTGTTCTGTTCTCCTGTCCATTTAACTCTTCCTTTATTTCCTTCTTCCTCCACGATAGCCTTCACGTTTTTGGAAGGGCTTTTTCCCAATTGGCTGTGTTGTGCATTTGCACGTTTCTCTTGAATAATTGTAAATAAATGATAATAATAATAAAATTAAATTCCACAAGTTAAAGAGTATGAAAGAAAAGCTCCTTTCTGTAGGGGGGGATCACCAGGGCTGGGATAAGCCCCGTACCATATTATACATATTTGAAACATGAGAGCTATTGTTTTGAAGCTTTACTCTGTTATTGTCCTGCTTGTCTGAGTAAGAAGCGTATATCTCTGGTGGATGGAGGTTAGCTAAGTAAGTCATGCATAGATGGAATTTATTAAGTTTGCATGGTAGTGACAGCTGTGAGTGGGAACAGTAACTCTGAACGTGCCAAGGGCTGAGAAAGGGAAGGAATTTTCATATGTGTCTTAAAGAAAAACAGCGATGTAATTGTGAAAGCTCTTCTAATCACTCCATCTCATTACAGAGGGCGAAAGTCCCTGAAATAATCTTTAACGTGCAATAATCTGACAGGGAGCAGTCTTTGGACAATCTCACAGGGCAGATTAGGACAGAGAAAAGTCAGGTTCCATTCAGGACTGCTGGAAATCAGACAATTTAATACAAATCCCTTTAAACAGAGTTATAAACATACATCAGTGTTGCAACTGGTTAAGTTATCTGTTAAATTGGCTAAAAATGTTTTTTTTTTAAATGTAGGATTCACCCCCAAATTGTTTCCCAGCCATCTGATCTTCAGGAGCAACTCATGCAAACACATTTATTCTCTTCTTTTTATTTGTTTTGCATTCCCCTTCTGCCTCCTGAGATGAAATTCACCTTGGCTGCTGGATCATTAAAATGGCAGCTGTCACTTAGAGGGAGACAAATTCCAGTCGCCAGGGCTGGTCCTGGCAGTGTGGCACGGGCGAGTGACACGTGGCTCATGGGGACCGCCATCAGAAAGGTCAGCATGGCCAGAGCCCGGGGGCATCACCTGGACTGCAGCACTGTTAAAGGGGGAGCAATAGCTAATTAACTCACCTCACCTCCTTTGTTAGCTCTGGTTTTAGTGGGTCAAGACAAGCAGCAGAAGCCACCCAGAGTAGGGTGCTACAGCACAAAAAATAGGGATGGGAGATGCTCCTGCCTCTCAGTGCATCAGTGAGAAGTTGAATGTATTATCTTGGCTTTTTTGAGATCTCTTTAGAGCCCTCTTTGGGTGTTTGTGGGGCTGCCAAAATGGGAGGTGATCCTTCTGCACCTCTCTGCTCCTGGTCTGTGCCCTCTCTGTAATATCAACCACGCTTCAGGATGGGCCCTGGCACTACATTTCCCATCTGATATAGATAGAATGTTGACTGGGAGAATACAGTACTGGCTTTTTCTTTTTCTTTTATTGATAGGTAAGATAGCTTATTCCTTTTGTTCACTACATTTTTATTTATTTATTTTTAATAGCCCTATCTTCATAGTTCTCAGCACCATCCATTGTAGAGATTTTCAGGAAGAATTAAATTAATTCTGATTTTAGAGAGCTCTTTAGGTGGCATCTTTTAATTTTCACCTATTCTGAGGCTTTTGTTGCAGCCTAAGAATGAGCTTTCAGTAGGTGAAATCCATGTTCTTAATGAACCACTTCTTGCTCTCTGTTTTTTGTTGTTAGACCACATAGGATATGTTCTGTTGATGTGTGGGGAGTTATGATTAGATGAGAATTTACCTCTGAGGAAGCTCAGATTATCACACATAAAGCATCAGAAATAGAAAAATGATGTGCACAACCATGAAAAAAACAATGGATCTTATCTTCAGATTTTTTTTCCTAATCACCCTCCAGCATCACTACAGCAGTTAAGTTGCCTCGGGGCTCACTAGGATTTATAGTTTATTATAACACTGATAAGAGCAGCTGAGAGAACAGTGAACTGGATGTTCGGTAAATATTAGTTTGAATTCATGGCAGAATTTTGATTCGATGTGTTTGTGATTCTCCTGTATTTACGCAGCTCACTGCAAAATTGCACTGCATTGACTGCTTTGACAAATGGTGTATGTGTGTGTGTGTGCTTTTTTTCCCTGAGTAGATGAGTGAAGTAACGCGTGTGGATCAAACAGCTCTCACTGTGGCTGAAAACACAGTTTGAAGTTTATGTTCTGTCTGTCACATGAATTACATATTTCAGTTAATAAGTTATGCAAATTGCAAATTTTTATGTTCGGCTTTTGTAGTTTTGACTTTGAGTTTTGAATCACATTCAGGCTAATGGTTTGATGGTGAAATTAGTGGATAATTGGGAAGAGCAAACCGTTGCTTTTGTGATCTGCCGGTGAATCGTTCAGATAAAACTGTTCCCCTGAATTGTTTTCATGTCTTACATTTGGACACTTGATGCCACGTCGTTAAGGGATTACCCTGAGGAGTTTCTCCTGCATTTGCAGGGGAGCAGCATTCAGCCCCCAGTGGCAGCCCAGTGCTGAGTGGGAAGGCCAGCACTACCTTAATGCTACCTAATGGACGTCACCTCCGTGGATTGATGAATCCCATTGCATCTAAATAATGGAAAAGGAGTGATGCAATACCTTTCACCCCTCATTCTCTGCGTCTCGCCAAGGCTGGAGTATGAGAGCAGTTTACTGCAATCCAAATTCGCAGCTCAAAGAGAATTTTGGAATTCGTATTTTATTCTAGACATGGCCAAAGTTAGGAAAGCCCATTCAAAAAGTAGAATAAATGGGGAAGAAAAAAACCAAAAGCTCTACTTGATCAGAGCATGCTGGAGAAAAAAAATGCTCCTATTCTACCCATCTGAATAGAAGGCTTGATTTCTTTCCCAGATTTTCCAGAATAAAGTGTTTTGATGCTGTGAGCCAAAATAGGAAGAAGCAGAACCCCCCCCAAGGTTCATCCTTCCCTACGTTAAATCACTTATCCATGTTTTACCAGCCTTTATCAGAGTTTGTACACTTGCTCCAATTAAATTATTTTTTCTTCAGGGGAGCTCACGAGGCACTTACATAAATTCTCTTAATTTCTGAGTAATGCAGTCCTGACAATCACTTAAGACAGTGTGGTTGATACTGCTGTCAGGGAAGACTCTTTTTCAAAAGAATGTTTTTATAGAATATCACTGTGACACTTCGCTTAGATGGATGTCTTTAGCAGAATTTGATTAATGTAATGTAATAAAAGAGATGCACACTAAAGTGTCTGTACATGTCTTGTTAAGTATGTTTGATTCATTATATGTAGTTCTCCTCACTTCTTTTCTCTTTCCTCAGTTCATTTTTTATCATTTCAATAATATATCTATAAATATGAAAAAGTTGGCACTTTCTTTGACATATAAGGCTATTAATTCATAACTCTAAAAAATTGTATCTTTCAACTTGTCACTTTAAAGCTTGTACAGTTTATTACAGTAAGTAACCTGTGTTGGAAATTAGATTTTGAACTTTAGCAAGGAGATAAATAAGCTTGTGGACATAGGAGTTATGGAGAAGATACCTAGATATAGTGCTAGAATAAAATTGCATGAAAAGATCACTTACTCGAAGATGATAATTTCAGAGCTCCCTGAGGATCACATTAAGATTGTGTATAGGAAATGGGTTTTAGCTTGAATTCCAATAACTTTCATTCCTAGAAACAGTTTTATTTCAGTGAATCCGTTTATTTGGGTGGGTGTGCTTGCCTCATTCCATAGGCCTAGCAAATATTTCAGCAGTGCATAGTTTTGCTAAACAGGTGAAATTTACTTTAGAAAGACTCCTAAATATTCATCTAAACTACACTTTGTTCTGTCAATCAATCTGGGGAAAAGAAAAAAGCTGGGAAATCTTCATATCTTTGCTACATAGCTCATGACAACATTGAGAGCAAACCCATTTCCCAATTGGTCATCCAAGTGATGAGGAAACAAGGATGCTGCCTGATTAGTAGTTTTTTGCTTTGATCCTCTGTGCTTGTTTCCTAGCAAGGAGCTTTAGTCTTCATCCTCGTGCCAGAAGAGCATTTCCTTTAGCAGTGCCAGGACACAGGGCTTGGATGTTACCTGTGGAACATAAACCTACCACCACACACATCCTGTCCCAGCTTTATGATTTATAATGTTTGTTAACCAGACAGGTAAAAGGAGCCCAGCTGGCTTTCACCTTTAGCAAGCCATATCTCAGAGGAGGTGGCTGTACTGATTCATATGAGCTAAACTGTCTTTGGGGAATTACTTGTTTTATAAAACCAGATTGACAGAACTCTACAGCAAGAAAAAATGAGAGAAAAAACAGGTTTTGAGCAAAAGTGAATAAAACTTAGAGAGCTCAGAATCAATTCTGTGATTCCTATCAGTGATAATCTTTAACAGCTGAGCGTGAGCAGCTGGTGTGGGTACCTGAATGATTAGTCTGGAGGTGAGAGGCAGAGGAGAACGCTCAGCTGTACAAATTAAAGGAACCTCCCATGGTAGTACATGTTAGGGAGGAGAGAGCAAGCTTCTACCATGAATTGGGTAAAGGACTAAAAGATTGCTCCTAAGTCAGTATTTTTACCTGGAGGTAAGGGTATATATGACTATCATGACAAGCAGAAGTTAGCATGCTGGCTAGCCCTAGAAGGGGAATGACAGCTGCCAGTCTCAGTAGATGTACATACTTCAATCTCACTTGCCCATTTAGGTGGCTTAGCTTGAGTTGTAGACTTTTTTGAAGTGCCATAAAATGCACCCAGGTGTGGTACTGAAAGCCTTGATGATTAGCTGGCATTGATGAGATTGGGGACCTAATGCACCTGGGGCAGCACAGATGTTTTCACTTGGCCTGATTGCAGGAGGTTATATAAAAGGAGAGCTGGGCTCCTCCCTGGAGAGGACAAAAGGAGGCAAGAGAAGAAGAAGAAATGCTGCTTGTTTTTAAGGTAAGAACACCTATTGGGGGTGAAAATAAAGAGAATAAAGAAGAATGAAGTTGTGGTAGTGTGTTGAGGTAGGTTTGTGATGTCTTTGTGTTTAAAAAGCAAAGAGTGAGGAGAGAATTTTCTCTTTGTGTCTGGAAAAGGTTTGAAGTTGTTAGTCTTGTGGAGGTTCAGTGCCTGAGTCCTAGTTTGGCTGTTTGCTTTAGTTTCTTCAAGTAAATCTCTTGAATGTGTTCTTAAAATAAGACAAGCAAATAAGGTTGTCTTAGAGGAGATAGTGTGCTTACTTGTGTGCTTAATTGTTCTTCTGTTACTGGCTAAGGTACAAAGAAAGTTGCTCTGGATGGTTCCTGTAAGCTGAAATCCCTTTTTTCCATATACTTACAAGCAAGACCTCCTCTACTTGTGTGTTAGCTGGTGGGGTTTTTAAGATGGAAGAAAATGCCTTATGCAAAATTATTGTAGGTGTGGACCTTTGCATGCAGTGAGTGTTGAAGAAACCATAAGTGGTTTTTAATGCTGTTTTATAGAAGAGGAGAGGCCTGCCCTTAGAGAGTAACAAGGGGAGCATGGAAAGTATCTGCTTCTGGTTCTTTCAAACCCCATAAATGCAATGAGTCAGGTATTTTGCTGGCTTCCAGGATAATGGAAATAAACTAAAATTATTTCAGCTGGTGAAATGATACCTATCAGATGATTGATCCTGCGATCATGGAGAGTTGATCTGGATGGGGCCGGCTGTATGTCTCTGGGGTGGAGGGGAGGCATAGGTTCCAGAATGGGAATGGTTTGAAAATGAGGAAGGGGAGTTGCAGGGTGTTGAATTTCTTCTGAGAAGAAGGGTGTGCATTGTGGTGAGAGCACCAAGAGGTCAGGCAAGAAAACTGTAAACACCTCTGTGATGAGGCTGCTTCCTTCTCTCTTTGGTGCTGACCTCTGCCCTATTGCCTCCTCATGAGAAGAGAAGTGAGAATTAAAACCTGGTACCCACATATCTGGGGGTGTCTGTGCCTGTGATGCACCTGCCAGCCGGGTTGGGGCTGAGCTGCAGGTGTTTGTGGCCACGTGTGTGCTGGGGAAACCTTGGTTACTGTGGGAGACAGCTGAATGTGAGGTCTCTTCTACCTATTTGCTTGCTGTGGTCCCTAATTTATCACTGTGCAATAAATTCCCCTTCTTCTCCCAGAAGTGAAGAGCTGTGGTTTGTGAAACTTTATGTTCTTGTAATGCCTGTGCTGTATTTCTGAGTCTAGTCTTCTCTCTTAATTGCATGCCTAGTTGGGAGGGGAAAGAAACTCTTTTGGTTAGTTGATTAGTAATTTAGACTCTGGTGATATGCTTATTTAAGAAATCTGCCTGAATTATATATGTCAAATGATTCACATGAAAGCAACATCAAGTGAATCACATATAAAAATGACATAATTGCTATTAAACTTAGAAGCCATATGTGTGGCTGAGGAAACTACTTTATTGGCTTTAGTAACTCTTATATTTCTTCCCAAAGCCAGTTCTGCACTTGTGAACAGAGAAGGCATGCTTGTGTGTCGGAAAATAGCCCTTGCATGTGTTGTTCAGGGAAATAGCTGCATATTCTGGCAATATAGGGGGAAAAAAAATGCAATTTCAAGTGTTGGGGAACTGAAAGAGGGGTCTGTCGAATTTTTTTTATATCAGCAAGATTAAACAGCAGCTTTAGCAATATGCACCATCTGAGATTTTATTGCTCTCTGTTATTTTTAGTGCTAGGAAGGAGATTAAACGAAATCCAGGATTATTTCAGCCAGTGTTAAACTTTCTATTGCTCGTTTCTACCATCAGGCCTGGGCTGACCCAATTGGATGGGTCCTCATGGAGGTGGGCTCACTTCTGCCAGCACTGGGATGGTGCAGTTCTGCCCACATCTTGTTTTACAGGAAATTTGAATACAGCAAAAGTAAATAGGGCTAATAATGCAGCTAATCTTTTACTTGGTAATTCTTGGTCCTCAGAAATGCCTTAAAGTCTATTATACGCTGACCTTCGCATATGCAAACTGTGTTTTATATGTTGCTTAGCACCCATGTAGTCCCTAGACCACAGGGATGCATTGCTTGCTTTGATGTTTTGAAACTTATTTTTTCTTTGAAAGATGTCTTGACATAAACCTGAACTGATTTAAAGTTTTGCATATCTTTATCAATAAACCTAAACTGATTAAAAGTTTTGCATATCTTTATTGGAAGAAGATTAAAAAGGCCTTTTTTCTTGAGTTTGTGTTGAATTTTGTTTTTCATATTTAATAAAAACCTTAATGGAGCAGGCTTGATGCTTGTTACTGATGATTTCTTCATGTTATTCCTTTTTATAAGGTGGTGCCTTGTACTTTAGCCACAGTCCCAGGCACACTGATGTATGCGGTAAGGAAGGCATGAGCTGTTAGTGCTGATGAATGGCTGTTGTAGTGCTATTTTGCTGTCAGTCTTGGTATGAAGAAAAAATTATGGTCTTGCTTCTGCAGGTTTCAGAGATCCTGTTGGTCTTTGGGTGGATTTTGTGGGTTTGTGAGTGCTGGTGTGAGCCAGCAAGTTTCTCATGATGGGGAGGATGGAGCAGTAGGCAGCTGCTTGGACAAGGCTTCCCATGCTATCAGCACAGAGGGATGGGGCATCTCTTGTATCTTATATGATGAGAAGAAAGCACCTTTGTATTTTCTGTGATTAGTAGCTGATAAATAGACTTCCAGAAGCCACTCCTTGAAGGCACTCCAGCTTTGCCTTTGTAAGCTGTTTGTCTTTGCAAGCTGTATTTGGTTGTGTTTGAATAACATTCCCTGTGTTTTCGGTAACCAGACTATCCCATGGTCTGTTCTGTGTGTGTACTACTTCCATGGTGAGTGTCTTGCTTGTGCTGGTGGGAGTGAGTGAGTCAAGAAAGCCGGGATTATGTTGTCTAATGGTGCTCTCAAGTCACTGATGTAAGAGGAATGAGTTTGGGCTGGAGTAACCAGTGCAGGACTTCTGCAATGGGAACAAGAACTTGGTCTGTAAACAGCCAGTGCTCAGAGCCTGCTTCCCTGAGGCTGTGACTCACTGTCCCCATGCAGTACCAGGATGGGATCCCCAAACAACAGCAAAAAAAAAAAAAAAAAAGCACAAAAAAACCTCTCTTCCTTCTTTCCCCCCCATTCCTTTCTGTGGGGAAGCAGGGGGGCCATCTTGCAGGCCTGTTCAGAATCTGGCCTTTAGGCTGTGAGCTCCTCATTGAGAAAGTTATCTAGGAGATGCTGGCTCTTTAGGGTAGGACTGTCACTGAACATGTCACGAAGCAGAAAAGGCATTTCTTCCAAAAAGTAAATGCAGCTGCTTTGCCTAATTTAAAAAAAAAAAAAGTAGCAAAGGAACATCAGGTCAGGTTGGGAACTGCAGAGCAATCAATGGTCCTCACTTGTAAGCTTTCCACACAGAAAAGCATCTGAATGGAGACTTGGTATCAGCGGTCATGAATCTTTTTTGATTTTGGGAGCTCTTACTCACTTGTGTCTGAATTCAGGTTCAGAGCTGAGTCATTCCTTCTGCTCTTCTTCCCCCAGTGACTTTCCAGGCTGCTTCATTTTTCCCAGCTATGCGTTACTCCAGAGCAAGTCTGTGCTCACCACAAGCAGTGAAAACAGCTTGTGACTTCCTTGGGAAGAGGAGGATGTGCTCTGTGTGCTGAGACCTGATGGTGATGTGCCTTGGGGAAGCAGCTCAGAGCAAGGTGTGGGAGAGATGGAGCATCAGTGGTGCCACATTTACTGATAGGTCCCACTGAAGTGGAGATTAGAAAACATTTGTGTGCTAGCTGCTCTCCGGCACTCATTTTAGCAAGGCAGAAGGTTGAATGGGGCTGAAAGAGCCAGTGTCAGGAGCCACGCTTGTGTGTTTTGTGTTTTCACCTTGTTTGGTATTGACACAGCATGGAATAGCATGAGAGAGACAGAGAGAAAAATGTGTTTCAGAAGAGGAAAGGGCCCCCTGTATAATGAAGAGTTCAACTGAAATAAGGGTAAGGGGGTGGAAAATTTCTTGCATGCCAGATTTCTTGCCACTTTCAAGCTAATCCTTTCAGTTCACTTCAATACAGTCACTGAAGTAGCTTAGAAAAAGAGAGAAAAAGATCTTTGATATGCTAGATCAACCAAAGTTTAAAAAAATCTCTTTGTATATGCCATTTATAATGCAAATCTCAAGTTGGCATTTTAGGCTCACTTACTGCTGTTACTGAAGTACCTTGGAATACAAAGGCTGGAGATAGAGGGAGATCCCAAATGACAGAGAGCCTTTGATAGTCAAATAATAAGTTAAATAAAATTATTAAATTTTCTCATTTCTCTAAATACCTTCTACCTCCACAGCAAGTGTGAGACAGAGGAAAGCAAATACGAGGGTGAAGTTCTGAGTCCAAGTCTTCTGTGAATTTGAATTCAGGATCTGGCCCTGGCTTGCAGCATCCTGCAACTTTCCTCCTACCAGGCAGAAAACATCTGTGCTAGCTGTGCCTGCTTAGTGAGCAACCAGTTAAGTATTCTTTTGGAAAGAAGCCTAATTTTTTAAGAGTTGCTTTCCCAAATATATAACCTGATTTCTTCTTTCCCTTGTGTTCCCAACATTTAAGCACTGATTAAATGTCACCAAAGATAATAGGAGAAATGCTCATGACGGCCAGCCTATTTTAAAATAGCATGGGCATGCTTAAAGCAATAAGTAATTTTGCCTCTGTTACACAGTGTGCTTAATGCATACTTAAATTAATCTGTAGGCAACTTAGATACCTCCTCTTTAGACTCAGCTTGTTCAAAGAGGAGGTGCTGTGGGATTTGCCCGGCTGAATTTCACTCAACTGCTCTGTGGGAGGTGGCTGTCAAAAGAAGCTGTGCCCTCCTGTCCTGCAGCTCGGGTACCAGGATGGTCTGATCCACCTTTGAATTCCAGCATTTTGGTGTTGTGAGGGCAGCAGGCAACCCAACCACATGCTTGGCTTCCAGACCTTCCCTCTGTGTGAAGCAGTGAGTGCAGAGGCAGGTTTCTCAATGATAATTTACAACCTGGTTTGCTCTGAACAGTCTTCTCACCGCAGACCTGCAGTGCGAAGCACTAATTGGAGGAAGTGGCCAAGCTCCTACCATGTCCCCTGATACATAAGCAGATTTGTGTTGTAACAGTGTGTCTAACTTTGCTCTACAGCTGGAGCATCTGCTCATTGCTGCCTGTGTCCCACGGAAGTCAGCAGGGTTCTTTGTAAGGTTGTGTTACACTTGTATCTCAGCTATTCTAGTGTAGAACTAGATTGCTCTATTTAATATTTGGAAATATACTGCAGACATTATACTGAACAAGTGTAGTTGAGAAATAAAATGCATCTGCATGCATGGATTGCTTTTCCACCCCCTGCTTAGTGTTAATGTCCTCTGTGTCCATTGAGGAAAAGGCTATAATGTAAGAGCTGAAATATGGTTCAGAGAAAGCACCTAGAAATCAGAGTGCCAAGTTCATGTTTTTGTTCTTTAGTTTTCCTACTGTGTTTTTTTCATGGTAAAAATCACTTAAATCTTTGTGGCTGGATTTGCAGAAAGTGTGAGCCTTTTGTGGAATCTGGGAAATGATAGGTGAAAACGTGTCCTCTAACTAAGCTGTTACTGATTATCTTGGTGCAACGTACAGATTAAGAGCCTGATCTAAAGACCACTGGGGTCAATTAACTGAAGTGGACTTTGAATCAAGTCTTATGAGCGATCAGGGTATGCTGCAGTGGAGGGTTACGAGGACAAGCACAGCACGCATTCCTCTCCAATAAACCTGAAATACTCCAATTGAAATTCTGAAGTAGAGTTGGTTTTCTTACTCGTATTGAAAAACCTTAAAATGGTTACATACGGGTTATTTTTAATATGAAAGATGTTCAGCTGGGGCCACAGATGTTAGATTATTAGTAGCGTCTCCAGAAAATGACTTCTTAAGTGTAGGAGCTGGTATTTCAAGAGTTGCTTCTCTTTTATTTTTTTCTGACAAAAGGGTGTCTTATCAAACTTGCTGCTTTTGAAAATTCTGTGATCCAAGTCCACAAGATTGCATATTTTCCCACACCATGGCAGTTCTATTGCCTATTTCAGGCTTTCATGGAAAAACTCAAGGGAAAAATATAACTAAAATATACCCAAGCACGCAAGTCAATGATCTGTGTGTTAAGCCTATTGGCACATACAGGACAATTTTATTGCATGACCTACTGGTTAAAAACATCAAAAATATTAGTCAAGTCATTTGAAGAACTGCTGTTTAGTGAGTTAGAATGAATGAAGTCTTTATTGAGTACATGCTTTCAGATTCATCGCCGGTTCTGTTCTAGTCATGCCCTATCCTAGTCTTAAGTGCCCCAGGCAGTCTTTTTGAGGACACTTGACCTGCCAGTCATATTTCAGAAACTACTGATATGGTACTTGCTGATTTAGTTTAGATTCCAAACAGGCTAGCTGCTGGATTACAGTCTAATGACCCATCAGATGCTAAAGGCAAAGGCTTAAAGTGCACTAGTGAATTAAGCCTCAACATTGTCTGAAGGGAAGAATTTATTATGTCATTAAATTTGATTTAATAAGTTTCATTTCTTTAGATGCATTGCACTAAGCAAGGAGTGAACATGACAGATACGCTATTTTGGTTCTCTTCAGGTGAAACATTGATAGTTTTACGTAGAGAGTCAAAGGATGCGATTTTGCAGAATTTTAGCTCTATTGATAGAAATGATGGGTTGGGAAAACTCTACATAGCTGGTTAACCGACCGTGGAGGACTCAAACCAAGTTCACTTGAATACATGCTTCAGTTGGTAAATACATCAGAAAGTGAGGCTTGCCTGATCTGATGATACCCTTGGTGAGGTTTCGGGGGCTTTCCATCAAATATCAGATCCTCAGTGGTGCAAAGATGATAGCAGTAACTTATGGATGACACTGGGATGTAATGCAAAACTTAATACAAGCACATAATGTGATGAGTCAAATGCAGATTGCAGCTTGACTCCGAAGGCTGTTAGAGCGATCTGAAGGAAAAATCTTGCATAATGCAAAGATCACTTTAAAACATAAAAAAAAAATTAAATTAAATTAAACATTTGGTGTTTTAGCTATCTGCATATGTCTCCTAGTTGTGTTACAGCAACAAAAAAAAAAGTGTTTATAAATAATAACAAAGATACTTCAGGAATTCTGCCTGTAGCTTTTGTCACTCTTCCTTCATCATATCTGCATCTCCTGAGTTGTTCTTCATGTTGTGGAGTTGACTGCATTACTGTAAACTTGTTACTGCTTTCCTGATAATCGGTGCAATATGTGGTTTTACCAGCATTCTTTCATATCAGACAGTGGAATGGTATAAAAGTGTGTATTTTAGAGTTTGAAAAAATCAATTTAAATGTGGTTAGATTATATTTTCAGTGAATTATGTACTTTATTGCAAATGTTAAGTTGCAGTGATACATGTTGAACTGCATGTATTTATATGGCAGCAGGTCTGGGATTAAGATTTTTTTTTTTATTAGAAGGTTTTAAGCACTAAATACAATTCATAATCAAAGAGAATATTAAATATTCTAGTCTCAAAATTAAAATTGACCTAGTGGGCTGATAGTCTCTGTTAAAGGAGGAGACAGTTCTTTTCCTAAAATGTGATAGCTCTTCTTTCTGAGTTAAAGAAACGGTTAAAGGTCGCTCTGATTTATGTTCATGCAGTGCTACTTTTTTTCCCCTCTAGCACACTTAGAAGGCAGTGTTCATTGTCCTGCTGAGACTCCTTCCCACAGTAATCTGTATGACTTCAAAAGCAAAACCAAAAAACATGTGCACACAGTCATATTTATCATTAGGCTCCAAATGAAAACCACACAATCCAACTGACCACTACAAGATCTGAGTCTTCCTGATGAGTTCCTTACAGCTCCAGGAGATCCAGAAGAACATCCAAAGAGATTGCACCTCCCTCTCTCTCTAAAAAGCTCCTAATGGGTGTGATAGTACTACAGAGGTGGCTGTAAGTTGTCTCAGGCTGGTATGAAGCTCTGCGATGCTTGGCTTTTGCTGTTAATTGTTTGTATGTTGTTGCAATGATTTTGGTTTTTGTTCCCCCCCACCTCTTAATTTGAATGAAAAGTTTGTGTGTGACTCTGGCAAAAGAGTGGACTTCAGGCCAGTCCAGGATGAGGAATCTCAATGCGTGTCTACACAGGGGTTGGAGATTCATGATCCTTGAGGTCACTTCAACCTGGGCCATTCTGTGAAATAATTTCTCTGCTTAATTCTGCATGTTTGAGAACGAAGTAGAGAATTTGACAGCTTAACATTTACTAAAAAAAAAAAAAAGTTTTTAAGGCTTGATTTAGTACTAATAATACCAATTTTGCAGTTTTAGAGGTCATGATGTAGCAGAACTTTTTGTTCTGCCATCCTTTGATTGGCGTTGAGCTCCCCTCCAACCCAGGCCATTCTATGGTATCCCACACTGATTGCACTTCATAGTTGCCCTCACCAGTGCAATAGGATTCTGCTTCTCAGGAAGCTCTTGGTGTTCTGCTGCTGCTCCTGCCATGGCATGGAACTGCTTTGCAGAGGTTCAAATCCTGTTTATATCACTTATGGGATCTCCCAGGTGCCCGGGGTATGCTTTTTTTTGTAAGTGGCTGATGAGGGGTTGTTCATGGTGAATGGACCTATCCCCAGAATGAGGGGTAATGTTAGCTGGGGAGGATGGTGATGAATAAAAGAAGAGAATAAGAAGCCACGGGTGGGCCTCAGCATGCTTCTCCTTCTTTTGTCAGTCAAAAACACTGAGCGATCTTTTGGAGAAGGCCACAAAAGCAATAGAAACTATCCCTTCCCCCTCCAGAAAACATTTGTATTTTAAAACATCCAACTGCACCCTTTTTGGCTTTCAATCTAGATTGTAAAGATGAGAACTTGAAGTCAGTTAAATCAAACCTGATTTCCTAGATCTGACTCCATGTAGTCTTGACGTAACCTCTGTTTTGCCCCCTTGTCTATACCAGGGATAATATTTAACCTGCCCATGGTGGTGTTAAGTAATTATTGTTCCTATAGGAGCCTGTTTTATTACTGATCCCATGTCTGTTCCTCGCTGACTTGGGCAATGCATGCTTCCCTGCTGTATTGTATGACTGTGTTGTTAAAAGCGTGTGTCACATCTTTGCCAAGCAGTGGCAAACTGAGCTGGGAAGCTGAGGGAGTGGAGCATTAGGAAATCACATGCGCAGAAAAGGATTTTTTTTAACGAACTTTTGACTGCACTTTCAGTAATTCCTTCTGTCTGAGGCTGTAGGAAAAGTGAGAACCAAAGATTATTTTCCACGAGAATAGTAAGCAAGTGAACTAAGAAAGATGGACAGTGCTGTCATAGAATCATTGCATTATAGAACAGCTCAGGTTGGAAGGGGCCATAAAAATTATCTAGTTCCAACCTTCCTGACTTGGCAGGATTTCCAGCCTCTAGATCAGGTACCCAGGATCCCATCCAACCTGGCCTTGACTGAAAACCACCTTAAACTGTTTGCCTTTTCAAAGCCTGTCCCATGTCAATCATTATTTGGAAATTTTAACCCGGACTTTTTTCCTTCAGTCATTTAAAGGATGCAATTCCAAAAGCACTCTCAGCTTATGATTGCTTTGTAATGTTAGCTTGCTGGAAAGGAAATGGGTTTTGAGCAATGCTTCCATTTTACAGGAGACAGAACTAAGGCATGAAGAATCCCAGCTGGTCAGAATATATTTTAAATTTTCTGATAACAAAAAAGGAGGGTCCATTCATGGAAATTTAAACTTGCATCCACAGGACAGAACATGGCTTATGTATTCTGCTAATATTATCCTATGTTAAATGGCTATTCTTTCTTATTGTGGGACTAATTCAATTATATATAATTTTGTGTATGTGTATTTGGCAGGAGCCCTCCTGCAGAGCAGCCAGTTGCATGACAGGATATCCTTTAGAGAAGGGACACTTATCAAACTTACAGCCACAGATATCCCTTACATATAGTTGTAAAGGGAATCCAAACACTGCATGCAAATCCTTGGTGAGTGACCAATAATTTCAGCTTTGTTAGCTTTCTTAAGATTTACTTTGACTGTGCTCTTAGACCAAGTCTGGGACTAGGAGTGGGTTCAGCCACACCTGGGCTCCTTACCTCTATGAATCAAAGAGTTTAGGAAGCAAAGGGGTTCACTCTGAACCTCCTGGATGAGCGTGTTTGACCCTACCCTCTTTGCAATAAATAAGTGTATCTTGCCACCTCAAATCTTAAGTCACTGTCGTCTATGTTAAATCACTATACCAATAAATATATTCCTTCTCTCTTACAAGTGTATCTTCCATCCATGACAACTGAACATATTTCTCATCAGATCTCAGCAAGGGGAGGAAAGATAAACACAAAGACAAGCCAGAATGATAAAACATGTTGTTCTTTTTTTCTAATGGGTGACTTTAATTTCAAAAAGGGAGTTTCAGTTACCTATTCCATAACGCTTCGCTTGGTCCTAGGTATTTCAGGTAGATTAATAGCCTGATGTAGCATGCCCAGAGTGAAATCAGTGATGCGGTAGTGTTACCTTGGATGCAATAGGTACAAGGTACAAACTTCATACTCCTGTTTTTTTTTTTTCTTACTGGCATTCTGTCTCTCACCTTTTGGTAAACTTTAAACATATACTGCAGCTCTAGCAAGGCCATTGTTGGGGTTGCTTGAAAAATGTATTGGAAAGGGGAACTGATTGTTATTTTGGAGGCAAGGGTGAAGTGTTAAGGACTTCTAGGCTTTCCAAAGACTTTGTTTCCTGTTTGTTTTAGTAAAATATCAATCAAGATGCTGTTATCTGTATTTAGTAACTTTGTGGCCATTCCTGTTTTCTCCTTGTTGTTCTTTTGAATAGCAGAACAACACTGGAAATCATTTCACAAAGTAATGCTCATAGAAGGATATTTCCATTTAAGTTCATGAGATCAAATGCTGGTGTTGGTTACAAAAGAATAAACCTATTGCCCTCCACAGAGTTGTGTTGATGTAATACAGCCATAAAAGAGCACCATTTGTTTAACCTAGCAACAATGACGACTAAGAGGGGTCATGATTTCTCTGGACAAAAAGAGGGATGTAAACATCAGGAAGAGTTGAGTAGTTGAAGTTAAATGACAGTATTGGCTTGAGAACAAATGAATATTCAAAAGCTATAAATATAATGGGATCATCAGGGGAATTAAGATCTAGAAAATTCCTCCTATGGAAATCATGGGGTTAACAAACTTAATTGGTTTGAAGATGAAGCTGAATAGTTTGAGGAGCATGGAATGATGTGCTCTTCTGGAGTAGCAAAAGGCATGGCTCTGTAACCCGGAAGTGAGAAAGATTTCCTGTGTTTCTACAAGAAAACTTAAAACTTGGCCTACCCAGTCTATAGAGCTATCAATATATCAATCCTTGTGCTATGGCTGAAGATGCCAAGCTGCATTTCTGAAGAAAGGTGAAGTCTTCCATCTTCCTTTACTGTTGTGCTGTGGAGTGGGAGATAAATGGGAAGGGTCTTAAATTATTTTTCCTTGGGAGGCTAGTGGGTTATGTTATGGTCTTTCCCCACCAGCCTCAGATGAGGTTGGGAACCATCTCTTCCATTGTGCAGTGCTGGCAAGGACCTCCTTGTTCCCAGCCCTGTGCTCACCCCATAGCAATGAGATTCCCACACATAGGGCTGGGGCATGGCATCCATGTACATGCTCTGCTGGGGATAAATTAAAGATGGTTTCAACTTTTAAATTTCCTTGCTCTCTTGGGGGTGAAATATAATCCTTGCTTTTGCTCTAGCACATCCTTTGTGGTTTCATTTAAATGGTGATTTTTACGGTGACACGTGATGTTAATCTGCTAACCTTTTACCCAATATGTTCAATTTAAAGAAGCACTGAATCTCTGAACGTGCCTCTATCTATAGATACAGAAACGTGCTATAAGGTAGTTTACCTACTTAGGGTTGGTACCTAAGAGCTTGTAAACAAATTCATAAATTTGTCATGCTGATTATAGTGTTGGCAAACACAATGGTTGATCATGTTATAAATGTTTATCAACACCCGCACTCACCCACCTGCTAAGAGGTGCTACGCTTTAATGAAATTGTTTGAATATCAAGGCTGGTTGCTAAGATACAATGTTCTTGTTACCAGGGATGTGATGCTCACAGATTTCTGTTATCAAATAATGATTAGAGATGTGCTAACCTCAAGGTGCTCGGTGCAGTGAAAGGTTTACTGAGCCACAAATTAGTAAACTGTCTGCCTGAGCAGGCACTTGCAGAAGGACAACGTGTGCATCAAACTTACCAAGCTGACATTTTTAAAGAAGACAAGCTCTGACAGTGTAAATGTTCCTACAGATGATGAAAGACTGACATAGGAAATGTTTACATGATCTGTTGCCTAGCACAGTGTCTTCATGCTGTTTCTCCCCAACTTAGGCTAGTGGTGAAATCTACAAGTCAAGTAATTTCTTTCTTCTTGCTTACTAAAATGTCTCCCAGCACTCACCTCTTGAAATAACGCTGTGGTTTGAAAATGCTGATCTCTATTTTCTGTATGGGGAAACAAAGATCTGTAATAAAATGGCCAACGTGTGGGTCTGGTGGGTGGAAGATCTCGTAGCTGGGTACTGTGATGGATTTGAGGTCAGAAGCTTTATTGACGTTAAAAACACAATGAGACGTTAAAGATGACAAACATCAAATATTGATAATGTTTTCTTTTTAATGTAGGTGCTCTGAGCACTCCGATTTGCTAATGCACTCTGTAATATGGTATAAATATTGTACTTCATTTTATTCTTTTTAACAAGCGCGTTTCAGCGTTATTAAACATCAAAGAAAATAATGAATAGCACAATATAGGTGATCAAAAGGATTTTGCTCGCACTGCTGAAGTGCTAAGTAATCTTTAAGTGTAATTGTTGATCTCATTATTCAATTAAGGTTCAAGCTGTATTTACAGTACCTGCATTAGCATGAATTGGAGTTTAAAACCAGTGCAGCTGAAATAATGTAAATCATAAGCAAGATTCATGTTTGCCTGTGGGACTCCATATTTTTACATCAGCAGTAATTGTTAATTTCAGTGTAAAGAGATGTTCTTGTCCTGGTTCTGCTAACATCCTTGTGTGGCTTCTTCACAAGAAGCTGCTGTTGCTCTAAGTATAAATCTGTTGGCAATTCAATTTCCTGCAGTTCTCATAGGCAGGTTAAACAACTTGACTATCGCAGAATTAAACCAAAACCAGTCAGTAATAAGTTCAGTGCATTTGATTTGTTGTTAAACTTACTCTTTGGATGTAAAATCCATATTTATAAAACGATAGAAGACAACATCCTATAACAGGCTGCTAACAGAACCCATGTTAAACCTTCTCTGTGTGGGATGTTCAGGCAAACAGTCTCCTTCAGCAGATGCCTTTGTCATAATGAGTGCAACAGTTAAACGTTAATGGAAGAAGTTCTGCTTTCCAAAGCTTGCTTTGAGAGCCCAGCAGTAACCTAACCAGATCTAAGGGCTGCGTGGCTGCAATGTGCTGAGTGAAGGAGATGTGGAGGCCTTTCTCTGCCATTTCTAAGTGATGGGGTGAGTCCATCACCAGCACTGGTTCTCTCCTCCTGTCTGTGGTTTGATGCAGGGATCAGCAGTAGGGTTGGGAAAAGAGGCCCATGTGATGCAGAATTGCTAATTTCTGTTGTTTGAACTGGGGTGGGAGAACCTGAATTCTGGCCTGTATGGGAATGGATTTGCATTGTGGTTTGTGTTCACCTCTGGGGACAGCTGATCCCCTTTGCCAATTCTCCCACCTGTTCCTCTGCCTCACCAAGCTGGTTTCCACTGAACCTGGGCCTGCATTGCATTTTATGACTATGCTGTAGTATTTCTGACACTTTTCATTTAGCTGTAGTATATATTGGATAAATAAATAGGAAATGTTCTGTAAAACTAAATCATGAAACTTCCTTCCATCACCTGTGACCGGCAAGGTAGAGATGCATCTTTAGGCACTGCAGAGAGTTGTACTGAAATGCTTTGAAATAACACAAGAACGTGGATGTTCACCTGGCCATTTGTGGCAATACAGACACTTTATTTGCTGCAGCTGCTATGAGGTGGGAATTTCTTTTTCCTTTAAGTTTGTTGTAGTGAGTGATTTACATTGCATTAGATTATGCTGGGATATACTGTGTCAGGTGGCATGACCTGATATAACCCAACTTAATGCAACACATATGTTTAGATTGTGTTACACATTAGGAGAAATTCCCGGAGAAGCTGTCAGGAGCAGGTGATTTTTGTAAATGGAAAATATTTGCCAGTGATATTTTATACAAGTCAGAATTGAAAGGTGTATGAAAACCTTAGTGTGGATTTAAGAGCCTTAGTTCCATTGACTGGTGGGACTCAGACTCCCAAATGCCACAGATCCCTTTGGAAATAAGATTTTAGCATCCAGTGTCAGGTGTGAAATCTTGCTTTCATTATAACCATTACTATATAACCATATACTTCGTAACCATGACCACTACAGTTTTCAGCTGGAGTTGCAATGGTGTAAAAGGGCTGAAAGTGAGATCCGAATCAAGTGATTGCTAATTAAAATAAAGCAGGATGCAAAATTTGCATGAGCCAATCTGGATTGTTGTTTTTCTCTTAAAGTCTTGCATGCTCAATCAGTTCCCCTTTTGGAAAGCATACTTGCTAGGAATGTGGGCCGAAGTGCAAGGCTTGCATTTCACTCCAAGATGACTGTGTTGAGGTACCCAGCTCTAAATTTGGAGACTCATATGGATTCTTTTTTTTTTTTTTTTTTTTTTTTTTAGTTTAGTGTCACAAATAGGAGCCTAAATTTAGGTTGCTAAGTTCATTTGGGAATCTAAATATAAACATTCTGCTTTTTGAAAGTGCTGAGCAGCCCGCAGCTCCTGCAGGCTTTGAGTGGTGTAGGATGTGGCTCCCAAGCACTCCGTGTCCCGGGGGAGGCTTGTGTGTGTCTGTCGTATGTTTGTGCCTTGCTTTGAGCACACAAAGGCTCGCAGAGCCTGGGATTCCACAGCCGGAAAATGCCTATGTGACCCTAATTTTATGCATGTGCATTGGCCTGCCTGTATGTGTGCTTCTTGGTACAGTTTCATCACGTATTTGGCAATACTCAGATGGGGTGAATGCTTGGAAGTGTGATGTGGGGAAGGGAGGGGGTGACAGCAAGATAGCAGCGGGGAAGGAGGGAGAACAAAATGCCTGCAGTTTTGTTTCCCAAATGTCTGTGCTCTGAACTTTCTCACTTGGGCTCTTTCCTGGACCAGCTGCTGCGCTGTGTTTGAAAGCGCAGCCAAGGCACGTTGTGCTGTCTGCTTGGGATAGTTTTACCTGCAGCCATGCTGCTGCTGCTGGTGGGCTTTGGATGTGGCTCCACCTTGATCCTCCATCAGCCAGCTTCCCTTCAGCACCTTGCTTCATCTTAGCCAGGTTCTCTATTCTCTGTATCTTCTTCTACCCAGAACCTTGAGATGTACATAAGAGCAACCTTCCAAAAACTTCTAAGCTGGCAAAAGTCAAATGGGTAACATTGGACAAGAGCTACCCATTTCCACTGAGTGAGCTTCCTACCCTGAGCAGGCATAGACTTTTCCCCCACGTCCTTATTGCTGCTCTGGGCCAGGGAATGCTTTCCACCCCCCAGCCTGCATCTAAGAAATGCCTCAACTTCTTTGAGCTCTAGTGTCTCCAAAGCATCTGGCTCTAAAAAAGATACCTGGCATGGAAATGCCAACTGAAACGGTTCAAATTGGCTAGACCAAAAGTGACTGAAATCAGCCTCTATTAATAAAAGGAGTTATTGGGCAAATGATTATATGCGTTGCTGCCAGCGCCAATAAAGCCAACATTTATTTTTGTGTTCCTCAGCATGAGCATTACGTACAAATAGCTGCTTTTTAGCAGTATCATCCCTGTTACAACACAACATCAAGGGCTGCTTGGTTCTGAGCATATGGCAGGGCTGCATCCCGCAGACGCGGGCAGGAGCTGGTACATGCTGGTTGGGAGCAGACCCCTCTGCTACCCCAAATGTATTGGCAGTCAGATTGCAGAGGCAGCAGCTACCTGTCTTGGAGGCTCTAGTTTTCTCTTCCCTGCACAGGGAAGTAAATGAGATGGGAGCAGATGTCAGGAGCCGTGAATTTGGATCTGATAAGGACTTGGATCAAAATATCAAACAAAAATATTTTTGGGGGGGAAAGTTTCTGGGAGGAAGTGAGCTATTTGGAGAGAGTGGCTTGCCAGGCATTTTAAAAATAAAACGTTCTCACTCCATGTTTAGCTCTCCTACAGTTTGAAACACTTGTGGTGATCAAGCCTTGCAGCCCTTGTCAGTCTACAGTACATCATCCCCCCTTCGGTTGGCTGAGAACATCTCTCCTGTAAGGGCAAAATAAAGCTGCTCATTTTGCACACATGCTTTAGAACTATAGGCAAGGAATACCTAAATATAAAACAAGGGCACCTTGAACCGAATGCTTTCTGACTCAGGCTGTTATCTCCCCTTCCCCCCCCCTTCCTTTGCCCTTGCAGTCACACGTGTGTCCTCTGTCCTTCTTTATGCACACCTGTAGCATGCTGACAATGCACTTAATTGGAGGTGTGAGCTGCCTGGATCTATCACACTGTTAAAACTTGTTTGCTCCTTTGCTTGGGAACATTTTCCCTCATTTAAATACCAAAGATCAAGAACATATCTACAAATGTAACGGGAAGCCTCACAGCATATGGTAGAGGTGAGGAAGATCTCCTGATGTCTTTGCAGACCATTGCACATGGGGAGAATACAAATTTGGGGGTCAGTGAGAACTCGATATTGTCTCCATGTTTTACTTGGAGAACTACATGAGGAAATAACCTTGTGGTGTCTTGCAGTAGAATGACCAACAGCAAGATTTGTACATCTTTAAAAGACTTTCCATATTGCTCCTAAAATATATATATATATTATATAAAAACATGTATAAAAAGGATGCTGTTCTGCACCATACTTTTTGTTGGTACTTTCAATAAAACAGAAATAATTGACTAAAAATGATAGTAAATGCCTGTAAACTGAGAAATGGGATTTTGGGTGTTTCTTGGATTTGAGGTTTACTGGTCTGGGAATGTAGGATGCTTTTTCAATTGATAGGTAATGAAAGAGGAGAGGATGAGCAGATCTTCATTAACATCCTGAGATTGTTTTATCACGTTTCTAATTGTTAACTGGAAAGAATTTCTGCAGCATCTTTCACTCTGATATCATTTTCTTTAGTTACCATAAGAAAAAAATCTTTGCAGATAAAACTAGGTTTGCACAAGTATGCAAAACAAATTGTCTATTTTGTGGGGGTTTATTTAGTTCCTCCATTATTTGGTAATTGTGTTGTAGTTGTTTCCCATTCGCCGTAAGGGGGTAACTATTAGCACTCCACTTCCTGGGGTTATGGCCCTTTCTTCATGGGTGAAGAGTACTATTTTGGTTAGAAATGTTTCGGGTTCAACCTTTGAAAACATTCTTGATAAATGATTTTTCTGTACAGATTGCAAAATATAGTTCTATTCTAATGGTGTCCATTCCACCCATTAGAATACCAGTACCTGAAGTCTGCATCCTAAATCAAGAAGTAATGTGTTATATATATGGGGCCCCCACTATAGGAAGGTCGTGGAGCTCTTGAAGTGGGTCCAGAGGAGGGCCACAAAGATGATCTGATCAGAGGGCTGGAACACCTCTCCTATGAGGAAAGGTTGAGGGAACTGATATTGTTTAGCCTGGAAAAAGAAGGCTCTGGGGAGACCTCATTGTCGCCTTCCAATACTTGAGCATAGAAACAAGAGGGGAAACTGTTCACAAGGGTGGATAGTGACAGAACAAATGGGAATGGTTTTAAACTGAGACAGAGGAGGTTCAGGTTGGATATTAGGAGGAAGTTTTTCACCCAGAGGGTGGTGAGGCACTGGAACAGGTTGCCCAAGGAGGTTGTGGATGCCCCATCCCTGCAGGCATTCAAGGCCAGGCTGGATGTGGCTCTGGGCAGCCTGGTCTGCAGGTTGGTGACCTGCACACAGCAGGGGGTTGGAACTGGATGAGCATTGTGATCCTTTTCAACCCAGGCTATTCTGTGATTCTATGATGCTGATTATAGGTGATCTTGCTCCTCTTTATGACACCGTAGCACCTCACAATGGAGTTCTCTTAGCCAGCATTCACCATGAAATAGTTTTCAGAGCCATGATTTGTAGGAAACAAGTGAGTTGGAATGATCACACTGCAGCACATTGCTTTGTGTACTAATTATCTACATCAATGGCTGTGCAGCGCAGCTCAGAGCACTGTACCTGCTGTGCTGAACAACTTGCTCATAGTCACAGAGTAGATGCTTCCTGTGGGCACCTGCCTGTTCTGTGCATCGCGTCGCATTGATTCATGTCACGTTCTGTCACATCACAGATGAGACATGACCTGCTGTAACCTGGCACAGCACAGTGCCAACACTGCAGCGGATCAAACCTCAGGAAAACCTGGTGGTTGGGTTTGTCAAGGGTAGCAAATGTAGCCTGGCTCCCCATGAGCCTGCAGGTACTCAACTTCTCCCATTAGCCTGCCTATTTGTAGATAGTTTGGCGTATCTCTCTGGGATATAAATACAAGAATTTCTGTGTCTGTTTATTTATGATACTTGTCGCTTGGGAAACAATAATCTTCCTACTTCTTAATCTAAATTGAACCATGGTGAGTACACCAATAAAACACGTCACAACAAACAAAGGAAATTCTCCCTGTATTAATAATAAACTCTAAGATTTATCAGTCTCTCTTTCTT
Organism: Lagopus muta; assembly: GCF_023343835.1. Lineage (NCBI taxonomy): Eukaryota > Metazoa > Chordata > Aves > Galliformes > Phasianidae > Lagopus > Lagopus muta. The sequence continues at coordinate 3,258,299 of NC_064440.1, read as the reverse complement.
CGCTTTGTGTGATGCAGTCTAGAGCAACTGCTACATTTATAGATGTCTGATAAAATTTTAATAGAAGAACCCATTACCTTTGAATCTGAAGTGAAGAGACTATATCAAAAACAGGAGTGTTGAGCCTGAGCTAAATATAACTTGTTAACAGAGAGGAGCAGAATGCAAGCATTACAGTGCTGGGGGATTTACTTTCTTTTGTTGGGAGCTGGGGGGGCTGCAAGAGTTGCAGCAGGTAGGGTGCTGCAATATAACTGCAAGAGATGTACCAGCTATTGAGTGGGGATGTCCAATGGGAGCTGGCTGGGACTCCAGCATGGGGGATGATCCGTGAGTGAACTTGGAGAGCTTCCATCCCTGATTTGGGAGGCACTAAATTCTACACAATGTTAGCATCCCTGTTAGAGCTGGGTTTGTCACTCGTTAAAGGTGTGCTATGAACCCCATATAGGAATTAAGTGACAAATCAGGAATGAACTGGGGAAAGAAATGCTGTAACTCCTTAATTCTTGGGGCTTTCAGGAGCCGGTGGTTATCAGCACCTGGCTCTAGCTTCCAGATAATCTTTATTCACCTGACACTAATGCATTGTAACCAGCTTGCTGGAGAGAAACATTTGTGGGAATGTTGAAATTTATTTTCATTTCTCTTTATATACACATATATGTATGTGTGTGTTTAAAGTGATATTTTGATATTTTTTTTCCTAGCACTTAACTCTAGCAGAATTTTTTTTTTTAACACTTCTAACGCATTACCAAATGAAAACTGTTGACTTATTTTAGGGTATTTAAGATATTTAGGAAACAATATTTTCGAAGTCACTTAGAAAAGAGTTGCGTAAGTCATGGAGGAAGAGCTGTGTTTAAAATGGTTGTTAGTAGTTACTGTTTATCAGCAACTACTGATACAAAAGAGTATCTGTGACACTGGGATCTTACACTATCTCATTGCTCAAGAGTTTAATGAGCCAAACTTAACTCTCATATTTGATGCTAAAAATCCTTTTTCTTCAACTAGAAATTTTCTGAATGTTGTATTGGCAAAAATGCAGATATTCCTCCGACAGGATGGAATTCTGAAGTCTTGGTGAAACTCATAAAAACCAAATGAAGTTCTCATCTGGATCTCTGTTTTTACCATAAAAGGGAAGATTTCCTATTACTGAACTGGTGCTCAGTGTTTGACTGGATGATGAGCAGGGTTCAGACAGAACCTAATTCTGTATTATGGGGTTATCTGTCTGGGTGCAATTCAGTGAATATATCTTAAAATATTTCAGATCTGTATGCAGATAACAGTCTGAAGTCCTAAATGCACACAGCCTCTCTTTGTCCACCAAAATATGAAGTCTGTAAATATAGCAGCATCCTCTCTTTCCTTGAGCTGAGCTGAATTTAAACTGTGAGCTTCATTTCCACAATTCAGTGCCCAATATGCAATCTGATCACACCTCCACTTTTGTGAGTTGTAGCCATGGCCTTAAATTAAATTACAAATCCTACACTGGACTGACATAAATCTGATTTTGGCCTGGGCTTGAAGTGTTTGAAATACCAAATCACTGCTCCCTGATCCCTAATGAGAAGTAATCAAAGAATTTAACCAGCAGTACAAACACTTACACATCACTACAGATGTAGCCAAATTGACTCAAAGTACCCTTTTTCTCTATGAAAAAAATGGTGTGCAAATATACCACAGTGACACTAGCTACTCCACTAGAATCTCTAAGGAAGGAAAAACTCTTCTACTTTAAGCTGCAAAAAAGAATCCTAATAACTTTCTTTTCTTCTTTTGAAAAACTAGAATTTTTTTGTTCCTACATTGTACGCCACCCCATTAACTCGAGTAATGAAACTCAATGAAGGAATTATAGTTGTTGTCCTAACCATTTGGGGGGATTTAGGATAGGATGATAACGCTTTTCTGACTTCTGGAGCACAGAGTAAGATGCGTAATCTTACACTTGGTATTTAGGATAATCTACATCACGCTCGTTATCTTTCTCTGGTGTAATTATAATACCTAGAAAGACCTTTTCTTTCTCCTAGGCTCTATATTATTGAACCAATGAAGTGATACAAATGATGTTTTGACTGATACACCTGCATGAAATCACACTGGGGGGAGGGAGGGAAGATGGTGGATGATGAGAGTGACTCTGCAGATGCTGGCAGTTGTAAGCCCTTAAAAGCATATAAACTGAGCTGGGGAAGCTACACCAGTGACCATCCTATTATATGCACTTGATGCATGCAGGTAGTAGAACTTATAACAACTCTTAAAGTTAAGTAAATATTTTATTATTGTTGTTGTGGTGGTGGTTTTATACGTGGCTATAAATGCTGGCCTCTGCAAGGATGTAGGCTATCATCTATTAAACCATCCATTAACTATTAGAGCAGTGCATGACAGGTACTAAGTGTAGAACAGGTTTCTGGCTGCAGTGTCTTCCACATGAGTAATGCTTGGACCATTATTTCAGCAAGGAGATTTATTTTCTCCTCTGCTGTTAAGAAGTAAGCTATAGTGGTCATCTGTGATTGGATTTCAGAAAATTAAATGATGAATCAGGATTTTCATGTCCCTCCTTACAGGATGGATGATGCTGTCATTTATTGGTGGCTATTTCTCTGGTTGATTCTGCATGATTTTTCTGGGCTATTTGATTACAATTTTATAGAAGAACAGTAACTGCAATTATAGCTCCTGTGATTCAGGAGTTAAATACACAGACCGCAGGCCAGTGAATCACAGGTTTTCTGTCTGTGCTTGCACACTGTGCACGTATCTTTCCTTCAGCACTTGCAAAATCTGAAGTCATGAGGTTCTAAATGAAGTGTTGAGAAAAAAGTTTCTGTTCCTTCTTTCTGGATGTCCTGAGCTTTATCATCCAACTTCCTTTGAAGCAGAGCACATGGACTCATATTATGGTGTGCCTTCTTGGTAACGATTGGTCTTGCAGAGAGAGACATGTAATGTGATTTGAAGGATGTCCTCAGGGTTTGGAGGAGGATGCATGCAGGGCATCTATTCATTATATTGGGAGAGAGCTGTAGGAAGCATGTTTGCTACAAAGGTGTCTGACCTGGGGTCAGATTTCAGATCCCTTCAATATCAGCTTTTTGAGGACTTTCAAGAAGTAAAATACTTAGGTTCATGCAGGTATTAGATATCAAAAAATGCATGTTAGCTGGGATTACTGAAGTTTCGTGGGTCTTGACTCTGGAAAAAGACTTGAGATGGAGCATCTACCTGGAACTGGACCTAGAAATCTAGAATTCAGACCCCCTAGGTTCTGGATACTGCTGCCACGTAACCTCTGAATGAACTTACATTCCCTAAATACAAGTGTGCATTGATAAAGCTTAAGCAATTCTGAGAAATCCAAGATTGCCAAAGCTCTGCAAGTAAGACAAAACAGGACTTTCCCTGACTGCCTCCTGCTTTACCGTGTCAGCCAGGCAGGGCTTCTTGGAAACCATGAGTGGGGTGAAGAGGAGCAGATGGGGCATGGAACCTCAGGCTCTTCTTTCTGAAGCCCTTCCCTCCAGTGGGGAAAGGAGGATGTGCCCCTAGACACGTATGTTTGGAAAACCTGATGAAAGCTTAGCTTCCCTAGAGAAGAGAAACCGAGTTTCTGTTCCAAGTGATGCTTCATTGGTAGGAAGCAATACTGAACACACACAACTGCACTCTAGGTACAAACTCTTTTTTGTGAACACTTCAAGCAGCTGTTACAAAAAAAACCATTTGCTATATTTGCAGTCAGAATTGGTGAAGACATAAAAGGGAAATAAGTGTGATGCCAGATTTCCCTATTACTGTTCTTGGTGCATTTGGACTTGCTGAAGGCATGGCTCTTTTTCATATGCTTCCTTATACTTATAGTGTGCTGGGTCCTTAGGTGGAGGTGAGGGCCTAGTTACTGACAGACACAGCCTGAAATGTGACTCTGAAGGCTTTCCTTGGTGCTTTTTCCACTTTTGTCTTTGAAATGAAATAAGACCTCAAACCACCTGACAATCAGAGAATGCAGATTTCTTTTTCTCCCCTCAGTCTGAAGTGCAGGAACTATGAGAAGGTCAAGTTCATGCCAGATCCATTCTTTTGGTTCCAACAGAGCTGTAAGCTCACCTGTGTGTGGGTTTAGCTGGGCAGCTCTGGCTGTCTCTTGCAAAAGCAGCCCCACAACTACACTGAGGGCTGTGCCAACCACTAGAGGAGGAAAAAAATGAAGGTAACAGAGGAGCACTTTGATGCAGGCTGACATGGATAAAGTAATACAGTGAACTTTCTGCTGTGATAATCTGCTCTGGGGATAAAATAGGAGAGATTTTTTTTTCCTTAATGTTCATGGTAATTTCTCGATTAACAGGGAAACTCACTTAATTTAGGAGAGCTGGGGGGGGGGGGGGGGGGGGAAGAGGAGAAGAAATGAAAATGAGGAAGTTCTTGGTACAGTACAGGAAAAAAAAAAAGCGTATTAACGATAATTGAAGTTCACCTCCGTGAGGGCAATGAATCATCAGAAACAGGCTGTGGAAAACAAGGTTGTGCAACCTTGACCAGTGTGTGTCACCGACTGGTGGAATTTTTAGAAAAGCAGCAGTTTGGGCTCATTGCTGTGGTTCGTGATTGCACACACCTGTTCAGCTTGGAAGTTTTGCAACCAAATAATAAGAAAAAAAAGGAAGCTGAACTTACTGCTTCTCCTGAGCAGTGCAAAAAAGCAGAAAACCACAGCTGTTCTAGCTGTTAACAGATATCAGCAGCGTACCCCCTGTTACATAATTGAGGATAACGTTTTTGAAGCATATGGGCTGGTAGTATTATAAACATTAAAACTTCAGGTGGGAGACATCCTAGTGCGTTTCTGGGTTTGGTATCTTTAACAAATGTTTACAATTAGGGATCTTATAAACAGTTTATTAAATAATAAATGAAGGCAAAGCATGATGAGGAGCAGAATGTAAGGCATTCATGCATGGTAGCAAGTGAGCTGCAGGTTGAATTGTGAAATATTGTTTCCTAATGACTTGATAACTAGATACTTTGGGTGGTTTAAAACTCAGGATGCAGTTAGATTAGCTTGCATACAATCAGAGAGAAATACAGTTTTCAGAAAACTTTGAGACATGTTTTCTGGAGCTACAGCCATTGTTTGCAAACTTCCACCATCTGACTAAGAAAAACCTTGGGAAATCAGATTGCTACCAAGTGCGAGTCTCGAGAGCTTCTGTAGCTCTGTAATCTGAATGGTAAAAATGAGTGAGGACGAAGTTTTCCTTGCTGTAATTGCACTTGCACTGATAGGCCTGGGATGAATTGGACCTGCTTCTGAAGGCCCCTTTGTCTAGAAAACAATGTTACAAGACTCCAAGGCTTAACATATGGGCTTCAGTGAGCATGGGTGGTTACTCTTTGAAAGCAGTGCATGGTTTCAGGGATGCAGCCACCAGTAATGAGGTCTGTGATGCTATGTATCCTATTGCACCCTAGTGCACAGGAGGCTGTTCAAAACCAAGTTAGAGCGGGAAACAAACCCAGGTAAGATGCAGAAGTCTAAGGACCGGGAAATACTGCGTCTGTGGGTTTTTTGCTGACTTTACCAGTGAAGGTACCAGCTAAAGACAAAGAACACGTGCTCAGTTTCACAGAAACAATGAAGTTCATCAGGTGCTAACAGCTTCCAGTACCCTTTTGACAGTCCTAGTGTGCAGTCACGAGTGATTCAGTGTTTACAGGGAAGTGGACAGCACGTTCCGTAGTTCTGGGGAACATTGTCTTTCCACGCTGAGCTGAGGGCTCTTTCTTCTTCCTTGTCTCAGATCTTTTCCTAAGGTAGTCCTCCAATGTATTTTTTGGGGACGGGCTGAAAAAGAAATGTGCATAAGGTTGCCCCCAAAGCCACCCTGCTTTGTGGGTAAGTGCAAATGCAAGTCTATATGTTACCACCTATACACTGCTCTCCTCCTGGAAAGGCTGTTCAGTGTGCACAGTGCAGGGATTTGAATCCATTGTGATTATCTGCTTTCAAAGGCATAGGAAACTTGATTTGTTTAATCTGTATTTCATTTGGTCAGCATCAAAGTGGCAAGATGGCTGTTGGCTGGCACAAAACGCATTATATGAAAAACATGTTCTTGATGATTTATTGTAGAAGACCTAGTTTTACTTTTAGGATCATAACTTGGCTTAAGACTTGGCTTGTTGCTGACTGGCACACTCCCACAGCATGAAGCATGAGCTTTCCTAAGAAATGGTTATTTGGGCCTGTTAATAAGCGGGTGCTTTCTTTAATAAACATTCAGATGGCTTTGTAACAGCCGTAGTTCCAAAAAAGTTAATGTAAGAGCAAGGCTTTAAGTAAGTAAATGAATGCAAGATTGGGTATCCTCTCATATTTAGTATGAATTATGCTGAGGCTAGAATTGCATCCTTGTAGTTTTAAGAGAACTCAGAGCATGACCTCAAACTCAGAGCAGGGTGTTGTCTGTGATGTAAGGACCATGTACAAACTTGCACTACTACTGGATAAATATAGCAAGGAAACTGGAGACCTTAGTCCCAACCATCTGTCTTTTGACAAATCTTGAAGATAATTAAAAAAATGCATATGTGTGTATATATGTGTGTGTTTGTGTGTATATATGTGTGTGTGTGTGTGTGTGTATATATATATATATATATATATATATATGTTATCAGGAGGTTTTTAGAGATAGGAATGTGTTTGAAGGCTCCCCACACTGCCTAACTTCTGTGATGTGTTCTCTCTTCTCTCTACTTTGCTTACAATTAAGATCTGAAAGTTGTGTGGTGCATATTGTTACTTTCCAAGTTATCTGATTCTAGAGAAAGAAGTGGGAAGTTATTGGCTTGGTTAGGGACTTGTGAATTATGCAGTTTGCTTACTTTGAGGAAATACCCAGTTCTCTTGAAATGTGACAAATATTTGAAATGGATTCAAGCTCTTCATCAAAGAGCTTTTTCTCTGCATGAATTTCAGATCTATAACTTCAGTGCAATTAGAGGCTAACGTGATCCTTTTGTTTTAATATCAAACCAAAGCTATGTAGTGTAACTCTTTGTAAAACCAGTAAAAAATAGTGCTAATAGTATTCTGACTGCTTTGGTAAATCTCTGGTATTCATAACAATTAAGTGTATCAACTTCATATGTGGCTTTAATTATACTGCAGCATTACAGATCAGGAACAGCTGAGATGGAAGGATTTACTGGGGCAGTAGATAATCTATGAAATAGTTCTGAAAACATAGTCACATGCACATGGATTTTTCATTTCATCTGAATGGAGTAGTACACTGTAGTGCTAGCATACTGCTAGGAGAAACTCTTAGAAAACTTTGGTCACTGCTGATGCCCTCAGGAACCATGTCCTTGGCTTCATTTATTCTTAAAGTCATAGCCTGCATGTGGGTTTTTGCTTCATTTCAGCTTGTTTTGCTTATCCATGAGATATGAGGGAAAGCACTGAGTTGCTTTTGTTTCAGTACCACCACAGTGGTAATGAAATTTAATCCAGATATCTTGTAGAACTCTATTTGCTAGATCCAGGTGAGGGTGGGTAATGCTATGATCCAGATGCACTCAGGAACATAATAATAAAAGTAAGTGTCAGTAGAATCTAGAATCACAGAATCCTAAGGGTTGGAAACCTGTATGTACAGTGAGCCCTGGATCTCCAGCTAATAAGATTATTTCAGGCTTGTTGACTGAGTTTCTGAATTTAGTACTTGCTTCTGTTTGTATATTTTGTTCTAAGATACTCTGTGATGTTTTCATGATATCAAGAGTTTGGAAGAGAGTGGATAATTGGTGTGTTTTGCAAAGAACACATCTGCTCTCTAAATCAAATTAGAAAATGCTGCTCAATCTATATTTCTTTTACTATATGAGAACGTCAAGGAATGAAATGATTTTGACTTGTAATGAAAAGCTTGAACTATCAAAATGTTTTGAGTGTCATGTAAATACATAACATTATGGCACGTTTTATTGGTGAAACAGTCCTGTCTTCATTAAAAGTGCTTTATAAGAAAGGAGAAAGGCAGAGCAAAGCTTGCTAGGCATTTTAATTATCCCAAGTTTTCCATGAACTTTCTCATCTTGTGGGGTGGGTGTTTTCTTTAATAACCTCCCAAATACCTGCAAGGTTTGCAAGTGGTAAAACTCCCTGTAGGGTTACAGCAATCTATTCCAGCCTCACCTTTGAGAGGGAAAGGTCAGTTCAAAAACATTGACTTTTCATGCATGCCGTAACTGAGCCCTTTGCCTTGCTGTTTCTGTTCCTTGCTTTGAAACTAAGGCATCTGCTTACATCGTCCAGGCTTCTAGGGTTGTTGAACACTTCTATTTAAGATGGTAAGTGTTCACAGGCAGTTGCAAGATGAGGCCATTTGTATTGGGGTAAGTCTTTAAGATCAGTTCTTTCAAAGGAACCTGTAGGTCAGGGCACATGAGGAGTGAGGTCTGCTTGAAACAGCTGCAACCTCTGGATATACTGTGTATGTGGTGCTTCCAGCAGAATGCAAGGGCAGAGAGAGCAGTACATCATTCTTGAAAATTAGATAGGAGGTATTTAGTAACATGGGTCTGTAGCAAAGAAAAACCTAGGCCTTGGTCCTTATATTCCCAAGCTATGAAAAAGAGCAGTAGTGTTCACTTTTTGAAGGCTTTTACAAGCTTACTGAAATACTTGATTGAGAGGTACTGCTTAACTGTGGAAAGCTGAAGCAAAGACACTGCCCCTGCCTGGCTGACCTGGGTGCATTGGTGCAGTGGTGTATTGACAGTGAAAGCTGAATGGGCCTGTGGTGATGCACGATATCTTGTTTCACAGATAACTGTGCTACTAAGGGATCAAAAAAAAAAAAAAAAGTCATCCCAAGAGAGTCTCACGAATCACCCTTTTGTCTGCCCCAAAACGTGGGTGCCATCTTCTCAGTGTTGAGCACTGCTATGCCTGTGTAGTTGCTGCTTCTCTGCAAGAAGACAGAAACCATCTGCTCTTGAACACGGCCTCCTCTGAAAATACTTATCCTCTTATGTTTGTTCCAAAACAGTATCAGCAACCATGACTCTGAAAGTATTTCATTTAAAAAAAAAAAAAAAAAAGTCTTCTGAAAGAAAATACTCTGCAGTGCCCTGGGGATGATGCTCTGCTGTGGCTGGGGGGACTGATTCCCGTTGTTTGCCCCTTCTCTTTTTGGGCTGTGTGGCAGCTGGCCACCTGTGTGCTCTTCCTCTTTCTGTCCCTCCCCCTTTACTGATGAGGTTGGTGTCCGTTTGGCTCTCTTAGAAAAGCCACTGTGCTGCAAGAGAACCTGGCCCTGGCGTCTTCCACTGCCCCATGCTTTGTGAAAAGGTCAAAGAGGCAACTAATCTGATTTAGTTACTATTCAGCACTTGCTGCTCCTTCAGCAAGAAAAAGAAGGGGGGGTTCCCAGACCCTCCAGAGTGATGATCCTTATGCTGCTGCTGGCTTACTGGTAGAAAATTAATATCCTTTTTACTGTTATTTTTAATATTCTCCTTTCTGGTACTCATACGGATAGCAAGATGTGGTGGCTTTAAAAAAAAAAAAAAAAAAAAAAAAAGCAAAACCAAAACCAGCAAACCTAAAACCAAACAAACCAAAAAAGCAAAATTAACATGCTACAACTCCCCTTCAACATGACTGTGAGCCAAATGGCTGTGCAAAGGTTGCTAAATGCAAATTGTGTGATATAATTAGGCCTTCAATATAGTTTTTCCTTTTTTTTAAAGAAGCCTAGATTATTTTTTTTTTGCTCTCATTTGCCTTCACAAGCTAAAAGTGCAGGGGGTTGTTTGGCTTTTGCAATAGGTTGTCTTCTGATGGTAGCAGATTGCTGAATTGGGTTTGATAAATCAGTCACTGGACTGCTTAGAAGCTCAGAACATCAGCTGTGCAGAGCTTTAAAAAAACAACAACAACAACAAATGCAACAACTCCAACTCCTCATTTTGAGCCCTTCATTTGGTTATGGCAGGCAGCTCCAGAGCTGCACCCACATTTCTTTCTTCTGAAGATATTAAGTGAAGGCAGCTACTAGGGTCCACTAGTAAGCGTTATGTTTAAGTCAACATAAGAACACGCTAGGAATGTTGCTGATGCTTCCAGAATGCACCCAATTAATTTAAAAGTAGTTATTTGGGTATTATTCACTAAACTAATCCTGAAAGCAATTACTATTTTTTTTCCTTTTTTTTTTTTTTTTTTCTTCCCTAGGGGAGATAAAAACTAAAGCAAAGCCTCTCTGTTTAGGTGGGAGATGTGCCTGATTTTCAGGGCAGGTAAGGTAGATTAATAACAGACTGCTCATAAGAAGGTTTCAGATCTTACTGTCAGAGGGTAATAATTAATGATCAAATGTTAATGGAGATGCTGGGCTGTTGATGCCATTAATTCAGCTCAGTGGAGCCAGTCCTGCCCAGGACCTGCCACAGCTGTCACTGCATTCGCTTAATTATTCCAGCGCCTTCAGGCTCTTTTTCCCTTTTTCCTGCTAACTGCAGGACAGTATGTTTTCACTGAAGCAGAATTATGAAGGATGCCCTGCTTCCTGGGCACTGCCCGGCCAGCTCAATGTGCAGACCTGCAGGCGACAGAGATGACCACCAAGTTAAACAAATCACCTTCCCTGCCCCTCTGTCTGGTCTGGTGCAGAGAGAAAAGGGACAATTACCAACAAATAGCTGGGAGGAAGCTCAGGGTGAGAGCAGTGAGGGCTGCCAACCTGGGAGTGCTGAACACCAGGGATGTGCCCACCCGAGTTTGGGGGAAGTATGTTCCAGCCCATGCTGGGCTGTCCTGGAGCATGTCCAGAGAAGGGCAATGAAGCTGGGAAGGGTCTGAAGCACAAGTCTTTTGGGGAGTGTCTTAGGGTAGTTGGATTGTTCAGTTTGGAGAAGGGGAGACTCAGGGGCAACTTGACAGAATGGCCAGGGTTGTAAGGGACCTCAAGGATTGTGAAGCTCCAAACCCCATGCAGGGCCACCAACCTCCGCATTTAATACCAGACCAGGCTGCCCAGGGCCCCATCCAACCTTGCTTTGAACGCTTCCAGAGATGGGCCATCCACAACCTCTCTGGGCAGCCTATTCCAGCATCTTATCACTCTCTCTGTAAAGAGCTTCCCCTTGATAGCCAAATTAAATCTTCCCTCCTTCAACTTAAAACCATTTCCCCTTGTTCTGCTGTTGTCTACCCTTTAGAAGAGTTGATTCCCCTCCTGTTGGTAGGCTCCTATTAGGTACTGAAAGGCTGCAATGAGGTCACCTCACATCCTTCTGTTCTCCAGATTGAACAAGCCCAGCTCCCTCAGCCTGTCTTCATAGGGGAGGTGCTGCAGCCCTCTGATCATCTTAGTGGTCCTCCTTAGGACCCTCTCCAAAAGCTCCCTGATGTATTGGAGGCCCCAGATCTGCACACAGTACTCCAGATGGGGCCTCACGAGGGCAGAGTAGAGAGGGATGATCCCCTCCCTGTCTTCTTCTGATTCAAAGCAGGTGGGTGTGCGCTGGAGGTGTGTGAGGGGCAAGACCACATTGCAAGGAGGCCAGGGGGGAGTGGGATGGGCACTGCTGCTGCTGCACTGTGAGCATGTTAAGCAAATCTTCTGTTTTATGCGTATGTTGTTTTGTATATACTGTATATGATGACTTTGGGCAGTGAACGTACCCAGGGCACTTGAGACAAAATGCAAATTTTAATCTCATTGCTTTTTATAACTCCCCGAAAGAGGGTAGTGGCAAGGAAGTAATTGGCCTCTCAGGTAACAGCGAAAGGATGAGAGGTGAGGGGTTCTGGTTGGGTGTTAAGGGGAATTTCTTCTCTGAAAGAGTGGTGATGTATTGGCCTAGGCTGCCCAGGGGGGTGGCAGAATCACTGTCCCTGGAGGTGTACCTGTGAAGATGTGGCACTGAGAGCAGTGGGCTCGGTGGGGTGGGTTGGAGTTGGATGGGGTGATCTTAAGTGTCTTTTTGAACCTTAGTGGTTCTGTGATCCTGACTTATTCCCTAGGCTGTCAAAGTGCAGTGTCATCCAATTTGAAGATGAACATGAGTGTTAAATCGGGCAAGGTCAGCTAAAAGGCACAAAGGTTTTGGTGATGCCCTGAAACAGGTTGCCCAAGGAGGTTGCGGATGCCCCATCCCTGGAGGCATTCAAGGCCAGGCTGGATGTGACTCCAGGTAGCCTGGTCTGCTGGTTGGCAACCCTGCACATAGCAGGGAATTGAAACTGGATGATCACTGTGGTCCTTTTCAACCCAGGCCATGCCATGAAAGCCCCACAATGCAGAGGTTTCTACTCAGAGCAACAGGGCCAGAGGATCTCAGATAAGGGATGGTTGGTTAAAGAGAAGTTATCAACAGATTTTAGGCATAAAAAACAGGAATTTTGCGTCTTTCACTCCTTGCTGTTGTGCTGAAACATGGGGAAATCCTAACCCTGTAAGATTGCCTTCTTAATACCTTGGTTTTAATTCTGATCGAGCAAATGTTATTTCTTGTAACTCCCAAGTCTTTTTAAAGAACATGCTAATTATTGTAGTTGCTTTTTTCCTACGCCCGCCCCCAGAAAGGTTTCTAGTTCAGTTTCCCATTCTGATGAGTGCTTCATTTCAAAACCAGCCCAGTGTGCCTTAGCTGCTAGGCTGGAATGCTTCTTGACTCGCTTCCAAACTGAAGTGCTTAAAAAAATGTGAAGCACTACAACAATTTTAAATCACTCTATACACTGCACATGGTGATTTAAAATAATTGAAGCTCTTCAAATTTTTATATGCCCTTGAATTTGGAAGTGATCAAGGTTCTGAGCATGTGCAGTACACAATGATTTAAAATTATTAGAGCTCTTCAAATTTATCATAAGTGTTTCAGCTTGAAAGTGATAGGGAATCTGGACTTCAGCAGTGCAAAGTGATTTAAAATAATCAGAGCACTACAGATGTTATATAGGTGCTTTAATTTGGAGCTGATCTCTGTTCTGGACTGTAGCAATGTATAGCATATTACTTTTAAAAGCATTGAAGCGGTTTCACATTTTTTTTCCAAACCGGTTCTCTTGAAAAGTCAAACATCTTTAGTGATTTTAAAATACGTTCTGTTGCAAACAGTGCCATTTTAATAGAATATCTTGCACTTTGTAATGATAGCAGAAGTGATTGCTGTTGGACTGTGATTTGCTTCTATGACCTGTGGTTTTTTTGAGGGATCAAACATTTGTGTGTAGATGTTGACACCTCCGAGATTTGCATGTGTTGCTTGCACAAAACTTCACGCAGAGGGTGGTGAGGCACTGGCACAGGTTGCCCAAGGAGGCTGTGGATGCCCCATCCCTGCAGGCATTCAAGGCCAGGCTGGATGTGGCTCTGGGCAGCCTGGTCTGCTGGTTGACAACCTGCACATAGCAGGGGGTTGAAACTAGATGAGCATTGTGGTCCTTTGCAACCCAGACCATTCTATGATTCTCTGCCCACAGCCTATAAGGAGTGCAGGTTCTGCCCATGTGTGCAAATCAGGTAATATCACATGCAAATGGGTAGTTAGCCATGCCATTACTCAGTTTGGGGGGTGCAAATGCTCATCTGCTGGTCCTGATTTGACAGAGATGGCTGTGGTGTGCATCTTGGGGATTTCTCCTTTAATATTAAGTCACTTTAAGGAAACAAGGCTGAGGCAGTGTTGCTTAATATTATTGTGTAAAATCTGAAATGCAAAAATAGGAGCTCTTCAGAACGATTACTGAATTGAGTGAGGTCAGCAAGAACTGCTCTATTACCTAGAAACAGCATATTCCTTGAAAGTAAAAATAGGTCCTAAAATACTTCTGAAGATGAATTGCTAGAAGTAAGTGTATGATTTGATTAATCCTTTGGAGGAAAATAGCTTAGATGTCCCCTAACATTTCATCTCGAGGTTTTTGAGTAATGTATTAAGTAACTTGCAGCCATGTTCGTGCTGGGATGAGGATGAGCTTTCTGATTCCATCCGTACTTCAGCTCTGGATCCTGCAGGATGTGGGCCGTACATTATAAGAGTATCCTCCTTTGGTATTTTTGTAGACCTGGGTATTATTTAAATGTAGAAATTAGCCTAAAGGCAGGTATTGGAAACTGTGACAAATCTGAGGGAAGAGATTTTTCTGAAGTCAAGGAAAAAATAAAAGTAGCCATGCCAGAGCTTTTGGCTCCTGAGGTTCCTCAGCCATTTTCATGGCTTTGCCTCTGCTTCTGGGTTTCAGACTAAATGCACGTATGATGACTTCGTGTCATCTGCCTTCTTCCTTGGGACAGCTGTAGACAGCTTCTCTGAAGATGCTTTTGTTGTTGTTATTGAGAGTCATGGATATGGAAGGATAAGGTTCAGCCTCTGAAGAACAAATCCTTTATTTTTTTTTTTCTGTAAATCACATGCTAGGTGCAAGTTGGATTGATGACCTGAGGAGCTTTTTGATTGCTGGCTGTCTGTAGTCATAGGAATTTGGGGAAGTATAAGCTGGGACCTGATGCTATGCCCATTCTAGTACAAGGAGCCCTACTGACCAGGGCTGCCGGGGGGAGAGTCTGAGGTGCCCAGATCCTTTCATAGCTCTGGGCTTAAGGAATTATTGCAGTACAGGTCAGGATCCTGAAGCTCTGGCTGTGAGGATGCAACAGATATTTCTAGAAACTAGAGCAAGCGGGGTCTGAGCGGCAGACTAAAGTACTTAATTAATGAGCACTGTGACTTCAGCATGGTGAGAGCTTGCTGAATGGTCCTTGTTCTCTTTTTCCTGCCCCCTAAATATTCCCTGATTTTGTTTAAGGCTACAGCCACAAAGGTGAAATCCTAGGGTTTTTTTTTTTTTTTTTTTCCCATTGGCTTGTCACTCTTAGCAAATATCATAGTTTTGGCTAGAGAGGGAGGGGGAAAGAAAAGCAGATTAAATGGCAATTAACTTACATGCACACTGGAAAAAAAAAACCTCCATTTGAATGAGAAATTTTTAACACTGAGAAGTTGTTTGACCTGTGCTCTACTTCTCCGACTCTCCAAGTCACTGTGAGAGTAGAAATTTAACAGGATTAGGAATAAAGGATTCTAATAATAGCAAGTATTTTACATTTAGGATTATGATGGAAGATACCATCATTAACCTTAGCCCTAGGACCTGTTCTAACACCATTAACATCCTGACCTAAAGCTTAACACTATCCTATTTTTCTTGGTTGGTGAAATACTTGTCTTTGTCTTAAATTTTCTTTCTTTTTTCTTTTTAATAATAATAATAATAAAAAAAAGTCTAACACTTGTGTTTGTTTAATGTTTAAGGTCTTTCTCTTTTGATGTTTCTCTTTTGGGATAAGAAGCTTATGATGAGAAATGAGGAATAGTAGTCATCGTTTTCAGGTTTGGCCAAGAGATATTTAAATGCATATGGTTTAGGTAGGTGGCCTATTTCTGCTGCAGATCAGTGGTGCTGAATGTCTGACTTCCCTTTGTACTTTAAAAATCCCTTGCTGTAAGTGTGAAGGCAGGAGCAGAAAATCATATATAGGCAGCTAAGCCAATTTCTTTGTATTTGGATGTCCAGTATATATGAAGTTTCCAAAATGCTTGATTTGACTATGGATTTTTGCAGTTGTGCCAGTGCTTTGGCTGAGATGTACTTCAGTTTCAGTTTGGGTTTACTCCTGCAGATTAAGAGTTGAACCCAATCTAATAGACTGAGACTCCAACTGCTGTAGTGCTCTAGCCTCTCAATCTGCTTTTCAAGGGTGAGAAAGTTGAGGTGGTGTGAAGGGAAGTAAGGAAACCTGTGGTAAAGCAGTGGATTCATCTGCTACATCTCATATTTATCTCCAGTATCTCACAGATAACGTTTCTGATGGAAATTAACATTGGCTTTGTAAGTGTCAGATGGTCTTTGGAGGCAAAGGTTTAAGAGAAGGTTGCGTTATTTATGCTAATTCAGCATTTCTATCAATGAATTCGAGAAAGATTATTTACAACATCCACTGATCTCAAGAAAATTCTTGATAGCACACTCTTGAATTCATGAAGCATGTTCTTACTCTTTAGACGTTTAATGTTGTAACTAATATATACTTTAACCTAGATTCTGTGTACAAAGGGAGGTTTTAGAAGTTGGGCTGTCTTTGACAGTTGACAAAAAATAATGGATATTCACCCTACCTCCTTGTGTTCCTATCCCATTTAATCAGCCTATAAGAAATTGCAGTTTCCAAGAAACAAGTTATCTATAGTTACAGCATAAAATGAGCTACAGTATGCTGAGACTACAAGTTCTTAATTGTGCCTCTTCAAAAATAGGTGGGTGAAACCTAAGTTTCTTTTTTTCACTTGTTCAAATCTTTTTTTTTCTTTATTAGGATGTGTAACTTAGTACCATTAAAGTAAAATAAAATAAAATAAAAAAGATAGTCCTAAAATAATATGAGGGACATTATTTTTTATTTGCAGTGCACTTTTAATTAGACTGTGTTAAATGTTACGGAAGAAGCAGGTCATATTAGGGTGAACTGTCTTTATTGTTATCCTAATACGTTTAAAGGGAGACATTCAAGTCATACTAATTTGTGTGATAATAACACCTTCATCTGGGCGGTCCCAAGCCAAGGGAATCGCTCCATCTCATTCAGCCTTTTACTGAGTTGTATTACATGTATTACCATGCATTAGTACGCTATGTAAATTTGCTATCCTTTGAATGACAGTTTATTATAGTGGTGCTGGCTAGTGCCTCATAGGTAGGCTCATGCAGGCATCTTAAAGATTTTCTTCTTCAAAATATGCATGCGTTTTGAATTTTAAAAATGAAACATAATTGTATGAAAATGGCTTTTTTTTCTATTGGGGAAAAGCTGTCACTTGCTATTAAGTGGACTCCAAAGATCTGTAACAATTAGTTTGGTTTTTTCAAGTTTGGCTCTCTTTTGAGTTGGTCTCAGTTAGCCGCAAGTGGTGTGCGGTGATTCTGGTTCCCTGGCTAAAGAAGTTGGGGCAGGTGAGGAAATCCAGTTGCTGGAGCCATTTATGGTGGAGGACAAGGAACAATTTTACTTTTGTTTTGTTTTAATTTCCAGTTTTGATGACTGACTAACAAGAATTTTGAGGGACGTTTTCCATTGTAGACTCATTGAATGTGTGGTGTTCTAGTTAAGAGACATTAAAACATGTGCTTAAAAATTAGAAAACTATTGAAGTCACTGAGGATTTAAGCACTTAGGAAGTTTGACATTCTATGAATCTCAAATGTGTCTTAAGAAACACTTGCCAGATTCTTTTTTATTTGAGTAAACCAAGAGTTTTGGCCCAGCGTCAGCTGCAACCTCTCAGACTTCCAAAATATTTGTCAGAATGACAAATCCAAGTCAAGAAGCACCAAATACCAGATGATATTGGGCATTATGATCAGATGACACAGAGCACGTGTTTCTAAGGCATGGAATTGTGCATTTGGAGACGTTGCTCCATCACCCTGTGTAGCAGCACTGATGCAACCTCTTTGCTGAAGAACAGTTGGACCACAGTTGTTCTTAGAGGCTCAAGTGAGTAAGTGCAGAGGCAGTTGGGCCCAAGCTGGCAGTGACCTGCATTGATGTGCTATGCCTTGTGGGCTCCCCATCCAGCTCCTCTGTGTTGGTGTGTCACAGCAAAAAGTAGATGAATGAGCTGCGGATGGAGCATTTGCCTTCTTGAATTTCTGTGCTTTTGTTGATTTGTCACATAAATGTTATATAAATGTAGCTTTTTGTGTGTTAATATTACATACTGTTGAGGTGCTCGTGGTCCCCTCAGCGTTCAGAAGCGCTATTTAAAAATTAACTAAAAAGCAGGTTCCACCATTTCATGGCATTACCTGGTTTAACGTGAGCACATGAATTATTAATTGTCTGTCTCGTTAAGTACCGGATCAGTGGCTTTTGCTGTAGAGGGAAGAAAAATGCATGCAGTGTAAAAGTATTCTACAAAATAATTGAGGGGAAAAACCAAACCCCCTCAGTGTGAAGTGTGGGCCTTGGGTGGCTCCTTGTAAACCAATGGGATCTTTGTTCAAGCTGGTGGAGCAGTCCCTGCTGTGGTGCTCATCAAAAAACTCAGGGAATGCTCTTCTCAAACTTATCTGAAAGATGAGAGATTTAAGCTGAATAATTTATGTATAACAAATGCTATGAAGGTCAGAAAAATAGTTCACAGACCTATCTGTAGGAATGACTTAATTTCAGCACGGTCCATTGACAGTGGTTAGAATCGCCTCTGCGAACAGCTACGGTGCTTAGTGCTCATCACTAACAGAGGTGAGGGGTTTGGTTTTCTCATCAGAGGGAGCAGTGCCTGGAAAATGTACTGTTATCAGCCCTTCCATAGTAGAGAAAGTGTTCTCCTTTAAATAGAATGAATAAAAAGGGAAATCCGCAGTGTGGAGTATCAAGATTTGTTGTCACTGGCTGTGGATTAATGGAAATCAGCCCAGGAGTCAAGAAGCAAAAGGAGACCAAAAAATCTTTTTTTCCAACTGAATTCTTATTAGGCAGATTCCGATTGTGACCATGATATTACAAAACTACTGTATGTGAGTACAAAAGGTGAAGAGTTCTCAGTGGGTTGTGATTGACAAAGCCCCAATATTTATAGGAAAACACAGAGTATTTTAACTCTTTAATAACTCTTTGAATTACAGGCATGTAATTCCCACTACGATACATAAATGCTATCAAGTAATAGGATGGTTTTCTGCTTGCTCAAAATGAAGCTCTGGCATCGCTCTGGGGAGCTAAGTACATCTTCAGATTTTGAAAATTCTGAGGCTAAAAATCTCCTTCTCCATCTGTCTTCCATGGTGATATTAGAGTATCTGATTTGAGCAAATGTACCTAAATAACTGCTGGAACTTGGGAAATAGGTGAGAAGTCTGTGCCTATAGACTACATGCATGCCCAATGGATTGTTAGTCCTTTTTATGTATTTATTTTGCAGATTTCCTTACAGTGCCAATTGTAGCAGGAATGGTCTCTTCTACCCTCTGAGATGTGCAATGCAGCCTTTAGGAAATCAAGTGGAACCAAACTGAAATAGTGAGCACCCTAGCTATTGAAATGCGTTCATTCACATTGCAGAGGCAGGATTATTCCATGAAAAGAAACAAGGTATTCATTGTATCAAGTAGAAATGCTTCTTTTTTTGAATGGCAGTGAAGAGAGCCTGTTAAGCATGAATTCACTGACACCTCTCAAAGGTCTCTACCTGAGCAACTGACATCAAACTTAAGATATTCTCCATTTTAAATCAAGGAGTCCCATAATTAAACACAGTAAGTGTAAAGTAGGGGGTGTCTTCACTCAGATGTGCAGAGGAATACTGCTTTTTCGCTTGAAATGGTAACTAACTCACTACAGTGCTGTTGGTAAACACTTGAGCAGTGCGAGAACTCAGTAGCAGTTTCCCCCACCTGCCAAAAGCAAAGCTGCAGTTTAGGTATTCAATCTTGTAACAATTTTGTATCGGAGACGCCATCATTTAAGGAGTTCTCTCCTCTCTGATACTGAGCAGAGTTACTTTGCATGAGACTCTGTCATCCCATTCGCTTGAAACTCTGGGATGCAGCCCACAAGCTGCAGAATCTGCTCCTCAGCTTGCTGGGAGTCTGGGTAACTGAATTTAGTGAAAAGCAGGAAAAACAGTGAGCTCACAGTACAACTGCTTCTCAGGAATAGACAGTATTTGTTGTGGTTTGTATCTTCTCGAACTTTCTTCCCTGTTTGACCTGCTAATTTTCTTCTGGAAGAGGTTCTCTTCTCCTCCTTCCTAATTACCCTTGACCTATAGCTCATGAATGGGGCTCCTGATTGTCCAGCTGATTTCAGAACTCCATGAATGTGGAGTAGTACGTCATTCCCAGCGAGCTGGAACAAACAAGGCCTTTTTCTATCCCCACGTGAAGCACTCTGTTTAAATCACACCATATGAAATATATCTCGGCGAGGTCTTCGGGCTGCAGAAGTACACAACTGCAAATTCCCATAGAGGACCGAAGCGTCCCACAAATAGTGGCAAATTTCCCACAAAGTCCTGCAAATTGCAGCAAAATTCATGGGAAAAGAGGCAGGAAATGATTTTTCCTGCCTGGGGAGAGCTGTTGTAAAGGTCTGATCTACAGGTTCTCACAAATGTTGGAGGAAAAAATACATTTTTAATATTGCACTACGGAATATATCTCTTTTCCTATTTCACACTTAAGGGAAAGCACTAAAAATTTAGTATGTGTTATAGATGTTGGTTTCCACTAGCGTGATACTGCACATAGGTGTATGTGGTAATACAGAACAATGCAAGGATACTGGATAACAGGCTTCTGTTTTACCTACAACTTGTCAGCTCCCCAAAGTGGCAGTGCTTGAACCACTGCCATCTCAAATATTAGCAGAAAGCCGCGTGTTCTTTCATGCTTCAGTTATAAAGGGAGTATATAAATTATTTAATTGGGAGAAAGTATTGCATTAATATATTTACACTTCAAATGCATTTGCAGAATGTCGCTCCTCCCTGGTGAGAATAATAAAACAGCAGTGTAAAGTTGCACTGGAGGAACGCCTGCAGATTGCAAGGAGCTCTTTGCAGAGTAGCAGCCCCTCTTTGCCCTCTCCTAGAAGGCTGTTGCTGCTGCATTTTCGGAGCGAGATGCAGCTGCCTTCTCTACCCTTGCTGGAGCTCTGCCAGAGCCTCCTTTTCCCTCAAGAACCATGTGCTGGGTTATCCATCAGCGCGCTTTGCCTTGTTGCTCCCTTCATCTCAAGGGCAACTGCTCTCTACAGATCACTTGTGCTGTCCCAAGCTGAGTTTGGGATAATTGCCACACCGGTGCGATGTGTCTTCATCTGGCTGCCAATGTCAACTCAAAGGAATGTGCTTTCCTAAAAGCCTTCTAATTTAAGGGTATTGGAGCTTTTGCACGAGTCTAGCTAACTAGCACCCAGGCTAGTGAGCTGCTTAGGCTTATGTTTCACAGGTACAGCTAGGAGACTGAAATATTTAAAACCATATGCCTGTTTGCCGCAAAGGAGAGGCCCTGTTTTTAAAATTTCATTTAATCCTTTCTGGATTTACACTTTAAGGCAATGGATTCTCAGCTGCTGTAAAAGTGCTGAAATTAGAGTTCAGATTAACCACAGAATTTAAGAATAGCGTCGACGTGGAAAGTGGTTTTGAACGAGATGTGGGTGTTTATTAGGAATGCTCTGCTGCACAAAGCCTACTCCTGAGTCAGAGAGGCCACGTTAGTGCAGGAGTGAGCCAGAAGGTTCAATGGGCTTGAGTACATCCAGAGCTTGTGGTTTCATTCTGTGTGCTGGACCAGGAACGTGCATAGGAAGTGGCCACGTTGGGCAAACAAGGTGTTGGTGGTGCTCCTGTTCCTCTGTCCAGTGGTAAGAAGTGGAATGGCTTCATGCAATGATGTGAAATTGGCCATATCATGTTCCATTGATTTGTTTAGCAATTTGCATCCAAACTGGGAAGGAAAAGATAAAGGGAGAGATGCGATGAGGACCAACTGGCCTGGTTTGTAGGCACCTACCAACAGGGCTCTGCCTTGAACCTGGCATCTCATCCTGCTGGGGTGCAGTGCTCTACGTGGGTTTGCACAACAGCTCTGGTAGGATTCAGAGATGATTGCTGCTCTCCTCCTGTACTTTCTGCCACATTTTCTTGCGTTGTTCTTTGCCTTTTGTTGGGCTGGATCTAGGCAGGTAGATAAGATACACATTTTGTATGTGCTAGTTCCTGTAGGAAATGATTCACATTTAGAGCAACCACCAGATAGAATAAAAGTCAAAGCAGCAAGAAACCAAGACAGAACCACTCTGGTGAGTGTGAATATGCTGAGTAGCATTGGACAGTGCAGGTTTCATGTGCTGCCTTGACCTAGAGGTGCTTTGTTGGCAGGGTGAACTCCTACTCCTGCTTAAGCTACAAGGGGACTGTCAGCAACTCTTAACAGTTTTATTGCATGCATTATTTTATGTCTGTCTACCAAAAATAGTCACGAAAACTCCTCAAAATAAATAAAAAATCAAACCAAGCAAATCTTCTCTCCTAAGCCCGAAGGAGGTGGAAGTGCTGTTGATGTCTTCTTAAAAGAATAAAGATGTGTGAGACAGGCATTATAAAAGAATGCCCCTCTGTCTGTGTGCTGTTACCAGGAGAACAGCAGCCTCCCCTGGCAGCTCTGAGCTTCCTGAAAGGTGTTACAGTTTTGCCTCAGAGGTCTTGTATCCAGGATAAGAGTGATTTACCTTATTTACTCGGGCCTGACCTACCCTTTCGTATACTGCTCCTTCACTTAGTCAGCGAAATGGATGCCAGATATTGTTCTCCTGCAGGAAGTTCTTCCTGGAATTCTGCAGCAAACCAAAGGCTCAGGCAGTGGGAAAATGAAAATAAGGTCAACTTTCCCTTAGGACTGAAGAATACAAGAAGTACACTGACACCATTTGAGATCTCCTTCCCAGAAAAGTAGAAGCCACAAATACAGCCAGATTACACAAACTGGCTCGAGTGTAACTGTTTCTTGCCACTCTCCTTTCAGGCTGAATTTTGTCTAACCTGAATTTAAAACGGGGGGGAAAAAACTGATTTATTTCTGTACAGGATTTGTTTAGAGCTGCTGCGCTGTGAATGGTGTTGTTAAGCTGATGGTAAATGATTGAATATTCCTGTTGGCTGCTGTGGCTGGAAACCATCTCAGAAGTTATGTAGCAGGAGGGATGCTTAGCCTACAGCTGTGTCAGGACCAAAGCATTGCTATGCTGGGGGTATTCATAACCCTTGTCAATTAATTTGACCTCAGTTTCTAGAAAATGTGAATCAGAGCTTTATGAAAATGATAACAATAAGGAAAAAAAGCAGTCATGCATTTTACAGGAGTGGTTGCTGAGTGTCACTTTGTCAAATGTGCCTCCTCTTTGCATTTATTTTCACATTCTGAAATCTAGAAAAATCTCTGTTTCTGTTCTGTAAGGCTAAGATTATCAACAAATTACAGACCGGCAATTCAGGGCACAAAGATGAGGACAGGAGTGCTACGGAGCATGGGCAATAGCAAGTGACAGAGCTGAAGAGTTACAAAAAAAAAGAGTTGCAGAGAAACAAAGGATGTGGTCTTAGGGTCTCCTGAGAGAACAGCTATTTTCTTATATTCTCTTCCTATTATCACTTTCATTTTGATCCAGGGAAATTTTCAGCAACTTGAGAAATAGTCTTTGGGGCCATCTGTCCCTCAGTTCACACAGCTCCTGGACTTCATTTGGAGCTCTGGTGGGCATCTGAGGGCAGGATTCCACCTTTGGTGGCTGGTTTCCCAACCCACGAGTTGCGTAAGCATATACATGCACACAAATGCAAGAACCCCAAAGTGACTGCTTTAACCTCTCATTAACTCCTAACGCAGTGGGGATGCATTTGTTAGCAAGTACTGAGGAAAACATACGTTTGAGGCTGTTTTTTATCCCCTATGCATCATAATCATAACTTTCTGTATTCCTCGAACCAACAAGCACACACACTCTGTGTAACAGCCACCACATCCCATGTGAGGTACGTTTCAATTTTACGGTAAATTTCCTGTTTTATGGATTCCTTTCTGAAAAACTCCTTGCAGAATTCTCGAATGAATACAAACTTTCCTTAAAGCACCACAAATTGCTGCCCTGCTAGTGGTATTCTGCTTTAGTCCTTCCTTCAGCTTTACTGTTGGTCTTACTGATTGTTTTTATTGCTTCTCAAATGCTTTATTTCCAGTTTGCATGCTTCTCATTATGGCTGCTATTTTTGGGTCCTCTTAAAATATATCTTTTACTGCATTCAGCTAATTACATGGAACTTCTTCAGATGTGAGAATACGTCTTATTTACAAAACCCCCCTCTGATCAGGCATTAGTTAAAATACATGCGCAGGATATTACAATTTGAAGTGTGCAAGGCATTTGTGTTTTAATTAAAATCTTGGAGGAGAAACTTGTTCACATGAATTACTAGCTGGATTTTTAGCAGGTTGTATAAATGGTGACAAATTACATCTTTGTATTCAGGAAGAGTGTGGAGTTACTTGGTGAAAATCGCTACATATGTTAAATCTTTTCAGTGTCTGCTATAAATATTAAAGATATGTGGGTATGAAATTATGAGAGTGCAAACGACCCAAGAGTAATTAAAATACTTGATCTGCTTCTGTTTGCTGCAGAGAAGCAGCTTGGTTCTCAGGCCTCTTTTTAGAACAAAACAAGAACCATAGAATTACTCAGGTTGGAAAAGACCTTAAAGAGCATCAAGTCCAACCACCAAGAAATGGAAAGGAGAGAAGAACCAAGTGCGTTCTTGGTTCATAACTTCTTGGGTCGGCAATTATGGTGTAGGGGGGCAGGACAGATGGGAGAAGACCCTTTTAAACCCTGTGGACCATGCTTGGTTCATAACTCGGTATATGTGAGGAGGGACCTGCCTGATACACCTTCTGTAAATACACTGCGTGGTTATATTCATAGAATCATAGAATGGCCTGGGTTGCAAAGGAGCACAGTGCTCATCCAGTTCCAACCCCCTGCTGTGTGCAGGTCGCCAACCAGCAGACCAGGCTGCCCAGAGCCACATCCAGCCTGGCCTTGAATGACTGCAGGGATGGGGCATCCACAACTTCCTTGGGCAACCTGTGCCAGTGCATCACCACCCATATTGGTGTGGTCTACTGCAGGTTTGTTCTACGCATCTATTTTATGGACACATTTAGTTTATGCAAGAGTTTGTTGTGCTGAAAATATTTAAAGTTTTACCTCAAGCAAGAGGTGCTGCTGCAGGTAGTGCTCACAAGTTTCATGCTAATGTTTTAGGGCTTGGAAAGTCAGTAATTTCCTATCTACTTGGGCAAGAGCACTGGAAATTCATGTATTTCCCTGGAAAAAAGTAATGCTTCTATGATTCTGTGTTTGTGCACTTGGTGTATCTTGAGAAATTAGGACTGCTGGCAAGAAGATGGCTTTTGAGAAAATGGTGAGTTTTTAAATTCAGTTAAATCTGCTGAGGAGACTTCTTAATTATTGGTGAACCTCTCATGCTTGCAAAAATACCCTAATATGTCTGTCTACAGTAGAAGTGCTCATCTTCAAAAATGACACCTCTATTAAATTAACTTGTTTCTGCTAGCCTCTTGTTTACTTATGGCTGCTTTCACTGTATCACAAAATGCCAATAATGGAGATGACTTACGTCATTTCCTTCGACATGTGCTCTTTGATGTGTTCTTATCCCATCTGTATGGGAAGGATTTAGATCTTGTGATTTAGGTCTAGCTTGAAAGAGATGAGTTTTTCCTTTTGCTTGTGTGGTGTTATGACCTCTAGCTTTGTTTGTACTGAGAACTTTTAATTGCAAATTGAAAATAAATAGAGCATCAGGTAGCTTCTTGCTGGGAAACTTTGTATATCAATCATAGGAGCAAATTAGAAGTTTCATTTTTGGGTATATAGTTTAAAAAAAAATATATATATATATACATATATCTCCATTAGAAAACTATTATAGGGGTAGTTCCCAGGGTTTGAGGCATCTTCACACAGTAGCTCTTTATTGCTTTAACAAGTTTTTGAACGCTTCTTATTATTGAAGTACCATGTGCCCATAGGCAGAATCAGTAGTGTGAACATGGACGTTTACTTTGTTATAATGCCTTATTTTCTCTAATAGTAGTCTGCTACCTCATATTACTTGGACTTCTTCTAGCTCCATATCAGGCTTTTAGCAATGACTATACAAATTTTTTTAGTTCTTTGCGCTCTGTAAAAATATCATTTTGAGTGCTCCCAAGTGTATGAAGATCTTTTGAAAAATGTACAGGAAGAATCTTTCCTAATTGATCCAAGTTTCCTCACCTTGAAGTGAAAGGTGTTTCCAACTTGCACTAGCTACAGTGCTTTCAGCGTGGTCACTCTCTGCACAGATGCTGAAGGAAAGGCTGCAGCCACCCAGTGCATGCACATTTCAAGTAAGAGGTCAGGAGGGTTTATTTGGTTGTAGGATGCACAGAACTGACCCTAGCACCAAAGGTTAAGCCTTGGTTTGCTTTTTCTTTTTAATATACATGTAATCATCACTCGTATCCTGTGTGACAAGGCCCTGTTGGTGCTGTTTCCCTTTATTCAGAAGTTGCCCCGAGGATGCAGAAGCATCTGATGTTTGTGCGTTACCTTGGGAGCCTACCAAGTCTTTAAGAATCAAACTGCAGCAGGACATTAAAGCTGAAAAAAAAAACCCGCTAACTTCTGCAGTATCTGATATGCTGCTTCTCCAGGTGGAAAAATCATCTCAGCATTTATGTCAGGATTTCCACCGCTCAAGTGAGTTATTTTGTCCTCTGTTGCCTTCCAACCTTGTGCGTTTGCAGCCAAACTAGGCAGAGCCCTTCTCCTTCACTGCTGACTCTGTGATGATCTCCAGGAGTGAGTTCCTCACATTTTGTGCACTCGGGGAAGGGAAGCGATGGCTGTGGGGAGATGCAGGAGCTTCCTCTTCCTGCTGGTCAGCTGCTTTCTTCCCAGTATTGGCCCCTTTCCCAACGGGCTGCTAAAAACCCAAAGCGTGCTGGCTGGAGTCCTGGCCTCATTAAAACCTATGCCAAACCTCCCATTGACTGCGGGGCCCTTGCCCAACTCATCCAACGATCTTGCTGTGTTGTTTATGGGAATGTTCTGATGGGTTTTCCCAGGCAATGCTTGGGCGGTTCGGAGCTTTCCTCTCCTGCGAGCAGGAAGCTGGCTCCAAGCAGAGCTAGTAATCAGGCAGCACTTTATCAGTTTTAGCACGATATCTTTATTAATTGGACAAAAACAGGACTCAGCTCTTCAGGACTTCCTAGAAGCATGAGCTTCTTTGTTTAATTTTCCGTATGCACCATGCATGAGACTGCCCTGTGCAGTGCTTCCTGCAATGCAATTACATGTACATCAGAAAGCTAATGGAAATGGTAGAAAGACACTCAGGGAAATGGACTTCCAGTCCACGAAGTACTGAAAGTTGCCTTAAGAGAGGGGAGGGGGAAAAAGACACAATCAACGAATAGTGATCTCAAATGATACTGTATGGGGGCACTGCTGGAAGGTTCTTATTTGTTTTAATAGTAATTGATGCAAGAAAAAAAGCAGGTTTTATAGATTAAGCCTATGTCTAGGAAGAGTGAAGCACCTCATTTTTTTCCAAGTTTCACAGATACATCAGTTTTTTATTTTTTATTTTTTCTTAAGGAAATGGAGGTTTTTCATTTGGGAAAGGCTATTTTCTTGGATTTGCTTGGTGCCATGTGCAGTAAAAACCAGGCAAATAAAAACATAAATGATTATGCAAGGGGAAAGAATCCTGAAGTAGAAAGATTCAGGCTTGATTTGGATGTGGCTCACCCTGTGGTCCCTCTGACCTCAAACACAACAGAAAAGCACATTACTGAAAACCACAAAAAGGCAAATAACACTCTTGGCCAGTGCCAATGAGGGATGCGTTCCTGCCCATGGCAGCCTCAATGACTGGAGGTTGTGTCCCTGTGCTTTGCTGTTTGCAGTGGTGTAGTGGCCCAGGCACATTCAAGAGCTGATATGGCCCTTGATTGTTATGTAGCAAAGGGTAAAATCTGTTCTACTTGCCATTTATTTCTGATATTACCAGAGCTTTGGTTTTGTAGAATCAATTCTGAGCCTTGCAGTGTGAAACAGGGAGGAGAAGAGAGAATCATGCAATGCACAAGGATCCCTCTGCAAGTGTTCTTATCATCCCTTTAAAAAGAAAAGAAATACAGGAGGAGAAAAAGTCATGTGGGAGAAATGATTTCATAAATTTAATAAACAGTTCAAAGTCTCCTGCAGGACTATTCGTACTATGCATGTTTTTCATTGTTCTTTAATGAGTAAATGACCCGTTAATGTGCATAAGAACGTATCAGAAGCACATGGCAGTGAAGAAGCTTGGGTGGTAGTAGATTTGATCAAAGATTTTCAAATCTGACCCCAAGTATTTGATGAAGAAGATTAGCATGGAGACAATTTACCAAACAAATACAGCATTAAGAGCCAAGAGACAGGCTGAGGGAATTGAAGGCTCCAGATTGCCCACATAAAGAATATCATGAAACATAAAGAAAGCAAAGCCAGGATGAACGTCTGGGATGTGCAATGCCGTGCAACTGGACTTCTGTGGCCAACTGATTCTTTTTAATGCTCTTTTTAACATAGCATGCAAGACTTTTGTTTTTTAATTATATA
Source organism: Lagopus muta (assembly GCF_023343835.1). Classification (NCBI taxonomy): domain Eukaryota; kingdom Metazoa; phylum Chordata; class Aves; order Galliformes; family Phasianidae; genus Lagopus; species Lagopus muta. Next base: position 3,229,947 of record NC_064440.1, on the reverse strand, counting down.
TATATATATGTGTGTGTGTGGATATATATATGTTGTGCCCATGACCTGGGTTCTAACAGTGTTCCTTCAAGCATTTAAAAAGATTTCTGGACCAGAATTGGTTAATTAGTGCTTTGTGTTACACTGTGTTACATATGACCCAACCAGAGATAAAAAGGTTTAAAGGTCTCTTGTAACCCTGCAATGCCATTTGTAACACAAAAATAACCCCCTTTCATTACTGGCATGCCACTGTAGCAGGCAGGTTATTTTTTCCCTTCGCTGCAATGAGGGCAGCTTTCGCATCAGAAGAATTCTTGGCAAATTAATGCGCTACCTCTTGGGCTAATTAAATTAGAAAGGATCAAAAATACAGAGCAGCTTTTGTGGTGGACACAATGTTGTGCTTCATGCATTTTGCTCAGAGAGGAATTTCTGCCATTTAGCCCCTTTTTGCCTCTAGCAGCGTTCTGGACTCTCTAACACAGTCAAGTTCCTAATTTGCCTCAATGAGAGAGAATTATTAACTGATAATAAGAAAAGGAGCATTCACAGCTCCAGGCTGGGCTGCGTGGAGAAGGGTGAGCTGCACAGCACCTGAAGCGCATGCAATTTTTATTAATTCCTGCCTAAAACAACGCATTCAGGAGTAAAATTGCTGTTCAAATGGCAAAAACAATTATAATTTTGATTCTTTGCTTCTGAAAATGTGAACTGCTTTATCTCAGATACAGCTTAGCTTAAACTGATAAGTTCACCTTTCCTTACGCCTGCATCGAGAGGTTTTGTTGGTAGCAAGCGCATTACATTTTGAAGTCAGTTCCACTTAAACTGATTGTTCTTGTGTTCAGAAATATTTCTGAAAGCATGGGAAAAAGTGCACTTTTTCATTTGAGCTAGCAACTGAAATGGTAAAAGTGCTTTTTCTCATAGTAAACAGCAATTGCATTGGTCAGTGAGAAGGGTCTGTACAATGAAGGGCATTAAACTATACTTAGGATAATGCAAAACAATAAAGCAAGAACGTGCATGGATGGGCATAAGATTATAGTGGGCTTTTCTCTTTCTTTTTTTTTTTCTTTTTTTTTCCTTCCCCTCCTGACAGGACATTTCTTGTTAACATGGAGATATGTGTTTTGACAGACATCCCCATCAGAGTTGGACTGGACTGCGCTCCTCTTCCAAATGTAATTAATGGCCCCAACCACGCAGGCACACGGGGCCTGCTCTGCCTGCACTTAGGCAGGGAAATTGTATTAAAGCGAGCAGGAGTTGGCTGGATAGGGAAAACAGGATGAAGACCCTGCATTTAAAGTTCAAAAAATAATTCCTTGTCCAAGAACCGCTAAACTTTCTCTGCTTTCAAGATATTGAAACCTCTGCTGTTTTTTTTTTTTTCTACATGGATGCTGACCGTAGAAAAACAGTATATTCTTGCCCTAATGGTTTCCCTCACTGCCTTACTGGAGTCTGCTGAACTTTCAAGTATCATCTGTATCTGCTTTATTTTTTATTTCAACCATACATGCTTTTATATGTGCCTGAAAAAAATAAATTCAAAGATCTTGAAATAGGAAGGAGGGCATGCATGCAAGTTACAGCAGCCCCAGGGTAACAGTATCTCGCTCACTAATGATTCACATGGAGTTTGTGACTAGTTAGACTCGCATTTTCCTTTTCAGAGAAGTAAAAGGATGCTGTTGAAATAGTTTATATTTCATTGGCAAACTTTGCATCTTCTCAAATAATTTTTTTTTTTTGGCGTGTGTTTAATTTGGACAAGGGAAAAAAAAAAAAAAACACGTGGTAACATGTGAAAATCCCGAATGTTAGTCATTTATTTGTTATTTTTGCAAGGACTGAACCAATACGTGGCAGATGAAGTTTGTATGGCTCATAATGGCTGACTTCTACCTGCTGATGCAATGAATAGCACCCAGGGGTCTGCTGGTGTATGGCCCGTGTTGTGCTTTGCAGTAACCATGTGGTTGTAGACAACCCATTCCCTGGAGAACTGCAGAGTCAATAGATGAGAAAGAGGGGAAAAATTAAGAAGAAAAGAGAGTGACCTTCTAGCTTTTGCACTTAGAATCATTTCAAAGGTTGACTTCCATATTCTTGCTGCTTTAGAAAAAGTAGATTGGGGGGGAGGAAAAATAACTCAGGAGAAAACTGTGCCCAAAATTGTTTCTATGAATGACCTTTGCAATGAAATATACTTACTGTGTAAAGGTGGGAGAGCATGATATGTAGTTTGCAATTTTTTCCTTTAATGTGGTACTGACTAAACCTTGTAGACTGCCAAGGAGCTGGAAGTCCCTGTTGCTGTGCTCCCACTCTGAGTTGTTTGTTGGGGGTGAATTTATTTCTGTGATGAGAGGAAACACAAAAACAAGAGCATGCCAAGGAGTGCTCGGGCTCAGAACTTGGGAACTGAAGAAATACTTTGGTGGGAGATACTACCTGAGCAAGGCCATGGTGGGAGCCTGCAGGTCTGTGTGGTTGCGGCAGGCAGCTGCTATGGATTGCTGCATCTTGCAAAAAGGATCAGATGATAAAAAATGATCAGATGATAAAATAATTCACTCGGCTGTCATGTATAAAGATCTTAGAACTGTGTCACAGGCTGATTGGATGAGTCATACAAGAAGAATGTTCTTTCTGTGTGTCTGAGAATGGGCAGAAATAGTTTTATAGCATGGCTGTTGGGATGGGAGGGACGTGGACTCCATGCCAACTGGAAGAGTCTCCAGAGACAAGCAGGCACTGTTTTGCTGCTGGATTAGGAAGCTGTAGATAACTCAGGAGCTACTTTTTGCTGCACCAAAATGGGTCATTGATATGGCCTGCTTGTTTGCTGGCAAAAGAGATGACTTCAGATATTTCTGGCTGCTTAGAGAGGATTAGCGACGCTTTTACAACGTGCTGTGGTAGAATACAGGCATGAATAAAAGGCAAAATAAAACTATAAACACTCATCTCTTAACTAGAACTGAGAAATATGTCTTATCAAATTATTTGAGAGCGGTAGTGAGCTCTCAAGTCTGTGGAAGTCTTTTGAAATATTATTTCCTGTACACTCATTACAGCAACCTGGTAGAAAGAAGATCTGATTTTGCACATAACTTAGGCACGAGAAAAATCTGGGTATTTCAAGCAAAACTGAGAAGTTTTTCTTAGTCATTATGAAAAGTGGAACTCATGACCTTGCATTTATGTATTTACGTGAAACAGTTTTGTGGAAACATCACTTTCAATTTCTAGAGTTTTAACAGGAAAATGGGGAAATTTGGAAAAAGCTAAGGTCTGATGGCAAATAATTTATAAAGATAGCTAAGCATCACTTGCCAAGAATTTCCACATCCCATGGATGATAAAGTGGCTTTCTAAATAGGTGACTTCTACTAATGCAAGATTGGACATGAAAATCATCTAAAGCAATATCCCATGTACATGCAGACTAATGAGAGTCTGTGATGCGAAATGAGTTTTTTTTTTTTTTTTATAAAGAAAAGCATGCATACATTTTAAAAGGGTAGAGGACTCATTCTACAATCTTGTGTTTCCAGGCATCCTGTTTACCAGGGCTTGTTCTTGGGCAAATCTACATGCTCAACTGACCAATGACTGCATTGCCTTTGGTGGCTGTGACATATTATTATTGGGCGTCAGTGATCATAAACTCAGAAAACATCCCTTTTTTTTTTGCCTATACTTCTGATTGGACTTCATAGGTGATGAGGCTCATGGGTTTAGGCCTTCCAGTGCTTAGGTTTGTGCTTAAGGTGAAATGTATTAATTATAGAATCATAGAATCACCAAGGTTGGAAAAGACCTAAAAGCTCATCCAGTCCAACCGTTCACCTATTCCCAGTAGCTCCCACTAAACCATGTCCGTCAACACAACATCCAGTCTTTCCTTGAACACCCCCAGGCTCGGTGACTCCACCACCTCCCTGGGCAGTCCATTCCAGTGCCTGACCACCCTTTCTGAAAAGTAATACTTCCTAATGTCCAGCCTGAATCTCCCCTGCCGTAGCTTGAAACCATTCCCTCTGGTCCTTTTTCAATTTGTTTTGCTGTCATATTTTTGTATGGAAAACTTAAATTTTTCTCCATCTCCATTTTCCATTTGGTAGATCTCAATGAGATGTGGGAGGCAGGAAATCCTTCCTCGCTCAGGAGCTGCAGATGGTCCCTCCTGCAGGACCAAGCACCTCCTGCAGTGCTTCAGCCTGGCTTCTCCTCTTCTGGGGAGGCCATGTCCCTGTTGTTGACGTCTGTTTGCTAAACGAGTGTCCCCCTAGATACACAAACTATTGCATACTTTTAAAGCAAAACCAGTTTGGCACTGATGATTCACTCCATGCAGTTTTGCACAGGCGGTGATTCTTTTCTGAGTAACACCCCCCCTCAAAAAATTTCATTTCCTGACAGTTGAGACGTTTCTGAGCAGTACTCTTTTAACCTTTCAGTGGGTGCTCCTTTTCCCTCACACACTGCATTGGAGACACAGGTTTGAATTCACATTCCTCTTAGCTTGGAGGTTGGTAATGGAAAAAATACTCTCCACTGGGAAGGGTGGCACTTGATATAGTACTCAAGGACCCCAGTAATGCTTGAGGACAATGAGTCTTGAGAATATCTGTCAGCTTTCTCAGCTCTTTTCTTTTCCCTTATAATCAGAACTTTTGTTTTGTTCCCAGCCAAATGGCATCTGATGACGTAAATTGCTGTAAAGGGAAATTCATTCCATGGATCTGCTCTTGGATCCTATTGCAGGTTCTGGATTGCACCGGACTGTACATCTGTATCTGAAATGGTGGAGTTCCAGGGAGGCGCTAGCAGGGAATGCTGCCACTATTTCTGCACTGACATTTTTCACAAGGTTGTTGTCACTGCTTCCTTTGGGCAGCCTTGGTCTCTAATTCGGGAAGTCACACGGTTTACAAATTACTTCAATTTCTAAATGAACGGAGACTACAGAGAAAATGACAGTGTCCCAATTCCCCATTTTGCATTATTTTTGAAGTTTTTCTCTCTCTGAAATTGCTAATAACAGATGCTTGAATTCTAGTCAAGTGAAAAATTCCAATTGATTTCAAAAGAAGTTGGATTGTATCCTAGCATCAGTTTGGCACCTATGAAAACACAAACATATGCAAGGGCTTCACTTTCAACTGCACTCAAAAATAATAGTTAAAAAAAATCTAATGGCAAAATTCTGAAACTACTTATTTAGTGGGGGGGAAAAAAACTCTTCAGAATGTACAGAAGTTTCTGATAGGAAATTTAAGTTGTTGCTTAACAGCTTTGAATGTCAAGTATGTCTGAAAACTTGAATGTAGGCCATGCTGTCTATTTGTCAAAGGAATTGCCTTTGATCTTATCATCCCGCTTTCTGTGGCTTTTAAGTTCAGTAATACTCGGTTCTGAAGACATCTTACTTTGGCTAGGGATTCCCTTGTATATGTTTGATTTGGGTTCAGTCTTGGGGTGTTCTCTTCTAGTTGGGCTCAAGCATATGGTTTGATTTTATGTTAACTTACAGCATTTCTTACATATGCCCATTACTCATTCACCACGCAAGTTCAATAAAATTATGGCATCTTTTATTTTTTTTATTTAAAGCTGACAAAGAAGTCATACTTAAAACCAATCTAGGAAATTACTTCATTGTCAAAATTATTTCCTCTGATCATTTCCATGCTTTAATTTTATATTATTCTTTCTGGAGCTGTAGCGGAGGACTTTTACCGCTGGAATGAACAAGAAAATGACATCATAGTAAAATGTCATGTTTTTTCAGCTCTTAAATGGCTGAACTACAATTAATCAAAATTGGTGTGATTTTTATGAAGTGATACGACCAATAATTTAGAGTTTTAATTGGTACCTGAAATGTCTCTTCTAAGGCATAAACATTTAGAAATAGTGATATTTTTTCTTTTTTTTTTCTTTTTTTTTAATAGAACTACACAAAACGAATGTGATCACCCATTGCTAACATCAAGTGTAGCCTGCTCCATGTGAAATGGTGAATACAACAGGGTTAAAAGATGCCTATTTTTCTTTGCACTGTCTGAGAGGTTGTTGTGAGTAACTCTGAAAAGATAGCTCGTTCCATTTGAAGCTGCACGGAGCAGAGCATGGGATGGCAGCCTGCCAATTAGTGATCCATTTTCTCAGCAACCCAGTTTGAGGCGATGCCAACCAGTCACATACATCTTATCTTCAGCATCATAGTGCAGTCTCGTAATTCGTGCAAAATTATGTTTGACGTTAAATTATAAACCCTTAGTGTAATAATAAAAAAAAAATAAATAACCCTAAAAGCAAATTAAAAATTATGTTTTCACTGGAGCAGGTTATAAGCCCACTAGAAATGTGATCTGTAGTCATCAGTCTATGGGCAAAATTCCATTTCTCAATGTTGGTTTTTTTTTTTTTTTTTTTCCTCTTTACTGAGAAGAAAAAAAAAAAAGCTGTAATTCACAAAATGAAGTTAGTTAGTCCAAGATACCTTTCTTATTTTTTTTCTTTAAGGTGGTAAATAGTAGGGTTTTTTCTTTCTATTTTTGCTGTCCCACATTCAAACTACTATAGTGTGGCCCCTTGCGGTGTCCCAGTGTTACCAGCTGCAGGTTTGGGGAGGGAAATTTTCCTCATCCCAAGATACGATGCAGCACTATGTTTCCTGTTGTCTCCTACTGACTCACAAATAGCCATTGATTCGTAAAGGCTGAGGAGAAGACTGCAAGAGTGATTGAAGGAAGAGCTCAATGGAGAGAGAAACCATTTTTTTCATGATAACTTTGGTATATTACAGGTTATCAACATCATTACATACACACTGTGTTATTTTTCCTTCTAGCCTTAACAATGTTTTCCAACATGTCTGTGGTGTTAGAGCATTATTTATTCTAAGAACATTTTAAAATAAAGAAAACTTCTAACAGCTGTGATGATCTCTGCATACCTGAAATCCTAGGCTAAGTTCAGCCCTTTGCTGTTCTGTTGGTGTCATCTGTAAGGAAGAGTTCGTGAGTCTGAAAGAATTAAAATTTTGGAGATATTTTAGTGGATGACATATGAAGTATAATTTTATGAAGGTTGGCTTTACAAGTTGTTTTTTTTTTTTATAAAAAGGTAATTAGTGTGAAGATTTCTGAAGTTTGGTTGTTTACATGCAGAATTTTTCTCATTAATTGGAATTCAAGCTTCATTGAAAACAGCTTCAGAAATAGTTCAGTGCCCAAATATATGAAAATAATGCAAAATCACTTAAAATCTGGCTTTCACTTGCTTTGCAGAGTAGACTTCACTTTTACATCACAATGTAGATAATTACTTGACACATCTATGTTCATACTTAACACCAGCTATTCAGAAAGCCAGAGAGATATTCATGTTCATTTGGTGGTATAATGCACTAAGAAGGGCTTAATCATTCTTAATTTGGATATTATCTACTTCTTTCTGTAGACTGGAACATGGAGAGTGGGACAGTGTCCATTCAACTGCCTTGAAACTTGCCTGAAACATGGCTTTCTGCTTTCTCCTCCATGTCTGATTGCTCCCCAAGGAAAGACCATAATTTGGGATAAGTTCTGCTCTCCAACAGACTTATCGTGTGGGGATGGTATTTCTGAGCTTGTGCGTCTGTAAGGCCATGCACTCTACTGTGCTGAATCCAAGAGAAGACTTCCAAGTGATTGCCAGGTAACTCCAAATGCTTTCATATCTTCTAGTGCCAAATTAATTCTAGTATTGGAAATTAATTTCCTAGCATGTTTGGGGAATAAAGAGGTGAATTAATTACTGCAGGCATCATGATACCATCCAAAGTCTGCAGTTAGTTATTGGTTCAGATTAGCATGAAACTGGTAGTAATTGGGTTCTGCTTCTTTATCATTCAAGAGCTCTTTTACATGACAACACGATATACACATCTCCAAGGGATACCTCTGGCACTTCCACTGCTCTCATTTCTTTGCACACCCTTGTTCATTATTGAAACTTGGAACCAAAGCAGGATATGGGGAGGTCTGTCCGTCTGCTTTATTTCACCTAAGCAAACTCTACGCTCCCTTGTTAGCACAGGAAGCGTTTATGAAAGTTGTTTAAAGAGCAATTGCTCTTCACCAGGGATGCTTGCCTTTGCTCTGAATTTAAATCAGGTTCGTGACGCAGAAGGGAAACGTAAAGCTTCTGGGCTGTGTTTCTGAGCTGAGTGTTGTTGGTGGGCCTCAAAGTGCCCAAGAAGTGGGAGATCTCATCAGACTAGCTATGTATTTAGGCAACTATATGGCCCCATATTGTTGTGTATCATTAAAATTGTGTACAGAAGATGGAATTAGGAAGTTTAAAATAAATAATAGAAATAAGTTCTGAATGCTGTCAAGTAAATGTAATTGCATTGTTAGAACTGGACCTCCTAGAGCCATATTGGTGCAGAAAGCAAGTCTGTGTCTATGGGAATTTAATGAATACAGATTGTAGGTCAACAAGTAGTGCCTATACTGCCTGTACTTGTTTTTGTTGTTGCCATTACGTTTCCTGTGTGTTTTGCTATAAAGTCTCATTCTCTTTATCTGTCTTGACAGACGGAATCAGTAAATGTTACATTATCAAGTTTTATCTAAAAATGTCTTCCACTGATAGCGCATTTATCTCGTGTCATAATAGCTCTTTGTACCAAAACACTGAGAGCTGGGAAAATCCTGGCTGGAGAGTAAGCTTGCATTTTTGAAGTAGTAAAAAGTTCTTTGTTCTTACAGCATCCTATTTTTAGAGTGAACTTAATTAAAATGAGTAAGGAATTTAGAAATCTGGAATAGGAAAAATGGGTCATTATTAATTATCATGTATATAATAAGTCCAGGGCTGTAGTCTTTCCTCACAATGCATGTATGTCTTTTCCTTCCTCACAGACATTTCTCACTATCAGTTGACTCCACTTCCTTTCTCTACAGCCCTGTCTTAACAAATTGCTAAGCTGTGTACCTAGCTGGAAGAAGTCAAGGAGGCTTTTTTGGGTTCTACTCAGACAATGTTGAGAGCATTTCCATGTCGAATTAAGCATAATGTGCTGTCAAAATTCAGCTTCACTAATGCATCTCCACAACCTCTTTCCCTTCTTCCATGCCTTCAGCACCTTCTCCCTTTCACCTGATATCTGTGAGATCGCAGTCAGGAATATGTGTTTCTTTAGGTGGTGAGGACAGAGGGGAATAATAGTATCCTGTGTTCATACTGTTTGCAAATGATTATTCATATTTTATGATCAATACGATTCAACTTGGCTTTATCCTTCCTGCTCCTTCCTTTCTACCTTGTCAGCCTATTTTTCTGTCAGTGTTCCTCTTGGGACTTTCCTGTGCTCTTCCTCCCCAGCTTCCGAACTCTTTTGTGACTTCTCTGACTCTACTCTGTTCCTATATATATTTGTCCTGGTCTGGGCCTGTCTGTGCCATCTGGGCCACCTCGACTTCTGCCCGGGTGAAGCTCTCAATGCAATCAGCTCATTGCAGCTGCTGGGCTGGAGTCATTCTGTTCTTCCAACACGTACCACTGCTTCCATTCCTCTACAAGGCCAGATGACCGAAGGGGCTTATTATTCATTTCTTTGTTTCTTTTAGCAACAACATCAAACTAGAAAATTGTAATGCAATACCAACTTTTCATGAATGGGGGAGCTTAAGGTCATGAGTAGTTCTTCTCTTTCCTCTCCTTTCAAACTTGCAAGCTTTGGTTGGAGATCAGTCATATTTGACATTTCCATGAAGATTTCTTAAATAATTCATTTAAACTATGATAAGTTGGTAAAAGATTACCACTATGGTTCCTCTGGTTGTACAGAAATTACTAAACTGTCAAGGTTGGACTGGTTCACGCTGTTGAATATCCTGTTTTTACGCTCATAATTCTAGGATTATTCCCTGTGACATCCTGTCAAACGACTTCAGTTTGGACTCCAGTAAATTATGCCCCTTGGGTTTCTCTGAGTGCCTACAAATAGACAGGAAATGTTCAGCAGTGATTAAAGCACATCAATATACTCTGTCAAGTAGTTGCTGTTTTTAAAACTACAGGTGGATAAATCTTAGCAATAGAAAAATTGGCTATGTAAACTAATTATGTTGGTTTTATTTTTGGCTAGATAGGAGGGCTATAAATAATGTATCTATAATGTATTTATACAGTGCAATGCTTTTATAAAAATGAAAGAGAAACCAAAGAATAAATAACTCCTCATAGAGATTGTATTTGGTCTCATAAACCTCAAACTTTTTGGTTTATGTCAAGTACTATATGACTATTGAAGGAAATAACAAAACAAAACAAAAAGACAAGAAGATGAAGTTTCTACTGCAGTCTAGTCTTGTATTAATATTTTTCACTTCTAGTTTTTCCATTTGTGACTTATGCTGCTGCAATAGAATAAAGAGTAAGGAGGATATTATAATCAGATCTTCAGACATAAGTTGGGTGGTAAAACCTTGCAGCATTTCAGGTTTGCAGAGCCTGCTGCTGCAAACACTTAGAGCAACGTGCACGACCTCTCTGTTGGAGCAGCAACACGAAGCCAGCACTGTGTTGAGGACTGTTTGCTGACTGAGCTCCAAACCCACAGATTTTCTGCACTTAGTGCTTGGGAGAGGGGGATAGAAGGGCTGGAAAAGGAAAATAAAGTGATTGTAGATGAGTTTTAAATAATTGAGCTACATTTCATTAATTTCTTAACTTCCAGGAATGTGACTTCAGGTGCTGGTTTATTTTAGAGATAGTGGTCAGTGACAGGCAAGATTTAGATCTATAGTAACTCAGACTCCTAAATATGGATTTAGTCTGTTAATTTAGAATCCTGTTTTTTCATCTTTCTCTACTACTTGGTAAGTGCATAAATCCCTACATGTTTTACTACAACAAACACACCATAAATACCTGCTACAGGCATTTCCTGCTGTCCTTGGATGCCAATACTGAGCTTGCCAACCTCTTTCTCTGATCTAGGTTTCATGGTGACTTCTCAGATACGTTTAACTTAGATGATAGACTAGACTTTGACCAAAAAGCATTGTGATCATTTTTATTCATTAGGAGAAGACAGAAGGTTAAAATCTAGAAAGGACCCCCTTCTTCCTAAAATATCTCATTTCTCCCAAATTACTGTCAACCATGAGATCACTTGAAGGGCTACATGTAGATGCATAAGCCAAAAGCGTGCCTTGAACACTTCTCTTTGAATAGAACAAATCTATCATTCATTCAAACAAACAAAACCCCCTCGGAGCCTAATATCCTTAGTGTCATCATTAATTATAATATGCAATCATAATCATTTTGGAGGTAGACCTGGGGTTAATTTGGCCAAACAACTGCTGATCACTAACAGTGGCCTATTCAAGTGTATGAAAATGATTCCCTGTAGTTCTTACATGTATGACGGAAGTAATATATTGTGGGTTTTTTTTTCCTACAGGCTGAGTGCCAAGGTATTAATGTTCCCTGTGACTCTGATTCACAATGACTGGATACTTTTAGCTCTATCTTCTTATGAACAGGTGGATAGGAAATCGTTTTGGCATAGAACAAATGGAGAGAGGTGCTACAATGGATTGTCTCTGCGTTAAGGGCCCGCTGCCAATCTATTTTTTTTTCCCCCGTTTTCCTTTTATAGCTGGCTCTGAAACAATGTGCAGGTTTCTTTTGTCAGAAAGAGAAGGAGTCTTTTGAGGCATCCAGTCGTGTCACTGTCCTACCTGCACTGACACTGTGCTGCTCCCTGGGAGCTTTGTTCGTTTGACAGCAGCCTGGTGAAGCTGCTCTTACTGAAAGCCCAGAAGTGGCAGCAGGCACAATAAGGCCTTAAATCAGCTCTGCTCTTGTGGTTTGGTGTCCATGCTGTAGCTAGGGCTTGTTGCAATATTCATGTGCATGCCATCATACTTGCAAAGTGGAGGTAAAAGTTGATAGATTCAGAAGTACAGTAAAAATAATAATAATAAATAAATTGATGTTTCACAGCTGCTCAGAGTACATAGTTGTGAAGGAAACAGTTTAAACAGAGAAAACCTGAGAACTTTCCTACAGTGTTCGAGCAGATAAGGCTGCAGGCTGCATGCTAATTGCATGAACTGCATGCCTATGGACTTGATCCCCTGTGGGTGGCACCCCCAAATAAGCTTTTTTGATGGGAAGCAGTAAATAATTAAGAAAATGAGGATCCATTAGGTTCATTTTCAAATTCTGACAAATATATATGCGATGGCCAAAATGACTTGAATGAAACTAGAAACTTTTTCTAGTAGTGGGAGGGTGATGCAGGAAGAGTGATTAAAAAAGAATAAAAATGATGTGAACTTTGCTTTTCCCCATCTCTTGGTTTTCCCAAAAACCAACTAACCAATCACATGTTTCTAACTATAGTGAAATGAACTGGTTCAAAGCAACAGAAGGAAAAAAATAGGGTCTGAATTATCACATTATCTCTTTTGTTTAAGGATAATTGTTTGGGAGAAGGGGAGAGGGAAAGAGTAAATGCTGTACCTGACTGGAACAAGGCAATGCAACCAATGAAGAAAAGGCACTGTTGGAGGATGTTTCAGTGTTATGACATTATTGCCCACGCACTGGTTTTGAGGAAATATGCACGGGCATAAACTTCTACATCTTACAGAAAGAAAAGAGTCGACTGACTCACTGGCAGTAGCAATGTAACGTACTTTGGAACAGCCAGAGCCAAGCATATGGTATTCATCATTAGCAGCAGCAACAGAAATGATTGCTGTGGGGTTGGGGCTGCGATACCCACTGCCTGGCTCCTCATCTCTGTGATGCCCTCAGTGCTGCCTCCAACACAGTGTTCCATGTGTGGTCTGGGGCTTCTGCCCCTCAAGCTGCTGCTACATTTGGTCCTCGCGGTCACCTCCATGCGATAGGCTCCCTCATTAAGAGTTTTACCTTTGTTTTCCCCTTCCTCATCCCACTGTTTATGAGCCCTATTAATCTGCAAGACTATAAAGTCTATCCAAAGAAACACTATATGACAAAAAGAGCTCTTTGCTGTTGTTATTTTTTTTTCCTTCTCCACTCTTCATTTAGCGATTGGCTGGGGAGCTTGGAGACCTGAATCAAAACCTGAAGCTGTCAACTTGCTGAAGTAGTAAGTAGCTTTTAAAACGTCATTACCATTCACTGTTATCATTATGCTTACATAGTACAACAGCAGCTCAGCATTGGTTTGATAGTCGCAGCGATCATCTGTGCTCCTCAATAGCTTTTGAAATGTTCCTCTATAACATAAACGTCTGGCAGTACCTCAGGATCGAGACAAATGTTTAATATCTGCGTTACTAATGGTGAAACTGAGATATAGAATGTCTTAAGTGGCTGAACCCGAGAGCATTATGCTGTGAGAGAGCTCTCCAGGCTGGGTGAGAGCCCTGGAGGGTCCCCATCACACCAGGGGGAAGACTTTAAGATCTGCAGCTACTTCAGTTCTCTTATAGATGACCCTGGGCATCTTGGTGGGTATTGCAGTGCTATGTTAAGTTACTCTTGAGATGAGAGGAAGTTGATTTTTGCTATTTGTATTCAGATATGGAGTTGGAGAGCAGGCTTTTTGCTGCTGTTCTGTGAATTGTGAAGTTTAGCTTTATGCTTCCACATATTTGCTGTTGTTTAGAAATAGGAAGAAAATGCATTTGAATGGCACAAAAACCAGCACCTGTAAAAAAACCTAAGAAGTTAGAGAATGAAAAAGTACACTGTATCTGGTGGGTCCATTCCTCCAAAGGGAGGAAACTGTTTTTTTTTTACCTCGCTAACATTCTCCCTTGCAACCTTCGTTCTCATTCAACGTCAGCGATTCCTCCACATGAGGATTTCCTTTGTTTATTTCTGTATTTATTTGAACTACTGAGTGTGATGAATCTAGCAATGACTTAGTCTGCAACCATTCTCTTGTCGCTGTCCTCAAAATTCAAATTCAGTTTGTAGTCTCTTTTTACCAGATCAATACTGTATAAAATATTGTCGTGTTGTGCTGTTACTGGACTGTGTTACTTCAGGAAAATAATTGAAGTTACCTTTCATCTCAGAGTACTTCAATGTACTTCTTTATCTGTTTTAAACTGTGAACAATTTCCTACTTGAAATGGGGAAACTGTATAGGGCATCTTTATTTCTGACCTTAGGTTGCATTTCTACACTTCTAGAAATATTAGCTTGTTACTGAAATGTGACCTTTGCTTTCAGTACCATGCATCTATGTTCTGCCACACCCCAGCCACCAGATTTTCCATGTGAAATACAGTATTTCTATCCATCTTTCATTTTTTTTTTAAAGCCTGGTCTAGAATGATGACAAGACTGCGTGAATGCTAATATGCGAATTTTGTATTCCCCGTAGTGAGGCATCATTTTGGTTCTTTACAGAATATGTATGGCAGTTTATTGCTTTCATGAAATATTGGAGGAATGCAAAGATGAGAAGTTTAGTGCTTGGTAAGAAAGCCAGAATCCAAACAATGCTTCAAAGGCTTTTAAAATAAATCTTTATGTCTGTGTTGACAAATTTGTGGATAATTCCACTGAAGTAGTACCATTTGAGATTGATATTTCCATTGAGAGAAGATCTTAATAACACAATTATATTCAGATTTGGCCAAAGTGTCTTCCTATCTGAGGCCACCTCGATGCAGAGCAAGCTGAATCCTCTTGGGCTAAATTAAAGCACCAGCCTCTACCTGAGGACCTTCATCTCTACAGCTTCCCCAGCAGTTTCCCACATGTAAGTTCACAGAGGAGCTAATGGCACATGGAATGAGTTGTACTTTGTAGTACAAGTCCTTTGAGATGGGATTTCTCAACTTCTGCTTTTGGCCACCTTGTTCCATGCTTGCCTAAGCCAAACCATTAGTCTTTGTCTGACCGAGGAGTGAAAGCTGTTAGTGCAACCAATTAATTGTACCGGGATGCTTTTTAGCTATTTTTTGACATTGTAGGCCAATCCTTCACTTCTCTTGGATCTGTTTTCTCAATCCATGGAAACATTTGTGAGAAAGGAACTAATGGAGATGAGTTTTAATGTGAAAGGAGGAGGTGCTCAGTTCAGCCTCTGTTAGCTGATATTAAGGGCTTATGTGGGACAGCTCTTGTCCCATGGAGTAACCTCTATGATCTGCTAATTAGGGTGGCAGTACCTGCTTGTAGGAATGCCTGCAACAAAACAGCAGCAAACAAATTAAGGTAATCAATGAAATTGGAAGTGGGGGATTAAGAGATGAGGGAGATATGGGAAAGGAAAAGGGAAGTTGTAGTATTAAGCCTGACTTTCCATCCCTTCCCATACTCTTTGGACAGTCCCGCTATGTCTGCACTGAATTTGTTCCTCCTGTGCTGGCAGTTGCTGCTGGCGTCCTGAGAAGAGGAGGAGCAGGGAGGTGAGGCTGAAGCCCATCTGCTCCAGCTCCTGTGCTCTGCCCTGTTCTCCTGCTGGGCAGAGAGGATGGGGCAGTTCTGGTGTTCAGATTGCTGGCTGTATGGGATAAAAACACTTAGCAGAATTGGTGGGAGCAGGCAGATTTTACCAATTTATGTTGCCAAGCTACATACCACAAATGTGTCTGTAAGCGCTGAGAAATGAGTATGACTGCAGCTTTGTTTATAAGTGGCATAAAACCAACAAAGACAGCCAGTCACCCAGCTTTTATAAATTACATTTTTTAACTGAAAACATAATGAGGTTAAGATTGCTGCTTCTGATTTCCAGGTTTTTTTTTTTTTAATTTCTCTAATTTTTACCTCACTTCCCCCATTCCCTCCTTCCCTCACTCAAATGCACAGAGAGGACAGAAACGGGGGAAAAAAGAGCAAGATTCATAAAGAGTAGAAAAAGACAACTTTGAAGTAATTGATACAGTATTTCTGCTCTTTGATAAACTTCACATTTTCCTGAGGTAGAAAGCGTGCAGCTCTTTAAGTAGAGGGCTGTAATTTGGGACTTCAGCCAGAGATGTGCTTGTGGGAAGCAAAAATGGCCTTCACAGCACTTGGGGGAATGCAGATTTTTAAATTAAGTGTTTAAATTCAAAAAGAAAAAAAAAAAAATTAATAACAATCCTGCTGCTGTTGTAAAAATGACCCTAAAGTCAAATGCGCAGTGCTTGTGTTACTGAAAGTTGTAGTAGACAGAGGAATTTGGATGAACTTTTACCAATGAATCTCTGCTGTTTATTTAAATTAAACAATATTTGCTTTTGTTGTATACCATGCAGATGTCTTTCCAAGATTTTTTCTTTTAAATATATAAAGCTTTTAAGGCTTTTCTTGCTGTCTGACCTCTTTAAATGTACTGTATATCACATTTATGAAATGCATTGGTACCAGAAAGAAGCAGACGACTTTGTTTTTAAACAAAGACCCCAGAATAAGGGGCAATGTTTTTCCCCTCACAGGTGATGGAGTATGTACAAAGAATGCAGCAGATAATGGCAGTCCTGTCCTCTGAACAGATGGTGATGGTCCTGTTGCTAGGATAAGGCCTGAAGAATTTAGTTTTTAATTCCACATTATTTGCCTCAGTGCCATGAATATCCCTAGGTTTCCTCAGGCAAAAATACAACAAATACACAGAAAGAGAAAGAGAAGTGACATGCGGATAGAAAAGGAGACAGAGCACGGGAAAGGACTGGAGCCAGGTCAATAGAAGCTTTTGGGAAAATGTCTGCTCAGCTGTCTGCAATCACCTGGGTTTGAAAGGCAGGCAGGAAGGAAGATTGGTTTGGCATGAGAACGAGGCCTTTGATGCTTTAGATACCACAGAGAAAAATACCCATTTCTTCCCATTAGAAGTCTGTTGACTTTCCTAATTAAGATAAACATGTTTCTGAAGAAGTTAGCTCTCACAGTACTACATTTGTAAAAACAACCGTGCTTTTAAAATATATACACAGACAAGGACGTGTGCCAAGAACTAGTGCTGGTGTGGTCTTACAAATCACTTTACAGGAATATTTTTAAATCATTGCCTTATTTAAAAGTGAGTGGATTTCATTCCCTCCAGTCAATTAAATATCTAATTTCAACTCAAGTAGATAATAACTGAAGTATTTTTATATAAATGAATGAACAGTTAGAAAACTGTTAAAACACACAGCCCTCGAGCATGAAAAATATATTCGTTTAACAATTTTATTCTTTTATCCCTAATTTACTACAGAGATTTTGTGCTTTACATCATTTTAGTTTGTGACACTGGGGGGAAAAGAAATCTAATTTCAAAAAGATGAATTCAGACTGAAATTCTCCAGGATCTCATTGCCACCTGAATTATTCCAGCAACTGCATTATGTGTGTGGTGGACAGCATTGATTGACAATTGTGATTTGGCAAAAGAACTGTTATGGGAAAACCTGTGAATACTTCTAGTGCCTATGACCCAGTCCCCACATTAATGCATGTGCAAGATGTCCAACAAAACCAAACCAACACAGCCCGCCCTCCTGAAATTTGGGGGATTAATCTGAATGTTCTGCTCTTTCTAGGTGTCTACACAAAGCTGGACTGCACCAACAGTTCCCCATTTTCAGCTTCTCTGTGGCCGGTGAGTCTCTCAACTTGCTGATTCCAGATCCCCCCCACCTCCATAGAAGTTCTGTTGACTGGGATGAAATCCATGCCATGTATGTTGAGATCCACCGCGTAAAAAATATAGCTAACAGGAAATCACATGATGAAAACATCTCCTGTTTGGTGCCTGAACGCAAGTGGAGAAAAATCTGGATGAAAGCATATAGGACTTAAAATATGTGCCAAAATATACCATACACATGTTATTTATGCACGCGTGTATGTGTGTATATATATGCATAATTCATGCCTCTATACCCAAAAAAAGAAAAAAAAAGTCATTTTTATCAACAACTAAAAAAAGTTATGCCTAAGAAAGATAATTTCAAAATTAGCTCACTCAGAACAGATGCTTTAGGAGGTCTCCAAACAGTTGCTGTTTTCACTGTGTGTCCAAAAGCATCCATAAGTGTAATATAAAAAGGATCAGAGTTTATTGATACTTGGCTGTCTGGGCACCATGTTGTCTCAGAACCCTCTGGACAAGCCAACACAGTTTTCCCATTAACTAATGTCTTTCCAGTAGATCCAAACACTCCATCTTTTACCTCAGTCTCACTTGTGGAAATTCATTATCAGTTCATGGATTTTTTTTTTTCTTCTGTCACCTTCAGTGTCTCCTAACAACCAACCACCTGCCATGCTTCCTTTTTAAGTACCTATTGATAGTATATTGTTCTCAATTCTGTCTTTTGTTCTACCACATTCAGAGAATTTTGCTTAATATTTGATGTCAAGAAGTGAGATGTACCAGCTACAGATAGCAGCAACCTTCTTTTGCTTCTGAGTGCAAAGGGGAGAAGGAGGGAGGTGGTGGAGTCACCTTCCCTATAGGTTTGCAAGAAAAGAATAGGTGTTGCGTTGAGTGTGATGTTGTTTAGTAGGCATGGGTAGATGGTTGGACTTGGTGATCTTAGTGATCACTTCTAACCTTAATGATTCTCAGATTCTAAGGTGAACTTTCTAAAGTGTTGCTCATCTTGGTCTGTATTAGGAGCTTGTTGCAGAACCCTATTCTGGAGCATCTTTTTTTCCATTATCTCCAGAGAAGATTAAGGGTAACTTTCTCAGATGTGCCTGTAATGGTTAGATGCCTTAGTGAGGCTCCCAAGTATTCTCCAACTCATTGCACAAAATGATGAGGTGAATTTTTCACAGTCCTTCATGTGAAAATAAATAATAATACCTCTGAAACTTGATCAGAGATGAAAGAAACCTTTTCCTTTGGAGAGCTGGAGAATTGTTTTCCCATACAGTGTGGTTTATGATACACACAGAAGCCTTTGTGGCTCATGATGTTTATCCTTCATGTTGCAGGAAGGAGTCAGATGCATGCCTTCAAGTGAGATAATGTGTCACTTCTGACATTTTTCTTTTTAAAGTTTGTGTTCTTTCTTTTAAATACTGCCTGTTCATTTACAAATCTGTTCTGAAGAAAGACTGTGCTACCCTTCTTGATTCCTGGTTAATAAAATATCATATGCTATTACCTTTCAGATGATCGGAATGGTGTTGAAACTGGAGGAAAACATTTCTCCTTAACCTCATCAGAATTTGATATAAATTTCCTTAAAAACAGGCTTTCAGGTTTTCTTTGCTTTCTAATTTTAGACATATTTTTTTCTTCATGCAGAAGCAAAGGTGTCAGTGGCATAGCTAGCTTGTGTAATGAAACACATAGATTTCTGTTCAACTTATTTTATTTCTCACATTCATCATTCATATTTAATGCCACAGGCATTAGACTTCTTAATTCCCTATATTGAATTGAAGAGGCACACACAGCATGTGCTGCAGTTTAATGACTCGTAATTCTTCACCGATGGCACGCTTTTTCACCTGAAAAACTTGTGGTGCCAAACTTCTGATCCCATCTGCATCACAGTCAGCATCCTAAACAAGGTGGTGATGGCTGGAGAGCTGAGTGGTTGGAAAGTGTGAGGTGCTAACCTTAAATGCCTCTTGGTGTGAGAGTGGAATACTGGCTTAAGGGTTATTTTGTTGATGTGGCTTTTTTCTCTTTAATTGAATCTCAGAAGTCGCTGACTTCTGTCCCACTGGCTCTCGGTCATGCCTC
The DNA here is from genome assembly GCF_023343835.1 of Lagopus muta. Taxonomy (NCBI): domain Eukaryota; kingdom Metazoa; phylum Chordata; class Aves; order Galliformes; family Phasianidae; genus Lagopus; species Lagopus muta. The sequence goes on along the minus strand of NC_064440.1, from coordinate 3,210,254 downwards.
TTTTCTTTGCCATTCTCTTTTTGTGAGCCAAGTTTCAAGTAACATGAAACTCTTCCCCCACCCTAAGCTAATTAGCATTAATCTTCTGAATAGATTTGCCAATAATATTTTCAGCAAAAAGGCTTCACAGACTTTAGCAGGACTAGTGGATCAGATGAATGACAATTGAATCTGGCGTTGGTATCTCAAACTAAGATGCAGTGGGCTAGGCATTATCCTCAATGTGTTTACTTACAAATATCTCATAGAAGTGTCACAGTTGTTAGGGTTATTGATTTGGAAGAATCTTTGTATATCTTGAAATAAAATAATATATACAACTACAACACGTTAATGGTGCTAGGGCAGTGTCACACCTTTAGAAACACTTACCAGTCCTCACAGACCTGAAGCTTAGGTAGACTTACCTTTTTGTGATTTCCCAAATGGACAGATAGAGACATTGATAAGCTATGGCTTGTTACCCGTGAACATTCTGATAGCCAAATGCAGCATCCACAGGAAAACAAAAATCAACGCTGAATTTCCTCTCTAAGTAGTTGTGAGAAACATTCCTGAGAGTTTCCCTCTGTTGCTTTCAGGAAATGAGAGGGAAAGAGCAAAGAAATGAAGTTGCCTAGTTATGTGAGGGGAGAGCACGCTTGAACAAGTGTAATGACTCTTTACAATAAAAGTCATCTCTGGAGTAGAATATTTCTCCTTCAAGACATTCTCAAGGCATGTGTTTTCTTAGGAGACAGGTGGGATAGAAATGGGTGAGGAGGAGAATGGTTCCAGTCTTGTTCCCAGCAAAGGCTGCAGACTAGATGCTGGCTGGTGTGATGTGTGAAGAGAGAACATACAGCTATTTGAGCAGCTTTAGAATACCTGCCTTCTTAGCAGTGTGTTCACTGGGGTAATCATTCTACAGAACCATTTACTGTCTGGCACTGACCTCTGCATGGCTGGCTTCTTTGTGTCTGTGTGTTCAGCACAGTAAAAGCACAGCTGTCCTGCTGGGAAAAGGCTTTATTCATTGTCAGAAAGGCTTCATTCATTGTCAGGCATGTAGTGAGGAGGAGGACGAGTGGCAGAGGTTATCCAGGTACAGGTCCTTTTAAATATAACATCAATTTTTAAGGGAGCTCACGTAAGTGTAAGAAGTTATCCTTGAGTGAATGTGATCGTCATGAGAAAATGAGAATTATTCTGTTGATGAATAGCAATTTAACCTTAGTCTACATAATATACATGACATTTTTCTTTGGAACGTATCCTAAAGCATTCAAAAGAAGGGGAAAAAAAAGGCACTTACCAGAAAAGATCTTCAAATATTTCAGCACAGAAGTGAAAAATTTATGTCTAGGAGAGGGCTTAGAGGCCACCTCCTTCACATTCCTGTCCCAAAGTAGGACCAGCACAACCTAAAATGTGCTTCAATTGCCAGTTTTTTTCTCCTTTCTTCTCCCTCTTGGAAATCTAGCTGTTATTTTTGTAACTTTTCAAAGGTTTATAGAATCATAGAATGGTTCCTTCTTCCTTTTTTTTTTTTTTTTTTTTTTTTGTAAAGATCTTAATGTATTTAGTGTTCTGATTTTTCTTTAGTAGCTAGAAATGTCTCAGAAAGTGGTTATTAATAAATCATTATAGGTTTGCATCTCGTTTCATTTCCGTGCTGTTCTACTACTGTGTATTTTCAGCCACAGTACAAAGTCATTCTGAAAATCTGAATTTTTGTTTTGTTTTACAACAGAGTCAAGCCTAAATGATGCTGACAAGCCTACAGCTTTTTCCTTTACCTGTAATGCTTTATTACTCAAGTTCTTTGCTTAGATAAAAGATTTCTTAGCCTGATCTTGTTTTATCTGGCATCTATGATGCGGAAATAATCATGCATGCAGGGTTTTACAAACGGCATATCTTGAAGAGAACGTGGAGAAACTTCAATGATAGGGCTTTGCTGGGAATAGGGAATAGCAAGGTTGAGTATAATGCTTGATAACTACTGATAGTCTCAGTAGCACCAAAGGAGGTATGGGAAATGATGAAAAAACTTATAAAAGGTAAACTGACTATAATTCAAACTAAATATCTCCCCTTGTGCAGAAGCTCTTTCTAAATTACTCAGACAAATGAGCTCATTTATGGAATATTTTGTACTGCATGAACTTATATGGGCACCTGTCATGTATATATATTTTTAATACTGAACTTGTATAGATGGCTTAAAGTCCCCCTTGCCCTTTAGTAAATTTAAATCTCCCACAAAGCTGCTGTACAGTAGTCATAAAGAAACATTTATGGTTCAACATAATTTCCCTTCATTTCTTTTTCTTTCTTTTTTTAAAAAAAGAAAAGGCAGTTTAAAAGTAATAAAGCACTTCCTTCTGTAAATCTTTGATCTTTTTTCTTCCTAAGGGAAGATTAATTTGTAAATATGCTAATGGATTTGTATAATATGAAACCTTCATAAGAAAAACTACATTAGTTCATATGAATGAACTCATCTATCTTATTCAATTTATAAACTAATGGCTGAGAGCATCAACACTGCGCTCTGCTCAGTCTCTTGTCCAAAATCACTGCATGCATTTCTCCAACAATACAGAATTTTACAGAACAGAAATGTGTTAAATAGGACCAGTTTTATCACCTTTGACTCTTTTCTTGTTTGACTGCAGCAGTGAGACTTGCTGATGTTCCAACAAGACAAATACCCTGCTTGGAGGAAATCCATTGCTAACGTGATGGGAGTTGCAATGTGTGGACATTAATTACCTGGCTGCGTGCCCTCCTAACGAACCCTGATGTTTGCCACCAAAGGGGCTGAGTGTGCCAGTACAGTGCTCACTTGGGCAAGCACCCCAGCAGCTGCAGGACCAAGGCAGATGTCACAGCACAGAAGCAAAGCTCAGAACATGGCCCCTGCCAGAACCTTGTTGGGTAGCAATGTTGTTTATTTCCCTTTGGAAAACTGGGGCTGCTGCCTCCTACCTTCCCCCCCCCTCCCATGATCATATTGACTGTGATGGGGGGCAAAGCTACCCAGCAGGAGGGGAGGGACCTGGATGAGTAGGTTCCTCACGGTGGGATTTACCCTCACTGGAGGTGCAGTAAGAAGTGGTGCGCTGCAGCTTCCTTCTCTCAGCTCTACGAAGCTCTGTTCTTCTTTTCTGCACCTGGAGCCCACATTTCATCTCCTTGCTTTTTCCTTGCTTTGATTTATTTTGGGTCTTAGCTGAGAACGTTGCCGCGATGGCAACATCCTTTCTAGAAAGAGAGGTGGAATTGGAGATGGAGGAGACACAGACAGCAGGGTGGGTAGACCCTGCTATATCCATCTAGAACTTTCTTCCAGTTTCTCTCTGCCATTTGTTTCTTCATTCTGTTTCTTTTTGCCTCCTTGCTTTCCTAAACCATGTAGTACCAATGGGAACTTGGCACAGTATTAAATCAAGCAGATCTGAAAACCAGTGGTCTAGCGGTGTTGTGAGGATGGCAGCCCAAGGCCTGCAGGAAAAATGGCTGCCATGTGAAGAAATCTGTGTATATCACTTTTATTCCCTTATACTTCAAAACATTTATTTATTTGTTAAGCAAAAAGATCTTGGGGAGGGTTTAAATTGATGTTGAACTTTCCCCTTTTTTCCTCCAATTTTGGCTGCAGAGGGAAGCTGAGTGCTGCAGGAATCTGAGTGGCGACTCTGGACCCCTAAGCTTTATCCAGGGATTTCTCAACATCACCTGCCCAGTTTACTAAGGTGAGGACAGATCTCTCAAACTTCAAGCCAGCATAACCAATGAAGGGCTCGTTTGATGTGTTGTGGTGCTGGGTAGGTGTGTCATTAGTGGCTTCAGCAGGCGTGTTTTCCCAAGGGCTGACAGCTTGGAGTCCAGCTCCATTGTATTGCTTTCATCCTGCTTGCTTGCATACAAAAAGTGTCCGTTTCCCCAGGCCCACAGCTGCTCTCCTATTTGATGCTGTCATGTTGTGGTGGAGGGTGGACTTGTAAAGCACACCTTGGGGCTGGGGGAGAAAGAGCACAAGGAGATGATTCACAGCTGGTTGTAATGGGGGTGGGTGGGAAAGAAGTGTCAAGCTGCTCAGAATAGATATATGCTATAAAGAGGCCTAGGAAGATAAGAAATGAGAGATTCATATCAGTTTACTTCCCTCGCCGCCCCCCCCCCCCCCCCCTTTCTTTTTTTTTAATGTCTTCTCTCTGGGAAATTCTTTCCAGTGCTTCTCAGTAGTAGTGGGAATCAAGGGCAAGAAGAGCAAAAGTGATGGGAGAGAGTTAGCACTTGTAGTGAACAGAGATTCAGACATGAGCGTGCAGCGTAATGCAGTCTGCTCTCAGACAAGTGAGGGAGGGAGCTCTGGGCTCTTCCCTCACAAAGTTTTCTTCTAACAGTCAAAAATAATAGAAAGTAGACATAGAAGAGATCTGTTAATTGATCTTGTCCACTTCTTGCCCAATGCGGGGTTATTCCCTGCAGCACATTTACTAGTGCTGAGTTCAGCTTTGTTTTTAAAACCTCCACAGTGACAATCTCCCGAGGGGAGCAGTGAAAGCCTGACTCCACAGCCTCTCCTTGTCGATCTGCTTTGCAGAGGGAAATGCTCATAACCAGGAAATGCTTTCTGACGTTCAGCCTACTTCCCCCCTGCCATCACTTCTTTTCTTTTTTTAAATTCTGTCTTATTGATTCTATTGCTATTTTATTGTATCATCTGAAATGATGTCCTTCCAGGAGCACCACGAGTTAGCTTGAAGCATCAAAAGCTGCATTCTCAGGCATGTAAATGCATAGTTTTACGTACCTGACCTGCTGGCACGGGAATGGTTGTTGAATAACCACCTTAACTGCAGGTAGAAGTTTAGAGCTGACCATGCACATTTTTTCCCTGCCACTAAAATTGAGACCTACTGCATGAAACAGATCCAAGAAATCAGTATCTTGAATCCTTAGCTTCTGAAGTTATTTTAATTGCATCTTGTGTTTTTTTGTTTGTTTGTTTGTTTTTTTTGTCTTCCATCAAAGCATCTGTCTGTTCAGTTTGGCCTTTTTTCATTGCCCTTTTCCTCCTCTTAATCCCAGTGCTAGATTGTGAATTTGGTCTGGGTCCTATTTAAACAGTTTTGGGGTTGCCAACATGGTGTGCTCTGATATTCAGATCTCATAATCCAATTTTGAAATTAAAGAGCTTGAGGCAAAAACACTCTCACAACTGAATCGCTTGTTTTTGAGCACCGAGCCAGTGTTTTCCTAATAAAAATACACCAAATCTCTTCCTTTTCCCAATTAATAACAACAAATGTCACAATAAAAAATCCCATGCACAAAATCTTCCTCTTAAATTTATGCCCTGTGTGAGCAGGATGGGCAATGGGAAATTTAAGCTGGATGATGATTTCAGGCCAGGTATCTGAATTCCAGCTGAATACGGAAAACATGCAGAATAGCAACTAATGTGCAGAGCCTCATTTTCTGTCTTGACAGAAGGATGTTCTGCGTATGCCCAACAATAAAAGTAACAGTGAGGAAAAAATAAGTCCTGTTTATTATTTTTTTTAGTTGTTTTTTTCCCTCCCCTCTCCCCAAGTCATTATTTTAAGTTTCTCAGTATTAAATCTAAAGGTTCATCAACTCACATCTTTACAGCTCTGTCTTTCTGTATACAGGACCCTGTCTGCCTGTTTCCTCTATTGCACTATTTTGTTTGTACTACTGTAATCATTTTGCTGGCCCAGATCTGTGTGGGTGTGCTGGCAGCTTTACAACAAAGTTACATGGGAACTGAGTTAAGGTTGAATATTTATTAGAAGAAGCCATCTGGCGTCAGGCTGTCTGTACAGGGGGGCTTATTTCTTTAGTAGTCTCTCCTTTTTCTTTCTAGCTCTTCCTCCCTCTCTCTCCGTTTCTCATTTACACGCCGCATACATGCAAAAAGTGGAACACACATCTTGACATATTGATTTGATTCTTGATATTTATAGCAATTAACCCCTCTTGTGTGATTATTCCCTGTCCCACTGCCCCACAGCGGAGGCTGCTCGGGTCTGATCCCCGGGTGGCAGTGGCTGCCCCACGGATGCTGTGGGCTCGCACAGCGGATCCTTCCCATTGGCTCTGGGAAGCTGTAGGTTTCTCCAAAATCCCTCTCCTGTTCCTTCTACACCTTCCCTCCTCCAGCTCTTGAGCTCATAAAAGAGCACTGCGCTCCCCAAGCTCCCAACTCACCATATTAAACAAACTAGCCAGCAGAAGGGTGTCCGTGCTATTTCACCATTTGTATGACATAGCCACGCTTCAAAGTGCAGCACTAAATTGCCAAAAGATGTTTACTTTACTTGCTTAAGAGCTCCTCGTAATTCAATTGTTCTCTCTCCCGCAGTAGAAACACACATGCATCCTGAGAGCCGTGCTCTTGTGCGCGCCGGATAGTTATTTACCCATGAGGTTTCCTCCATTGGTTTTTGCACAGCATGCTTGGGATTTTTTTTTCAGAGATTTCAGATAACTTTTTTTTCTGAGGTGATTGACTGCGAGCACCTTGAAAGTCACAGCTGTCTGCTTTCATTTTCTTTTTATTCCTTGCAACCAGATAATTGGTGATTTTATTTTTTCCAAAATCATCCTTCTAGGGTTTTTGAACTCACATTAATTTAGCCATCGGAAGTTGAGGGTCACCTTGGAAAACCTTGACCCATTTTTCCTAGCAGTCCAGCTAGGAATGATGAAGAGTAGCTAGTAGTCTTTCCCACTGTTCCTTAAGGTCGTAAGTTGAATCCTCACATCACAGCCTTACATAATATCCCTACTCTTTGGAGAGATGGTTTTAGATGGCAATGCCAGGTGGGAGAAAGGGAGCACTGAGCAGCAGAGATTCTTTCTGCTGATAGCAACGGTGCTGTCCTGTGATGTTTCCCTGGCCTCTCCACAAAAGACTGCCTGCAGGGATGAAAGGAAAGTACTTTCTCCATGACTGACACAGAGGTTTAGCAGCTTACCGTGCTCTAGCAATGCAGAACACATGGGATGATGTTGAGAGTGACTTAAAGAGGGGATGGAGGCGTGGTGCCTCGAAGGATACAAACGGAAGGAGGTGGTTGTCACCATCCTCAGTCTTCCCCTTCTTTTCTGGCAATTGATGGCCCAAAATACCACTTCTTGTATGACTGGGGACATGTGTCATCCTTAGGTAGCATCTTTTGGGTCATAGCAAATGTTTAAGTTGGGGAAGAAAAATATGGATTTTTCCATGCACTTCTAGGATAGCTGAATAACTGTGTAGCTTTTGGGGAAAGAGAGGGGGAATGGATCAAAAAAATGGTCCAATGTAGGATCAGTGCAAGAATGAGAAAGTTGCAGTGTGGAGCTGTTTGATAAAGAAGACCTTCCCCTGGAGTTCACTAGCCCATACTTATTCTTCCATCCGCAGTATGGGGAGGGAAAAGACAAGGCTGTCTGGTGAAATGAAGGAGGTGGATAGTAAATCCCATAGGTTCTTTTACATGCTTTGTGCACTTTGAGGTGAGCCTGCTCTAGATCTGAAGGCTTTGATATACCTTTGTTGCTTGGTGGGTTGGAAGAGTTGTGTTTAAGTTGCTAGGCAAGAGATTGACCTTATTACCAACGTATTTTCTTTGCCAAGCACATAAGTCTGCTTGCCTCGCTTATAAAAACACACTAACTGCTTTCTTCTGAATGTATTGCATGTTAAGTATCATTATTGGTAGTAAGATTTCTCTGGAATACTTGCAAGAAATGTTGTGCAAAGGTGTGTAACTTGGTCTCCTTTGTTACAGCCTGCTGTCCTGCATGTACACACTGTCACCGAAACAAAATCTTTTGTGTGTGAAAGAACAGACTGAACTGTTTGTTACTGGTTTGGATGAAAAAATAAAAAGTTTGGAATTCAGTTTTGCTTTAAAGATTTTCTCACTTCTCAACTTCTTTCAACTCTCTGGACAGGGAGAGGGTGGTGACGAGGCAGTAGCTGTGAGGCAAGACGAGCATTGGGGATGTTGTGAGCTGGACATGGGAGGACAGTGATGCCAGACTGAGCACACTAAGCAGTGAGTACTGTCACCAATTAAAACAACCATAAAAAGCCAGACATTCCTCGCCGAAATAACTCAGAACAGATCTGAGCTCTGCGTTACCTTTCAGCACAGGCAATGTGCAGATGGGATCTGGAAATAGGACAGAGGAAAGCTTGTTCCCATCTCCTGTCAGACATCTCCATCTCACTGTTGCGTCCTTTTCCCACAGTGGCGATAGCTGCTCCTTGCAGTGGTCCTGTGGCTTTCCCCACCTCTCAGCCAGCAGCCCATTTTTTGGTGCCTTCTCCTTCTCCATTGGCACAAATGGCCCTGGAGTGTAACCCGATTGAGTTATTAAGCTGCCTTGCAGCTCCTCTGTCCTGTTAAATACCAAACTTGGCCAGCTGTCCTCCAGACATAGGCTGGGAACTCCTCCAGAGGAGAGGTATGGAGATCAAGAAACAAATGGAGAGAGCTGAGGTCCTCTGCTTGGCTCTTTGGGGAAAGTCCTTCCCCAAAGCATCTTACCTCACGTGAAAGAACAAGGTGTAAGGGAAGGTATTTTTAAAAGCTTTGCATTCAAGCTTACAAATAACTTGTTTTCCAATACCAGGACTGTGTAGGTACTGAAGACATGTTCACTCCTATCTCTTCAAGTAGTTCTTAAACAGTTTGCAGTGAACTTTGCCAGTAGCCAAAGTCAATACACTGAGTTTTTAAACATGCATTTGTAAAAACGTTGGTTTGTATTCGAATGAAAAATGGAAGTTGAGAGTAAGAATAACAAAGTGAAATATATGCTTCAGAATATGAATTCAAGCAACTGTGATTTATCTTGGAAGAGGAGCGGTGTGTGTGAGCTGTAGTGAGAACATGTGAGTGCTACGGTGGGGAAAGCTTGTCCTCCCTGCAACAAACAGCCAGGTGACACGTTTTAAAAGCCAACTGTGCTAAAATCCTCATTGGTTTGTCATCCTGCAAGAGGAGGAGAAGGAGGAAATGACAAAAACTCCACACCGTTTGCATTTGCAAGTATGGAATACATTAATAGGAAGTCAGTATCTAGTACTCACGCTGTGCTCCAGTGAATATTTTAGGGAGCAATTAAGCATCCTTTCTCTCTCCCCCCCCACTTCCAAATTAAAGATTCTGGCAATCAGTGAGGGCATTGCTGTTCACTCAGAGGCTTTTCTCCTTGACCACAAAACTTCTTATTGTTTTTCAGTTGTCTTATTTTATTTTTTTTAGGATCTGTATTATTTCCTTTAAAATTCCATCGCTGACTATAAGAGCTGCCCTACCTCCTGTGTGTCCTCTGCAGCTTTGAGCATGGGATGCTCATTTTTGGGACAGAGGGGGTTATTAGACATTGTCCAGTATTGCCAGCGCAGGCATGCTACAGATAAGATACTTGCATTAGGAGGGATTTATGCTGCTGCTAGGAGAAACCCAGCCTCTTGCAATGGTCTGCATCAGACCCAGAGGCTCTGTTTATGAAACAGAAAATGGTTTCAACCCCAAATCTTCCCCCTTGTTGTCATTTAGTCCAACAAAATATTGTCTCTTGTTGTTTCTTGACTCTCTTTTTAGACCCAGCTCCTTCAGGCTACTGTCATTCCAACAAAAAGAGGGGAGGATGGGCTCCGTTTGTTACTCTGTGGCTTTCTGGGGAGGAATTAAGAAATACTCTAACACTTTAATAATGATAATCTCCAAATAGTTCGTAACGGCATTAAGAGTAATTAATGACATTTGAACAGTAAGAGCACTTAATCCCTGGGGAAACGTGATAGCCACTATTTTGTTTACATCTAAAGTTGTTTCAAATGTAAAGAGGAAAAAAAAAATCTGTTTTTAACATCTTTTCATATTTGCACTGCTTCAGATTTTATCTTAACTTATTAAGAGCAAATAAAAATATAATTTTTTTTTGCTAATAATAAAAACTGCATTCCATATCAGATCCAGCATTAGGTTAAAAATAAAGGGGAACTCTTCTGTATTTCCCAGGGGATTAAGATTTTCTGAAAACTATAAATCACCAGTGATACTGTGGTTTACAAAGAAGGATAACTTCTTCTGAAAGACCCACATATTTACATTTTAAAAATATTTTTCATAGCCTTCAGAGCCATTAAAAGAACTTAAATAATTTTGATGATAAATGCTCCTGAGTGGAGCTTTTATGTTTTGGTAGCGCTTTTTATTTTTCCTTCACATAGCTGACCTTGCTAAACCTTTGAAAAATGCTGTTACATCCTTTCACGTTTTAACAATTTTACAATGAGGGGAAAAATAACTCCTGTGATAGTTTTCGAGATAATACCGAACGGGTCTAATTCAGATGTTTAGGTTTGGAAAAATCAACAGAAGGAAAAGGGTTTTGTTGACCTTGGGTTTTGAGAATAAATAGGATAACACCTGATTCAAGACAGGAAGCTTTCCTTGCTGTAAATACACAGAGCAAAGCAGAGTGTGTCAATCCTGTTTAGCATTTGAATGCAGCATGTGCTCTTTTGGTTATGCTCTTGAGCCTGTTTCTACTTTTGGCTTTTACATTCCACAGAACTTCTGTAAAATCAGCAGGGACAGTGCTAATAAATTTATAATGTTGTTTTGTATTTCTGAACATAGTACCTCAGTAATTAAGTGAAATATTTATGATGAATATAAAACAATGCAAATTCATTTGTTTGCCTGAAAGCCAGCTTGTTATTTATTTAGATTTATCTTTGAATGATTCTTTAAATTGAATCTCAGTATGAATGGGAGTGATATTTAAAACAGAGAATATTTGTTATAGTGTATTGATGCATTACACTGTATTATCGAGTGTCAATGCTATGCAGAGGACAATTTAAAGAAATAAGCAAATAACAAACAGGAAACAAACAAAAAAGACTTTGACCCAAAAGAAAAAAAAAATCCCTTTTTTTTATGCCTTGTAGAAGTTTGTAAAGGTGAAATCACTTCCCGTTAGCTGAAATATTTAATAAATCTTATGCTATCACTAGCTGTAGATATGCAAACTGGATCTTCAATTATAGAATAGGTAGAAGGAGGCTCAGTAGAACCATGTCTCAATTTTTTCTTCAGCTGACTGCATTTTTCTTTATAAGCTGTTCCAGTAATTTCTGTCATTTACTGTTTTCATTGGGGAAATTCAATCTGAAACTCTCTAACCAATTCAAATCCAACAAATGTAGTGACCTATGAAAGAAAATGTCTATGAAAAGTGTCCCTATGAAAAGCGTTGATGATTAGAACCTAAATTGTTTACTTCAGTTGGACTTCTTTCTTTTCTAAGTAAAAATAATTTTCCAAAAATAACTTCCCTTCCAAATGTATTACTGGGGATCTCTTCATCTTTTTTTCTTTTTTTTCTTTTTTTTTTTTTTTTTGGCAATAATCAAGCTTATGCAATGAGTATTTATTTATTTTAACAATTATATTCTATTTTCAAGCTCTTACATGTGACAGCATTTTACATCCAGCAGTTTAAGTAGCTATATGTAGTATTTTATCCAAATCTAGGTGGGCTGCTAATGTGCTGAAAAGCTGTTGAGACTCAGTGGTGTGAGGACTCCCTTAAAATTTTGAAAACTATCATAGAGAGTGGTTTGTGTTGAAAGGGACTTTTAAGACCATCTAGTTCCAGTCCCCTGATATAGGCAGGGACACCTTCTTCTAGATCAGGTTGCTCTCAGCCCCATCCAGCCTTGAATGCTTCCAGGGAGGGGGCATCCACAACATCACTGGGCAACCTGAATCTCCCCTCTTCCAGTTTAAAGCCGTTTCCCCGTATCAAAATAGAGCTTGACATTTAGCTGTGTACATATGAACAGATCTTCTCCTTCTTGTTAGATCTTGGTTGCGAAAACACAATCCTGAATAATTGTGATCAAGTCTCAAATGAATTTCCAAGGCATGGCTTCCATGAGGTGCAACCTTTAGTGCTCAGTCTACAACCAGTAGATATTTGGTGAAAAGGTGGATAATGGGTGAAGGAGTGGCCATTGCTTGGAAGCATCCTCCACTGAAACACGTTCTTCCTCAGCCTTGTCATTGTTTATTTTTCTAAGCATACAAGAAGATGTTAAAATAGCTTTCCTTCATTATTTTACACAGCTAGGAGCTGCGCTCAGACCAAAAGCAGGGACCCACCCTGGACCTAGCAACATCAAATGGAGTTACTGCCCTGTGCTGTCACCTGTGCTTGCCACCAGATGTGATGCAAGAGAAGCCACAAATGACTTCTGTGATGCCTTCAGGCCAAAGAGAAGGTAGGTTTCTGCATGGATTTGTAGGCCGGCCTTTTTCTTTGCCTTTGTTTTTCAATAGGTTTTCAATTGACACTGTAGCACTCAGCCTCCTTTCATATGTCAGGAGGAGGACCATAGCAAGGTGTTATGACATGCCAGGGCAAAATCATGCTGTGTTCAGTGTTCACAATTTTAAGTAAGTTTTGGGCTTTTTTTTTTTTTTTTTTTGTCTTTTAGACAAAAGAAGCAGCTAAGAATTAGCAGGAGGACACCAAATAGCTTGTACGTTTGCTTTTGCTTTGTTGATAAATGCATTTTATTTTTATACCTCCTATTTTATTTATACACCTCCCTAATATTGTTAATTTTCATACAGTGATGTGGACCATCAATAACATCAAGTATATCCATTAACTCTAAGAAGAGTAATTTTCCAATAAATAAACCGTGCTTGCTGATTACCTTCTGAGCTCTTAGAAAACTATTTGAGACATGCAATAAAACAAGAGGAGAGTTCAGTAAGTTTAGCTGGCCAGAGATACGCTACTGTGTGTGACTGTCAGAACGCTGGCTGGGGTCTCTTGCTGCTGCCTAAGGTTTTTTGAAGACATTTCTTTGTGGAGGGTCCAATCAGTTTCTATAGTTTGATGCTACAGTAGCCCTCCAATGTTACTGAAATATTTAGTACAGAGAAAAGGAAATGGGTGCTGTGACATTTATTATTGCAGAAGTTTAGCTTGTAAATATGCCTTAAAAAGTTATAACCCAGGCACAGTGAGCAGACTCTGTCCCGTACTCTTCCCTAGACCAAAAGGTCCTGCTGGACTTCCTTTCAGGCATTCCTGGGATGAAGTTATCACCTTAAAGACCAATGCTTTTCCCTCAGGCCTTAGTGGCATGAAATTTTCAACTCCCCTCATTTTTAAATTATAAAAATTTGGGGATTGTTCCAAGGCTCCAGAGCCCAGAACTCTTAGTAGTGTGGGGAATGGCAGGGATCTCATGAGATCATCTCAGTCCAGATTCAGAAAAGACACTAAAAGGCTATTTTTGAAGGGATATGTTGTTTAACGTCGTATTTCCTGATATTCCCAAATTATGCGTAGATCAGAGCAAACACAGCATTCAAAAATCTCAAAATAGACCTCAAAATACCCAAAATAGGTTTCAGTGGTAAAAATAGCATTGAGATCAGGGTGCAGAGTGGCCCTCGTTCTGCCCCTTGCTGATTGCCAGGGCCTCGCTGCTTCTTGGACTCCCTGGCCCCAGGGTGAGCTTTCCTAGCTGTCTTGTCAATGGAAATAGTAAGATTTTTATTGTTGGTTGAAGCAGACATATTAAGGTTTTGGCCTTGGCTTGCTGTCATCATTCTAGAAAAGTCCTTGGAATAGCCCATCAGAAGTTTGAAATGCACGTATTTTGAGATTAAGAAAAAAAGATATTAAGGTTGCTTCCACTCAAAATCTGAAACATTATAATCTCATAAGTGCTTTATTTATTTCTGGTGAGCCATGCAGTAAGCTTTTAGTGTGGGGGGTCAATATTTCCTCCTCCTCTGATTCACCACAATTTTCGCCCCTCCGAAAAAGAAAAAAATGAATACCAAACCACATTAGCACTGTTAGTAGTACAATTGTCTCAGTCCTAAACTGTGTTTCTCTGCTGTGGTTAACAGTGCTGGGGAAATAGCTGGCTAAGTGATTCTTGGATTTTAAACCACAAGAGACTGATCATGAGTCCAATATTCACTATTCAAACTTGGGAGGAACAAGATTTTGACCTCAAAAAATGTGCACTGCCTGTGCTCAGTAACATCCTTGTATAGAATTCTTTTCTTTAAGGGAGGCTCCATGGGAGTACCATAATGTGACAGTAATACTGACTCCTTTTATCTCCATATTTTCCTTCTTTTTTTAATTGTCCCCTTGACTCTCCAACATATATAGGTCATGGCCTAAAAGTGGTAACCTTCCAGAAGAGACTCTGGGCTTGCCTGTGGTAAAATGCAATGTAAGTGATGGAAAACAAACCACAACATTGTTCACCTAAATAATAGCGTTGCCTGAATTGATCAAACTACTCACTATTAGGAGCTTGTATCATGCAAGGTAACTTCAGGTTAGGAAAAGACCACTCACATTGTCTGTAAAGCTTTTATGTGGTTGGTGGATTCTAGTGGGATGCTATAAAGTTTGGGACAGTAGTCCTGAGCTGTTTGCATGAGTTATAAAATGCAGAGCGTTCTGTCTGTTATAATTTTGTAAGGATTGCTAGAATATAAGACCCAAAACCGAGACAAATGGTAGTCACACTGCAGATAGGGCTAGTGGTGGGGCCCTGGTAATAACGATGAGTGGTGAAGAACTTGTGTAATATGAGATTAACTTGAAAACCAAATTTTGGCTAGAAGTACAAGTATAGATATGTTAATTTGATTGGCTTTTTGAAAGTGTTTCCACTAACAGCATTATTTCTGTACATTTAAGTGGAGATCAGATACCAAGCCAGTAGGAAAAATTTGTCTTCATTATGAGATGGAAATAATTTTTAGTGGAAATTGAAGTTGTTTAGATGTTAATCCTGAGAAGAGTTTTGTGATTAATTGCTGTTAATGTCTCTAAGTAGCCCCATGATGATGATTCTCATTGATGAAAATGTTGCTATTCAACTAGGGCAAAGCTAAATATACAAATGTGTCTTTATGCAATTAAGGCTTGGTTTACAGGTGCACAGTTTCATTTTCAATAGAGATCTCATAAAGAGAAGCTTGAAATCAAAGCTGAAAATATATTTTACTTTCACTGCTCTGTTGCCTTAATTATTAAGAAAAAGGCTGGACATCAACCTGTTGCTCCATATGCTAAGACACATACTCTGCTTGCTTCTGAGCGCAAGGAAGATTTAAATTCTTTATCATTCTTTGGCATTGACTTCCACCCTCTGTCAGCCCGTCATTTGCACCAGCGAATGTATTTCCATTATCCCTTAAAGGAAAGCAAAGCCAAAGCCAATTTAAGAGTAGCCACCTGTTTTTGTGGCTTAGATCATCCATTGAAAGAACAAGAGCCACAGTGATGGGACTCTCAGTTCAAATAGCAAATAATACATATCAGAAACTGAAAGAGACAGTGTCTCAGTGTTTTGAAAGAGAGTAATCCCTGCTTATCAGCTGGCTACCATGATGAAGCAGTCAAATATTCTGAATTTTAGGTCATGCTGTTTTTTTTTCTTTTGTAACTGAATACTTTCTCAAATAAAAATGAATGAGGCAATAAGATGTTTGTCCCATTAGCAATGTGTAACTGAAGGTCTGCAGACAATTAGATATCTAAGATGCATTAAACTGATAAACATTTTTAATTATTAAAAATACAAATCAGCAGCACTAGAGAGGTTTTTTCAACCAAGGAGTGATTTTCTGATGAAGGTGAGAAATTATTCTGTATCAGTGTTGATGCTGAAAAGTGCATGAAAGATTTCAAGTTCATAAAAATAAGGTTGATTTCCCTCGAAGAGTATCTGTAATTCATGGACACGTACACCAGTTCTTGTCATTCTTCCAGATTTTGAATTTGTGTTGTAAAATTCTTAAAATTAATACCAAGAAAGGATGCTAGCAGAAGGTAGGAGCACTGGGATCAGAATCACAGGACTGAGCAGTGTTGAGGGGTGTGTGCATGCGTGCAATATGCCAGGTTCTGTGTCTGCTTTTGCTCAATTCTGAACCAGGAGGAGCAATACTAACTAGCTCACAATGTAAAAATGTATTTCATTACTGCCTTCATACACGGTGAAGAGAAAGTGAGAAATCATCCTTGCCTTCCTTTCTTATCAGCATCTTCCAGTAGCATTGTACTAACCACTAGCACTGACTATTTTTAAGTACTTGCTTCTCTCTCCTTTCACCCCCCCAGCAGTATGTCACCCAAATCCACTGGAGTTATTCAAAATGCATGTTTTCAAATATTAACATACATTCGGAATGAAAGAAAAATCTTCCTTAGAGTCTGGCCTACTTTTACATGGCTGATGAAAGCTTTTGCCACCAAAGGTCAACATCTTCTAGCAATCTTCCTTTGTAGAGTAGTGTTCTGCTGTTGTTCTCCCAGTGGACAGAGATCTTAGTACTTTATGGGCAAGAAAACTGTCTTCCTTGCAAACCTTTAGCTGTGCCAGTGGGCTTGCTGCCAAAATCTGAAGGCTTCCCTCAGCTTCCATGGGATGCTACTGCTATGAGGTAGTACTAGATGGTATGGAAAATGTGTGTATGTTTGTGTGCTGCAGCGAAAGGAGCAGAAAAGAGGAGTAATTTCAGCCTCTTCCTCTCATGTTTGCTTTTTTTTATTATTCTTTATTATTATTATTATTATTATTATTATTATTATTATTATTATGCAGGAGCTTCCCTATCTAGATAAAGACCTAACTGACATCTTCCTTAATTGAAAGTAAGATGTTAGTGAAATGAAATATTCTTGTGCTATCAATGCTTAAGGCAAGAGAAAATTGCAAATGCTGGAGAGAGTTGCGTCCTGTACTGATGGTCAGGCGAAGTCATGGGGGCAAAAGTTATAATCTCATTTTTAGCTTAGGTGTTTGGATGGACCTGACTGAACAGAAGAGATTATACTACAGTGAAGTATAACAGCTTCTCCTGCCATCTCTAGTTGATCACCAAGTTTTCTTACGTAGGGAGATGACTTCATTTGAAGTGTGACTTCATCTGTTATGCTTGCTTTGTTTTTCTATGTAGTTCTTGCAGTGAGAGTGATGTGATACACTGAAGGTATGTTTGATTTGACTTCGCTCTTTCTCAACTTACCTTTAAATATTCAGTCTGGTTTAGGAGCTCTGTGGTTTTCTTTCAAGCCCCAAATTCAGGGTGAATGTCTCGGTTCTTGAATTTCAGGTACTGTAAGATATTCTGTGCTCAAGAACAAAGTTTCCATGTAGCTTTGAAAGATGAAGAGAGATGAGACAAAACAGTCCAAAAGTTCGTCTTGCTCTTCATGACCTACTCTGTGGTATAAACAGAGATGGTATAGAAAATGTCACTTAAAAATTATTTGCCATAATTGCCCCTGTTTTCCATGGTTGTAGGAACTATGGGAAAATCACACAATACGGATGTTTTTCAGTTTTTTACATTCTGAGACTGATAAAAATAGGCTACTTTTTTCAGCTGCTTTAGAGGGGTATTGTAAAGACAAATATCTTCAGCTCTGCCAACAGCTAAGATCCTTCTGTGTGCAAACAGCCACGGTTTACCTTCCCAGCAAATTTCTATAAAGGCCTGAGTCAAAAGGCCTTATCTGAGTGCTTTTCTGCTCTCTTGTTCTACCCATGCTGTTCTGCCTTTGCTGACTTTGAGATAACTTAGTGTTATATTTTATATTGTTTTCAAGTGTGCTTGCTGCTACTTCTGTGCTAGAAGTTTCCACTGAGGGATGAGAATAATGCCTCCAAGGGAAGGTGAGGGACTTAAAGACCAGTTCACAGTGAGATGATGTCCTGAGCAGAGTGCTGACCAGGAATACCCTCTGCAGAAACGCTGGGCTGACCTAAGGGTAAACATTGGGGAAATGAAGAGCAATTAGGAAGTATTACTTTTCAGAAAGGGTGGTCAGGCACTGGAATGGACTGCCCAGGGAGGTGGTGGAGTCACCGAGCCTGGGGGTGTTCAAGGAAAGACTGGACGTTGTGTTGAGGGACATGGTTTAGTAGGAGCTATTGGGAATAGGTGAACGGTTGGACTGGATGATCTTTTAGGTCTTTTCCAACCTTGGTGATTCTATGATTAATTACTATTGGGCTACGGAGAAGGAATGTAAAGCATACAAGAAGCACAGAGTGGGAGGCACCGTTGCTGATTCAGGCCCATGGCTGCTGTGCATGTGACAAATGAACAGCAGCTGGAAGGCAGAGAGACCGGGTTTTATCTGGAAAAGGGCTGAGCAGTAAGGAAGAGAAATGCTTGCTGGTGGTTATGAGAGAAAAACACTAAAAAAAAAAAAAAAAAAAAAAAATTCTGCAGTTGATTTATATTTCTATTATGGGCTTATCCTGTTAGCTTGTTCTTAGAGAAGAGCTGTTCCCTGAGGTACCATTTATCCATTTTAGAAACTCTCCTCCCCCAAGAAGTTTGCAACAGTGGAAAGAACAAAAGTTGGGGATGTTTGAAGAAGAAATCTGGCAAAAGCAACTGAATGGCTGGATCCAAATGGGAATGCAAAGGCTGACTCTTTTGGGGTGCTACCACTTAGCATGAATACAGACTTTGCAATGATCTGTAATGGCCATTTTAGAACATTTTATCTCTAACTTCTGTTAAAGTGATGTTATGAGGCAGGAAGATAAAAAGAAAAAAGGGGGGGAGGAGGCAATTCTCTAAAGATGAAATTGTTTGTTTTATTTTAGGATGAGCGTCATGGGGAAAGGTATGTGATGGTGTAATATCTGTCCATGTAATGGAAGGCTGGATGGGTACAAGCAATGAAATTGGAAATCAATCCCAAATCCTGCCGAATCCAGGAGACCTTCACACCCATGAAGGCACTGCTGCTGAGTCGGGCCAATGGCTGTGTGCACACCCAAGAAATACACACGTGCTGATAGAAAACAGATTTAAAAGGTAACTGTGAAATTGCTTTAGAGCTCTGGATGTGTTTAGAAGTTTGTGACTGGTTGTCAGTGATGTCATAACCATATTTATTATACCTCATAAATGGATGGGTCTGACTGTTTTCCTTATTTTAATGTATAAATTGCAGTTTATAATGGCAATAAAACACTCCAGGCTGTGCATTTCAGGGTGATTATTGCATTTCTCAGGTGGTTAAAGTTACTCTAACTGCCTTTCAGCTCAGATTTCAATAGTATTTGCCCAGTGTTCAGACAATTTTACTTGTATTTTTATGTACAAACCTCAAATTAAAGTGTTTTATTGCTTTTTAATTAAAATGTTGAAGTGTAAAGAAGGAATGGTCACGGGCAGGATCGAAAGACATGGTAGTAGGTGTTTTGATATATGAGGGAATGTATGAGAAGGTGGATAGAGAGAGGAGGGGTTGCAGGGCTTGTCACAGCATTGGGGTGTTAGCGGGTTCCAATCAACACATGGCTGGGTAGGTATGTTTGCGACCCTGACACGTTGGTGTATACCTTATAAAATCTACCACAGAAAAATTGCAGACTAAATGGCCACAAACCCATAATTAACTGCTCAGCATGGATGGGCCCTCCTGGTTGAGCCTGAGAATTGCCAGTGTTTCCAGCACAGTAACTTATGCTGCCTCAGCTCACGGTGTTCTAGATTCCTCTTAAAAGCATACATATAAACAAACTGACCAGCTCAACCCACGCGCAGGATGAAATCCTGAAATCGTTTTGGATGATATTGTCTCTAAATACCTTGCTAAAATAAAGCAGCAAAGTCATTTTGCTTGAAGGGATTTGCTCTTGAAACACAAATTCCTGCTGCAGGTGCCCCCACGATCACCAGTCCTCCAAAATGCTGACAAAAAAGACAGAGTTGATGGGGTTCCCTCTTCTAAGGAAGGTGATAAAATCATTAAAAGTTTTGTCTCCAGTTTGTGGCCATATCTCAATCTGCACAAGCTCTCTTGTGTCTTGAGGTCGCTGCAAGGCGTTGATGGCTGTCTCGTTATTCATGGCCATACACCCCTTGCCATCACTGGCATGGGGATGAACAGCTGCACAACAAGTCAGGCTTTCTAGCTGGAATTATCTTCTGCAGTACATCTTTACAGGAACTAATGCTGTAGGCCTCTAGCACTCACCTTTTGGGTACCATTTTAAATAATAAAAAATACACCTATGCTTCCCCATCATTTAAGGGCATGACTATTGCGTACTTCACTGAGGGAATTTAAAGTATGGATTGAGCCCTTTCAAGTAAGGAAGCAAAGAAGAACTCACTAGTTTGGGTGTCTGATTTTCATACAAGAGCCATACATAAAAATTGATTTCAAAACAATTTTTTCCCCATCTTTATTTCTATTTCTCCTGTGCAAAATATCCCTCTTGCATACCTCCCTTTCCTTCCCATAGAAGAATGGAAGAAATTCTTAATGGGAAGCAAAGCACATTAGGAATATTAAGGAAAAATTACAGTATATATGCTATGAAATGAAATGCATCTTTTGTGAATAAATCCCCTCAGAAATCTTATATTTCCAGGCATCCACTCACGTACCTTCATGTAACAACTTATACATTCGTAAAACATTCATTGAAAGCAGCTCTGCAGTTTTATAGAAAACAACATGCCAGGGATGCAAGAATCTTGCCAGTTCTGTGAAAAATGACACCAATTAAAGCTTAAATTGCTTGTTTTCTCATAAGGTACATATTTTCATAACTTTGAAATCAAATAATTGCTGCTTTTATATTAAATACAATAAAACAAAAAGGATGCTAGTTTAGAGGAACTGCTACAAGCATTTTAATATAATTTTCCCACCATTTAAAGTCACAAAATATGGAAAACAAGTCAAGTATGCAAAGTTCCAAGGAGATAGAGAAACTCCTTCGGATTATTACATCATTTGTCTTTTGTGTCAGGAAATGTGTATGTGATTTCATTGTTTGATTAAATGCCAAAAAAAAAAAAAAAAAGAAAAAAAAAAAGCATATTGCTCTTATCTAACTGATTACAGATTTTATTCATCTGAAAAAGTATTTGTTCATACTTTGACATTAGAAGGCAATATTTTTTTTAATGGTCCAAACAAGTATTTTCAAAAAAATATAATCCTAACTTCCCAGGCTTGCTTTTTATTTTGTATTAACAATGCTCTGTACTAACATTTCCCATACTGGAACACAGTCCCTAGTGGTTTTCAAGCTATAAACTGAGTAAACAGTCCCTTTCTTATTGAGTGTCTGTGTGAATGCATGTTGTTTCTGGAATACATCATATTCATTTGCAGAAACCCTGTGTATGGATCTTCAACACTTGATTTTTTTTGTCTTCTTTTCCGAGGTACCTAAAATAATAGCTTTTTAAGACAGTCTTACGGTCACATAACTTGTTGGGAAAAGCATACCATGGCTCCCAGTCTGAATTAAACATTGTCATTGTGGGTAAGTGTCATTTAAAATACCTATACTGCTAATTATTTGATACGCTAATACTGTGCTGCTGTACTAGCTCTGAATTATTTTAGCATGTTTTTGGCAATGTTGCAGTAAGTAGATTATAAGTAAATCAACTAAAAATATTTCCATATTTAGTTCCCTACTTTTTTTTCTTAAGTGCATATAAAGGTGGCACTTATCAGCGACGTTTTTTGGACTCTCACCATATCAGGGTTGACAAACTTAGCTTTGCATACTAAAGAATCCTTAAAAAAAAAAAAAAAGAAAAAGAAAACATAAATAATCTAAGGACAAATATGAAGCTTCATGTGGAGACTTCAAGGTCAGTTACCATTGGCCTGGCCTCCATTAACCCCCACAGGAAATCTTCAGAATCCTTATTTTATCTTGAGTGGGTGTTCCCAAACTATCAGTCTTTTTTTTTTTTTTTTTTTTCCACCAAAATAGAGAGACAGTTTCCTTTAAAAGACATGAATTTCATCTGGTAGAACATTCCAAAACAGCTTACAGGTCACGGAGAAATTTGCAAAGAGAATGGTGGTATTTTAAATTGCTCTATTAACAAAACTGCGCTCTGCCTAAATTTGGGAGAAGGAAAAAAAAAGAAGATATGAAAACTTAGTAAGCATTTAATAGTAAGATATTAAAATACAGCTAAGCGTTCTCAGTCACTGGGGAAAATAAGCTAGTATGGTATAATGAGATCCCTGAAGTCTTGTGATCCATCCAAAGTAACAAGAATGTAATACCAATGGGTTAACTAATTATACGTATGTATTTAAAAAGTCTCTCAGTAGTCTGAATCATGTCCAATGTGAAGCCTGAAGAGTACACGATCCATTATTAACCCATTAGTTTTGCACTTTTGGTGTGCTTCAGCAATGAAGAACGCTAACTGCAGTGAACTGAAATCTGTGTCTTTTTAATAAAGTGGGTAATCTTTTTTTTCTTTTTTTTTTTTTTTTTTTTTGCCAGGGGAGGGTGAGAGTATATCTTATTTATGGTGTCATTTTAAACTCAAGTTACAATGCCTTAGATTTAAGAGAGAGGCCAGTAATGCAGGCAAGGGTGTCTCTTGCAAGGAGACAGATTAATGCCATGTGTACTGATGATTCTCCACCACAATTTAGGATTCTGGTGGCGCCATGATGCTCCTGTTTTTTATGGTGGTTTGCCAAGAGAAAATTACTTAAACCAATTGTGAATGCGTTCCTGTTATACTTTTACACAACCACATTTATGTACAGAAATAGCATAATGAGTATTTTTTAAATGATCTCTTATTCCAGATTCACCTACTTTGCATAAAATGTCAAACACAGGAATTAGGGGAGTTGTGGTTTTGTTTGTGCTTTTTTCCTTCTTTTTCTCTTCACCCCCCCCCCCCTTTTTTTTTTTTATGAGAGATGCTTTCAAATGGGAATATAGTTTCCCCCCCCCCTCTTCTTTCTCCATGACAACTGACCACAATTGGAGTAGATTCTTCTTAACATACTGTAATGTGAGAATTTTCTTCAGCTGGAGGGTGTTTTACTCCCTAAATTGAAAGCTGTTTTACTTTACCGTATAAAATGTGAGCTGGAAGATTAGGATGCTGGGTACCTTTGCCAGGTAAAACTGACATGGGGAGACTGAAGGCCCTCAAAGCTGTAATAATCTTTAAAGACTTCAGAGGTTAAGAATGGTACGTAGGCTTCAGTGCTCTAAGCTGAACAAATAATGCCTTTATATTGAGGGGAGTTTGTACCAAACAAACAGTATTTGATCATGTTCTGTATCAGCTGACAACAGCTTTTTTTCCTGAGTATTTTTGTATGAGCAGGTATTTGGACAACAGTTTCTGTATTTTGTCTCAAAATTTTTCAGAAGAGGCATCTATTCTTTTGACCACTATTGCTCCCAATACATGAAGAGAAGGTTGTGGATTTGTCTTACAATTTATTTTTAGGAACGATTCCTTTTTTGTTACCTGATACTCTTTATCCATTCCCACGAGTATTTTTCTTGCTGAAGTTCTCAAGTGGGAATTCATGTTGGTGATGGAGCCCACAGAGTTGGTCTGTCCTTCAGGGACTTTCCAAAATGACACAAAGTGACTTGCTTTACATTTAAAGGGAGGAGGGCTGTCACTAAGGATGGTGGGCTTAGAGGTCTGGTCTGCTTTTTGTTTGCTGTACTCCAAGAGATCTTTAATTCCTTTATCATTAGAGGTTTCCTACTGTGACTGTGAGAACTGTGGTAATCAAGCCTGAAGTTTTTGAATGACAATGCCATCATGTTTAAATATGAATCTGGCTGGAGTAGATGAAGACAT
The DNA here is from genome assembly GCF_023343835.1 of Lagopus muta. NCBI lineage: Eukaryota > Metazoa > Chordata > Aves > Galliformes > Phasianidae > Lagopus > Lagopus muta. The sequence continues at coordinate 3,186,528 of NC_064440.1, read as the reverse complement.
ATTTCTATAACTGAAAGCGAGTAATGTGCCTACTTACATAAGGTCTTTCTTCAAGGCCAAGAAGAGCATCACTCTTAGTCCCAGGTGTGGATAGGTCTTTGTGGTGTGAAGGGGTCTGGTAAATCATCTCCAGTGAGAGTTAGAGAAGGTAGTTGTTGAGAACTATGTCAAGGAGTTTACTGAAGAGCTTGCTGGATTCTGTCTTGTAGCCATTGCAACAAACAGTGCTGTTTTTAGGCAGAGCACACGGAACTCATACAAAGCAACAGGTTTAACCATATCTCTATTTTTATGGTATTCGTGATAAGGAGGTGTTTATTAAGCAGGCCTCCACACACAAAAAAGGTGGTGTCCAATACATCTTTACACGTTCTTTAACATAACATTTTGGTTTGGAAATCAGAGATTGGGTTAAAAAATGTTACCTATGGCATCTGAAATGCAATTTCCTCTTGATGTGCAATTAAGGCCAATGTTTACATATAACTTCAATGTCATAATAATGTAGGTTTTTACTACTATGTGTGGTTTCTGCAGTTAATATATCCAGTTGTATCAATAATGGCTCTTACACTGCCACAAATATACGGGGTGATGTTGGCAATATGTTTTTTTTTTTGTCTGGAAATTGGAGAGATCTTCTGGCAAAAGTGAGGAAGAAGGACTAGAACATGAAATAGTTTGGCATGCAGGGCAAAAGAAGGAGACTCCTGGCAACTGAGAGAGAATTATTGGCACTGAAAATGAAGAGGGTCTTGCAATATGAAGGGAGAAAGAGGACTTAAGAGAAGGAAAGGCCAAGTAAGCAGGACAGAAAGGTCGAGAGGAAGATTGGCAGGAGAGCAAAAGACTTTCTCTCCAGAGAGAAGCAGAAAGGGATGACTTCTTAAAATAGAAAGTCCAAAGAGTATCATCAAAGGATTCAGCTGTGGGAAACCTGTCCAGCTAAAGAGGCAGCAAGCCTGGGATGTTTATTATTTTTAATTTTTTGGAATGCTTCAAGATGTAAACCAGTCAATTCCACAAAAAAAAAAAAAAAGAAAAAAAAAGAAAAAAAAAGAAAAGTTTTGCATCAGTCTAAGAAATTTGCCTTTCACATTTTCCTCTGAGAAGCTGTAATTCAGTTCAAAACCTCCCAAACTAGAACCCTGTTATCTGGGGAGTCTTTCTCTTCTTCATAATACATTTGAAAAATACATGAAGTTGGGCATATTAACTACTTTGTTATTAATATATGGGGAGTTTGAGCCTTGTAATCTGAGTTATATTTTGAATTATGAAATATTCTATGTATTTTAGTCCAATCTATGTCTTGTCACTGGGTGACATTTTTAGGTTTATTCACATTGAACTGCTCAAACACCTTTATCATCAGCAATTATATACATGTTGGCTTTCAAAAGTCAGGGGTTGCTGCTAAATTCTTTCACCAAAAAAATAATATCTGTTGCTTCTTATGTGAGCATGACCACAGCACAGTTTACATCCGCTGCTGGTGTTGGAGAAGCATTGACTTGTGGCATTATTATGCTTGGTAGCTTGATTAATCGTTGCTTTGTTACCTTTTACTTTTATAAAATTTATTTCTATCAGCTGTGAAATCTGTTACCTCTAGATCCAGACATGGAAGTTACATGCAAGTCAGCTGTACCAAAGTGTGCACTTAATGAACACATTTACTTTACTCTTGTGCTTGTATGAATAATTTATAATACAAATTTCTGAAGTCCAGAATCCCTTTTCCAAAGGAGAGATAGCTCTGATACAATGATTCCTAAGTTAATACATTGCTGCTTCCGCTCCTTATTATGTGACCCAATATATGATATGATGTTAAGTGATCAATAATGTCCATGAATATTACAGGAAAAATGATCTGTACCCTTCAGGTGAATGCTCTCTAGGCTATCATGCTCAAAGGGACTTTCAATTGATGGCTTCCAGTTGTACAGAGAGGACTCTCCCATGACACAGGGAAGGCTGGGTGTTTACAGGACACCATGAAGCATCATACAGTGGTCCTTACCTTGTGTCCTAGCTTGAAAATGGTCAGAATCAAACCCTGAAGCACAAACTGTTTGGCACGTCATTATTGTTGTAGCCCTATTCAAATTCAGTCTGATAGTTTTGATGTATTTTACATCTGTAACGTGCAGCGTGTTATCATCTTAGTAATATCTACACTGAAATCTTGAGCTCTGTAATGAGAACTGTGCAACTTAAGAAGAAAAAGATGTCTTTGTAAGGAAATGTCTCTTTACTGCTGATTTCTAGCTATCCCAAATGAAGCTGTGTGTATTGGGCTGACTTCTATGCTGTACTTCAGAGGAAGAGAGAGGAAGAATATTTTGATGATTTAAGTGAATTTAATGGAAATAAATGTTAATACTGGAGGCTGTCACATATCTGAATTTCTAACAGCTGGCTGAGAGTTGTGTTGTAGAGCAATAATCCTACCTAGAGGATTGTCAGCGGGCTCAAACCTTGTATTTACTTAGTTTTTATTTGGGATATCTGGTTAAGCACAAAGTTGCAGGACATACTCCTCAGGAAGCCAATCAGTTTTGTAGACACGTGGTCTTTTGTTGGGTAGCTGATTTCATACATTTGAGCGTAATTTGCACAAGTGACAAATGCAAGCATTCATTATGCATCCTGTGAGGAGCTGGGCTTTCAGGGAAGGCTCTGGGAAAGCGATACACACCGAGCTGTACTGTCACATTCAGCTGATGCAGCTGTTTATTGTACAGCCTCTCCTTTGTGCTTGGACAATTGCCACGTATGATTTAAGCGTGTTTGGAGTCCTAGTGGGTGCGAGCATCTTGCTGGGCGGTCTCTGCAGGGACCAGTGAGTGAAGTGGGGATCAGCCTTACCCACTAGTCGGCAAACTCACGCAACAAGTAGGGAACTGCAAAGGCACTAAAAGCTGACGCTCTTAAAATGGTCACCCCAACACATAATGGAGATAGGGCATCATGCCCCATTATGTCATTTATTTTATCACAACAAGACAAACATAACTGGGCATGATGCATTGGCATGCTGACATGTGAACCAGTGTATATGAAACAAAGGCAGTTTGAATCACAGAGATTCCACATACCCCAAACGAATTTCAGTTTGCATTATTTTGTGATTACCAGGCTTTTTAGCATGCTTACAACTTTCTGAAGTTAGTCTATTCGTTTGTTGTTGTTGTTAAAGAAGGGAAGAGTAAAAATGTAAGTAAAATGCATATGTCACCTTTGAAATGTTGCCATAGGAAAGCCATATATTTTGTAGTTACATACTAATAAGTTCTTTGCTGTGAGAGTGGTGAGGTGCTGGAACAGTCTGCCCAGAGAGTCTGTGGATACCCCCCTAGGGGTGTTCAAGGCCAGGTTGGATGGGGCTCTGGGCAGCCTGGTCTGGTATTAAATGGGGAGGTTGGTGGCTCTGCATGTGTCAGAGGGGGTTGGAGATTCGTGATCCTTGAGGACCCTTGCAACCCTGGCCATTCTGTGATTCTCTAATATATGTGTGTATATATATATATATATATATATATATAATATACATACATATATATATATATAATATATATTAAATATACGCCCTTGCTTGTAATGAATACAGTGTACCTCATATGAAAATATTTTGGTGTTCCACAGGAAAGGGTCATTAACATTGCTCAAATGTAGAATTTGATCATTGGTGGAGGATAATACGTTTTGTTTTAAATAAGGTAGTGATTTGTATAGAAATTTGTTAAGAAGGAAGATACGGCTCGTTTCTGATCTCTGATTTGTCTAAAAGACATTGCAAATTAAGGGATTGATCCTGTAAATCTTTGAGTTGATTTGAAGAAATGTTGATAAAGTGCTCTCTCTGTCACCTGTCTCTACCTTGCATTTAAGAAGATGTACAGTGTTTGGTGAGGGAAATGGAGATGGTGAGGTGCTCTTGATCTCTAGGCAAGCTGGGGACAGCTGATGATGGGCAGAGATGAGAGGAGAGAACAGAGATGTGAAGCTCAGGTGTCCATCAGTTGTTTGTTCTTCAGCTCCTTGTAGCGAGTGCTGGATCTTGGTGGATTCTTTAACATAAAAAGTGTCTGAAGTTGAACTACACTGTAATATGGGACTTAATGTGGATGTCTTTACCTGTGCTGTAAACCTATGATGGATCTGACTGCATGGCTGGACCTTCCTGAGTTGAGGTCTTGGCACTAAAGGACACTTAGGGTGGTGGCAGAAGACACAAGGGCCACCAAGTGGAAATGAGTGCCAGGTGGCTGTTCAGATAGCTGCTGGAAATTAAGAGTTCCTGGTGGAAAATAGCTTGTCTCCATAAAAGTCTCTTTACGTGCAGATCTGTGGACAGTGTGGTGAAAATGTATTGTTGCATGATACTCAAGAATATTTCATAGGAGAGGGAAAAAAAAGCTATTGCCTGAATGATCCCGTTACACATGCAGTTCTTATTAATCTGGGTGAATTTGGTTGTTTTATTTTATTTTTTTTAGGTAGTGCATGTTTCTCATTACTTTAATCGGGAAAAGCCTGATAAAAGAGAATGTACACTTCACGTGTCGAAGAACATGCTAAAGCTCTTTTTATTCACATGTGAAACCTGCTTCTATGTCACTTTATATGATTTTCTTTTCAAATTTTTATTAGCTGAATTTTAGGGCTCTTTAAAGCAGAAGTGATAGCAACCAGGTGCATTGTGGGGTGAGCGGCACAGCTCTGCCAACACACCTCCCTCAATAACTCCCACATTTTCCATCGCTGCTGTTTGTGCAGGATCAGGGATTGTGCTGGAGGGGTCTCTAACACCACTGGTCTGGATTTGGGACCGTGAGTTGTATGTGAGTCTTAGAAAGTCAAAGGGTAATTGCGGAGGGGAAAGAAAAAAACAACAGCGTTGTGTGCAGATTTTGCACATCAGTTTGCACGATTTTCCTCTGATATTTTTCAATTCTACTGAGATTAGCAATCAAACAGAAGTTTAAAAAATGCAAACAGCAGAAAGCTGCTTCACCTGCTTTCTGGCTCAGCCAGCTCAAGCCTTCCCACGGCTGTGCAATAGCATCTGGAGGGAATGCCAGTTTGCCTGTTAAACAATCAACAATAAATTTGTGTATTTATGGGGACAGCGAGCGGCACAAACCGCATCCCATGCAGCTGCTGCTGCCTGTACATACATAGCCTGTAACTGCATGAAGGTTTAAGCGTATTCCATGGCTTTTATTTTTTTCACTACGCAGTGAAGCAAAGACACTTGCAACCTGAGTTTTTGAGAGGAAGAACGAACACGAAAGCTTTCTTTCGTCCTTAATCCTTTGATCCCAACTCCACAGCCGTGGGAACGAGGAGAGGCGATCCCCTCTGAGCAGTGAGTGGGAAGCTGCGGGGAATCAGCAGAGGAGCTGGAGCATTAGGCCATGTTTGTGCTGGGGATTAAGTCACTTGTGGTCAGTCCCTGTGCAGCTGGGGGTACGGCCTGCAACGTGGCCCCTGTGGCAGTCGGGACATGCGGAGGTGCCCATGAGCCTGTTGGCAGTCCTGGTGGGTCCTGCACTCTGGGTTGGAGCGGTGAGGAGAGGCAAAGTTCAGAAAAGCAAGATCCTGAGACTGATGAAATCCATAACTTTGTGGGTGTAGCGATAGGCAAGGCTGAGTGGCCGGCGCACCGCGCAGGGCAGCTGCTGCTTCGTGTTCCCAAGGTCCTAAAGGAGACAACAATCAGCAGATAGGGAAGGAAAGGGGGAAAATGCCTACATTGCTGCAGTGATCTGTCTGTGTAAACATTTCAAACATCTGTCTGCATTTGGAAATATCCTGGGTTGCTGTGCTCTGAAAGTATTTAGGCTTTTTCCAAAGGTGATTTTATTGTCAACTACTATTACGGCAGATTTATTTTTTTTCTAGGAGGCACATGGTTAACATCTTTCTGTGATTCTAAATATAAACTTGCTTCCCAGTAGTATTATCCAGGTCTCATTCCTCCTCGATTTCTCTATCCTTCCCTTCTCCCCTCTTTCTCCTTCTGTCACCGTCTGTGTGCATTTGACGAGGCTCTGAGTTGCAACTGGACGTGATGGGATGGATTCCTTTTGTGATCTGCCCTGAGTTATACCAAAACTTTCTGTGAAGTTTTACTTTCGTGGAGTGCTATATAGCAACTTTTTATGCGTCTAAGAAATGGAAACATTTTGTCTCATATAAAAAAAAAAAAAAAAAGAAAAAAAAGAAATATTTTTATACTGTGCTCCATTCACAGACCACATCAGAGGTATTCTAAGAATAGAATAGATCAAATATATTTTATGGAAATATAATGAGAAAAGGATGTGTTCCCAAAACTCACTCTGAACAAAGGAATGCAACATAGTCAGGAATACTTTAATGCGCCTAACAATTTTCTCATGTGAAAGGCTGAAGGAACAGTCTTGGTTTGAAGAAATCTTCCAATTCTCCCCAGGCACCCTGAACTTGAAATCAGAACTAGGAAAGCTATATATTACAAAAAAGAAAATGTATGGAAAAAGTGACTGAGGGCATTAACCATAAAAGACGTTTTGAAAAGAAAAATAACATCAATATGAAACATTTTGTCATGTTTCATTTCATTGATCATATATTTATTTTATGTGCTCTGGAGCGCTGAAGCTTAGATGTAACTACATTTCAGGAGCCTCATATTAGACCTGTCATTCTCTTTGTGGGGAAAACTAAATAGTGAGGCAAAAATAAAATAGGTTGCAATTATTAGATTTGGGTTGGATTCCATCAGATTGTGCTTAGGAACTTCAAAAACTGAAGTCAGAAAATGAGACATAACATTAACAGCTATTAAAGACGCTGCCTGTGTGACAGATAGAGAAGTAGGAGGTACACCTACAACGTTAAATAATGCATCTTTTTCACAGTAATGCAATATGTTCACCTTAAATAGGCTCATAATTAAAACTGCCAGTGTTGATTAGATCAACCACGTAGGAAAGATGCATTTGTATTAGTTCTAATTAAATCTGTTTTAAACAAGTTGAAGTTAGAGATTTTATTTATTTATTTATTCTAACTCCCTGATCCAATGGCGTTTGGGTTGGGTTGTGTTATTCAGTTCCCAGCTAGTACAGATTTGTTTGAAAGGCAGATCTATAGTTCTAGGCTACTTCTGCTGCAGGTCTGGACATCTTTTCTATTCAAAACCTGCAACAAGTTGAAATACGTTGTTTAGGGGATCTCAATGGATAGGATCTGACTGCTCATTGTCTGGAATTGTTTTTAGCACTGGTAAAGAAAATAAAAATATCATAATCAGAGCTCTTTAGTAATTTGTCTTAATGTATTTTCTAGTAAATACAAGGCTGGCTTCCAAGCTGGTAGCAAAATGGGAAGGGCTGAGGCCGGTGAGCACTGGCAGCCCCTCATGCTGTTCTCTGCTTTCCCTGTGCTGGGTGCTGCTTCTCACCACACATCTTTGAAAGGTGCTGGTAGGAAGCCCAGCGAGATGCACTGTGTTTTCAGAACTCCCCGTTTAAGTCTGACACCCTTCTGAAACTGAAAGTTATATTTCTCTGGAATTTGACAGAGGGAGGCTTTGGACCTAAGTGGATGCTTTCCAATATATCATGCGGTGCAAGCCACCGATGCTAATCATCCCCACTGTGTCAGTAATGTATGCAATGGCATTTTGTGCACTTCAGGTCTCTGAGCAAGCTTTCGAGGATGTAACTCCAGGGGGATAGCATCAACCTCTCAGCTCCCCAGTTGCAGAGCAGAGTGCAGGTGCCAAGTGACAAGAAAATGGTCAAGGCTTCTTGCTCCTCCTACCTCTTGTGGTCCCTACAGCTTCAGGGGGGCAAATGCCAGGTCTGCCTGGCAGGCAGGATGGGGAAATGATGTGGTGAGATGCTGGCAGCTTGTGGCCTTTGGGTGCCAAGCTTCTTTGTGAAGTAACCTGAGCACATGGGGAAATCAGGAACTGTGAGTGCTGTGTTTCGGCTTGTAACAGAACGGGAAAAAATAAGTTGTGCTATGTTTTCATATTGATTTTCCTTCTCTGTGGTGCAACATTTTCAATTTAAATGGCAGAAGGCTGAGGCTCAGAATGGGAAATAATGTTCTGAGCTACACAACTGGGAAAAGAGCCCGATTTTCTGATTTTGTGTCCACATTATCCAATTAAATGTTGTCACTGTCCTGCGATTTCATGTCCAGCGCAGTATTGCTTCCACAGAAGAGCTAATTATTGAGTAAGATAAGTACAAAAAAAGTGCCCATATTTAATTAACAACATTATATAGTATATCCAGGAAGAAGATTTTTTTTTCCTCCTAAAATTGTTTTAATTAACATGAAAGAAAAGCTTCTGCTGACTTTTTATTGTTGCAAGATATAGAGAAAATTATTTCATGCTAACATTGGACTATATTTAGCTTCCATCTCACTATCTACAGAAGAAAAATTGAAAATTAGTGTGTTAGATTGTATTGCTCCTTTTTATCTTATAAGGGCTTCCTTCAAGTGCCATTAAATAATGATATAATCTTGAGAATATTAGTTAACAGATTATAAATATTTAATTTTTGTTGTTTGGTTTTGCGTTTTGTCCTCTCTGTGTTTCTTAACGGAGGAATAAATCTCCCACCTTCCAGAAACCTGATATTTTGGACCAGTTCCCTCCCTGAACAGGTTGTACGCTGCCCTTTTCAAAATCAAGCTATCAGAAGATGCCCTTCAGCAGAAGTGTTAAGAGGACTTGGTGAGCTTAACATGTTTCGCCTGCTTAATTTAATTTGAAAAAATTCAACCAGAAAATGAAGTTATTAACAGGTTGGTACACTCAGAGATAAGATGATGTCACAGGGAAGCAGTCAAGTGGGTTGCTTGTCAAAATATAAAATATGTATCTGTCAGAATCAAATGATAGATAAGCTATGGCTGGGTGTAGGAAGCAGTGAAAATAGTGTGCTAAAAATTGAAACAGAATCCCACCAGTCTGGAGACAAGCTTTTAGTAACTACTGTGGTGATCAGAAATAACAATTCTGGGGACATGAACTGCACTGCTTAAGCACTGCATGTGTGATTTCTTGGCACCCACAGCCAGAATCATGTACATCAGCACTAGGTCTCAAACAAGAGAGACCTTGGAAATGTGGCTCCTCCATCTCATGGGTTTGAAACTGGGACATCCTGCTAGCTTGGCTATTCCAAAATAAGGATTAGCGAATCTGGGTAACCTTAATGTCACCAAGTCTGCAAATAGAGTCTGACTAGTTGATGTGAGGAACCTTTCTTTGGGCTGAACCTCTCTAACACAAACTCTCCTGTGCATTTTCTAGGAACATGTATCTGTCATACAGGTCACAGGGCTCTTCCTGCCTTCTGGCTTGCTGTATAAAATAGCTGGCACTAAAAGTTAAAAGTTAATAAAGTCAGGAATTCTAAATGGCAGCTTGAATTCTTGCATGTGCAAAATAGAATAGACACTTAGCACAGAATGCAATCAAATTCCCCAAAACTGCAATGGCCAAGTGAGAGAAATGCCATAATAATACATTTTGGAATTGTATTATCATTGAATTTTTGGAAAATTATCCCACGTATGTGGAACTGTATTCACTGCAAGTTGCAAAACTGAGCCTTAAGACTAGAAACTCCTGGAGACAAGTCACAAGATCTGTATGCTTGGGGTCTTCCAAAATGTGGGGTTTCAGAGTGACTGGGAGCTCTCAGGACTAATAGAATACAAGTAATGGAAGTGCTAAATAAAAATGCTGCTTTTACAGTTAAAGATCCAAAGGGACTATTCTGACCTTTTGTTCTATAGGCTGTAGGGTCCAGTAACACAGACATGAGATTTCTAATTTGCGATTCAATTTATATCATTTAAAGCTTCAACTCAAATACTCCTCCTCAGGAAAAAATTGATTTTAATATGTTATTAATTTCTTCAGTATTTGAACTATTTCTCATTAAAATTTCTTTAGCTCTTAACTTCCAACCTTAGGATTTTGTTTATTCTTGATGAGAAGTTCTCATATTAGATTCCTTCTCTTTTATAAATGAAGCAGATGGAGTTTAAATCTGCAAGGCTTGTTCTTAATATTTTTTTTTTTTCAAAGTCAGTTCCAGTTTTGTTTTTTGTTGTTGGGTTTTTGTTTTTTCCATACTTTTTACTCTGTGAATTCAAGAACTGGAGCTCTTTTTTTCTTTTTTTTCTTCCCATAATGACTTCCCCAGTGCTCTGCACAAAGGTGACAGCAATTCTCGGCTGCTTCATGCTGTTCTCCATTTTATGTCCTCATACATAACACGCACCCTTCGGAACTTCATGCTGCTGTGCTTACTCTATTTTATGCTAATTTTTCCTTCAGCAATAGTTTCAAGAGTTATGTAGAATTATACACGCTGCTGTCACACGTAACTTTATGAGATCACAGATACCTACCACCTTCTAAAGATGAACATATCATCTTTTTTGGGGGGGGAGGCTAAAATTTGATCACAAATTTCCCAGCATGAGGAACTTGGGATTGGGTTGTGTAATGATGATGCTCTTGTAGTTTAAACAAAAAAGAAAAAGGGTACGTAGGAGATGACTAGTCTTCATGTGGCATGCTTTTTTCCTAAGCTGAGAACTTAAAAAACAAAACAAAACAAAAACAGCCAACAATCCAATGACACGTTTGGTCTGAACAACTATTTACTGCACATGTTATATATAAGTGGGTTTGCTACACGAGTCATGTGTCTTAATTAGGTAATTTACATTGTGTTATCCAATGAAGATGTTTGTATTTTATTTGGGTGCACATTAGAAGTTTCAAGGCAAACATTTTAATCCTCTGTTTCCAGAGATCAGTGCATGGATGCAGAATAACAAGTACAAATATATCCCATGTGTTAGTACAACTACCTTCTATGTTGTGTTCCCTGGAAAGTCAGTAATATTGTATGCACACAACACAGGTGAAGATATGTTGTATATTTTTAATAGAACTTTTCCCTTTTAAATTCTCTTATCAGAAGTAGATGTATTAGCTTTACCCACTTTTAATGCATAAACATAGGTTTTATGGTGAATATATCCCAAACGAGGCAAGTTCAGGCTTTCACTCTGTTATCTCAGGCAATTTGGCTCTCTTTGAGCTGTGATGTTTCAGAGGTGCAATGGCAACTTGACCTTGAGATCTCCTGGCCTTTCTCCCATTTTCCTACAAAACTTTGATATTTCCTAAGTGACTGTTTTTTTTCCTTGTACTGATCTGATACTGTTCACTGAGAAACTGAATCTAGTTATTGCTGCTTGTGCTAATTGAGATTTCTCAGTTTTTCTTCCTCCTTGTCATTAAGCTGGATTTAAGCTTCACATACCCTTGCAATTACTTTGAAATTTGAAGTCTCCTTGCAACTACTTTCAGAAATCTGAAAGCTAAATGATTCCCAAGTTTAAAATATGATGTTCCCTAGTTGAAAGGAAAAAGCAATATTGTTATATTTGTATTCTGATGAAATTTATTATGTACAATATAATTTGTGTCTCCATAACAATCTACTCTTCTTCAATTAGGGATTAAGCCAGATACTACACAGATCTGGAGAAAATAAAGTAATTTTTCTTTTTTTATTTTTTCTTTCATTGAGAATACAGACAGAATTTGAAACGTGTGTCACTGGCAGTAAAATACAAGCTTACAGAGTTTCTCTTCTGTTTATTGTAAATCAACTACAGAACAGCAACCCATGGCATTAGTCCAGGAAACCGAGATTATGAAGTTAGGAAGCAGAAAGATGAACAGAAAATTATGTTTATAAATCTTAACTAACATCTTCCTCTCTGTGCGGTGAGAACCTGATTCAGCTCTCTTTGAAGTCAATGGTAAGACTCCCACCAACTTTCAGCTGGAGTTGGCTCACTCCCTTATTTCTTGCGACCATGTCTGTTTGGGGTAAAACGTGAAGGGATGCACACAGACATCTGTAACTAATGAGATCAGTCCAAGGTCCCTGGGCACGTGGGAAGCAAAGGTGAAGAAGTCACGTAGCACACCTCCTCAGACCTTCTTGCACACCCCTTTTTGTGGGAATGCAGTGGCGCTGGAAGTGGGTGCCATGTTGATGGCCATTTTATTGATGTGCTATGAGCCCTAACTGCTGTCCAGAGTTCCATTCCTCTGAACGGAGTTTGAAGTGTAGCTTGGGAGAAATCTGTTGTAATTTGCTCTCCCTGTTTCTGTATTTATAAGCCTACAATATTGTAACTTTTTACTGTGGGTGGACAAGCAGCATCCACTCATATCAAAGAAGATATAAGTACAGATAAATATAGCTTTATACATTCGTTTTTATGTAACTTATGCAAATGTATGTGTGGTAGTCACAGTCCTCAGGTTGGCAGCAGATAGCTGGCTTGGCCATCGGCGAAGCTTCCTTTGGTCACTCGAGTTACTGAATTATCTCGCTACCTTTCAGCAGAGCTTTGCATGCGTAATACATCTGTTTACTTGCTTAGGGCTGCAGCCTGATGTCCTGTGACAGCAGGAATGTTGATCTCCACCTTTGACATGAGAAGTCACTTTCCCCCTGTTACTTTACTGGTTGATCTGGGAAAGACTAATTTTACGTAGCACTTGCTGTTGAGTACTAACTGACCATCTTGTGTCTTTACACTTCAATTAAACTAGAGTATATTCCTGTTTTACAGCAACAAAATACATTTTTATATACAATATATTATATATATTATATAATTGTTATATGTTCAGTTGTTAAAATTAATATTCTTAACATTCAACCCCATATTAAACACACATAAATAAATTGATTCCTACTGCTTACTTATAGGTTTTAGTTTATTACTTGTAATAATTCTAATTAATGTTAGTATATAGCTTGTACTTTTGTTAATTCTTTCACCAGGAGATCTCAAAGCAGTCAACTAAACCACACCAAATCTTTGTCAAGTATGTCAGTATATCAAGTGTATGTTCTGGATGAATGTAGTAATGAGAAGTCCAAGCTTTGCGCTGATTCTCTTGCAGTATTTTAATACCAGCATAAAATAGGCTCCTGAAATCTTGACTCCTACTTCTACCCACTAAATTATGGATCCCTTTACTCCCAGTTCTGAATTTCAAGTAGTCTTTGAAAAAAATTTCATTCAGGAGTCTTCAAATATGTATAGCAATAATTATATCAATATTATTAATATGCACTACTAAAAGACACATATCTACATTTCCAAAGCTTTGATGTGCTTACAAAACTGAACTTTTAAATGCAAGCATATTTTTAAATCACACATGTGTTACAGAAATCTATTAAGACTCAGTCTAGCAAAGACCTGCGTATGCTTAGAGCAATGATTCATGCGCTCCTGCAGCTTGTCTCCTGGGAGCATTGAAGCTATCTGTTGGAATATACCAATTCATGATCTCAGAGATTGACTCCAAAACCAATTTTTTTTTTGTGTGCGTGTTTCCTTTGCTTTGTTAATTGTTTTTTGTTTGTTTTGATCTTCATTTTTCTTGTGAAAATTATTGTTAGGGTGCTATGATTGTGAGCTATACAATCCTAGAATGGTTTAGGTTGGAAAAGACCTTAAAGATCATCTACTTCCAACCATGATTCCGTGGGTATGGTTGCCATGTGTATTACCATGTGGTTTGCCATGTGGATTACCACCTGGAGAAGCTGTGAACTGCATTAATTGCTAGTAGACTGATACCAGCAAGGCTTTCAATTCTAAATGTAGCTATATATATATATAGTATTTTACTTTTCTTAAAAGTTACAGAGATCTCCCTCCCTACTGCTGTGCAGCAATGTGATGGCTAGTCATTCACTACATGAATTTCTTAGTTCCTGAAGTATTTCCATATCTCAAACTTGCTGCATACTTAAAACCGGAATACCATTAGTTATTCTTTTTTGTTCGTATATTTTAAGACTCTTACTTAGCTAGTTTAAACATAGTAAAATTGTGACCTTTATCTGACATTATTAGCTTGTATTTTGAACATTGTGCTTGTATTTTGAGGTTGCTTATAAGGAAAATCAAGATTTACTGATCTGACTGTAATTATGAGTATGTCCCATGTTTTAATGATTTTATTTTTGTTGGGAATTGCAGTATAGAAGAAGGTGCATGCTCAAGAGTTGTTATTTGACTGGGTTGCTGAAGACAGCAAGTCACTGACAGAGCAGCAGGAATTATCAGAAGATGAGGATCTGCCACCCTGTTTCTTTTGTGCTAACCACCAACAGCTGGAGACCAGGCCGAAGAGAGAGAAGAGAAGCACGTCTCAAGGAAGCATGTGCTTAAGCATGAAGATGAACAAAGCTTCCAGGGGAAAGGTAAAGTTTTTTGTTGCCTTTAGTTGAATTTTTACTATTAATACAATAGATTAAAAAAAAAAAAAAATCCCAATGCAAGACAAGTAGTTTTTACGTTATAGGCAGTTTTTTACCGAAGACTTGAACAGTGCAGCTAAGGAGTAACCTAGACAGGAGAGGATGTAGGGGGGAGGGGAGGGGGAATAAGAAATGTGGGGAAGATAAATGATTGTTCATTGGTTTTCAGACTTCATACAATGGCTTCAGACTCGAGATTCATTGGTTTCATGCTCTTTTCATCAAAAGTGCAAGGTAGGATACCACTGTAGAGTAACAAGTCCTGTTGTGATTAATGGCTCAAAATGGTGACAGGACAACGCCTATGCCTAGATAGCTAATATGGGTTCATATGTGGTTGGAAACTATTTGGTCTCCTACAGAAGATGAGTTTCCTGCTGCCATCTTTATTTCACCCATTCTTGCATCTGCTGAAACATCTGGTGGTGGCTGATGTTGGAGACATGACAGTAGACGTGCTAGAGAACCAATCTGGCTCAGGATGAGAGTTCTTGTGCTTCCCTGTGCTGCAGAGCGTTGGGGGATCTGGAAGTCTTTCATGCTCTGACCTTTAGCAAGTTGAAATGCTCAGAGCAGGGTTGTCATTGGGTAAATGGCATTTCCTGCTTAAAATTTCAGGAGCATATTTTTATTTTGTGTATTTCTAACTACTGATTAAAAGTTGGATCTTTCGTAAATGTGTACCTTAGGCCATCAAATTTAATATAAAAACCTACCTTTTTTTCCACACTGGCATGCTTTTGTAGAATGTAGCCACATGAGAAAAATTTTTGCTACAATTAT
This sequence comes from Lagopus muta, assembly GCF_023343835.1. Classification (NCBI taxonomy): domain Eukaryota; kingdom Metazoa; phylum Chordata; class Aves; order Galliformes; family Phasianidae; genus Lagopus; species Lagopus muta. The sequence goes on along the minus strand of NC_064440.1, from coordinate 3,171,337 downwards.
TTACTTGGACATACTAGTTAATTTTCTTCCAAATGAGGTACTTTGTTTTAGAAGTGGCACCTTCTGCAGAAGATAGCAACTTCACAGAGGAAAAAAAAAAAAAAAAAAAAAAAAAACCACCAGAAAACAACCACACACACAAGTTGGAAGGGCTTAGAATAAATTATTGCATGTCATTCTGTGGGAAAATCTTCCAGTACGAATGCTCGAATGCTGTGTTGCTCGCAACGCTAGTGCCAGATCCACTCAGCTCTGCTTTGCACTTCTGTCACCCTTATCACTCATGAGACGATACTCTTCTACTGTAAGTGCTACCCCCAGCGGCATGTATTCATTTATAGGACTTGCATACTTATGCTAAAGTCAGACACCCAAGAGGCACAGGAGGAATTGACAGTATAGGCAGATGCTTTCAGCAAAGAAACCAGCATGTTAAAAGAGCTTTAGCGTGGTTATTGTTTTGCCAGGCAAACCCATGTACTTGTCATCAAGGTGTTAGGGAGTATTTCAGCCTCATTGTACAAGCTGAATACAAGATCTGTAATCAAGAGTTACATCATTTGGTGAGACAAGACCTGGAGGAATACAGCAAAGGGAAATGTGTATAATTAGAACAGTTCAGTTGCAATGGAAAGGGGCTTTGATAGTGTTAGAAATGTAGCTGAAACGCATTATACCCATTGAACTGTCATCAGGTGTTAGATCGTAGATGTCAATGGGCTGGAGAGACCTCCATCCAGTGAAGGAGTGTGGGGTTCTCTCTTTGACCCTTCCCAAAGCTCAGAAAACCATCTACAAGAAACCCTCTGCCAAGCCACGAGGCCTCCTCACTGTTTGTGGACAGGCACCAAACTGGAGATTAAAAAAAGAGTCACTAAATAAAAACTTAATTTGAAAAAGGCAGTTTGTTTTGACAGTTGGTCAAAGAATGCTGAGAAATAAGAGCACAGGCAGTATCCCCCCTTCAAACTTCCCATAAAGGAAGAGCTTGATGTGGAGGCTGAGTCAGAAGTCAGGGAGAGGAAAGAGGCTCATAACCATGATGACAGGGAACCCGCTGCAGTTCATCGTGCATTAGGGACAATGTGCTTCCCATGGTGCTTTCCGCACTACCCCTGTTGCCAAAATCCTTCCTAGAAATTTCACTTAAAAAAAAAAAAAAAAAAAATCTCTTGACACCCAATCTGAGTATGTAACATCCAGCCTGCTTTATTTATATTTTTCACAAAATATTTATCACTACTGCCATAGCAATATCTAACCTAAAAAAAGAGATGAGGTTTCAATGCAATTTGACCTTCTCTAGACCCTGTCCAGAGCCATCTCTATTCTTACATGTGTATTATTGGCAAATGCTTTAAATTTTTGAGTTTGTAGAGGAAAATGTTCGACATCTCAGGGATTTTCGAGCCATGGAAGACTGCTTTCCACCCAGCACTAAATAGGTTGCCAGACAATACACCAGTTTTTAGGTGTTGAGTACGTTGTATCTATCCCTAGAACTTACTCTGCCGTGAGTTAATAACATTGCTCCTCATTGCCTTGTCACTGTTGTCTCTATTGTAAGTCAAAGCTGTCATCTGTGGCAGCATTTAAGTGGGCAGTTTCTGAAGGAGAAAAGGAGCTGGGTGCTTCCATGGGGCTGATGCTCCCCCAGGGTGATACTGGCAACCAGCAACTCTGGCATCCATGTTTTGGTCAAGGCTATGAATGGATCCCTAACTCCAGCAGAGCTCCCCAGGTGAGCAATTTGGAAAACAACTGATTTTATAATCATGTATAAATCATGCTTAGACATCTTTTAGCTGAGGCTGCTGGCTGAGCGCTGCTGGGTGCCGTGGAACGTGAGCAGCGCTATGAATATCAGGAATGCTAATAATGGGGTCCCATTTCTAACTCGGGAACAAGAGGTTCGTTGCGTGCACATAACTTCCATGGGCAAGCATTCCTCTTGTCTTGCTGCATGTGGGGTGTGGTTCTGCGTGAATAACCCCGGCTTTTTGAAAGAGGCCTGGAAGACAGTCAAATAATTGTTTCTTTGCCAATAACCGTAGCATGGGGAGATGCCGGGCTCAGGCTTTAATCCTGAAAATGACTCCAATGCAGTGAAGGAATCAAATATAGAGTGCAATTTGAGATGGAGGTCTTCATTGTTTTTTCTTTTTTTTTTTTTTAATTCTAAATAAATGGTTTAACTTATCTATCAGAATTATCTACGGAAACATTGGACAATTCATTGCAATGCTTGCTGTTAAGCAATTACTTGTCTCCAAGGTGTTTAATATGGAGCATTAAAGCCCACAGCATAGGTCGGGGGAAAGTATCAGAAGACTGCCTATACAAGCATCTGCATGTTTGATTTTTTTGCTCCAGATTCCTGTCTTCAGATACCTAAGAGGGCCACAGTTGTCATAAGCATGTCTTAAGTGGTTACTTCAGAATTGTCCTGGGATGGTATTGAGCCAATCCAACAGCTTTCTTGTATGAAATATGCGCAGCGGAAGAGGGAGAGAGGGAAGAGGAATGTGTGGCATTCCTCTGAGCCTTTCTGCTACAATTGTCCTGGTGGTACTGTTTCAGTGGGTGTAATCAAGAACAGCCTGTGGCTATGCTAAAGCACATGAAGCTCCTTTTCTGCCCCTGATATGGCACACGACTGCAGCCTGGCTGGTGAGGCTTGCAGCTACCAGCACCTCATGGTGCGCTCTTCTTCTGTAACCAACGCAAATTTGACGTGTTTGGGAATCTGCCCTTATATTTTAAAACTCCATGCAAATGTGGTAATAATAACTACACTGACATTTGCTTTTGCTTCTGTATAGTATGTCTTTAATATGATTACTACCCTTAACATTTAAGGGAAATTTGACAGTTATGTAATCCCTTCAACGTTTAAGTACAACAGGAATCTATTATTAAGTGCAGTGGCTGGAAATGGAGCACTTTTTTCATTCACACTATAAACAGTTATGTTGGATTAGTAATCCCGCTTGTCAGAGTTGTTCACTGTTTGATATTAATCAGTAGGTTTATGAAAGGTGCAATAGAAGGCAGAAACGAATGGTAAAGATGATGTAAACCTTGGTTCCATAAAACCAGCCTCTATCTAATACTTAGGTTTACAACGTCTGTTTCAGTGACCATTAGACTAAGGGGAAAGGAAGTACTGTGTTATGTAATGGCACCCCTGAATATCTTTTGTTAAACATATATTTAGTTTTTCACACTGTATGCCATAGCAGACTGATGAAAGCCAAGACTTTTGAGAACATTCTTAGATTGTTTTGCAAAGAGTATGTTTTTCAGACTGTTGCATAGATCGGCTGTGATACAACCTGGCAAAATGCTGATCAAATATTACATGACAAAATGAATAACATTTCCTTTTGTTGCTTATCCACAATTAAAATCATGCACATATCACTTCACCTGAATATTTCTATCTAATTTGTGGGTTTGTTATCTTCAAGCTACGTAATTAATTTCTGTATCTTGCAAACTGTGTAGCAGTGTAGGACTGTTTCAATTTTTTTTTTTTAACACTTCAGAATCCCTTCCTACATGTTCATGCAGCATGCACAGAAGAGCCAAGTCCTTTGGTTGCAAATGTCATCTTGTGAGATCTTTAGATGATCAAAGTGAAAATGACACCAGTGTAGCACAGGATGCCTTGAAACAGTGAATATTAAATTATCATGATTGGTTAATGAACATGCATGATTAATGAAACAAAACATAGGCATATAATAAAGGCTTTTCTTGTAACTGTCAGTCATTCTTCTTGTCCAAATGCTTCCAGATACATCCCCTACACACCTAACTTAATCGCTGACACATATCTGTATGTGTATAATAATATACGGTAGTGAAATCAAATTGTAGTGTATGACCTCTCCATCAAAAGTGAAATTAAACTTTAATAACGTGCTTCTCTGCCTAGGCCTGTTTTGAGGTGAGATTTTTCCCCTTTTTGAAAATCCTGCTCTTTACAGTTCTGTTTTGTGTCTAACGCAATCTTCATTGAACAGCACTAATCTTTGTCAAGCTATGTGTATCTTTCACCGATCACTTTTAATGCAACATGGCATTAGTTTCTTTTTTTAATTCTCATGTCTAAATTTAGAGTTTACTTGGGGAAGGATCAAAGGTGTCAAAAATCTTCATCACTGCCTCGTTATCAATCACTGCGATATTTTTGGAGAAGTCATTTGATTTGCATCGTCGGACCTCCTACCTAGCATCACAGAAGGCTGTGCATCAATAAAATTAACTTTTGTCACTCAAACCAAATTGGGCTGAGGCAATCCTGCCAATGTATAACGCAAGGAGAGCGGCTGATCCCAGAAGCATTCAAACTCTCTTTGGAATGGCAGAATAATTTAATTAATCAGCTTCTGGGTAATTTCCCAGAGCTGTCCATATGTCTCAGACAAAACTCAATGAGAAGAAAATAGATCACACCTACTACATCCAATAAAAGGAGAAGGCTGTGATCAAACCAGATACATAAAGTGGTAGTTATGGGTAGATTGGACTGCTTGCACTGTCCTAGAACATCTCCCTTCATGGGGGCAAGCTGAGAGAGCTGGTGCTGTTCAACCTGGAGAAGACTCTGGAGAGACCTCATAGTGGCCTTTCAGTATCTAAAGGGGAACTATGAAAAGAGGACTCTCTAGAAGAGTCTTTTTTAAGAGGAGAGGGCAAAGTGAAATGGTTTCAAACTAAAAGGGAAAATCTGGATTGTGTATAGGAAAGGTTTTTGGAGTAAGGGTGGTGAGGCACTGGCACAGGTTGCCCAGAGAGGTGGTGGATGCCCCATTCATGGAGACATTCAAGGTCAGACTGGACAGGGTTTGGAGCACCCTGATTGAGCTGAAGTGTCCCTGTTTGTTGCAGAGGGCTCAGACTAGATAACTGTTAACGGTCCCTTCCAACTCAGATGATTCTGTGACACAGAACAGTGCTCAGCTGCTCCTCACCTGTTAAGCCTGGGGGAGGGAGCTGTGATTTAGCATGCTGTGGCTTTGTACTCGGTTCCCTGTTGATCTGGAGGAAGTTGCTCCAGCTCTTCCCAGAGTACTGCGTACCTCTCATCTTCTGCCAGCTCTGTTCCACAGAGCAGGTCCTTGCGGTGGGATCACCACCCTCATTGCAACATCTGGAGATCTGCTCCACTGCATGGAGTGCCTGGGGCTCACATCCCAGGGCATTGAGGTGCTGAACAGACAAAAAGAACCTTTTCATAGCCTGCCTACAATCTGTGTTTGCTCGAGGTTGTGTTAGCGAGAGTCAGGAGATTTGAACATATCAAGAAACTAAAGACAAAGCAGAGTTTTTGGAGGCCCTTTAGCAAAAAAAAGCATTTCTGCTAAGTTTTAGCAACCCTGGAGCGCTTTTCTTAGTTTCAGAATGGAAGTGATGGATTTGTTCTTCAGTATCTCCTTATTTTTTATAACTCTCAGCTCATTCAGTTGCCACTCTTTTTCCTCCTCTTCTACACTTGTTTCAAGTGCTCAATTCCATACTGTTTTTATATATGATATAATCTGCTCAGGACAGCTACTTGGTTGTGTACTTGACAGTCTTTCTTCTGCCCATGGAACCACCAATAGCCCAAGGACATAGCCCACATCCATGTTTAGTGAAAGATTTTATTATTTTCTGAATACTTCATGAAGGATGGTAGGGTTTTTGTGAGCTTTGAGAAGGGAATTTTGTTCATTTCTTGGAACTCAAGCAGTTCCGTAGCTGCATTTTGCCGCAAGAGTTATCCAGTTGTTTTTTTTTTTTCTTCTTTCCTCGCTGGTGAATATAATACTACAAAGTCCTCAAAGCACTGAAGAAACTACTGAGCTTTTTATCCTCTCAAGAAAAGGTAGCAATTTATGGAGAGACTGCAGAAAGGCAGGATTAGGGGATTTTAGAAAATATAAACGTATTCCTTTTTGAATTGCATAGGCCTTTCTGAAGATATCAGTCCCAAGGAAAATGTGTGACTGTGGAATAAATGGATGCAAAGTTAAAATTGGAGTTTGGACGAAATCGCTACTTGAGCACTCTAATGTGCGTGGGGATGGATGCTGTCAAATCTCTGGCTTTCTTAGATGACTGTTTCGGTATTGTCTGTGATACAAATATTTAGACTTTGATCTACTTGTAAAGCCATCGAGGTTTTGAAAATTTTCATAGTATTTCCCCATTTCCTGAGCCAAGGAATGGATTTTTTCCAAAGCCTAAGTCAGCTTGTTTCATCTCAGAGAAAATAACGTTATTTCAGTCTACCTGGTGAGACCGCTGGAATATGTGCATTTCTATGTGAGTACACATCAAAGGCTCAGTTTTCTGCAAACATTTCTTAAAGAAAAAGAAATCTAAAATGACAAAAGATCTTCATGTAATACATGAATTGTCTTTTGTTATAATATTACACAAATTTCAATTAACAAGAAAGACCGTCCGCACATTTTAATTCGAATGAAATGTTATTGAATTTTATCAATTTAATGGTATAGGACATGAAAGGAAATGGTCTTAAAAATATCAGCGGAACACTAACTGGCAATAATGTTAATTGGCTTCTCTGTGCTCCCATACTACTGTGGATGCTTGGATAAGTCAGTTGGAAAGAAAAAGATAAACATGTATGACTGTGCTGGGTGAGAAATTGTTTCAAGAGACCGAACTATTTCATGGCAAGAACTGAGCCAAAATATTAAGAATTACAACATTTTATAAACCAGCCATCATCCTTTCAGTGTTTGAGACAATCAAACTTTAGCTTGACACCAAAAAAGAAATTGTTATGTTTTCAACTTTTTGGAGTTTTGAGATGGCTTGTTAAATTAAGTGCAAGAAGAAAAATGGATACATCCAACAATTTTTTAAACCTTGAAAACAAACTTTCAAAGAATCCTGGCAGAATCAGCCATTCTCCTATTAAAAAGAAAAGTGTAATGGCAATTAAAAGATCCTTTTGGTTTTTATCTTCTCAATCCCAATACTTTACCATAAAAAATATATCCCATATATTAATTATTATTCATTCCAAATATAAATGCTATTTCAGTTGAGGCTGTCTTTATATACTTCTCATTAGGAATTCAGCAGGTAGTGGTATTTTTGTTTTTAGGGAATAACATGATTCAGGTAATCTTCTTTCTGTTCATTATCAGCCTTTTATGTGCCACTGTCCTGGCATAGTTCATTATTGTATAATACTGGGCTGTGCTTTACTTCTACTTCAACCTCCAGCCAAACTCCTAAGTTGAATTAGTGGTCTCATCTTAAAACATGTTTTACTGTTGAAAGTAAATGAACTGTGAAAGCCCTAACCTAGGAAGCAGTAATTATCAATGTGAGAGAAACCTATCAAAGCATGTTCAACAGAAAGGGCAAAGCCAACCAGTTCTTTGGAAGAGTCACTCCTTCAAAACACAAGATCAGTAGTTATTCACATTTGTGTACTATACTTCTTCAATTTTTTTCTTTGTGACTGATTCTCCATTGCTTCTCAGAAAGACAACTGTAGGATTGCCTAATTTCTGTTTCTTCAAGGTTAAGAATATTGATAGGTATCAGTTCACGGCATATTTATTCAAAGGTTGGAAAGTACACCAAACTATTGTCTATTGTAGATTTTATTTTAGAATCAAACTAAACATGAAGAAACGATAATCCCGGTGTAATGTAGGAATCTAATTAAGACTAATGAGGCACCATTAAATTTAATGTATGATGCATTTTATATGCCTTACCATTAGAGCTGCAGCAAGCTGTTCATCGGAGCATCGAACTTTGGTGAATCAGCCCCTCCAGGCATTGTTAAGCAATCTGGGATCAGGCCTTCTTCTACCCATTAGATTGTGTCAGACTTGCAAAGATCTGAATGGAAATGGCAACTGAGGAGATGGGGAGAACAAGAACTTCTGACTGTCTTTGAGGTTTCTCAGAGTGTTGATAAACTAGGAAGGTAAATGCATGGCTGCATGCAGCACATTTGAAGAGGTATAAGGCTAAGAGAAAAGCAAGAGCATAATGTGTGCCTGACTGTTTTATAGGTACATCTAGGAATGGGGATGCAAAATGGCTGAGATTTATGTGATGCAACATATCAAGGAGAGGTCACGGTGATCTTACTAGTGATGGATGTCTTTGAGGTGAACTGTATCAGAGTTTGCACTAATGGTCAGGAAATTATGCATGGCACCATGAAGTTAAAGATACGTATGAATGAAGAGAGAGTTAAAGAGTTCTCTGAATACAACCCCAAAAACTTCAACTCAATTATTTTCAGACAGGGAAAGGTGTGAATGGAGCTAATGGAACAAGTGTGGCAGCAAACACAAGGGATGGAGGAATATGAAGGGAGATGAAGTGTTCTGCGTGAGCTGAAGGAGGCTGATGTCAGTTATAGCTGGGACTGTGTGAAATGCTGCACACCATCCTCATTAAGTAGCCACAGCTTTTGTAAGAGCTTAAGCCTCACAGCCAGAAGCAAGCATCCAGATCCTTCTGGCTACAAAGGAGAAACTGGAGAGATTTAGGACAATGTGATTGTTATAAAGTGGAACAGAGAAGAAATAAAAATCATCCTCTCAATCGTGGGCCAAAGCAGTACCAAAGGGGAGAACATGAAGAAGGTGCCGAGGAGTGATAGTCATGGAGAGCTTGTGGAGCCCAGTTCAGAAGATCACAGCTTACACTGGCATGGTGAAGGATGCACATGAGCTGCATAGGCTGAGTCGTGGCTGTGTGAGCTTGTAGGCTCTTGGTCAGCTGGTGGCTGCCAACTGCTGTCAGATGGAGCCAAGCGTGAGGAGGAGATGAGGTAAGGAGCAGTTGGTGGGTGTGGGGAGCAGGGGATAGAGAGAGCCAGTGTCAAAGTGCACTTCAGCCTTGCTGCTCCAGATGCTGAGTTTTAGCCTACTACATCCTGAAAATTCATTCCAGTTTATATTATTGTATGTGTTAGTGATAGCTTGAGTGGTTGAAACTTTGAAGTATTTCATCTACACATGAAATTGGAATTTTTTTTTTTTCCTGTGGAACATAGCCATGGAAACCAGTAGTCTGTGCTGGAAAATAGATGACTGGAAATGTTCCTCGGTGACTAACTTGCTACAAGATGTTATTATAAGTGCATACAAAGTTATGCTTTTAACAACAAACAAATGCTGTGTCCTAGTTTTGCATTAGAGATTGCTTCCTTGGCAGCAAAGCTGGTCTGAGGTAGGATCTAATGTTGGGATGGCTGGAAGTGGTGCTGCTAGGAGAGCAAAGGTATTCACTGAGCACATTTGAGCTGGGGGTGGGACATCAGAGAGAACTGTGAGAGCTCAGCAGGGTGCAAAAAGGCAAAGAAGACGGGAAGGAGTAGGGTGGGAGGCAACATGTTCACATCTGCTCGGGTACTGACCCAGCTCCCTTCTGTCAGGTGGGGGGTGGACAGGACTTCAATGCAAGCCTGACGCTGAGAGTTTTTACAGTCCCCTGGTGTGTGTGTAACACACTCAGACCACCCGCTTACCCCAACCCATGCTGCGGGAGAGGCAGAGAGAAAGCACATGTGAGGGGCTTGTTTTTCTATCCTATAAGTCTGTTCTTTCTTTTCCTGAGGGCGTATGCATGTGCCTACCTGTGTAAGTTGAATGCTGTTGGTGCTTGCTTTCTGTTCGGTCCTGAGCAGCAGGTAGATGGAGGATGCACGTAAACCATGAGCTGTACAGGTTTCTGGAAACAGCCAACTCGTGTGACTCTTCCATTCCTTCTCCCTTCGTGCTCTCATCCGTTCATAGAAAAATCAAAATGCAGGAGCGAGTTTTGATTTACTGTTAGTTCATGAATTTATTTCTGTGTTGCTGCCCCTTCGCTGACAGCCTCATCCAATGCTTCAGCTGGATAAATGTTTTGTTAATGACCAGTCCTCCTGTTTGAGGTAACAACATGCCCACATTTTGTAGCACATGTACTGGATTTGTTTTGTTTTTTTTTGTTTTCATCTTACCGTTAGGATTTTGTTTTTTCCTTGAACTCTCTACTCAGTGTTTACCATCTGGGTATATGGATTCCACTATATACTATGGTGCTCCCAGTGTGGGTTCCTTCAGCCAATGCTGTGAGCATTGGTCCCATGGGTATCACTTGTCTGCTGGGCTTTGTGACACCCACACTTGCTGCAGACGAAGCAAGCAGGGTAAGACATTTGGAAGTCTCCTAAAATCCTGCTACACAGTGTTTAGCCAAATTCAAGGGAAAGTGCAACAGAATAAGGTACGCCTACCTGCCTGTCCTGGTTGTGTGAGTGCTGTTTGGATGTAGGTCAAATTCCTTGAAGGTGGTAAACACCCTTTCTCTCTCAGATTCCTGCAGAAAATGGCTTTTCTTTCAAAAATAGAGCACTGCCCTCCTTTTCAGCCAGCGTCCTTCTGCTCTCCCTCTAAAACAACTGGTGCTGCCACAGCTTGGGATGCCTGTCTGATACGAAAGCACACACTGGAGTGGCTGATAGAAAACCACCCAGATGAGCCTTAGATAGCATTCATAAATTGTACATGGATCTGCTGGATGTCAGAAAGTGTTACTCACTGCGAACAGGTTGACCAAACTTCTTTCCCCACTGACAAACAATCATGGTGGTTTTTACATAAATAATCTCTGAATGAAGCAAATAGGTGGTTTGTGCCCCAAAGCATTGGGGGGTTCTCTCTGCAAGGCTGTGCTCAGCTTCAGCATGCAGCAAGCAGGCAGAGCCAAGGGCTGGTTTTAATCTGCTCCCTTAACCCTCTGTCTCCATAGGGACCCTCTCTTTGAAAAATTAAATCATGGGCGACGATCTGGGAGAGCCTGATACTTCCCAACTACTCAATAGGTAAATTGCCCTGTTAGGATTGCGATCTGTGCTCCTGTCCTCATTCTTCATATCTCACTTTAAAAAAAAAATAGAAAAATATCTTCCAGGGACTTTGAGTTAAGCAAAGGCACTTTAGAGTCTTTTTCTAATGTCATTCTGAAGTTAAAAAATAATTTGACTTCAAGGGAGATACGGCCCAATTTTTTAAAAACTTAATAGGATTAGTCATGGGAACTATATTTAGCAAAAGTTCAACTTTATCCATGTATTTTAATGTGGGAAAAGTGTGTCCTTTTCCCTCTGCTAATGTTTGATGTATTCCAGCCCTCCTGCGAGTGTGTTTGAGTATCTTAGGGGCTCTGGAGTGGAGGAGAACTTCCTCTCGGATTCTCTCTGTTTTCTTTCGTGAAAATGACATTCCTAAGCTGTTTCACTTTCTGACAGGAAATGGAGCCTTGCCAAAAATGATTAAAGTCCAAGAAAGCATAACAGTTCCAAAGCTGCAGCAGTTCTTTAGGAGTCCCGAGTTTGACATTGTGTCAAACAAATGTGAAATATTGTTTAATAAATTTGAATAATACAGGGAAAGGGAAAAATGGTTCTTGGCTTATAATGCTGGTGCTCTTTATTAAGTCTGTAAAGGACTGCCTAGCTCTAATAAATTGAAATATATACATAAATATACTTGTGCATGGATAACAGTTTAATATTGTAGTATATATTGAACCGCACACGCGCACCCCCCCACGTGCAGACATTGATTTATACACATGTAAGTCCATATATATTGATATGTACGTGTAGACCTGATCACAAGTTTGTCTATATTTATACACGGAATTACCTTTTGCAGGCAGCCCATGCGCTGTGTCATTTAAGCAATATCTTAAGTATTATTTATAAGGTGTGGCATGAAATTATGGTTTTATAAAAATAATCTTGTGCTAGATAAAACTTGCTAACGCTTTCTTGATGGGTTTTGATTCTTTGTTTGCCCAATGTCTGCAATCTGCAGCGTCTGCTGGTGCCGGCTCACAGCTAATTGAGTAACTCCAGCATTATGAGAGGGGCCGTGCATGGCTCACTAAAAGCAGTGAGAATTAGATGGCACCCCATAGCCTGCTTCTGCCACCTTTGCACGTGTAGAAACTCCTCCTGCCAGAAGGCCTACCAGTTTCTGCAGTCTGACAGTTCTCAGTATTGGTTTATTAGCACAGTAGCTCTGCTGGAACGAGCCAGATATTTCTGTGCTGTCAGCTCTAGGTGTTAAAAAGTTCTGTCAGGCTCCCATAGTCCTAAGGTTACTTTTCGGTTAGGAACCCACAAAATAGCTCCTACCCCCTCTGCATTAATAAGTTGGCCTAGTTTCCTTTGGCTTTTGATCCTGCTGGGTTCACTGAAATCACATTTTCAAGTTGTTCTCTGACCACAAGGCTGGGAATTTCCTTTTCTTTTTCTTTTTTTCCCCCCCTTTTTCTTTATTTTAAGGCAAAAGCTGAATTACATCATCACCAGATTCTGGGACTTTCAAAATGACTCCAATGACTCAAGAATCAGTAAAATCAGGGCAGTTGGCAACTTCACTAGAAAACGTGAAGAGTTGCTTTGTTGGTTCCTGCAAGGAAACCTCCACATTTTTCCCTTCTGTCAGATACATTGCTCCTCCAGCAAAATATATCAAATATTCAGGAACTTATAACAGAATAAAAATGTTACCGTGTCACTGTCTCGAAGACGAAACATTCTTTAAGTGAGATGCATTTCAAAGCGAAGCTATGGGAAAGGTTGCAATTTTTCACTGCTTGTACGGGACTGTGGTGCTATTTGTTTGAAAGGAGTCATTTTTTTTAATCAGTTTTCTAAACAGCATTGGAGATTTTTGCTTTAGCCAAGTGGAGCTGGGTTGGTACGTACGTCATTCAACCGGGACAGCGATTCGTGGCTACTTCTCAGCCAAGCTAAATTGATCAGACCAGTCAGTCAATGTCATTGAGCACTATTTGTCACTTCATAAGCAGCCACAATCTGCTGCTCTGTAAATGCAGAAGGACCGTTGAATAAATCACATCAAGCAGTGGGAGTAGATTGTATCCCTTCATCCATAATTGGTGTGCTCTTCTCTTGTCACTTTTGCTCGTTCCCCGCAATGCCAGCGCCGATTGACACTGACAAAGGAAGAGCAGCTGCTGTCAGAGGCGCTGGGTCTGTCTGCTGCTCCGCTTAGTAGTTATCTATCATCATTTTGTATTAACATCCCCCCAAAAACAGGCTTAGAACTTCTCTGTCTGGTCTGTTGATGACATATGGAGGGTCTCTGCTAGGCGATGGGAGGAAGAGGATTGCTGCGATAGGAGAGCTGGTTGCAGCCACTTACTGAAGCCGTCAGGGAAAGGAGTCTCTGCTGCTGTGTGGGCTGCTGCTAATTTTGCAGGGGAAAAAAACACGAGGGGAGCATGACGGTTTGTTGTAAACAGCCTTTCTAGAGATGCACGAATCTTTGTTCTCTGCTGGTGCTGGGTTGCTTTATGAACTATGCTTTCGTGAAGTGATTGCACGCTTATACAGTTACCAAAATAATTAGGGAAGAGGAATGTATTGAAGAGTATTAGTGACTGTTTAGCATGCACACACGCACCAAATAAACAGTAAATAGGTACAGCGTTTGGCAAAAAAAGCACCCAGGTTTACTAAGCAGAGAGATGACCTTTCCTTGTTGTGAGGGTGTGCCAGGCTACAAACTTTTTTCTTGGAGAAATGCTCCTTACCTCCTCCCAGGAATATGTGAGCTTGATCGGCTTGCTCGGCCCCAGCGTGGCAGCAGAATACCCATATCAAAACAGAAAGCTCACAGAGCAACATACCCTGTTTGCTTGTAAAAAGAGCGTGGCTGAATGTGTGATTGCTGGCATGGCTGAATGTGCCATTGCTGAGAGTACAACCCTGGGATATTGGGGCTCCAGCAAAACGGTCTGGATCCTTTATTTTTTGGAGGTGAAAAAGTCTTGAGTCTCTGTTTGCATACGTGTTAAGAAAGCCACTCATGCAGGGAAGTAGTGAAACACTTGTTTTTCAAGGTGCTCAGCATAAATGTCAAGTTCCTGGCAGGAGTCAGTGCTGGACCCAAGGGCAAGGAGCAATATCATATGCTTCCTGCAGTTTTTAGTCTGGGTTGCAAAATCTGAGTGAGGATGTCTCTTGACCCATGTACACAGATGATGAGCAATTTTCCTTTCTGTGCAGAAGAAATTGTCCTGAAAGCATGCCAGAGACCTTAGTAATAGGTAAGCAGTACCAACGATTTTATCTATAAAAGGCTTAAATCTGTTAATATTCATATAAATTCCGCCATAAGAACAACCAACGTTCAAAAGAAAATTCAAAGCGACTGATCATAAAAGTATTTCTCACTATATATAAGACTTTGACTTGTTTTTGAGTCAAAGTAATAGAAATGTTATGCTTAAAAACAAACCGTAAGACAAATGAACGTACAACATATTGCTGAACAGCATCCAGAGGAGGCAGCTTACATAGGAGTGCATTCACTGTCAACATCTGATACTGAAAAGGTCAATAGTTAATTAAATAATCCATCACCTTAGGATAGAGAGCAGTCCGCACTTCTGACAATCAATGACAGAAATATTAAAAGGTCAGAAAATGAGTTACTATATATTGTGTTTTCTTATTGTGCATTATAAAGATGTGGCTGGTGTTGGGAGGCGTGAAGATAGGTAGGAAGAAATATTAGCTGTTATCCAAATATTTTCTGAAATGCTCTTTTACCAGGCTTCTTTATGTGTTGGCTACTGGAACGATGGGCCTCAGAGATGTAATAAACTTCCACGTCCACTTAGAAAAACAATTTAGGAATAAACCACTTAATTTATCAGACACTTTGTTTAATAACCAGGGCACTTTTAGGAGCATCTTTCTCTTGTTTCTGTTGAGGTCATACTGGAATAAACTGAGTGAGTGCTTTGACACTCAGGTATGGTTTGGATAGGAAGTGTTATGTTGGAAACACAAGGCTGGAAAACCTTGTCCCAGAAACAGGGATCTTGAGTCCCATTTTCTGGACCCAATAATGAAGCCTCCACAACTGCTGTACCTGCCCTTGTGCATAGGCTGCTCCTTGCTTTGCACGTCTTGCACCTGGATCTGGGGTTATCCTTATGGATTACTACACTAGTCAAAATGTGGTGATGATTTTTCCTTGCGTTTTTCTAAACGAGCTGTAGTTTTCTTCTAGATTTCTGAATGGAAAATGTGCCTTATGTATGGGTGAAAGCAGGTTCCCACGACCAGCACACATTGGTGATGCTTTCCTACTTACTCATCTTCCATAGGTGTGCCACAGCATATACTTTCCCCCTTCTTCATTGCTGTACAGCGTGGAACAAATATGTATTTATTGCTCTGCGTTGCTGCTTGCCCTTTTTTTCTCTAGTCCATTCCTGGTACATAGCTACACCCTGCCTCAGTGTATGAAAGTCACCACGCTCAATTCTGGCAAGTGTTATATGATTATTTTATCTCTCGCTATAAAGCGTTTCAAAAGACTTTGTGTGAGAGGCAATATAAAAATAAATTGAATTGAACTATGGCTTCACCTTCCCACTTTTTAGTGCAGAAACCTTTAGAGCAAAAACTGCAATATAACGACAAAGGAGGAGATTAAGACTGTGTTAAGACCGTGTCAGGAAAGAGGTGATGCTGTATGACAGGTTCGACCCTTTGTGAGCAGTTTGGTTTTGCAAAGGGCTGTGTATTAATTAGATTTTAGGCATGTTCAAACTGGGAAAAAGCCTGTTTGTATTTTTAGTGGGAAGGTTATTTTAAGCCATGAGAAAGGTATTAGATACTATCTACCATGGTGTATTTGTATAAACAAAGGTCTACCTGATGATTGTGCAAACATCTGTTCTGCTCTTACCCAACATTGCACGGTTCATTAAAACTTACCCCACTGGCCCCTGAAAGGCCAATTCTGGAAGCACGTCGTCTTACTTACAGGATCCACAATTGAAATAATTTGTCTTCTAAAAGAAAATAATCTTAGCTTAGGGTAATAATGTTTTGGGTTTTTTTTTTTTTTTTTTTTTTTTTTTTTTTTTTTTTTTTCCTGCAGAAATATGATTTTATGTTTTACAATGCAGGCTCAATAAATTACATTAATAAATGACTCCTAGTTCACAAGAAGTGCTGTATTTTGACAATATCAGCCAACCTTTCCATTTGTTTAAGCAGGAAAAGTGGGGAGCCAAAATAAAGCTGTTACAGAAGAAATCTCAAGAATGTTTATGAAACTCTGCTCTAGCTACATTTATTAGGAGTTGAAGCATAGTCTTAATCTGTCATGCAGAATTCCAGGGGAGTGAGTAATTTCTAGAGCTTCTCTAAATGCCAGGAGTTAGTATTTTTTTTTCTGTAGCAATTTGTTTGTAAACATGGAGTGAATTGCATAGGTTGCAATGTGACAAAAAGGTATCAAGGATTTGTCATCTTCTGCTAGCAGCTGTTGGGCTTATTTTATAGCATCTCATGGGGTTTTTCAGATAAATGTACTGCTGATGACAAGTGAAGGCACCCTGAGGTTCTCTGATGGTGGGCACACACCAGGTTGAGCTGCAGTAAGCTGTTTGTTGGGGATTTAATCGCTGCACTCTCACCAAGGTGTTACCTGGAGAGTGCCCACATCAAGCAGGGAGATGGGATTCAATATCCCCTCTGACAGAGGTGCTTTGAGCATCGCTTTTTTGATGTAAAGAGTGCAAGGCTAGCTTCTTAGGGGTGACTTTTAAGAGAACAGCTCTGATGAATTTTGCTTGCCGAACTCCCTGGTGTTGCCAGAACATGGGATATTTGTTCTTCTCCTTCTCTTCTTATGGCATACTGTCTATCATGGTGGTGTCTGCTCTCTTATGTTCTGGTCTGAGATTGTGTCTATATAAATCCAGCACGACAGCGATGGACCTGCAGCTCAGCTGTTGCTGAGGAACTCATATCTGCTGTGTCTGCTTTGGAGTTAGTCTTGGACTGAGATTGGCATGATTCCATGGACTGGCTCCCTGTTACTGGTGGGACTGGCCACATTCTGTGGACTCTTCAAAATTAGGTGTACTTAGCATGTTTGCTGAAGATTCGTTCCATAATTACATGCTGTCATTCACTGGAGTCGGTAGAGCAGTGCACATCTCCAGAAGCATAACCATCACTTGTCTCAATCCCTAAGCTCAGCTGACCACTCCAGTGCTCCCAGAGGCCAAGTCAATTGTTGGAGATTTTGTTTGAGGCATGCACTGACTTGGGACAGACGTAAGCCTGCTTCCATGGGACTCTCTATCCTTTCAAAGGGTTTTTTTTTTTTTTTTTTTTTTGTTTTAATGGCTTTGGTTAATGTGGCAGTGACTGTTTGTCTTGAGTAGTACGTCAGTTCTCATGGTCTCCTGCTCACCGGATCGATTACACCATGTCAGACAAACAGAGCAAAAGTCATCTACGGGGAAAACCCACTCGTTTCTCACTGCATTCCCAACCATTTCAGAACCTCTGCCAGCACATGTTAACTCTGATAACATTTCAAGATACAGCTTTAATGAAATGAAGGTCTTGCTTGCAAGGCCATGTTGTCTGAAGTTCTTCCATTGCTCATTTAAATCCAATATAATTAGTACAACTACAGACTTTGTTGTTATACTTGCTGAAGTATAATGGCTGCTATTATAGCAGCTTGCAAGAGCAAAGATATATGATATTGAACGATATGTCAAGGAAAAATAAACATGTTTCATTTCTTCATTAGATAATGTTTATTTATAGCACAATATATATCTACCTCCACTGTACCATTAAAGTTTTGACTGCTTTTTAACTATAAAATTTGATATTGTTGTGGCAGCTGCACTACTCAAATGATTGCTATAGTACAGCTGTTATCAAAGAGTAAGATTTATAGCTACACTACATGGTGTAAAGATATGTGCATATTTACTTTGTGTTTTACTACTTGCGTCCTATATTTTAATGACACAAGGTGAGATGAAATAGTGAAATAATAAACTCCTTTGGAGCTGCAAAAATGAATGGTCCGATTTGTTTAAAGTTTGATGTTTAATTTTCTATTGTGCTAGCAACACAAGCCTTTTCTTCTCTGCTGTTTTGCTTTACTTAGGCATAGTTTACACATTAGTGGTGATCTTAGTTCTTTATTCTGTTTTTACTTTTCAGAGAAGTCTTTTGAACTGAAGGGAAAACGGCATTCTTGATTAAACATATCAAGCAATGCTATATTCTAGGTGAAAACTGATGTTTTGGCCTTTGGCTAGATTGTTAGGCTGCATGGGCAATCTTCTAGAAAGAATATTGAAAGAGTGAGTGTAAAGGGCACTTAGATCCACTTTTACATGGCTAATGTTCTACATGGTCAGATTGGAACAGCCGCATGGAGTATGAAAACAAGTTCAGAAGATCTCAGCATGGGAAGGGATGGCAGAGTCCAGTTGGCTCACTGGGTGGATCCTGATCACCTGTAGAGAAGTTATGTGTAGCAAGTTCACTGCCAAGACCCAAAGTGAGCCTGTAAGACTGGTCTTTATAGGATGAAGGGTTTATGAGCATAAAGTATTTGTAGGGAGTTGCTTCTGGTTGCATTTTCAGTTTTGTCAGTGAGCAATGTCTTTTTGTCTGTCCTCCCTAGTTTTCCACTAATTAACATTAATTCAGCAAGAATTGTCTGATCAAATAGGCATAGAAACAGAACTAGGTTATTTGGTGAAGGCTAAGGAATATCAGCAGAAACATGTGACACAGATCAAGTGCACTATATCTGGTCTTGTGGATAAGAGGTGAATTTTAATCTCAAGTGTTCTCTGAAACTCCAAAATAATTTTTAAAAAAGAAAAAAAAAACAACAAAAGAAACAACCACCAAAAGGAGAAATTAAACTAAAGAGGAATGATATACTTTAGATTCTTAATTAATTGCTGCCATGTGCTTTTGTGGTCCATGCTGAGTATGGTTGTGTGCATGGTAAATTCAACCGTGCTGCATCTAGTTGTGGGTGGGTGAAAAAGAGGTTTCAGTTGCTCCTTATGATAATCTGGTAAAATGTATTCATTGATGGCTGCGTCAATCACACGTTTTGTTTCCTACCAAACTGTTGTGTGTCAAACTTTTTCTACGTATTTATTTTTGTTGCATCTCTTGTTTTGTTTGAAAGAGTAAACTGTTAACTGCAGCAACCTGCTAACGTTGAGCATGCTCCTGTCTTCTATTTCAGCTATTCAGATCAACTATGGCTATACCACGTCCATGTCTATCCATCGTACTTTCCAAATATTTTGATAAAATCAAAGAGAGCCATTGAGATAAAGTTTAAAGGGAAGAGCTTTCTGGTGAATAACTCGAAATTAACAGGCTCTTCCTGCTGTGCAAGGCAGTGACAAGCTGAAGATGGAGCTTGCACGTCGTAGGAGCAGAACGTAAGGATTCCGCCAGGTTTTAATGCAACATACCTGCTATTTTGACTTGGTAAGATGAGTAACTCATCATGTTATGGTACATTTTTGTTCTGTTAGCTCAATACACCATTTTCTGTCCCTACGTACTCACACGCTTTGAATGCTATGTAATAACGTTGTGAAAACAGGCCTTCTCATGAGGTCTCCTTTCCTTCCTGGATTTTCTCATGTCAGTCCAAGAATAGCCTTTTGTCTTGATATTTCAGTTTTTTGTTCTTGTTGTTTTTTGTTTTTTGTTGTCATTTTTTTTTAATGCACAGAACAAAAGGTTATGACAAAAAAAGGGAAAAAAAAAAAAAAAAACAACTTCATGTCTTAAAGATTTGGCTCAAGGTTTTGGTTGTAGTCTGAGAAAAGCTTCAGACTTCCTATTATTTCCTATTATTTTACCTATTCATCCCTACTGTGAACTTATTTTGCCCTAGAGTGGTAGCTTGTAGAATTTACTTAGGCGTTACTTCTTATCAAAACTTTGACCAACAGCTTGGTGATCACTGGAGTCCCTAAACACAGGGGAATATACAGGCCCAGTTAATATGCAAATCACTGCTAATTAGACAAACAAGCAACCAGTAAAGCAGATCTGGCAAGTGACTTGACATTAGGTAAAGTACATGTGATAATTAATAAACTGGAAATTTGGATGGCCATCAGAATGGAAAACATATTAGTTTAGCCATGCTTGATCAATAGCTACTGTCTTTGTGCATTTACGTTGAACAGCATACATTCACATACCTCTGATTCTAGCAGAAAGAAAAGTGCTGAATTACATATGCTCTGCTGATTTCAGTGGTAGGGACCATCTCCATGGCTATGGAGATCGATACTTTAGAAGAGTTTACCAAATAGTAATTTTCAGTGGTGTCACTGCCTTTTTTTTTGCTGCTTTTTTTTTTTTCTCTCCCTTCCTTCTGCCAGAGATCAGATTTTGCAATTACAAAGTAACCACATCCTAATCCTGCTAATCAGAAACATTTTTTCTGTTTTTTTTTTTTTTAGTTGTTGTGTATGTATTACTTTAATTCACTTTGTCGTAACTCTTTATTTATCAGAGATAAATGCCTAATAATATTCACCTCTCTTTTGGAGGGAACTTTTCCAGGGTCCAGACATTAACTGTAACTCTAATATTATAATAGTACAGAAATATTCTTAGAGTACATTATGTGTGTGACTTTTTGAGGTTCAGGAAACAGAAATGAAAACCAGTAGTTCTGCTATAAATACTTCTGCATCATCTGTTGAGTCCATTTCCCCCATTTGAAAATAAATAAATAAATGAGAAAGAGCAGTAAGAAAGATAGAAAATAAGTAGCAGAAAAACACGCTGAAATAACACACCCACTAAAATAATGAAGCCATAAACACAAGGAAAATGTGTGTTAAGGCTACAAAAATACTTTACCTCAGTTCCCTCGGGGCCAGTCTTTACAAGACACATGGCCCTTTTCATTTTATGAGACGAGCCCAAGACGCTAAGCTGTGTTTGCAAGGCTGGGCAATACTTTAAGAAAATATTGTAAGACTTTGCTATGCCTAGTCTATCCCAAGACCCTGAGCCTATATTAAAAAGGCCTTTTTAAGCAAATACTGGAGCGTATGCTTGACATGAAGTATATCTGTCACCCAGCTGATTATGCATGCTGGTCTGTTAGCTGATGTTATAGGGCTGATCCCTTAATATGGAACCATCCCAGAGCAGTCCTTTTTAAGAAATATTGAGTACTATGATTGTATGATTGTCCTGCTTTTCTTGAGATTGAACAAAACTGTATCTCAAATGGCTGCAATATGTTTATCTTTTCTTGGGTGTTATGTGGCCGTTCTGTGCTTTGCAAATACATTACTATACTCCAACAGATCTCCATCTTTCCCTGTAACATCTCTTTACTTCTTTATTTTATGCTAAGGAATAAAAATAAACTCATCTCTCACTCCCCCAAACTTGTGAGGTGATGCAGAAACATTTATAGAAGTAACACTGATTCTGGTTTGTGTCTGTTGAGGATAGGGTGATACATGATTAATTGCTGGACAAAGATAGCTCTGTCTTAATAATATTTATGCTATTGTCTTCGAGGTCTTAGGAGTACTTTCCAGTGCCAGATAAGTTAGTATTTCCTGTGACTGAAGTCAATGAAACTATTTGTGTGAGCAAGTACTGCTGATTACGAGCAGCAACTGTATATTTTAGTGGTTAGAGCCATATTTTGACCAGGAGTAGTCCAACATATCAGATTTTCAGCACGATGCCTTTGATTTCCAATCTTGTGGCCAGGTTTTTCACTCAGCTGAGCACCCAAAGGCACTCAGTGTGCTGCACACCCAGCTTTGTGCTGAAAAGGGAATGGGGGTCCTTGGGAAATCCAACCCTCCACAGGCTTCCAGTGGCCGTGCAAGTGGCAAGGATGGTTTGCAGCATGTGGAAGAAGCACGCATTTCTGTCTTTCACGATGGTGAAGGAGTGACTGCGTATGTGGGTGGCATTAAAAACAAAATTTGGTGTTTTTAGGCTGTGTCTTCTTCCTCGTATACCACATTAGATAGGATTTTAGCACTTATCTGATGAAGCAAATCTCACCATCTCTTTGAACAAAATGCTCCTTGAAACCATACAATGCCAGAATTGTGTCTGAAAACATGCAGAGGGGGTGGACGTGGCTTTGAAGGTGGTACAGCACTGATTTCACAAGACCTCAGTCTCTCCTCTGATGTGACAGATAGTATGTGTTGTACCAACCGCGTTGTGGTCCCCTGGTCCCACTTCCTTCTCCCCACTGAAAATGTTATCCCTTTTTGTGACCTAATGGCATGATTGTACCTTTTTGACTAATTCCCACTATGGTAGTGGCTCTGCAAAAACATTGCCTTTTGTTTTGCCCTTTTAATCACTTTCTAATGATAATGCAGCCAAGTCATTACTGTGTTGAATTGAAATAATTTTCCTTCATTATATTATGATCATGTAAAAAGAGGAGAAAAGCTTTCAGATTGTGGACTCTTACATTAGCGACAATACTGAATACGTACTATAACAAAAAAACATTTATAACCTCTTAAACTTACTTTTACTATATCTGATCTGGCATTTGCTGCCTATATGCTGGTGTCCATATGTGTGTGTTTTTAGATCAGTGTGCACGTATCATATGGAAAGAGGAAGTGGGCTGACCAACAAAATCCATCAGAAACAAATATGATACAGTACCAGTCTGCTTCAATGCTTTTCTCAGCGTCCAGAAGCCCTCTTCTTTCCATCATGGTTTCTAAGCCAGCTGAATTTTTCCAGAGCTCCATTCCCATCCTGAAAACAGACGAAAGAGGTGTGTAGAAGTACCCAGAAATATACTTTATAAAATCTGGTTTGAGAAATACTGATTTTTGCTTTTGCATTAATCAGCTTTCTCTAAACTTTTTTTTTTGTTGTTGTTGTTGTTCTGTTTTTGCATTCTTCTCTAAGGAAAGTGGGGCAGCAGGAGATCCACCCTAGAAATAGGCAAGTGTCCTTTTCAGAGCATAAGGAGGATTCTTTTTGAGGGCAGCAGTTAAGGTGATCCATTACTTGACACTGTAAAACGTTCTCAAAGAGCCATGTATCCAGCTTGTAAAGTTCATCAAGTTGTTCTTTGATATCGAAGGGGGAAAGGATTCACTGCCCCCTCCATGCTGTAGAGTTTCTGCCAGAGATGTTAGAAATACAACTTCTCTACTCCTGTAGCAAAACCTAGTGAAAATCCTGAGTTTCTGCTAAAGGGGAATAAAAATAATAAAAGAATAAGTCTCTCATCAAATAAATAGTTTTCTCTAACACATAGGTATTTATTTGCTTTTCTTTTAGGTTTGGTGTTTCTTCTAATTGATGTGACCACTCAAAGTAATTTGAGGAAAGAGAGAAAAAAAACAAAAGAAACATTTATCTCAGCTTAATCCACTTCTCAGTGGTCTGTAGCTTTCTTAACAGGTATCTGAAGATCATTTGGAGTCTTGATAATATTCAGTAGGTGCTGGAAGTACGAATCCATTAACAATATCTGTTCCAGTACAAATAAATTATTTCTGGTCATACAAAACTCCTAGAAGTTTCCTGAACGACAGACAAAAATCATAGCTACTCTCTTTACTTAATTTTTTTTTTTTTTTTTAAAAGAATGAATTATTTTTCTGCAAAAATTAACTTATAATTAAGCACTTTTTTTTTTAATATCTCATTCTCCTATTTCAAGTATATTGGTTTAGTTGGATGTAATTTAAAATAGACTGGCTTTGTTTTGCTGGAATGTTTGCATGTTCTCAGTCATATGAAGTGTTGAGAATGAAGCAAGGATGGCTTAATACATAGCATACATAGCAGGATACACCTTGACAGAGGTATTAATTCACTGCAGGTTTACTCCACATGGAATCTCTGTATTTTTATGACATGTACAGTTGGTTGTAATGCCACACTAGGTATCATGTACAACATCAAAGAGCTAAGTAAGTATAAAGGTATGCTGTATTTCTTCAGTTCATGTCAACAAAATCCCTTTCAACCTTGGATACCTCCTGCTTAAAAATCTTTAGCTATTGCTGCATTCTTGTTTGCAGCATTTCTGTCCAAAAATAATATTTGTAACAGGAAAATGGAATGATGGAATGCTTAGGCTATCTTTTTTTTTTTTTTTTTTAATTTTTGTTATAGTTTTAGAGTATTTAACTCTTAGCTGTCCTTGGAAAGCAGGTCTCCCAAATAAGTAATGTTTCAGAGCATAGCATCAGCTTTCCACTCAGCTACCTTATTATCATTTTTGTCTTAAATCAGCCTTCTTCCCCCACTAACCATGACATTTTCAACATATGAGAGAATATCTGACAGCATATTTGCTGAAGACTTTGGAGACAGTGATCCAGCTTCCCCCCCCCCCCCCCCCCCACAATAAGACAAAGGGAACAATTGTCCAACCTTTACTCCTGTTGATGGCTAGGTACTTGTCATTAGCTGGCAAAACATTTTAGGGAACTGGAAAAGATTTTGTTTGACAAAACAGTTTAAAATACTGGTCACAATTGAAACCAGCTGCTACAGATACTCGCTTTTGCAGTAGTGTAATTATTATAATCTTTAAACTTTCTGTAGTGCTGCTACTACGAAGGCAAATGACTTGCATGCGTTTATTTTCATACAGTGTGTCTGAAATGTGCCTATCTCTAAGGTGGACAGATGCCAATCAGTGCACAAGGTATTGTATAACATAGCTCGGGGCTTGAAAATGTTGTAGGATCCATGGTACCCTTGAAGAGCAAACAGGGCCTCAGCTTCTGATGTGTCACTCAACAGATATGATGTATATGACACATACGTTGCTTTATACCACTATATAATTTAGTGTGCTTATGCAAAGAAGTGCATGTGGGATCGATGGCATATGGTATATTAAGAAAGAGTAACACCAGATTTAAAAAAAAATAAATGTATTCATCCATTAAATGGTGTAAATTAAAGTAAGCTGTCAAAATGACAGCACAATAATGCCATCTTTGCAGTATCACATACTGCAGCATAGTTAAATCATATCACTTTTGTGGAAGAATTACAGATGAGATCCAAGAAAAAATTGCTTTTGAAATGCAATTCTTTGTTAGTTAAGAATCATCATTGCTAGCCAGAATCCCCTACAAACACGTAAAGCTCAAAGTAACCATAATAAATCATGATAATTTATATCACAGCTAATTCTAAGGCAGTAGCATCGGGGGTTACACTTCAGATACACTTCATATTACTCAAACCCTAATTATTTTCATTAAAATATAAAATTGCTTACAGCCGATTTACTTGAAACACACAGCGTTGCACATTTAGCCGTGTACACAACAGGGCCACGAGAGTTCAAAATAAGTAAAGTCAAGTGTTAAATAACAGCACTTGACTCATACTTTTTAATTGCGTATCTTTGTAGACACAATCAATGTACTTTTAATATTCCTCTTTAGCAAAACATTGAACTAGCTTTTTCAATCATCATCAAGTTGATTAAAAGTCAATGTCAAAATAAACTTGAGAAAATACTGCTAGGTGCTTGTAAATACAGTCTTTCTAATGGTTTGTGCGTGTCAAGAGGGCAAATTTAGTTTCAGGAGGAGAAAAGGAAATGCTTCAAGTTGGTGAGGAGGCAGGCAGTGGAAAGCTGAGGAGTTTGAATGTTTTCAAGTGTAATAATTTATAACACCACTCTCTCTCTCTAGTGCCTTTCTCTAACAATCTCAATGAGTTCTACAAACAGTAATTAATTATGGCCTCCAACACCTCTGTGAGGTAAATGCAGCTGTGTAGGATGCTCTTCAGTTGCTCCTGTGGAGGAGCAGCCTTACCAAGCCCTGATCTGGGGCATCGTGCAGTATACAGGGCTGCAGGAGGGCTGCACTCTTCATGGTTAGACTTGAAGAGGCTGCAGTGGATGTCAGACCTACGCCTAATGGTAATACGCTTGTGTTAGATTTATTGCTGGTTGTGTGGTTTTGCTGATTAAATGATCATTGTAACAGTTGAGATGCTAAGCTGAGAATGGTGCATTAGTGAGTTGGACATGCTTCCCCCATTGCCATTCTGGCAGTGTTTCTATTTTCTTTAATTGTTGTTGTTGTTGTTGAAGAGGTGAATGAAATTCACTGGCTGTAGATGGAATTGCTTGCTGTGGGACAGCACTCTTTCCTGAAGTTTCACCAAACTGGTGCAAGTCTGATCAGAATCCAGACCCAGCATACAGCAATGGAGACTACTTAATGTCTAAGCAGAGCTATCTTTGTCAAATCTAAAATCAGATGCAGTTACAAAATGTTACCCAAAGACATTTCCTGCAGGATCATTCCCTATTCCCTGCAGTGGATGGATTTTGCTTTGGGAGCAGATGAAAAATGGGGAATTAATGATGTCCTAACCTATTTACTGCAGCAGTTACCTGACAGCAGAGGATGAATTATCCTTAATTTGCCTTCAGCCTGGGACAATTCCAACCTTACAAAATGGAGCAGGAGTGAATTCTTGGTGTATTTTAATACTGAAGTCCTTTTTGCCTTATTTCCCATTAAGCAGCTCGGTTTGAATTGTTTCTCTGACTCCACTAATGGAGAAAATGAACACTTGAATCTTTAGCATGTATGTCCTCGTAAACGGGTGAATACTAGTGTTATAGCAACATTACAGCTCAGTCAACTAAGACTTGGAAATTTCATCTAAATCTCAGGGCTTAGTTTTTGTAATATAAACTTTATGACATCTGTCTGATGTCAACAGACAGCTATTTTCCTCACATTTCCCATGTCTGTTGTGCAACATTACAAGGAATGGAGAATGCCACTCAGCACTCTTCCTGGGAAATGAATGGAAAAGCACTCCTTAGGCTAGGAAGATCATGAAAGCTATCTGGTCTTGAGGGTGCTTTTTATGGTAGTGGAAAAAGGCAGGCATAAGTTTGCCCAATGAAAGAAGGGATTTGAACTCTAGCATTAAGGTGGGGGTGTTAGTTGGTATCACTGCTTACTGCCTAATCTACTGAATTGGAGTTGAAAATTGTGTGCTGTGACTGTGTGTGCCTGACCTAAGTATTGGTGGGACCAGTGCATGGTAGCTGCTGTGCACCAATCAAAGACAAGTTTGTGAAGGGCACAGACACCTCTGTGTATGGATTCAGTGATCCCTAAATCCAAATCTAATTCTCTGAATACCCTCATGAGTTTTATCTTTAATGAATTGCCTAAACAAGAGGTCTCCTGAAAGAACAAAGCGTAACTACTGGAATGGGCTGCCCAGTGAGGTGGTTGTGTCACCATCCCTGGAGGTGTTCAAGAAGCGTTTAGATGTTGCACTGAGGGACATGATTTAGTGGGGAGATATCGATGGCAAATGAACTAGATGATCTTGGAGGTCTTTTCCAACCTTGATGCTTCTATGATTCTAAACGTTTCATGTGCTTGGACATCCCTACTGTCTATACACATGATCAGCAAGTGAATGTTAAATACAAGATAAATACCCTTCTTACTATTTCTTTCCTTACTATTTGTTCCCCCTTAGCTTGTATTCTTCATTTTAGGTGGCAGTGGCCTTGCTGGAGACATCATAATCCTTCAGTCTGTGCTGATATACTCAATATATGAACGTTGGGCCCTGTGATGGATTGGGAACCTTTTTAGGCGCAAAAAAACATTTTGTCCTGTCACATGTCTGTAAAAAACGATGTGATAGACTGTCCTTTCCACCATTTGTTTTTTTTTGATTCTGCATGATGAGATACTAAAATAGAAGGAAGTAGTTAAAGGGCTGGAAAACAGTTCAATTATTTGAGATTGCATGAGATACCAGCAATCTCCACAGGAATGTAACTTTTTTAGTTCGAGTTGACATTTAAATTGCATTCTGTGCTCGAAAGAAAAGTCAGTGGGAGAAGAGGAATATCAAATGAAATAGTGGCACATGTGGTGAGTCACATTTGCTATTATTTTGCAAGTATTATAAAAATATATCAGATTTTATTGGAAT
Organism: Lagopus muta; assembly: GCF_023343835.1. Classification (NCBI taxonomy): domain Eukaryota; kingdom Metazoa; phylum Chordata; class Aves; order Galliformes; family Phasianidae; genus Lagopus; species Lagopus muta. The sequence continues at coordinate 3,143,445 of NC_064440.1, read as the reverse complement.
TGACTGAAAATTATTAAAAATTTGAGATAAAGTTTTTCTTTGCTAAGCTGTACCTTACAGATGGCACATCAGAGAAAATTCTCTTCTTGTTGAGAAATCAAAGCAGTTCAGGGAACACGGCAGCATCAATGTAATAATAGTTGACAGGTACGGTGGCTGTGAACAAACACCCATATCATGGTATCTGAGATGCCATATTTTCCATGCTAAAATTAAACTCTGAGATGTCTTTGACAATGCTGTGTTAGTTATGTGCCAATGTTCACTTTAGTTTGGCTTAATACTGCTTTATTTCCCTCTATAACAGGTCTTCTTCTAATCAAACTGGAGATGTTTAGCTAGAAACTCCTTTCCCTGTTATTTCAAAGGCAGCCCAAGCACAGCATCAGTGTCTGCTGAGGATAGTTTGGGCATGGATGGTAGAGGTGAGTCAAATGCAACTTGCAATAACTCTGTTGCTTGAACCAGGTGTTTGTGGTGGCTGCTATGCTCTTGATTTTCACTGCCTCAGATCTCAAACCCTGTTCTTATGCCTAACGGGACAATGGCCAAGAAGGATTAAGCTGGATGCATTTTGGACCAGAGGATTTTTATGTCTATAATTTGCAATTTCAGTATGAAGCCAAAGTGATAGTAAAGCTTGAGAAACTTGTAGCACAAAATGTTGAGGGAAAAAAGTAGAAATCAGCCTATAGTTACCTATGTAAAAGCCACATGCTTACATTGCTGCTTGCATATTGTATAATGTATTGCTTTTTTTACACACAATGGAATATATGATTCTGTGATTACAGAAAATATCACATGTCACATAAGTTCCCCTTCGAGTAAGGTAATTTACTCTATAATAATAAGCTAATGACTGTATTATTAGACAGTTTCATAGTTAATGCCTAGTTTTTTTCTCCATAATGCTGGAATCATAAGTCTATTCTGGCGACACACAGTCCCCTCACCTCCTGCAGGTCGTTTTCTTGGGGAATAATTTCATATCCTTAGCCTGACCCCCAAAATTAAAAAATACATATGTACAGAAACCACCAGATTTGCTCTATGGAGGATTCTGCTTGTAGACAGATTAAGGCATTTGTGGTTATGACTTGCCTGTCACTGTTAGGCTTCGCAGTGTGTTCAGAGTGATGGTAGAAGTGCTGTGGCCCTATATTTAAAACAGTAATTCTGAAAACAAAAAGAATGCTTCTTCCACCTCTGTTTCCTTTCTCTTGCCATGCTACTATGAGAGCAAAACCTACATTCCTTCTGTACGCTAGTGATAATTACATTCTCATAGCCTTAATGAAGCAGTTTATATAGAAACCTTAGCTCTCTGACAGTCAAGAACAAGCTGAAGCACATGCATGCAGATCAGAAAGCTTTGCTGCACGTGTATGAGAGCACAAGCAGTCTCTAGACTAATTTTTCTTAAAATTTACGTAAATTGTATCTTGCAGTGCACAGGAAACCTTGTAGCTGCTCTCTACTTGCAAATGTGAGAAGGAAGCCAAATTAGCATAGATAAAAGCAAACCTAAGAGATATGTATCTGTGTTGGTATGCAGCACAGCAGGGTCAGGGAAATCATTCAAAGGACTGGGCTTAGGTTCAGCACATTTGAAAAGTAAAACATTGAAGTCAGAGAGAATTAGAGGTAGAAGCAAGAGAAAGGGCAGCTGGAAGAAAATAGAAATACTGAATCAAGAACTAAACTTTTCAAGATTACTACTTCCAGTGAGGAGGAGTGTCGTGAGAGCATGGGGCGAAAAAAAAGCCTTGCTGATCCCTATTTATGGTGATATTAATCACGACCGTGTTATCTCCCAGAGCTGCCTCCTTCCCCAGTGCTTCTGCAAGTTTTCACTCTGTTTCTGTGCTGCATGAGGACCTTGTAGCACTGGTAGAATACATGTTTCCTCCCACAGCTGCAGCTATTGGTGTGGGGCTGAGCAAACGGCTGGGGCCACGCAACTTCAACTGATGCAGATGGTGCCTCTTGAGCATCATCTTGCAGAAAGCAAAATGTCAGTCCCAGGAGAAAACATTAAACATGGAGTAAGTTCCAAGAATGGCCCAAATATAATTCTTGTCTTTATTAGTGTCTTTTTCTCTGTGAACGTTGCTCCATTGTGGTGAAAATGGTAGCAAGCTGTATAACTTCTCAAAGATTTAGCAGGAAAAATCAAGCATTGGTGCTCAGGTGCAAAGAAGCTGCCAGATTCAAACTTCATTCGGGACGATGAGATTCCTTCCATTGACTGAAATGAATTTTGGATCAAACATTTGGAAACAGGCTGAAATGTAGCACAATGTAGTGGAGAAATGTCAAGTTTGATTGCTGCTGGAAACATAAGAAAGCAGTGCTGCTGGTCTAGGGGCTGAGGCAGAAGCAGGGGAGATTAGCATGGAGATGACAAGCTGCTCTGGCTCAGGGAGACTGTCTGAGGTTTTTCCTTGTGCCGCTCACTAGATCCCAGTCTCCTCAGTTACTCTCCCTTACGGTTGCTGAATATTTCAGAAAGTGCCTTAGCTTTGGTCTTCTGCAGGAAATAGGAAGTTAAACTGAAAAAAAATAAGGAGGGCAAAAGCAAATAAGAAGACACCTAAACCACCTTTCTTATAGCTACTTAGCGTGTCCTTGTGGGGCTGGTGCAGGGCAGAGATGGACCAAGTCCAGAAAGGTTAGCTAAAGCCAAGATAAAATGGGATAAAGATCTGAATCACCACTTCCTCTGGTTTTTTAAAGAGCTAAGCTCTACGGCCTGGGCTTTGCAAACACAACCCAAGCCCATCTTCCCACTTGGCTGTGCTGTGTGATCCGAGGCGAACTGTTCTCATGACTCACGGGGACGGTTGACCACCATTCTTAACTGTGTTCCTTCTTTTACACATTTGGTACAAAGAAAAAAAAAATCCATATTCCAGTTTTATGAAGACACAAGCACATACACAGTAATGCTTGATCTGCAGCCAGCTAATGGAGAGGATATGTTGAAACCACCAGGCATATTGTTACGAGGAGAACAATAGATATTGGCAACGTTGTTTGATCCATGTGCCAAGGGTAAAATTAAAGCCGTATGTTCACCCCATCAGACACAGATTGTGGATGGATGTTTACGTAAACAAAGGGTCTGTTAAACTGTGTTATCATTTTCTTCCTTCAGCTCTCAAACTTCGAGGCCAGGTACACCAATAAGTGGTTTTCTGGAAGAGCCAGGAAGAACCACATCAATGGCTATAGTTGCATGAGACCTTGGTTGATTACCATGTGGATACATAATAATGCCTTTTCTTTCCCTAACCTCTTAGAATAGCAGCAGTCAGAGCCAACCCCTTTATTCTTGCAGGAAAAAATCCTCTATAAAGTGCCAACAGATTTTTCAAGAGAGCTTTGAGACTGGGTAAGAGGTAAGCTGTAGGAAAAGTTTTCCTCTCTTCTACCTGTGTTGCCCAATATCCATACCTCTTTGCCACTGCTTGCGGCACCGTTAAAGCAATTGGTAGAAAATGAATTTGGAAAATTTCCCAGAGTGTACAGCTGCCCTTTTAACTTACACCTCACCAACACACCCTAAGTCAAGGAACCAACATGTGGCTTGTTTTCCTCTGGGAGCTGCAGAAGCACAAATACAGCTGTGCATATCTGGCACACTGGGTTTTTGATTTCATGTTTACTTGCTGGCCAGATAGCAGCTAGGTTGCAGAGAAGAATCACCTATTACTTTCTTAAAGAAAAGGAAGAAGGAAAATGAAATTGATTTTTTTAATAATGCTTGCCTCTGTGCCGTTATCCAAACCTTCCAATAGCAGAACACTGCAAGTTGTTTGCGCATTGCTGTATACACAGATTCCTTTGAGGGTTCATAATTATCGCTGGAGTTAATGGACTTTCATTGTAACTGCTTGTAGTTCTGGGTACATTTACAAAACGTCACTTTTAACTTCAATACATAAGTTTCATGGAATAACTAATATTATCAATGTGAGATGTTCCAGGGGAACTATGATGAACATGCTTTCCAGCTCTTTTCTCTTTGACTTATTTTTTTAATGAAAATAAGTAAACAAAAAATCATTGCTGTGTTCTAGTAGCATTCAGGTATGTCACGCTGATTTAGAGCATCAATCTCAGACTCCGTGCAAATCAGTGCAAAAGATCCTGATCAATGTAAATCAGAATTAGATATTCATAAATGACCACGTCTTTAATTTCATTGTGGAAAATACCAAAATGAATAGAACTTCATTAAAAAAAAAAAAAAAAAAAAAGCTTGTTACAACAAATTTGTTCACTTTCTCAGCAACATCAGCAGACGCTATGCTTTAGAAAATGCATACAGCAATTTTTAGAGTTATGTTTGTATCCTGATTGACACCAATGCATATGGCAGAGATCAGCTGCAGGAGAGAGTCTGGTAGATCTTATAGATCCTACCAGTAGGAGTGCTTTGAAAATGGGCAATCACAGGTACTGAAAGGATACATCATCTTCATTTTACTCTGGCAGCTAGCAGGAGAACTGATCACTAAGCTGATCTCATTCAGCTCTTCTCAATCACTTGCAGAGATGAGAAAGTTGTTCGAGAGATATCACTGGAGGCTCTGGGATTTTCTTCTGAAGTCATTCTGAATTTGCTGCTAATGGGGAGCTTTCTTTGATAGCTCTTTTATAATTAAATGCAGCTGGATGAAAATCAACCACAAAGGGAACTCAAGTTTGTTTATCGTTACTTCTGACTTTGTTAGCAGATGTTTTCTGAGTGCCATAGTAGCTTGTTTAATTCGTCTCTGTGTAATGTGAAGCAGGTAAACTTTGATTAATAAACTGACAAGTACATTCCTTAATTTATTTTAGAAGTTTCCATCTCTCTCTGTTATAGCACAGATGCCAAATCCCAAAAGAATGAAAATAACTGTTTGTGTTTGATTTGTACTGTTATTTTTAAGACCAAGGCCAGATGAAAATGTGCATAGTGGGAACACAGCCCTCACCTTGTAATGGATGCAGCCACTTGAAAACTTGTGCCACGTGTGAACAGTGCACATATTGTGCTCCCACCAGGCAGGTCTGTGTCAATTGATGTACAACTGGTTGCTTTAGTTTATTTGTTGTTATGTTAATCACATTGGAAAATGGTATTTGGGCTTACTACCTACTCACCCTTGCTAATTGTGGTGGACTACTGTCTGTACAGTAATGCAGGCGTAACTGGGCTTAAATTTTGTATCTGATATAGCTAATCAGTAGTTAAGTTACAAGAACATCTAAGTGTGCAAATACAAATGATTCAGTGTTCAGATGTGTGAGCTCTTAGACAGAACTCCCAGGATTTCTTTACTTGAGCAAGATGTCTACATCTGGGTGTGAAAATCTGGGCCGTGGTCTACTTCCCGCAAAGTGTTTTGGATTATCAGATATCAAAATTACATAGGAAGCATATATGCAGAAATCGGTTCCTACGCATAAGATGAACAGCTTCCTTCCTATCTTCCCCTCGGTTGTGCATTTTCCATCCTTTTCTCTCTCACTCATTTATCAGCTTCTGACCTATGAGTAAACTATTTCTACTTCTGTCTGATCTCCTGTTCTGCAGAGCTGACCCTACTTCGATTTGCTGTTTTCCTTCGTTATCTGCCCATTCTAATGGAAGTCTGCAGCACATCATGGACGTGAAGTGTAGAGCATCAGGTGTTCACAGCTTCCCATTGCGAAGTGAAGGTGTTGGGAGCACCTTGTCTTCAGGTGAGATTAAAGTGCATTATCTCGCCTGACTTCCCTGTTGTCCTGGATGGTTGTTTCTATAGAGACTTGGTGTCCCTTGTATTAAAGGCACTTAAACTACAGGTTCACACTTCATTGTTGTGATAAACAGCCTATTTGTTTTTTCCTCTTTCACATTCAATTAGTTGCTTTCTAATAATTACTGTGTGCTTTATTTTTTTTTACACGGGCTTAATGAGTCAGAAATAGAAGTAGCAGCGAGTCTTGCTTTTTAGCGCAAACACATTGATAGCCTGAACTGAAAATTCCCGTTACCTCACCTTCCTAACAAAAATATATTTTTGAATGAGATGCTTTTTGCTTCTGAAGACTACTGAGGCTCTTTGATAGCAAAGTGAAATGCAAGGTTGCAGCAGATTAATGAGAGTGAGAAACCTTTTGAAAGTAAAACCTAAGTCAGTGGACCTTACCGTTCTTGGCAGTTGTCTGGTGCAGTCAGCTGTGAACCAGAGCAGATATACACTTGTTGCCATCTGCAAGTGCCCAAAGTGCTTAACGCTGCAGAGTTTAAGCGACTCAGACACCAGAGACCACAGCCATGGGGTGGGGAGGAGAGGACATGTTAAGCTGGACCACCAGGTCATGGTGCTGCTGGCTTATTGCAATAATGGGATTCTCAGGGCAGAGCCAACGCTTTAACTACGAGGAAGTGTAAGATATGCAGGATGATGATGCGTGGAAAGAAGAAAAACACTCCTGAGTCATCCTGTTTCCCGAGCATAAGGAGGAACAACGTTGGATTTTCATCCTACCTTTACATTCTGTGGCAGGGCAAGCTCTCCTTACAAAGCTGAGAGCAGAGAGATTATCAGAACCATCAGGTTTGTGGTGTATTCACAACAGAACGGGCAGCTTAAAAAAGGATGTACTATTTGATCGGCAGTTTCCTGCATATGGAAATCTTAGGTCACCTTGCTGTTCCTTGATGTCTGAAGTCTGCTATCAGGTTTCTGCAAGGAAATATAAATTAGTATTCAGTGTCTTGTAGTATTTTTTGATTACCACTACTATTTTTCAATTTTAAGGACAAAAACAGCAGAACAGTGCTGCGATGACATGAAGCTGAGAGCTGAGCCCACGCAGGGCACTGGGGAGGGTCACAGGGAGTGAGTCAGGTTGGTGTCTGCTGAGATGGTTTTGTTTGCAGTGTTTTCTCACATATGTATTCAATAAGGCTTTTGTTTTACTGAGAAGAGACACTAGACAGCATTATCCCGATTTTGAAGTGACAGTGCCAAGGGGACTTCAGTAAAGGATTTGATGGCAATTGAATCTGAAAAGTAGAGCTTTGTAATTGCTTAGTTAGTTTTGAAGTAATGCTTATATTTAAGATTTATGTACAAAAACAGGCTATATCAATAGTAGTGAAGTGGTTTTGGGCCAAGTCTTTTTTAAAGGAACTTATGAACAGAAGGTCATTTCAGAGTTCTTTCTTCTCCTGCAAAGACACAAACACAAATCCCACCTCGCTGTGTTCATATAACATAATACATTATTATGCTGCATTTAGTAAGTGTTTGTACTTCCTCAAGAAATCTGAGCTTTACCCTTGATTATAGTAAACTTCCCAATGCAAGCAAAAGCAATTATTATCCTCAGAGTTTCAGTGATCTATTAGGAAGATATAAGCTGTGACAAGACTTCTGAAGGCCCATCTTACAGTCTGTAAATCCCACCTTAAAAATACATAATTTGGAGACTATTGAGTCCTCTGATGATACTACGGTATTGAATCATCTTTATATAATTATGCTGGTGAATATAAAGTATCATTGTTTTCAGCATCTTTCATGAAAGCTGTTTTGACCTTCAGATTAAAGGATCCATATGGATTTCCAAATGAAAAAGTTGGAACTCCTGTATAAAACTTGAACTCCAGCTCAGCATGAAGGCATCAGATGTGCTTCCACTTGAAAAAACGTTGTTGTACCAGCATATATCCCGTCTGAATTTTTCTCCTGGGTAAAGTCTTATAAATGAGCGTATCATGCATAATGAGGAATGGAGGTCAGCCGCTTCCAATGAATTCCTTTTCAAAGTGTAAGAAAGATGCAGAGCAGCAAGGAGGAGAAATCCATTGGTATTTGAGCTCTGTAGGATGAAGAGGTTTGCTGCTGGGGGAAGATCAAGAGGAGGCAGTAGGAATATTTTGGGCACTTCTGAAGGAGAGATGGAGACCATCTGGTAGAGAGGATGCTTAAAGGAAAAGTGCCAGGACAGAGATAAAAGTAAAGGGAAAGGAAATAGTGACTGAGTAACATCAAAGAGTGAAGCTGACTATAGAGCAAAAAGGAAGACATAGCAGTGACCCAACACAGGCAAATCATAATACAAATGGTGGCACTGGGCAATGGATCCATATGAATCGGTGAAGGCTCGAGGGAAAAGCTCAGCATTTTAATTTCAGGAAAGTCTACAGGAAAGTGGTGTTGACATCTTTGGAAGGCTTATAATTTAAAACTGATGCAGTAAGCAGGGTTCCCGCTGCTTCAGAAATACTGTCCTGGAGTCTAATCCAGATACTGTAACTACAGCAGAATTTAAAATGGAGAGACGCCAAGAAGAATGTTTCTTCCCTCATCGGCATCAGCATCTTTTCATTTGAATGACTTTTAGGGCATTAGATGTTTCCGTTGAACTGCTTCCTAAGGCTCGTGTCCTGAAGCAGTGGTTGGTGTGTGGTCCTTCCCTGTGTTGAGCTGGAGCTGATCTCATGTAAAGAAAGGAAGATGCTGGTTTTGCTTTTCTCCTGCTGAAGGAGAATAACTTTCGGCCAGTCCCTTTCTCCTGCCCAAGTCTGAAAAACGTTTTTGTCATTGGAATTCCACTGAGAGTGGAGCAGTGCTAAGCCCCATGGCTTCTATGGGTAGAGTAATACATGTTAACAGAGTCTGATCATCTCTTGTGCCTTGTTTTTACACCTAACCCTAAAGGCAATGAATCAGGACAGGTGATGGGCCTAAGTGCTCCTGCCTCTCTTACCCCTTCCCAGCTGTATTTAGGAGGACTTTCTGCATCCTAGGGGAACCATGCTTTAGAAGGATTTGAGATCAAAGCCTGAAATAATCTCATGGTTTTCTTTCTGCCTGTCTTTCTTTCACTCTTTTCTTAACAAAACAGGTGTGTTACTTTTTTTCTTTTTAACTGAAATCGGTCCAAGGAAAGGAAAAGAAGAAAGTACTTCCAGAGAGTAATTAGTCCCATCTTAAAACAAGTGTGTAAGACAGGTAGGATAAGTCTCTCTCTCTGAAAGTGCCAATCTGTCACCACTATCTATAGAAGGAGCCTTCACGAGTAGCTTAGAGTAGGTGTTTGACTTTTACACAGTTAAATTTAGAGGAGATGATTGCCACTTTTTAAGTCAGTCAAAGTGCTTGTTTATAATTGATTAACCATTATAGACTGAAAAGTTGTGAGAGAGAACAAAAGTAAAATTATAATGCCATTGATAGAGATATCGTGTAATAAGGAATAGCAGTAACAGCAATTGCAGATGGTTAACATTTTCATTCCCCATTGTTTTTATTTTACTGTTAAATCTTCCCAGATTTTAGGTCTTGTTTGATCCTGAAGAAGGAAAAAATTGCCCCTGCTTTAGTGTAAGCAAAAACTGCTGAAATATTTGTAGGATTAAGAAGTGATTTGTCCTGGAAATGTCAATTCTTATATGTAGGGTCATTAATCCATAAAATGAATTTGCAAACATTTATAAGTTCCCTTTCGTGTTGTTGGTGTTTTACTTGACATGCTTCTGACTGCTCTCTAAATGAAGTCTGCACTCAGAAGATCCTGCAAGGCGTGCTCTGACAGTGTGGGACTTGGTTTTGCATGTGTTTTGACCTGGCATACACAGTCTGTTACAGTGAAATAAACCCACTTGTCATTTAAGAGTATTAATCATATTTCAGGCTGTTGACCAAGAATTTCATTGTGTACAGTGCTTTCATCAGCCAGAACCATACTGCAAAAGTAAATAGATAAAATCACTTTCTCTAGTAAAAATAATTCTTGACTACAACCTCGCTTGAAGAGTAGATAATGCTTGTAGAAATGGCAGATGCTCTGAAGTTTTGGGGTATTGTGACAATAAGAATTTTAAACAAAGCTGGAAAAAGCATATGGGATATGTGGACGGGAAATCCTGTGGTAGTTTTGACTTTATGCAAGGAAAAGAAGGAGTTCCTTAGCTCCATGAATCTGTTTGTATGCAGTAGCCAAACAGAGATTTTCATGATCTTAGCTTTCCTCTTTCTTCAAAACATTGTTTTCAAGTACAGATGGGCCTTTACCACAAGTTTGGGATCCAGATTGGGGCTTGGACTTGGCATTCATCAGAGTGCAAGCATATTTGAACCCAGCATTTGAGGTCAGCCTCTTGTGGAGTTAAGCACCTACTGATTGAGCAGATGTCTCCTGTATGTCGAGGCATAGGTGTAGAAAATATAAAGATTTCATTTAACTTGGTCTCTAAGGTATTTAAATTTAAAGTGAGAGACTTCTAATGAAGCAGGAGGCAGTATTTATGGTTATTATTGTGTCTGAAGGGTGAAATAACATATGACAATTAAATATGGTGGATATTATAATAATATTACTTATTAGTGATAGTACTAATAGTACTTAAAATGTTTTCCAATCTAAATACATTTGAAGTCAATAAGAGTACCTATGGCAAAGCATTCGGATCCTGATTTATTATCTACCACTTTTACCCCAGTATGTTTACTTATGTTTAAACTGACCTGTTCCTAGAATAGAATATTAAATGTTAGTAAATCTGTACACCTAGGTGTGGAAAGACAATTAGCCTATAAACACACTGACTTCCTCTTCAGGCTGAGAACCCCTCATATTTATAAGACTAATGGTTTCTAATCTGTTTTTAAATGTTCCATTTGGATAGTGAAGGCGTAACTATCAAAACACTGTAAAATCATAATGCCTGTGCAGCTATAAATTACTGTTTTCAAAATGAGCTGGAGGTCTCCAACTTATTCCCAAGTGCAGAAAAGTTAGATAACACAGAACTGCTCAAAAACGACTAGAAGCAACTTTTTCAGGCTTTTTCCAAATGCCAGGGAATTGTGGGTCTGCCCAGTAACTCCCTAGTAATACCCATATGGGTAGCAATGAAGCTAGTCCCATAAAGAATACTTGAATAGATCAAAAACATTTCAGATCAGAGATCAACAGAAAGAACTGTGTTGCTTTTTGTTTGTTTGTGTATTTATTTATGTTCTGGAAATTTCCCTGATATGAAAAATATCTCACTTATTTTTCATTCATCAAATTGTGGACTGCTTCATATGGGATACTGACTGCATGACCTACTGATGGTGAAGTGCTGCTTCCATGGAAGATGCAGCTTAAAACAGCAAGAAAAAGGTAACAACTTGAGAGTTTTTTTGTAAGCCAAATAAATCCTGGGCATTTCAGATGGTGGATAATTGGTAACTTTGAGTTTACTGTTGCTTGTGGTCTAGATGGATCTTTGTAGTCCTTTCCAACCTTAATGATTCTATGAGTCCACTTCTTTTAAATACAAATGCAATGATTACTTTTAACAAAGAAAAATGATGCATGATTTAAAGTATCATTAGGATAGGCTTTTGTGGGACACAGAAAAAACCTTTACAGATGTTATTGGCTCTTTGGGGTTATACTAAAATAAAAACTGGGAGAAGTGCCTCATTTGAATTTATGCTCCCTTTGTGATCCATCAAAAAGGATTCATCTCCTATTCAAATGACTAGTCAATATGTTAGTCAGATCAAATACTACTAATAAGATGCTAAAAATGCTTCTGAGGAACAGGGGGATTTCTTTAACAAGCCATAAAGTGTACTTCTAATCCATTTCTGACTTGCGAAGTTCTTTGTGATTCTCACAACTGTTCCATCATGACACAGTTCCAAAGCCTTGTGCAGGAGAAAGAATCAAGGTGTAAATCAAGGGCAGTGAGTAAATACTAACTTTTGTCTCCAACTGTTCCCAAAGCCATTGTGGTCTTTGTGCTTTCCTATCTCACATCTATTTAAGATACTGATGCTGCTGGATACTTTGGCTTGATAAACCTATTTTTAATGAGATTCACCAAATCATAGAGCATAAATTCTGTTACAGATTTAAAAGGTAAATTAATGAAATAATGTCGTCTTGTTATGACAATAGAAGAGGAGCTCCTGTTACAGGAAGGTCACCAATCACCATAGAGGCTGGTGAGGAGGGTGGGTTTTTGCATATCTTCCTGGTCACATCAGCAGAACAAAACTCTTCTGTAGCTCAGCTCTGAGCTCAAAAAATGATCCTTAATATTTGCCTGACAGACAGAGTGCCTTAGTGGCAAAGCTCCTCATCCTGTTTGACTTCAACTGAAGTTTCACACCCTTTCCATCTTCAACTTTTTTAAGCTAAACAGATTTAAATTTTGAGGTCTGAGCTGCAGTTGAAGCTAAATAATTAAATAAAGTCTGATTAGGTTTATTCTTCCTCCCAGATAAATCAAGCCTAATTCATAACCCAAATGTGGAGATAACCATGGAAATGGCACACAAAATACTCCTTACAATTTTGCTTGCTGAAAGCACACTGGAGCTGACCATCCCTGCTGGTTTAGATTGATTGAATTTATAGCTGATATTCTAACATTCTGGGGACAAGTCTATCTCTAAATTTTGTCTGGAATATGGGGCACCATCCTATGACATATATACTTTATTCAATTAAAGTAAATGAGTTCATTCATGAAAATTTTTGCAGGATTAAGCATGTGAATATCAACCATTTGGGACTGAGAAAATAAACAGTAACATTTAATAAATATACAGCGCACTAAGAATGTATTTATTAGTCTTTTGACATTTTTATCTGGCTCCTATAAAGAAGTCTTTGGAGCTGGGACAACAACTGGTGCAGGTAAATTTCCTACACTGGGAAAGGATCTGGTATTTAGTTTATGGGAAGCAGGCCTGAGCAGATGTGAAAAGTTCAAATAAAGGAAGGCCAGATTAAATGCACTTTTGTGGCTGGAAAATCAAAACAGATGTTATTATTCAACCACAAAAAAATCTATGCACACTTAAGTAGCATTAGGTGTCTGATCAGCTACATTTTTTTTTTTTAGCTGAAAATAACAAAATGATTATAAAATTATATAGGCTGACAAAATACCTTAAAATATTACCAATAGACTGACTAGCTTGGTCTTCTGTTTCGTGGGAAGGTGTAGAATTGAACTGGATCTTACTACACTTACAGAAAAGTGAGTATATCTAATGAGGGGAGAATCAAGAGAAGATTCAGGGAGTGTAAGAAAGAATAGACCCTCCATCTGATGCATGTTAGAGAATAATTTAAGATGCATGCCCTTTATAATCGTCCATAAACTTTTCTGGGCACCTGCCCATTTGAAAAGATTGATCTTGGCAGAGGATGACAAATTCTGGAGGTCTGCAGGAACCCTCGACAGCAAGCATATGTTTGCTGGGCGTGAATGACGGCAAATAGATATAAAGATTATTTCTAATTAAAAGAAATCTAGGTTCAGAAAAGTGTATGTTAGAGAAAACACCTAAGATGATTAATGGTCTAGCACAGGAGGTCTGAAATGAGTATCTTTGTCTGAAGAAGCTAGATCATGGAGACAGTGGAAAGAACTTTTTGTTTTGTATGTAGGGACGGCATAGTTTGCATGGGCTTGTTTGTTGGCCTGGCATGTTTCTGCTGTAGTTGCACCCCTAGTGATATTGCTGAGAGTCAGAGGTTAATGAAGAGCAGTCCATATTGGCTCAGTGGAGTTGACAGACTTTGTTAAATGTGCTCCGTAAAATGGGGCGGCTCTGGTCATTTCTTCCCTGTTCAGAGGGAAATGGAGTTACAGAAACAGTTCAGGAATGGACAGAAAGAGACTATGAAGTTGCTGCTTTTTTTTTTTTTTTTTTTTTTTTTTTTTTTTTTTTTGTTATTGCAACTGTTTGAATTACCGCATGAATACCAGGGGTTTGTGTGTTTGAGAGGATGTTGTGTAACAACAGAAATTTCTCCTGTCCACACTCTCTTTCAGTAATTGATCACTGCTTGCCTGCTTCCTGGTGTTCAGAGTCACCGGGTCTGACCTCTGTTAACCTCCAAACCTACCCTTAGGCTACCATTTCAAAGAGATGCTGCTTATCCAAAGATATTATTGCCCTGTCCTGCTAATTCATAGAAAGGCTTAGGCTGGAGGGGACCTTATAGATCATGTACTTCCAACCCCCTGCCATGTGCACAGTTTCTACCTAGCACATCAGGTTGCCAGGATCCCATCCAACTTGGCCTTGAATGCTTCCAGGGATGGAGGATCCACAACCCTTCTGGGCAAGCTGTTCAAGGACTCCAAAGACCTTCTCCACAGGACTGCTCTCAAGGAGTTCTCTCTGTCTGTACTTGTATCTGGTATGGCCTCAACCGAAGTGCAAAACATTGCTTTTGGTATTGTCACACCCCATTACATTCTTGTGTGCCCACTTTTCAAGCGCGTCCAGATCCCTCTGCATGGCATCCCTCCCTTCTATTGTTTCAACTGCACCACACAGCTTGGTGTCATCAGCAAACTTGCTGAGGGTACACTCAATCCCACTGTCTGTGTCAGTGATCAAGATATTGAAGCACAGGTCCCAAGACAAATCCCTGAGGGTCACCACTTGTGTCTGGCCTCCACTTGGACATTGAGCCATTGACACCAGCCCTTTGGCTATGACCATCCGACCAATTCTCTATCCATCTAATAGTCCAGACTTCATATCCGTCTCTCTCCAATTTAGAGATAAGGATGTGGTGTGGGACCATGTCAAAGGTCTGGCACAAGTCCAGGTAGATGACATGAGTTGTCTTTCCATTGTCCACTGATTCCATTACTCCATCATAGAAGGCCATCAAATTGATCAGGGATGATTTTCCACTGAGGAAGCTGTGCTGGCTGTCTTTGAACACCTTCTTCATCTCATATGTGCCTTAACATCTCTTCCAGGAAGAGCCACTCCATGATCTTCCCAGGCGCAGAGGTGAGGCTCACCAACATGTAGTTCCTTGGGTCTTCTTTTCTCTCTTTCTTGAATATGGGAGTGATATTTCTGTTTTTCCAGTCATCAGGGTCTTCGCTTGATTGCCACAATTTTTCAAATATGATGAAGACTGGCTTAGCAACCACATCAACCAGCTCCTTCAAGACCCTTGGGTGCATGTTGTCTGGCTCCATACACTTGTAAACATTCAGCCTCCTGAGGTGCTCTCAGACTATCTGGTCTCTTACACTAGGAGGGATTTTGCCCCCCCAACCCCTGCTTAGAATTTTAGGGACACAAAAGGCATCAGAAGCCTGATTTGCCGTGAGAACTGAGGCAAAAAAAACCTCATTAAGTACCTCAGCCTTCTCCACGTCTGAGGAGTCCAGCTCTCCCTTTCCATCAGAGGGGGGTGCATACTCCTTTGCCTGTTCCTTCTGCCTCGTGTATCTAAATAATTCCTTCTTACTGTTTTTCACATCCTTTGCCAATTTTAATTCCATCTTCTCCTTGGCTTTCCTGACTCCATCCCTGCATGTCCAGACAGCATCCCTATATTCTTCCCCGGACACCCATCCCCACTTCTATTGCTTATACTTTTCCTTTATTTCCCTCTGCTTGATCAGCGGGTCCTTGCTCAGCCATGCTGATTTCCTGCTTCATCTGCTTGATTTCTTATTCTGTAGGATAGAGAGCTCTTGAGCCCTTAGAAAGGCATCTTTGAAGTGCTGCCAGCTCTGTTCTATTCCTTTGTCCCTAAGGATGGTTTCCCAGGGGAAACATAGGAGGCAGAGCATCACCATGTCCAGGAGACGTGAGGCCTCTTTCCAGCGCTTCTTGGAACAATGTACAGAAATGAGTTCTGAAGAACTGGATATATCTGCCCTGAAGATGAATAAGAGCAGTGTAGCCAAAGGATGGTATGCTATCATGTAATTAGGACTGGAAACTTTACTTATGAACCTGTAGCTCATGGACTCTCCGCGTGGACTTCCATAGGAGCCATTTTAGCAGTGCAGTATGTGCTCTCATGTGTTAAACTCGGCTTAATCTAAGGTAGTTGCAGGTAATTTGGGCCTTTTTCTGGTCCTGAGGCTCGCTGTTAGAAGAATTCTAACAGCTGTCGGGATCTGGGTTAGTTAAGAAAAAAAGTTTGTAGCTCCTCAGTCACACGAATCTCCTCTAATTTTCCCTTACTTATTTAAAAATGGAGCAGTGCTGGAGGCCCCACCTTTTGGGAAGGTGAATCTCTCACTGTGATTCATACATTTCTTAACCAGTTGTTCTTGGAAAAGGCTGCAAAACAAAACAAAACCAAAATACAAAAAACCAACAAAACAAAACAAAAAAACCCACAGAAACATGGTTAAATGTTAATTGTAAAGGTGAAATTCTTGTTGGCTTTCAGGCAAGGTCAGACTCCCATAAGTAAAAAAATGCAGGTTTTAAAAAGTCTGCCAGCAACCTGAATCCAATTGAAATACAGCGTAATTAAGGCTTCCAAGACACTTGGGGTTTATTTCTAAGAAGCTCTTAGATGACCTGTAGGCAATTTTCAGCATTTTCAAGGGACTATGTAATTTTAAAGTTATGGATGCTGGTAATTTCTATCTGGGACCTTAGCAAGCTTCTGTAAAAACGTATGTTCTTTAAGAAAAAACAATCTCTCGTGGCCTTAAAACTCAGCTAATGTTATTGCCTCCTCCCATTTGCAAAGGCCCTTCCCATTCTCAAAGAGTTTGTTTCAGTATTCATGTGAAGGTGGGGAAAACATGATGTGAAAAAAGGAGAAGGGATCCTTTGTCTTTGCTTTCTTTCCTAATGTGAATGCTAAGTATCATACTGGTGCAAAAGGGCTGGAAAGAGCAAAATGTGTAAATAATTTAATGGGGAAAAAGAATTGTAAGATAGCAATTCACCAGAGTAAGGACAATAGAGCACAAAATGCCATAAAAGATAATAGGCTTATATGAATTGGCATGTGTTAGTGATTATGCAATCATTCATTTCCCACAGATTTCTTTTTATAGGAAACTTTGGAAAATCCCTGTAGAACTGACCGAGTCATTTAACCACAACAGGTTTCTTTTCAACGTGGCTAAGAGTGGGCGATAAATATTTTCACATATTTCTATACTGATGTTCTGTTCTCATCTGCTGGAAGTGGCAGCATCCTGTGCTGCTGCAGTCACCAGAAGAAGATGGGACTACGACCCCAGGCCAACCGGGTCCACCTTTGCCACCCCTTCACCTTCCCAATTCCTGTGGGACTGCATGATAGATCCAAATGGGAACACGCTCACAAAGTGTGGGGTTTTGGTTTAGTTAATGCCTGTTGCAACAGGCACTGGGGTCGCCAAGGAGAGGGATTTCTGCTCCAAACAGTGCTCCCAGTTCTGGGCTGGATGCAAATCCCTCTGGCTTGCAGCAAGCAGCTGAGCTCTCCTCAGTCATTGGCAAAACGAGTCTTTTGCTTTGTTGCTGTCAGAGGCCATTTAAATACTTGTATTTCTGGAAGCAGTTTTCTCTCACCAGTAGGCTAAGGAAAACAAGACCTCGCTCTTAAGGATTTTTTTGCCTTCTTATTAAAAATGTCATTTTTCTTTCATTTTTCAGGACTGTTTGCAGCCTCTAGACGTCCCTGCTGCCTCAAAATGGGCTCAAGGTAGGCTCTGTCCCCTCCAGCTTGCTTTGTTCCAGAGAGGTCCTAATGGACATCAGCATTCCATTTTACATCTCAGAGTACATCCTTCTAAAGCAGCTCTCTCCTGTGCTCCATGCCTCCTTCCCCTGCTCCTCCCCCCATACTGGGGTTGTATTTCTTCACTTCACTTTGCTTTCCTTTGCTCCCTTCTGCCCTGCCCTATGGAGAAAGAATACTCAGGCCATGATGGTAGTGTCTGCTGTCCTACAAGAAGATAGGCAGGTTTATAGAGTTTCTTGGAGCTGGACAGAGCCATGGCAATAAATACAGCATTCTAGTGCAGAGTAGGCAAAATCACACCTGCCTCATCAATGCCTTTTGCTGGTATCATTCAAATGATCTCAGTTGCTTGGTGTAAAGTGTTATTCTGTCTCATGTATACGTAGCAGCATGAAGGGAGAATGAGTGAAAGACTTTGAACTCCGAATAACATTAAAAGACTGAGAAATAAAACCAGTTGGAGGACCTGGATCTCCCTTGTGATTCAGCTTTAAAATCTAGAATTCTGATGTTTGAGAGATGGCATAAATCAAAGCCATCCATCAGGTTACAGACAACTCTGAATATCAAATAGTTCATTGTTTAAAGAAAAATAAAAAGAAGTAAGAACAAAAGAAAGCTGCCCGTTAAATCCTGCAAGTGGTTAAAAATGGTCATTAGGAGCATTTGCAAATGTTTAGCTTAGCTTAAGTTAGATGGACATAATTTCGATTAGGCCATGAATTTTTTTTAAACTGCATTACTAGGCTGGCTATGAATAGTAATGTTTTCATTTTTAAAATAAGTTGAGTCTCTCCACACTATCAGCCCTCTCCTGCCATATTTTGAACTTTGGAGTGTGCAGAAGGATGGAAAAATACGAGTGGTGGGACACAATGCAAAGTGAATCTGAGCTGCCCTTAACTTCAGCCTTTGCACCGTGCCAATATACCTGGAAGATGCAATTCATTCCACCTGGAATGCTGATATTACAAACACCTATTTAAACACAGCAGTGTTGGAGGTAACCTCACTTGCCTGGGCACAAGGTTTGATCATCTTTTATGAATACTGCACCGCTGTTTTAAGAAAAGACAAATGCAAGGTAAGCTTTGAGTTGGCCATTAGATATGTAATTAAACAAAGACCATGAGTTGCAGTTACTTTTGCAGCAGTGCGTTGCCTGAACCAATGAACGTTTGTGATTTTAAAGCAGCGTTAATCTCAGACAGTGAGTCCTGAATAATGTTTATTAACTATATTTTAATGACTTGTCAGTTTTCTAAAACATGCTGAAGTATTTTAGAAATCACTTAGTAAATGTAGTTTTAATTCTTTTCCCATATTCATGGACTGCTACTTACTTAAAAAAAAAAAAAAAAAAAAAAAGAGAGAGATTAGAAGGTTCAGATTTAGAGCAGCAAATTGCTGTGCTAATCTGCAGGTATTTCTCTTCTTGATACAGCCACTAATGTCTAATCTTAGCGACGCAGGCCCAATCATTGTGCTTTTTCATTAGAGCTGCTATGAACTGTGTGCCAGGGACTTGAACTCTGTGAGCAAGCTGCTCCAAGCTTGCAAGCTTTCATATGAAAATGTACTGTGCGTATTAAAGAACAAGTCTAAAAAGAACCTGCTACGTTTGTGCAGAAGCTGGAGAGTTCACAACACCAGTTCTGGTTGGGAACAGCATGCCTTTGAGCCTCCACATGGTAGGGTGATAAGGGCTGGCCAGGAGCAAGCATCTGGTGTCATGACAAATTTGCAAACCTTTTAATTTGTTTCTGTTTCTCAGGAGGGAAAAAAACAGAACCTCTGTGATTCTTCTTTTTCCCTACGAAGTGTTATGGGTGAAGTTTGTGGAGAAAATCTTCCCTGCCAGATGCTGTCTACATCGTGGGTTTCCCCAGTTCAGAGCTGAACCTCCCACCAGTTGCGCGATCTTCGGGCTATGGGTGAGTCTGTGATGACTTTCTTCCTTCTACCCAAAAGCTGTGTCCCTAATGCTTCATGTCTTCCCAGCAGTATAGAATATCCCTGATTGGCATATTGTACGGAGAAACAGATATTCTGCTGTTAAAGATTCATTGCAATTGCAATTTTCTGACAAATGGAGTTTTTCTGATCTTCCTGGGAGTTGTAATGGCCATAGCTGGTCTGAGTGCTCAGTGTTATGCTGCGTTCTTCTGTGATTGACTTTAAATTTGTACCTGAGGGGTCTGGAGTAAGAGACTGATGTTGGTATTTCCTTCCTTATGAGACGTGGTGTTGCTCTTGTTCTTTGGAAATCCTCTCCTGGAGGCAAGGAGTACCTTCAGAGATCTATTCCCCTGATGCTGCTGAGCATGGAAATCTCGATAACTGACTTTATTGGGATGGTTTCTGTTCACATGAGCTTTGCTTTCATGTACTTTGGGATTATTTCCAGTAGTTCAGTGTTTCTGCAGTGAAGTAACAACTCAATCTAAGAAATGGTCCATCTTCCCTTTTCTACACCCTTTTCTACCTTTGTGCTTTCCTTTGGTCTCTATAGTTTCCTAATTTTTTGTAATCTTTCATCTTTCTCATTTCAAGTATCCACTAGTTTTGATCCTTACCAAAGAGCTTATTTTTATTTCTCAACCCTTTTGGTCTCAGATAAGGGGATTGATCTTAACACTTTGAAATCAGCAGTCATTTGACCATGGGCTTTGGAGACAGTTAAGCTCCTGAGGACCAAAACAGTGAATACAGAACAGAAGCAGCCTTGATTTAATATTCTGAACCTAATAAGCCTAATCCTCTCCTTTCTGTTTGTTTTTTTCTGCTTGGACATGGCCTACTGTACAGCATTTCAGGTTTAGGGGCATTGAGAGAAATCACCATCACTTTCCAGAGCAGACTTCAAAGGCAAACTCACTTTTCCCATTGCTTTTTATCTTCCTTCTATTTCTGATGCATACTTCATGTTTTTTTTCCATGCTGCCGCTCCAATTTTTGCCCACTTTTGATTTCTCTATTAACATTAATTAGGCTCATGAGCTTGATCACCAGGTGGGTTTTCCCCAAGCTTCCACTGTTGTACTTCCCATCAGCAGCAGACTTGCAAGGGAATTTTGTTAAGCTGCAGAGAGGAGCCTAATGTTATTGGATACAGAGTGTTTCAGAGCTAAGTGTGTTTTATATCAGTTGAATTTGCCAGGAAGCATTATTGGCTTGATTATTTTTAAGCAGACAGGCTCGAGGGCCCTTGACCAGCATCGGGGGGCAATGAGAGAAGAGGGCCGTTAGCCAGGGGAATGATTCATACCTCTGGAGCTCACCAAGTGCTTGTGTGTCTCAGGGAAGTAGCTCTGCATCTTCCAGCTGAGGAAAATGCAGAGCAGGGAAAAAAAAAATAAAATAAGAAAGAGAAAAATAAATAAATCCCTGGATTCATTTCTGGAGAATCTCATCACATATAAAATCAGCTGCTAGGAAGGAAGATTGGCACACACCTTTTGGACATTTCGTGCATGGTTTTCCTGGGCAGGTTCTTCCAGCATTAAGTTTTTCCTGTATTGAATGCTAAGTAGCATAAAATACGAGCTGTCACGGGGTGAGCTGCAGCTTTTGTAGCCTTTGTTTTGTGATGATTTGCATATTCAGAATCTGCCTTGGGTCGTCTTGTTTTTATCCTTCTTCTTTTAAAACTGCATTTACCTGAACAAGGGTTTCGTTCTGAGTGCACCAAAATAAGCGTTTTCTCTGCAGTTGACTTTAATCTGACCAAAAGAATGAACACTTGGAGCAGAAAACCTTCTTTGGGTCCTACAGGGCGTTAGAACATCTCAGGTACTGGCTGCTGCTTTAATAAAAGGATAGGATTTCCATTTACTTCAGGCAGGCTTAATGTATTGTTCTTGTAGTGAGACAGTCAGAATGAGTCAGGAGCCAAAGAATACACTTTATAGACACAAATAATCGTAAATTCAGAATGTCACCTTTAGGCAGAGGCATTTTTATTATTGTTAGTGGAGCTGCTGAGTAGGTTTGATGTTTTATTCTCTTGAGTACTAAATGTTCCAGAGTACCACAGCCCTATCTTTATCAGGCTCACAAGGAGGGAGCACAGCCAAACTTGCTTCCTATACTTCTCTATGATTGATAGCAGATGGCATGCTTTAAAATAAACCTATCCATTAGCAGTCCTCAGTGTTTTTACTCAAGGCATTTACAACTGTCTCAACCAGAAAACACATTTGCTCCGCAAGCTCACTTCAGTCTGCAACAGCTGTACAGGTGCAAATCTTTCATTAACTCTTAAACAGTGGTGAAATAAACGTTGCACTGTATTTTATTTTTAGTGGAGATGTTGTTTCTCAAAGGAGGAGTGCATTCTATTATTCTCTCTTTGCATATGGCAGAGGTTCATGTTAACTGATGGAAAGTCAGAATATTTTTCTTCTGTCCTCCTTCAAATTTTCAGGCTGAGATAAATGTGGATGTATGTAGGTGTACTCCAAATGGCAATACTGGGGGTTTGTAACTGGGGACTGGGATTTCTGGGGTCTCCCAGCTCCTTTTCTCATACAGCCCCATGGGTGAGATCCTTCATGGTATCCCCACCACTGCTTCATCCTGGGGCTATTTGGAAAATGCAGGGTAAGATGCACACACACATACATACGTATTCAACCTGATTCTGAGGTCAATTCTCAGTAAATAAATTACTAAAATCTGTCCCTCTATTCTTTGCTTAGATTTCTATGCGGTAGTCACAGAGGATGCTAAAATTGGCCTGGCATTCCTGCCAATACAACAAACCCTCAAGCACCTCCCAAAACATTAGTGCACCAGCAGACAGACCTTTAAAATATTAGTAGCAAACCTTTAATATTAGCATTTAGCATTAATATTAGACAAGAACTTAAAATATTAGAGCCAGATAAGACAGTATTAGCAGGGGTATAGGAGTCATTAAGCAGAATAACCATCGCTGACTAAATGGATGCTGAAACTTTAACATGCAAGCCAGTGTAGATGATAGGGACTTCACAGAGACGAGAGGCTCCTTTCATTTAAAAAGAGGTTGGAGAGACGAAGGTTAGGGATTTGAAAGCTGGTAAATAAAACAACACAGCGGGACATGTGATATGGAACGTGCCATCTCGTTAGCAGCGATCATGTCCTGTGTTATTTTTCGTAAGCTTAAAAGATAAAACAAGGAGACTGGCAATATTCTGTTGCAAATAAATGGAAATTGGGGCATTTTTTGTATAAATCTAAAGTTGCAGAAGGAGAATACAAATGCGTTCTCAGTACTGGAAGTCCATATAGGATAATAGAGGTGCTACAGTAATTTAGCAGGATGGCCTGTGGATTTCATGCCCTTTTTCTGTCACGACAAGGAAAGTCTGGGGAACCTGAGCTTGGCACCATGGAGGGAGAGGTAGAGGCAGCCCAGGGTCTGCATTGAGCAGTGCTCCAGAGAGCAGCCATCACCACAGCTCATGTCAGCTCCTCCCGTGAGCACCTGGAGGATTTGGTGCTAAATGAGATGGGGGGAGAAAAACAAGACCAGCTGTAGACATAAGAACTTTAAGAGCATCAGTGCTTGCTTCCAGCTAATCTCTCCTGATGACTCCTGTAAGCAGGCGAGGCTGGTCGGTGCTGTTAATTATTCAAAGCCCCGCACCAGTTTCATAGCTGAGTAGTGTAAGAGGATGTGTAGTGTCCCCATTTCTCAGTCTGTCTGGGGGAAAGGCACGAAGCGTGGCTTCTCCTGCCATCCCTGCCTGCCATCCCTCTTTACAGGTGGGAAATGTGAGCTGGAGAGAGGCTGCAGCCATCCCCATCCCTTGGCCATCTGGCACTGTGAAACTTCACCTGTCTCTGTAGGGCCCGATAAGCAGAGTGCAGAGAAGGCATCGTGAGAGCCATCCTGCATCTTAATGTAATGAATGCTCTGATTTGAGGTACTGTGCCCTATACTTTTGTGTGCAGAATAATCCAAAAGATGTCCAAAATATATGATGTCTCCATTGTTAATTCATCATGGGAGGAAGGGGAGGGAAAGGCATGTGCTTCAAGGTTTGCATTACATCCACAGTGTCCTCAGGCAGTACAAATAGCACACTTAGAGAGTTATACATATTTTCACTATTTATCATTTGCATTAAGATAGAGTGGAAAAGGGGTGGCAGTGGAGTCATGTGCAGCATGAGATACGTATTCCTTATGTTGTTTGCTGTCCCAAAGAGGCTGCCAAGGCATTTTAGTACATCTTAACCGTATGATGCAAAGCAGTTGTAAAAAGTAGAAAAATATTCACAGCAAAAAAAAATTTATTGCAATAGGCTCTCTTGGATCTGTGCTAGAAACAAGTACCAGTACAACACTGATGTTTGAAATACATGCCTTATCTACACCCAGCCAATGTACCTGCCATTACAGCTTCTTTTAGTTCCATTAGAGAAGGCAACGTGTATTTCCTTATGACTTGGAACTGCTGATTGACTGTTTTGTGAAATTGAGTTTATTTTTGGAGATTAGGTCACACAGAGCTCCTTTAGCTTTGAGGTGGGAAATGAAACATCTCAACTTGTGTTGCACTTAGAGATGACTTCTCTGTTAGCTTCTTTTGGTCCACTGGTGCTGTTGGAGTAGAGGTACCCAGTCTGAAATGGTCTGCAGCCTTCCAAAGGGCAAAAGTAACCGTGCATGGAATAACTGTGTGTAAAATAGCATCTGCAGCACTCAGAGTCTGGTGCGTTTGGCTGCCACTGGCCTCACTGTGGCTATTTCCAGGAGTCAGAGTGCACAGGTACCTAAATATCTACAGGCATTGACATGTACTGACCTCCAGACAGGCTGGGAAACGTTTTCTTGTTTAAATGAGAGCCACGTTCAGCCTTAAAATTAGGCATATTCTTAAGTGCATATATGAGCTGGGGGCCAAAGAACACAGCATATTAAGATAACGCAGATCACTGCAAATTATGTAGGGGCTATACAGTATAGTTCAATTTAGTAAAGAAAAAAAAGGTCCTTTTATCCCCCCTTCAAGCCTCTTTATTTATTAATGACCTAGAAAGATGTGACATTATTAAGACTTGAACCAATTTGCCCTGGATGCCATCCAGCACAACCAGAATCAGTGTTGCTCTGTAATAGCCCCTTTTTCTGAAGGAAACACCGAGTCCCAGGCCTACCCCAACCTGGTGAGTGCTGGAGGGGGGCCCAAGGCTTGCAGAAGGGGAGGGTGGAGAGGGGCCATGCTTAATCCCCAGTAGATTTAGCCTTTTGGTAAGATGGATTTCTGATGTTGGTCTCCATGCCATTCATAGCAGTGTTCCCAGTAGTAAATTTGTGCCTGCACTAAAAATCCCCCTCTCATGCCCCCACTTCCTTGCCAAAACTAAGCTCAACTAAAATAAATCATATTTTAGGAAGCTAATTGTGCAGCCAAATAGCAGAAAGGTATTGAAAAACTGTTGTGTGCCTAACATTAAATGAATTTACATTGGCAGTAGGGAACATGCATAACAAAAATAAATACAGAGACATGGCAAAAGTGTAAGCAGTGGAATTTAAACAGAAAAATGTATGTAATGCCAAGCATTGGGAATGGTATCCAAACTTACTGCAGAACTAATATTCTATGCAGTCATTGCACACCATTTTTTACAGTTAAAATACATTCTGAATGAAGTTTGCTCTTTTATTAGTGCATTGTAATTCTTGGAAAACTGAAACATGTCAGGATGTGCATTTTTTCTCTATTCTTAAAGCTTGTATAGGTCCCCTCACCAACCTGTGGGCAATACACTAAGAAAAAAAGGGGAAAGCACTGGCATAGGCTGCCCTGTAGAGGAGTCACTATCTCTGGAGCTGTTCTAGAACTGTTGGGGATGCGGCACTGAGGGATGTCATCAATGAACATGGTGGGGTGGGTTGGTGTTGGGCTTGGGGATCTTAGTGCTCTTTTCCAACTTATATGATTCTATGAAAAAAAAAAAAAAAAAGAAAGATGAGGAAGAAAAAAAACCTCAATTTTTGGAGAAGATTTTAGAAGTTTCCTGATGGATCGGCATCCTTGAGATTAAACATTCCCATATGTAGGTTGACATTTGAAAATGTAAGTCTTATGAAAGATAAGATGGAAATTAAGAGAAATGCAGCCTTAAATATTTGGAAGTATGACTTCCTGGTTTGCATGGCAGTTGGCAAAACTTTCAGGGGAAAGATGCATGTGGTATAGGGCACTCATTTGCCTAAAAGTTTCCTCCTGTCACCTAATATTTTGCTGCTCATCTCTTCCACACCTTTGGAGGAGAGCTGCAGTATCCTCTCTGTGTTGCTTTCAACCCCTCAGACAGCTGTTTTAGATCAATTGTTCAAAACGGGTCAGTTTAGCAGTCAGAAAACACTGTCAGAAAAGATTTGTGGTAGAGAAGACAAAACTGTGAAATAAAATTGAACTTTTATCCCCATTTGGATGGGAACTGTGCATGGCTGGAGCTCCCATGGGGATGAACACAGTGGCCTATCGTGCTTTGAAAAACCAAACAGATGACAGGGCTCATCTGCAGCCATCAAGCAGCAGCGGCTTCTGAGAAATGGTGTGATTACTATCATGCAGTGCAGCAGGAATTAAGGGAAAGATAATCATGGGAAAGAGGAAGGTCCTCCTGCAGCAAGGCAAGATGATGGTGAACTCCTGCTGGGCTACAAGCAGCACTGCTGCCCTTGCAGTGAAGTTGTGACAACACAAGGCATGCCATCACTGCTGGACTTTGAGCCATGATTAACATGCTAGCAGTGTGGGGTGTCAGCATTGCCTGACTGCAATTGGCCCACCTTATTTCTGAGAATTCAGGGTAAGGAGGGTGCTGTGCTCACTGTGGAAGCCATGAGCCTTTCAACAAGACAGAGAGACCTCAACCCAAAGCCCTATCTGTCTGCCTTGTGTATGTCAGCACAAATATCCAAATGAACTCTCTTTCCCTTAGAAGGTGTTGTTGTGTGCTGTGTCCCATGGTGGCCTGCTCATAGGCTGCACTGGAACTCTGCTTGGCATCATTCCTCAGCCTATCCATGCTGCATGCAATCGTAGTATAATGGAATGGCTTGGGTAGGAAGAGACCATAAAGATCATATAATTCCATCCCCTTGCCATGGGCTGTGTGCCCCCTGTCAGCTCAGGCTGCCCACGGCTCCATCTAACCTGGCCTTGAGCACCTCCGGGGATGGGGCAATGCCATGTCTGCAATGGCAGATGTGTTCCTACCATGGGCTGTGCCTCTGCCCCTCCATCACTACTGTGCCCTGTATGCCTTGCTTTTTGGTTGCATTGTACTTTGTTTCAAGATGTTTTGCAGCATGTTGCCTTCGCCTGCTCGCCTCCCTCCGTCTCCGTGCTGGATGAGTTTGCATTGTGTGGTGTTTTCCTCTTCATTTATTGCAAACAAATCTGGTCTCTGCCATTTGTTTACTCTTATACTCTGTCTTTATGCCTTGGTATGCATTTTTAATTAGATGCGCTTCAGTTCTTTCACTGCTTGTTAACACTTTCAGATGGAAAGTGCAGTCCCCACCAGCTCTGCTAGTATTCTCTGTGTGGAGGAAATGCAGATTTGTTTCTTCTGCCCCTAATTATTATACAGTACCAAGATTTGGGCCAGCCTGCCTGCTGGGTCCCTGTGTTCCTACTGGGGATGTTAAGATGGTTGCCCCTTCTCAGCCAGTGTAATTGAGGGCGCTTTACTCCAAAATTTTCTGCATACAGAGAGAGGGTGTTTGGGCTATTTGCTTGGACTCTTTTCAGGCCTCAGCAGCTCCAGTGTGGATGTGTGATATGGAGGAGTCCTGAGCAGAGCCCACAGTGTGTGCTAATCAGCTGTGTGCTGTCCCAAGCCCTTCTGCACACTGAGATCAGGAGCATCATGGGGATGTTGGCCACAAAATAAACAGAGGATAGATGAGCCTGGATAAGGATACTGCAGCCCCAAGCACAAGGCAGCATTCACAAAAAGGCATCTTTCTTGAGTGCCACTGTTGATAAAGCATCATTTCTTTTGCTTTTAAATAGTGTGAGCCCATTTGTGCTTGTACTATTTAGTTCTGCTTCCGTATCTCACTCTTGCCATGGGCAGGGGCCTTTACTCTCCTTAGTGCTCTCCTAGACTATCAGCTTTCTGGAGATGGTGTGGGAACTGAGATGGGAAATCTTGACCTCAATCCACCCTTCCCTTCCAGTTTGCTTGCCCTGCTGAAGCATTCAGTCACCCCCCTGTTTTGCCAGAATGTGTGTGTGTTCTCCAGGATTTAAGCTCCTGAGAGGGATGGCAGGACTGAAAAGAGGTGAAAATGTCTCTTCCCATCTCTGAGAGCGTTCCCTGACCCCACTCTCTGACTGGGGGCGAGGTTGCCAGAGGTCAATATCCACTTCAGTGAGTAGAGAGATCGATATCTGCTGAAGCCAGTGCCCAGGATTGTTTCCTCTTCCTTGCCAGCACTATATTTTACAGAGAGCAGCCAAGAAATATTTCTCCTCCCTTCCAAGAAGGGGGAGGAAAAAAAAAGAAAAAAAAAAAAAGGAGAAAAAGAAAAGAGCTTTGTCTTCATACTTTCTCCCCCCAGGAGGGCATTGCATTTAGCCTCTGCTCTGCTTTTTGTTATCCATTTGCATGGCACGATGTTTACTTTGGCTGATGGGGCAGTGCTGGCTCCTCGGCCAGGGGTGGTGTTCTGCCGATACCCAGCAGTGTGCAGAATGGGGATGTTCAGCCCGAAGTGATTCGGGGATGCTGGGATGCAGAGCACATCCCAGATGTTGGGGTTTCAGGTTGGGAGCACCGTGGTGGTGGGAGCAAAGCGTTCAGTGCTGAGCCTCCAAAAAAATGTCACTCCTCGGAGCAGCATCGTGTTGGCAGGACGATGAAGTATACGAGCTAATAGGGCTTTTCCACTTTAATTTCTATTTGAAAACGACTCTTGGTTGCTGTTCTCAGACTCAGCACCAACTGTTTCTTACGCCACACATCAGATTTTTCTTTCTTTTCTGCCCTTTGCTTCATGGAGAAGTCTTTAAAGCAAACAAACACCAAACTATGAGAAACCAAGGGAAGATATGGACCGGCCCACTCATTAGTGCCGGAATGTGGAAACTATGAAGGCTTCTTTTTTTATTACCAATGCTGGAAAGCACAGTCACCGAATGGGCTGGAATACAAGTTATGCTACATGCAGTAGTTAAAAAAACCTGCAAAAATGGGTGTAACCCGTGGCTGTGGTACAACTGGCCTTTCAGCCCCCACTTGAGATTCGTCCATCCCAGGGGGAAACTGTGGCTTGGAAGAACAGCGTACATTTAATTTCACTCGGAGAACTTATTGGAGTTGGCACTTCAAGAAAGACTCTGAAGTATATTTTTTGTCATGATGAGTGGCCCCCTCACCACTGTGTTTGATTGTGTTGGAAGCAGAAAAGTTAAATTCTTATAAAATGATGATTTACAATCCCTGATGATCCAGGTAGGGTGCGTGGATTGCGCCAGTGTGGTTATGGGACTCCAATCTCATCCTCTCTCATTGCTGTGAGAAAATAAAACCGAAATGTAAAAAAGCTGAAAACACATCCTCTGATTGCTTGGGGAATTTTCTTACTCATACGTTATCTTTCCTAGTAGTTTAAGTTATTTTGTCTCCACTAAAACCCAAAGCAAAACACTGCCCTGACACTTTCCCCTTGATTTCTGATCTGCAGCGGCCAAATTTATTTTTATCTCGTGTCGTCTTTTCCCCCATGGTTATGAAAATCCTCAGAATAAGGGGCAAGGGGAAAAGCTAATTTTAAAGCCAGTAAATTCCAGTGAGAGATTTCTTCAGTGCCTCCGAGCGGGACTATCCTGGGTGCTGTTGCAGGGCTGTGGCTACCTCCAAATAACACAGGGATAGGTGCCAAGTGGGGAGGCTGAATATTTTCCTTGTAGACACATAGCTTTGCCCACAGGACTGAAGTCTCTTGCCTTAATGCTCCATTAAGCTTCTCTGGAAGTACAAAGCTGACTTAGGAGGCACGTGTTGGTGAAATGTACCTCAGTGCAATCGGCTGCTGAGTAGAAGCTCCTCATGGAGGGGTTTGGCAAGGGATGAAGGTGGAGCTCATCAGAAGTATCTTCAGGAAAATATGAGGCATCATCACCTCATTCCAGCAAACTTTCTCTGTTTTGATTATCACGTTCTATATTTTGATATACTTTTTCTTTCTCATTTTTGCCTTTTTCTTTTTCTTTTCTTTTTTTTTCCTCCTGGACAGTGGATGTATTTTGAAATATTGAATTCCATTTTCTTCTTCATTTCTCTATCTTCTTCCCCTTGATGCAAGCTTTACTCAAATCTTTTTAATTCTGCATTTAAATCTAACATATAGTAAGAGATACTCCACGGGTTTACAGGCTGAAAATCCAGGAGTGTTCACCTTGGAATCTGCTTTGTGAGCAAACTCAAGTGTGTATGCAAGTGTTGGAGCTATAGTCTGTAGTTCAGTTTTACTGAAAATACTGGAGGTAATCAGAGTATATGGCAAGTGTAATGGCTTCCAAACAGAGCACTGTGCTGTTGTTCACAGTGCTGGTGCTGAGTTAGTTGATACAATTTGTGGTCCATGTCTGGAATCACAATCAGATCCTCTTTGCTCTCCCTTCGAGTGCCCTTGCAATGCTCATTACTGCAGCAAATTAACCAGAGTCTGCTGTGGGGCTGAAGTTTCTGTATCCAGCAAAACTCATGAGCCCCTCCTGGTGTGATGTATCAAGGGGATGTAAGCATATCTGTAAATGCTGTGTGGGTTGGGAAGTGTTTAAATACCCATGGAGGCCTTTCTCTGTTCTGAGGAAGGGAAGAGGAGGATGTGAATACTGATTGAAATAATTTAGGTGCAAGGTCCCAGGTTTGGAAAATTTGGCCCATAAAATGTGTGCGCTAGGGGTGCTTGTGGTTCCATAAGATAACAAAATGCACAAGTCATGTGAATTAATCTCCTGAGTTACTGCAGGGGCATATTGTGTTCACGTTCATGTAGCCTGATTAAGCTGCATATGAATTTACGTCTCAGCCTTGCAGCCTAATAAACATATATGGTTTAAAATGCGTGGTGGGGGCTTTGTGCGTAAACTGTGCTCTCATGAAGCATCGTGTGCATGTCTGACTCTTCTTAGAAAGAGTCCCATTCCGTCTGCAAACGAGTGTCTGAATGCCAAAATAAGTAGGATAAATAATTTGCTTCAAATATGTGTTTGGGAGCTTTCAACCTAGATGCTCTCTTCCAAAGCTCAGCTCTTCATTTGCAAATTCTCCAGTTTGTTCAAACTTTTGGACTCCATTTGATCTGGCTGGAAATGAGAGCACATCAGGCCTCGTACGTAATCAGAAAATGTCGTGTGAAAAACGAAGACTGCTGGGAGTAGCATCTTTGTGGGATTCCAGCTAAACCAAACTCGTTCGGTGCTGCTCCAACCCTGAGCAAACCGGCCTCATGTCTGCATGTGCAGCCTGGGCTGCTCCTGAGAGCGACTCTGGGAAAGAGTTAAGCCTGTTCTCCTCTCCTAGTTGGCAGAAAGTTTGCAGTTTAAAATTACATACTGACTCTGGTGTAGAGACACAAGAAATTATAGAGCAGACACTGTCCAGGACAACGTATAATTTAAAATGTACTAAAGAATGTATACCACATGGCAAAGTAAGTGAAGTGCTTCTTCAAATATAAGTGTTTTGCATAGAAAGGCTGTAATTATCCACTCCTAGGGAAATGTTTGCATTCATTCTAAATCAATATTTACTATTCATCTCTTGTGTTCAACAAAACAAGGATTTAACATTTTTTTGTTTTAATGAGGTACTAAGACTACAATAATGCTAGAGTGTAATTGTCTTGATACAAAATATTGCTAAATTGTGTTGCTATTTTGGGAGCGAGCAGTTTTTAAAAGGAGGGGGTATCCCTGTTTGTGCCATGTTCCTGCAGTAACACAATCCAAGCTCAGCCAAGCAGGGCGGCTCACCACTTCCAAAGCGGAG
Source organism: Lagopus muta (assembly GCF_023343835.1). Classification (NCBI taxonomy): domain Eukaryota; kingdom Metazoa; phylum Chordata; class Aves; order Galliformes; family Phasianidae; genus Lagopus; species Lagopus muta. The sequence goes on along the minus strand of NC_064440.1, from coordinate 3,111,904 downwards.
TTAAGCCGCCTCTCTGTTAAGGCCCTTAACTGGGATCATTCGGGTGAGTCCTCTGTCTCCCCCTGAAAACATCAACCTCTTTATAATGATTCCTTTTCAGCTGGCGTCTCGGCAACAAGCAGAAGAATGCCATTTCTGTTTTGGGTTTAAGGTTGTTTACTCCCCCCATCATCCTTCAGAGAGGCAGCGAGAGCTGAGCGGGTGGTAATTGGGCTGCAGCCATCCCTGCATGCTACTCCAAACCTGTTGGTGCAAATGGGGTTGTCCAAACTTCACCCTCCAGGAAGAATTTGGGGATGTTTTGTAGAGCCAGAGCTCTGTTCTTTATCTTTTTTTTTTTAATGTATTTTGTATGCATTTCCTGGGCACTGCACAGTGTTGAAGTGGTCCTAAAATCACACAAGGGCAAGCAGTACTTTTAGCAGCAGGACCCTGGTGAAGTAAGGATATGTGAGATGGGGCAGAGCTTTTGGAGGAACACCACTTTTAATCACAACTTTGCAGCTCTGCTGCGCTGTGATTAAGAGGATGCCCTTGCACCAAGCTCTTTCTCCTTGAATTTACCTGACATGTCTTAACAGAGGTATCTCTCCACCCACTCTAACTTCAAAAAAGAGAAACCACGCCCCCCAAGCATGTACTTCTGGCAATGATGTGGCTCCATGTGAATCAAATCAGATAAGTGGAAAGACTTTGTTTGGAAAAGCCTTTAAAATCCTTTTTTTTTTTTTTTTTTAAGAAAAGCCCTTTACCTTTTATGCTTACACTCTGCCCACCAGGCTCTGCCCTCCCTTTCCCAATACTAAATTCTCCTACTTCTGCTGCTAGAATTCATGGTACAAATGTGAACTCTTGAGTGAATTTCATTCTTCTGTTCAAGAAGATAGCTTTGTTATCTTTTTTGTTTCTTACAATAATAATAATAATAAAAAAATCTGAAGTCGTTCTTCCAAAAAAAAAAAATCATGTACATAAATAGGGTGAATAGCCCTGAGAGGAGAGTGCTCTCTTTCTCTAGCAAATGTTATTGAAGCTGGTGTTTTAATTCTCCAGATATCTCTTGGTGTTCAGGGTAACAAAAGGCTGTGTAGTGCCTAATCATTCAGCAGAGATCCAGGAAAAAGCAGAAGGTTAAGAGCAAGTTCCTAAAGTCTGTAAAATCAATGGGACGCTAGAAAGGGAACTGAAGTGTACCAGAAGGGACCTCTTGAGGGTCATTAAAAAAAGCAGAAACTGATTATGAACAGAGCTTTTACCCGAAGAACTGGAGGGGGCCGGCAAAACCATTCTGCTGCACTCCAGTTAAATGTCTAATAGTGGTGACATTTTCTACACAGCCCATAAAGGATAATGAGGATGGCTTTGATAGCTTTCGAGATAGTTGTTCTTGTCAGTGTTCACAAAAACATGATCTGAGCATGCACTCAGAGCACCCGGGTTGAGGTGACTGCACATAGACTTTGAAAGGGAAGATGGCAACCCAATATTGGGCATTCCACCTTTGTGTTATGCCCTGTTGCACAGGAGAAAAAAACCTGTGTCAACCTAAAAATACAATGAAAATGGCAACAGTGACAAAGCTCAGTGTTGTGCTTAACTAACATGGCACCTCACCTTGGTGTGACGGTTATGTGCAGAGCGATGTTGGGTGATCTCGCAAACATCAGCCTAGATTCTCTCTCACTCCAAAGTAGATAAGAAATAAGATTTTAATCTAAAGCTTATCATAATCCATCACTGTCAGCAAAATTTGGATCAGCCCCTAATGACTTTCTCATTTTCTGTGCTGGGAAAGCAACCTGCAGGCAACCGGCCTGTCCCATGGCATGTTTGTGCTATTCCTGCTTTTGACCCTGATCCGTGAGATTTTGGTGAATCACAGTTTTACCATGATTTATTTTCCAAAACAAAAGAAAAACTAGGGTAAACTTGCATATCTTCCTGGAATGCTCTAAAAAAAATTTTTGTTAGAAAATGTTTGAAATGTCAGTGAGATGATGCTTTAAAAGTTTAGGGTGATCTCGTTCATCTTAATAAGTAGCTGCTTCATTTTTGGTTTTGGTTTACAGGGAAGATGTGTGGAAAAAAATAACAGAAACAGAGTAAAAATCAAGTTTGAGTTCTTTGTAAGAAGCAAACCTTTTTTTTATGGAAATAGACATTCATGGGGTGAAGTGCATGTGAGTCTGTTTACTAGTGGTAAAGCTGAATTGTGAAACTTTTGTGTCACTGCTCTGTGATTCCAACTATCTTCAATTAAGAGAAAAAAAAAAATACAGGAAAATCAGGTGAAAGGAATGCATGGAAATTGAAGTCAAAGAAAATATTTGTTGTGGTCTTGGCAAAGTGAATTTTTTAAGCTGAAGTAGCTTTTAAGCAATTAGTATCTGCTGAGTGAAATTACCGAGTGACATGCAGCCCCAGATGGAGGACTTGAACAGCCAGTGGCCATCTGGATTTTGGTCTTTACAGGGTACACTCTGTTCTGGCTCTCACCTGGCCTGTGAACAGCCCTCCATCTGTCTCTCCTGCCACCGTCAGCCTTGAGTCATAGTGGGGAGACCTGTGGGGATGGTTCCTCTGCTCACATCAACTCCAAAGATTCCTGAAGTCTCCAGAGATATAATCACTGATGACTTTTGACCCTTGAGTTGTTGCCTTGATCTAGTTTTCTGAAAGGAGGAAAACTTACTGGGATAAAACCCACCTTTGAGCCACAAGGGTCTTGATACACAATGGTTTCCAATGAAACATATGGTGTGGGAGTCTTGGCATCTGAAATGCCAAGAAAATCAGACTTAAAGAGAGAATTTTGTCAGTAGGCTTTTATATGTATATTTTTTTATATAGTTGTTTTCCTTAGAAGGTGTAAAAGATATCAGGCCCAATCACAGAGACAGTTCACTGACAAAATCCCGTTTTTAAAGTGAAACTATAGTTTGTTAAATTCAATGAATAAAAATCATCTGACATAGAGTGGCTCTGTATCTAAAAATGAGCCAGCCTCATTTAGTCTATTTAAAAATTGTGTATTCATACTGCTTGTATGCCAAGTTCAGCATGATGGAAATGAAAATGGTTGAGGTATAAACCCTTGGAAAACAGGGTTTATAATGGAAACAGTAATTGACTTCTAACTACCGCATCAAAAATACAATACTATAATACAAAGCCTAGCTCTTGGGATCTCAGCTCCACTTCTAACCTCAGGTTGGCAGAGCAACACCTCACCACAAAGCTAACTAATGTTTATAGCTTGTTTTTTTTTCTCTTGCAAAAGGAACATGGCAAGTGAAGAAAATTTATAGGAACAAAGCAAAGTTGGCCAACAGTTCAAATGTTCTCTCTTGTAAGTAACAACATTCTTCTTCCCTAGATGAATGTATTTTGGCTGATAATTTTTATCATGAAACTTGAATCAGAACTGAGCCTTACTCTCAGCTTTAGAAATAGTTTGAGCGTTCCTGCAGAGTTCACACACTTGGTTATCCTAAAAGATGAAGATAAAAAATAGGAAATACTTTACAGCTCCTGATTTTTCCCTTCCCTGTATGACCATGAATAGCAAAACAGAAAGGCAAGGGGAGATGGCTCTGGGAATGGAACAAAGTAGATTTATTGATCTCATTAATGATGCTTACCCAAGATTGTCATCTTTGCTTAGACCAAGCATAGGTGCCATTTTTGCTACTAATTATGGTTGTCAAGACATCATGACATCTTGGGTTAGGGTGAAAGTAGTGGTACTAAAGCTCATTAGGGGCTGAAAACTGTGGAGGACCAGGAATTTCAACTGGGGAACAAGCTCTCAGCTATAGTTGAGTAAGATAGACCATTCTATAAATATGTGAAATAAAACTGAGTACTCTAGGATCATCATGCATTTAAAAGAATAAGAAAGACAAATTTTTACTGAGATCATTGTGCCTTCAGTTCTTCAACAACTCTTGCTACTTTATATATTTTTATTTCATTAAGTTCATATTTTCATTGGTAATGAAGAAAAACAGAGAATGCAGGAGCATTTTGTGTCCGTAAATGACTTTAGTTCAGTTACAGATTAAGAAAAAAATTAATTACTTTTATTTTCTTTAGGTATTGATGAAGGTATACAGCACAATCTCAGATTATGATGTATCTGCACCTTCGCTTCTGCCAGTATTATTTGCTGCACTCATCAGCTGCAGAGAGACTCTACTGGAGGAAAGATTGTGCCCAAGGACCTCCATCCAATGCCAGGTGGGAGGAATGTTGTTGAGAGAGTTGGTGGTTAACATCAGCATCCGTTGTAGGCCTTCAAATCCTTTTTAGATTCCTTTATATTTGTGAGCTGTTCAAATCCAGGCTCTTCCAGATCTAGCTCCTGCCACTATATCCTTACAAAAGAAGTGGGTATGCCAAAACAACATAAAGACATCATAATTTTTTATTCTTTCTTCCTAGGGATTCTGAATGTGTGAAAAACTCTTGCAGTACTTGACTCAATGGGCAATAACTGTGATGATGCATTCAATGATTGCAAACATATCAACTGCATGTCCAGTCCGGGCAGCTCAAAAGTCTGCTGGCGATCACTGTTAGTGCACACATGTGAATTCAAGACCTATTTTTAGTCAAATTTCACAGTAAAGTTCCTCTGGGCACTTCTGTGGTATTGAACGCATTTCATTGCAAACGATACTATTGATGTTAATGCAAAGAAGATCTGGGACTGAACACAAAGGTTTATTCTTAAACCTCTTTTTCCTGGAGCAAAGAAAAGTTACCTTTACTGGCATCCATGCCTGTACTCAAATACAACTCCATTTGAAAATGATTGGGAAATTGCCAGTGCAAATACCAAATAAAGACTCCAAGAATTGGCCCTTTACGATGAGTGATTTATGATTTATACTTTGAACAGTACAAGCTATGCATTTCTATTCAGATTTTGAAAAACAAGCCAGGAAAAAGCAACAATAGCTTAGTAAAAAATATATATACGGTCATGGAGTGCCAGTACAGTCTTTGGCAAAGGATCAAGTAATGATAAGGCTCGACTCTATAGGGACATTAACATTTTTAAAGCAATCTATGTGAAATAAATCTGAGAATATATGCTTAAATTATAAAAAATACTGCATGAATATGTATTTTGTAGCTAACAGCTCCCTGTTGTTTTGGGCACTTTTCCTGCTTTAGTACAGTTTTTGAGGAGGAAAAACCTGACTGGAGCACAAGGTACTTTTCAAGTCCTATTTTAGGTCGTTTGCAATCATAGATTTCCCTATTTTTCTTATCATTTTTCTGTGATTTGCTTTTTTAAGGCTATTATCTAGCTCAGCTTGGCACAGTTCAAGTGCACAACTGTAACCTTTTCCATGACCCAAAAGTCAGTGCCACTCCGTGGGCTGGCAGTTTGCAAATAAAACGTATCCTTAATGAAGTGTGGAAGCTCCTGTTCTTTTCCTTCCTCGGGAGACGTGCCTTAATCTCTGGCTTACAGCCTTGTCAAATGCTGCAGTAAAGAACTGGCAAGCTCAGTGCTGCTTATGGATTGAAATCTCCACCAGGTTGTTCTTTTTAAATCTTTTTTTTTCCTCCTTTTTTTTTTTTTTTTAATTCAGAAATACAGCAGCAACCACAGTAACATTCCAGTCCTCAGTCTTTTGTAATTATTAGTTAGTGACTTTTATATATGTTTCCCTTACTTGAAGAACATGTTTTTCATGTAAGGGAAATATACATTGCTCAACTACAAAGTGTCAAGGATTTGGTTGCTTATGTAGGTCAATCATTAAGGGAAAGAAATAAGATTAAAACCAGAGGCTGTTCTGCGTATTTGAAGTTCCTCCTGAAGATATAAAATTGTGGTGTTTATGCTTATAACTTGTGACAGGTTGGCTAAGTCATAGGCGTTTTGTCTCTCCCATTGTAGAAGCTGAGAACGTTTGGATTTATTTATTTATTTACTGTCTTTTTGCCAGAAGGTGACCTTAAGCTTGTGAATCACATCTGAATTGCTTGCAAATGAGGAAGTACAGTGCTGGAAATTTTGACAGATTCTCGTGTTTGGTCTTTTTGTTATTGTTGTTAGACTAATATAAGGCTTGGGGTAGCTCCCCCAAACTCTGGCATGAACCAAAAAGCTCTGCGTGTTTCAGAATCTAAGTTTTTTTCTTATTACAGAGATATGCTATGCAACCTCAGCTTGCCTTTTCTATGAGCATTGCTTTTGTGCAGTTGAAAGAAATCACTGAGCAGAATTTACTTGTTTGCAATGGCATTTTTTTGCCCAGGCGGGCCTTGGGCAGGGTGCAAAGAGGGATGCACCACTACAGCATGGTCCACAACAACTTGTATTGCAACCTGATCTTTTTCAGAATTTGTGAATTTTTACAGTAACTTGTATTGCAATCCAAAATCTGTGAGTTTTAAGCTCAAGGGAAAAAAAAAAAAAAAAAAAAAAAATGAGGTGGGAAAGCAATTATATACTTCTTCATGCTAGGGGCAGGAATTTGTAGTGTTACTTTGATTGCTGTTAACCTGGTTCTGTCAATACTGATAAGTCCATGATGTCCTAGGAAGAGGAAAATCCAATCCATTCACTGATGGGTACCGAAAGAAATTCTGCACTGAAATGTTATCAAGTGATGAATGTTGCAGGTAGCATTGCTTATTCCATGTCATTGTGCTGTGGAATTGCTGGTAGGACAATGCTCATTTCAGAGACAAAGGCTTCTTGAGAGAAGATTTGCTGCATTCCTGGCAGGATGGATGGAGGGAAATGAAAAAGGGACATCTTGTTCTGCTACCTGTGCTTGGATCTATGCTTTAGCATGCTATCTGTGGGGAACTTGGTGCAGTTTATCCACTGAGTAGATGAGTATTTTTAGGTGGAATTGTTGCAGCTAGGTTCTTCCAGCAAGGAATTTACTTGTCCTTATCATGGTTTTATGTGCATTCTACAAGCACCTGTAGAATACAATCAATCTATTTATACAATAAATGTTCTCAAAAGCTCTGTGCCTACAAAGGCAGGATCTTCACCTGGTGTAAACCAGGAAATGCTGACTGAGAATTTGGTCAAGTGCATTGCAAGTATTTATTTTGTAAGTGAAACCCATGATTTTCCCAGATCAGAATGGTTGTATGCTGCATTTTAAGTGGTGTTCTCCATAGCAAGGATGGTCTCGTCTGCTGTGGAAGGCCACAGAGACTCAGGTCTCAACCTTTTTTGCCTCTTAAAATGTTACGGGGAGGAAGGTGTGTGAACTCAGTGCATCCATACAGTGTTGCAGGTAGGCAATCTACAACCAGCATGTCATCTCTGCATCTTCCCAGCTTCCTTAAAAACATGTATGTAATACTTCTGAGCTGCCCACTGCCTACTGAAAGCAGCAGTTTGCAATATGTGAGGGTGATAGTAAGATTTAGGTTAGGGAAGCAGGATGTACAAATTGATGAAGTTGGGATGTGTCTTGTTGGTTCCTTTTTTTTTTTTTTTTGAGGAAGAAAAAGGGAAAAAACGTTTTTTCTAAACACTGAATTTTATATCAAAATGTGCATTACTTGAATGATTTTAAAGGACAGCAAAAGACACCTGAGTTCTTGGGAATAAAAGGAAATATGTTGAAGAGCTCAAAGGTTCAGACAGGAATAGTGGGAACTCGAGTAGGATGAGAAGTTCAATCTGATTTGTTCAAGTTTTGCAAGGAAGGGCTAACTAAATTCAATCTAACATGAAGTGAGAAGAAAGGACTTAAGGAGCTGCTGGTTTGTGGCTGTAATGCTTTGCTGCTGGATACTGAATGAATGAATTTGGCCTTTCAGATGCTACGTCTGGACCTTATGCCATGAAGGGTATCACTGAGCAGTTTTTCTCTCCTCTACCTGCACAGAGCCGAGCCTGATTAGTGGTGAAGGCCCGCAGCGACCAAGAAAGGTATTAATGTAAGGCCTCCAGTTGTAAATCAATATCTGAAATAAATGGTTCTAAGCATTCATTATGGAAACTTCATTCTGAGAATAATTATAAATCTAAAAGTGAAAGTGAGATTTAAGTCCTGGGTTGATCTGCAGAGATTTGGCAAGCAACATACATACTTAATCAGTCACACTGTAGCTTCCATGCTTGCAGCTTGTTTGTTCTGAGAAATACAGCATATTCATTCATCATGTTTATTCAAGTTAGGGCATCTGAGGAGTAATGACAACCTTATTTAGCAAAGTTCTCTGCAGTGCTTTAAAGAAAATACCTGTCAGTGTGAAAATTAGTAAATGTGATCATGGCTTGCTTGACAAGAGCTCAGCAGCTCAGTTTTCTGCTGTGTAAAACTCCGGAGCCTGACAGAGCAGGACATAACTCCTGTGATCACCTTGTTCACAGCAAGTAGCGTTTCTAACTTTGAATTCCTTCTTCATAAGGAAGGCTTTTTGGTAAATTTCTATTATGTTTGTCTAAAGAGCAGCATCCACTTACAATGCTGGAAATTTGGGCTGCATCAGAACAGCATTAGAAATCACTGTGCTATTTACTACTAAACTATTTGAGATGTTATTTTCTTTCTTAAGAAAAAAAGCAATGTTTTATTATCATCTCAGCTTTTGCAAAGAAATAGATTTGCTTGAGGACTGTGAGCTGCATACATCTATTTTCCTTATCAAAATGTCAGTGATGTCACCTATAGCATACAGCTACTGAATGAGAACTACATACACTGAGTGTGGCAATAGTTTTTTTCTCTGTTCGTGTATAGGTTCCATTTCTCCTGCACCACCTCCTTCTCAGAATTGGAAAAAAGAAAAGTAGAAGTAAAGTAACGAGAACAGCCTTGCTCTTTTTCTCCCTTCCAAGTAGGTAGGAGAAAATTGCTTGATTAGATTATAGGGTCTGTATATGTGTGTAAAGACTTTATTGTGGGAAATCTATATTAGTGCCAAAGCGATTAATGCTAATTAATGTGCCCAAGTTTAATAACAAAAGAATTAATAGTGAACAGCCACTTACTATAAAGTGTTTCCTTGACATTTCTTACTAAAAATAAAAATTCAGAGCATGCTGCATAGATTTGAAGGAAGGAGAAAAAGAAAGATTAGGTAAAGAAAACATCTCACTGTAATTTAAACCATTATTTGTCTGACAGCTTTTTATCTCCTGTCTGGAAGAAATAAACATATTAAATTTTTTATTAAAATAGTTAGACTTTGTAAGAGTATTTTTCCCAGTTCAGTAATAAATATTTATTTCTGCCAGAAACAAAGAAGTTTGTCTGCGAGGCTTTTACTGAAGCTTAGCCAAAGGTACGAGTCTTTTAATGAAGAATACAGCTTTTACAGACTTGCTTTGTCTTCTTCAGTATAAATTTTGATGTATAAATAACGTTCCTACAGAGACCTGGTCATCCTCTGGTATTGATCACCTGCCTCCCTGTCCTCCAAGGTATTGGCGCCTTTGATTATTGTTTATGAAGGATGAAGAGCACTGTATCAATTAAAGGATAGCTCTGAAATGCGGAGTTAAACCACAGCCACAGTAAATTTCCAAATAAATAACAACAGCTTAAAGCAAGATTTTCAGGCATACGGGCTGGACATTGGACGTGGCCAGAGAAGGAGTTTAACGTGACCTAGAGAGCTCTTGCAAAATCCTCCTTCTGTTGCTTCTGCTCTGCCTATCCCCTGTTGTGCTCAATTGGCATGGCTTTAAATATCACCTCCTAGCCGTCAGCGCAGCGGGGCAGAGTGTCTGGACAAGATGGTAGGAGACTGGTGTTAGGCACTCAGATCAGAAAGGGGATTGCATCCATTTGGGAAAAAGCACTTGGCCAAAGTGTCCAGCACAGAGTGAAATTCCATCCTTTTGAAGGAAAAGTGCATGAAAGAAAAATACTGTCAGATGTCCATGTACTATTAAGACGGAATAATTTATACTGAATTCTGCTCTTTATGTTTTGATAGATCTGGATGTGCTCCGCCTATGATCTGGACGTGGATAGGGTTTCTCTGTCTGTGCTTCTGGCAAATGTGGTCAGTATTTAACCCAGACTGTATTTTCGTGCTTACCATCTGCCTAATTCTGAATGTCAGATCCACAACTGGCCCGCCAGATATTTCTGTACAGCGACTTTGAACTCACTCAGTTCAGCAGTGACGAAAGGATGTACTGGTTGTATGAAAATGTCAGCCGATTCAATCTCCTCCCAAAAGCTAAAACCAAATCTTTCTGTGAAAATAAGAACATTCTGCTTAATTTTCGTCGTGTTATTTTCCACATTTTTTTGCTGCGTTTGTTAAAAAAATGGAACTATGTTAATGAAGGCTGAGTTTGTAAGAGTTTGCTGTCTGATTTTGATGGCCACACTACAATAAACCTTTAGTGATTAAGTGATTCCCAACAATAATCCATGTTTTCAGGTGTGGAACAACTCTAATACGTGTCTTACCTTTTACCTAATATTTAGCTGAAGTGGAACATCAGATCTCAATCCTGACTATGCCACCCTTTCAGCCTTTCTTAGGTAGTCATGCTATCTTGATGATTGTTTGAATATTTCTAGTGCGCCTAATACTAAAATAATTGGGCTTGTTTTATATGAGTCACTGCACTGTAGAAATCTGAGCATAACCAAGAAATGTTGGGAAAATTGCTTACAGTTATTTCTTCTAAGAGAAATTACTTACTAGTAATTGTTATTTATACCTCACAGGTCTGATTCAGTCATAGCCTCAAACAAATGTCAGCACCTTTACTGGGAAATGTAGTGACCAGTGGATTAGACAAACGAGAGGGCTGGAAATGGGACTGCTTCACGTCTTACTATGTACCTTGTGGAGCAACATCTGGAGATGGTGAAGGTAAGAAAACTACTGCAGAATGGGCAGGAAAAGATACATCTTGGGTGTTTGTAGTTTGGTTGTATTTGAGGGCAGAGTCAAACCTTATAGTTATGGGGATTTGCCATGAATCTGGAGGTGTGCGGGCTCACGTTGTGGCAGAGGGCTGGTAGGTCAGTGTTTAATCAGGAGGCAGCTGCAGCCCTTCATGTATTATTTATCCCTGCTTTTGGGTACAGATGGAACCAAATCAAGCCATGCCTCCAGACTGCATGGGTGTTAGAACTGGGTCCAAGTGTTTCTTACAGTCCTTCCCTTCAAAATGGATAAGTTCAACAGCTGATGCTCATCCACATCATTCTTCTTCCCTTCATCCAACATACAAGGAATCACTTCAGGGAGTCCTTTGTAATTTGTGTCAAATTACATGGACTTTCTCTCAATAAGGGCCCACACAACACTGTTTCAGGATAGAATCAGGGCCCTAGAAGGGATTAAGCATTTCTGAGTTTAATTAAGTGCACTAACAACATATGAGCAAGCTAAATCTCATAAAACAACTTTATTATACAAATTGACACACAAAATAAAAGCCCGTTGGGATTAAATAAAATAACCTGAAAAACATGTTGAAGTGCATGACCTTACCACCTTGGCTCATGTTAATATCTCTGCTTCAGATTTTTTTTTTCCTGATCAATGATTAAATACCAGTGGTGGTAGCATGCAATATTAACATAACAAGGTATGAGCAAGAGGGATTTGCTTTTGACTAGTTAAGAAATATGATAAAATTGTGAATTAGTAAACCTAAGATTAGCCTTTAATGCCTGATAATCACCTTTATCAAGGAAAATCTCTTTTCTTCAAAAAGCAAAGGAACTTTGTGGATGGGCTTGAGACAGGCTTGTGGGTGGTAGACAACATTTGGGAGAAGTCTGGTCTCTCTCTTGGAGTAGGGTAAATGTGTTCACTGACTGGACATGGCACTCAAAACTAGGCAGGCATGGCAAAATCTCTGATGCTTTAAGATTATTAATTTCTTGGCAGAAGACAAATCTGATCTTTGTTGGACTGTCCATTAATTCTCATGGAGGCACTTTTAAGTTCTTGTGTTTGTATGTTAGTGGGCCTGTTACAGCTAAACATACAAGTGAAAATGTATTCTTACAGCATAGTCAAGTATTCCCATTTCAATGGTGATGTTGTCATACAGATATAAGAAAGCCAATGTGTGAGTCTTGTTATTACCTACTTTGCTATAGGCCATCTGGACTTCAACTAAGAAAGGGCTCCCTCATGCAAATATCTGGTGAAAATAGGGCTTTCCTTTAGTTCAAACTAAAAGTTTGAACTAATAAATGAGGCAAAGTGTGGAAGAGGAAAAATGGACAGAGGGGAGGAAGAAAACACACAACTTTCTGTAGACCCACAACCTTTTACTACCAGATAGAAGTCTGTCTCTTAACTCCCACTCTAGTCCCATTGCCAATAGAGAATATTGCATAATTGTTGAACAGGAGTGTACACGTGATTTATTTGTGCAGTGTTACTGTAAACAGATATGAGCATGAGCCCTGCAGTATGCAAGAAGATACAGTACAGATGAATGGTGATATAAGCCCTTGCTGCATTGCTGCTGTAATCTTCAAGGTTCAAAAGCAGTAGGCAGTTGACAAGATGTTGTGCTTGGGTGTAGAACTGGATAAAAAATTCTTCACGCTCGATATCAGCAGTCCTGTCAGTTTGGTTGCTCTCAATGTATTGCAATGTAGAAAATGACTAAAACAGTGCTTTGAGAATAAGACATTGTGGAAATAAGGACAACAGCATAAACATTTTTCCCTCAGACATAGAATTACTGAAGCTTCATTTCCTTTGAATTTGGGTCCTCCATCTCCTGACTCTCTCCTGACTAGCTTTTCACCTTCTTGCACTACTTCCCATCCCCTCATGCATCCTACAAATGATGCCTCCATTTTCCCTGAGCTGCTGCTTGTATGAGAGGCTGGGTGCTGTGCAGAACCCCACATGTACCTATTGGCTGTGACCAAACCAAGATAAATGGTGCCATAGAGCCTCATGTTGTAGTCTTCCTGCAGCAGAGGCACTCCTTTTAATCTCCTACCTGTCTCCAGCTGCCAATATTAGCAGAAGTTACAGGAATTTAATTATCTCCAGGGCTTCTATCTCTGTTGAATTGGATTGAAATGAGCCAATGGATTTGCAAATGGTTAAGGAAGGAAAGGTCTGGCAGAGAGAACCAACATGTAAGCATCATTTCTTCAGTACACTTGTTCAAAGAATTGAACTCAGCAAAGTGTGGTATTTTGAAAAGTGTAAAACCATATGAACTGTAATTATGTTTGTCTAGTTATGGGGAAAATAATAAATAATGAGATTAAGCAGAGAGGACAGTTTAGAGGTCTTATCATAGCAGTCCTTTCCTTGCATGACATGCAGAAAGAGATTAGATGCTTCCACCACTGAGAATATGTTTTTCTCCAAATGAAATAGTAGACCCAATGTGAAAAAACTGGCTTGTTTTTTCAAAATATTAAAGGGATCAGAGGCTCTGGGTTCTCATTCTCTTCCTTTGGGTTTTTATGCACAGGAGCAGAGCAAGTGGGTGAGAGAAAAAGTCCTGGGTTTTCAGCTGGTGGCACCCAATACTAAATGTCTCTGTGGAGCTGGGACCATGCAAAGCTCCTCTTTGGGAAGTCCCAGGGAAATCAAAACGCCATAGAAGACAGGGAAGCAAACAGTTTCTCTTGTGGCAATTTCATGGCTAAGTGTGAGTGTTCTTGCACAAAGATACGGGCAAGAGGCCCTTTGGAAATCATTCAGCAGAGTTATAGAGCTGCCTGAAGCTGAGCCAGGCAGAAATACTAGGACCTGAACCAAAAGGAAATACTTTATAGCTTGAACGCCTTCTACCAATCAATTTTTCTCTTTAAAAAGGCTTTTTTTGCCTCTTGTAGCGAAGATGCAAAGATTTAAGTGTGATAATGATGTAGTGTAATTCTCGTGTTTGGCCTGGTGATAGCTAAGCAGTTTAGATATCCTGGTATTAGCTTTCAAGCAACATAGGCAGTGTATGTGTTTATTATACCAACAGTTATGTATGGATGGATATTCCCTCTGTACCTTTTTTGCTATTTATATAAAAGTAAATATGTATCTATAGGTGATGGCAGCAATACACGATATAAATTAGACGCCTGCTCCATCTCAGTTCATAGCTACCCAAGGACTGCAGGATTCAAAGACTGACAGTCATAGAATGATAGAAGGGTTGGATGGGAAGGGATCTTAAAGGCCATCTAATTCCAACCCCTTCCCATGGACAGGGATAATTCTCACTAGGTCAGTTTGCCCAAATTTCCATCCAATGGAACCAGTTCCAGGGGTGGAGCACCCACACCTGATGGATTGATTTCTCAGCATATTTATTCTAAAATGCTTTCACAGACATTATTAGAGGGCTCTCAGTTTTTTTTAGTCCATACGGGGTGCCTCCAGCTCTCCTTCATGCGTGCTCATGGATAAGCAGATCTGGTGGGAGCTAATTCCCTACTTCCCACTCAGACCTACAGCTCCATGGCAGATTTTATTCCAGCCCACAGTTTGGAGCGAGGAGTCAGTCACACCAGCCCTCTCCACAGTTGTATCTGTATTATTTATCACCCTAAAGACTCTGTCCCTTTCTTCAACCCAGCTGTAATGACTGTGTATTTAAGGTCAGTTTCCTCACCCCTGCAAGCAGAGTAGGGTGAGGAGAGAGAGGAATTGATTCTCAGCACACTTCAGCTTCACGTTTTTAGGGAGTGGAATACACCTAAGTGATTCTTAAGCATTTGCCTTTAAACATAATAGTATTAACTGCAGGAAGGTGTAACCACAGAAGCTGTAGTTCAAAATCGGTGCATGCCATACCACAGTATTAATACATAAAAACAGCTAGATGAGGAATGGGGCACTAAAAATTGTCACACAGGCTGCTTGTAAGCTCAGTGCTTACAAAATGGTCTGTATACCTCAACAACCTAATTTCCTTTTTAATAATTCCATTAGCAATTTCTAATAATTAGCTGATCTAATTTAGATTTTCATTGCCTAGTTTCAAAGTTCTGCTCTTACAAATGGCTGAGGAACCTTGCCCTTAAAAACTGGTGATGATATCCCCATGACCTGGGACCACTGTTGGAGAAAAGATTTCGTCTGAAAGGATTTCAGGAAGTTACAAAACTCTTTTACATGGCCTGTTGGATCTGTGTATGATTTCCAACATTACACAAAATAAATACCAGGAGACTGGTGTGGTTTATACAAGAGTTTATAGGGAAAAAATCCACCCACCAGCTCCCTTGCTGAGGATTACAACCAGGTCTCTGCTGCCAAGTTCTCTGTTTAGGTAAAGCATGAGAAAATCTGCCATTTTTTTTAGAGTCACAAAAGGGGTGCTACAGGGGGGGCAGTGAGAAGCTGACAGCTCTCACTGCTTAAAAGGCAGCTGTTCCTTCTCAGGTACTATTATTAATAAACCCTAAGGTAATGTTTGCTCTGAAATATGTCTAATTGAAATAATTTACCCTAACCCTTAGAGAATTATGAAACTGTTTTCATCATGTTCACACACAGCAAAATAATTATGAGATGCCATATGGAAAAGACATCATGTGGTATATGTATTTCTGAATGTATACTTTTTGAAATGGTTCCCACAGATAAATCATATAGCTAATTTACAAAGAGGAGGTGGATAGTAGTTCTTAAGTATGCAGTTTAAGTTTAAAATGGTTTCAGGCTGGGTAAATTTACAGTGGTGATGACATGCAGTAATTGCACTGATCATAGGACGTATATCACAGAAGATGTCGATAGGGCCATTAAGTTGCACTGTACAAAATGGAGAAGGAAAATTCTGCTGGTGCTGTGATGTGGCATTGCTCGGAACCTCAGTAGGTCCCACCTGGTCCTGAAGTTCACCCAGTAGAAGGGATGGAATGAATGCCCTGGTTGTAGAGATCTGTCTGAGCCTCTGTGGTCTTTGCTGGTTTTTTCTGAGCTCCTACTGTAACAGCAAGTTCTGTCTGAATCACCATCTCCTGCTTCTGAGGGATTGGGAACATCATCCCCAGGCAAGTCTGTGGGTGCCCCAACCATGGATACCCCTCCATGTGTGCTCCATCCATGGAGAATTTCAAAGTCCAGCTGGACCAGGTTCTGAGCACCCTGACTGAGCTGTTTCTACTGTTCATTGCAGGGAAGTCAGACTAGATGGCCTTTAAAGGTCCCTTCCAACTCATCAAGCCACGCATGAGTTACAGTGATGTTCCCCATCACTAGGGTATCTGTGAGACCTCCCTGGTTGGCATCCAGAAAGATTCTTAAGCAGAAGAAATACTCTCAATATCAAACTCTTCTGAGCAAAGCCCATGAGTGAAATATTCCTGTTGTTCCTATGTTACTGTCATCTTTTCAAAAGGTTTTATTATTAATCTCATCTCTAGTAACCAGCATTATCATGTAGATGCATGATATATAGGTACATTTCTACAGAGCTGTATATTTCATTATATATGGTAGCAGGAGAATCCTGAGGGACACGTTTTGGTCCCTTTCCAGAAATAATTGTGGTCAATGATGAGACATGTGAACTATCAGGAAAAGAAACTCAAAAGTTCTGAAGGTGACTTTTGAATAAGGAACTCCTATTAACAGTTCTAGAAATCTGGCTGGAGATCAGGCTTCCTTGTCAGACTTCTGGTAGTTCTTGTTTCCAGATGGATGGAAGAAAAATAAGAGAATAGCTTATTGCACCCGTTCTGTTTCATGTCTGATAGGCAACCAGCAAGTGAAGAAGGCAGACAGAAATCTTGCTCTGTCCAGTCCATTTCCTTTTTTCTCTAAGAACATCTAAAAAAGATAAATAAAAATGAAAATGGAAAGGTTTATCTCTACTTTGAGCAGTTTGACTCATCCTGCCTTTTCTCTGAACTACCTCACCAGTCACTTCTGCAATTATTTCAGTGCTGATTGGTGAAATATTTGGGAGATCTTGTATAATTCTCTGCATGCCCTCTATTTTGAGAGAGCAATGGAGACGTGCTGCAACCGCAGTGTTTATCCCCCGGTAATGACAGCATTATCCTGCATTACCACTCTAGGAGGATGTTTGTCAACAGCCAGCTACTGATGAGCACAAGAAAAATATTTACCCAACTTCTGTACTGTGGCTTTACCGCAGTGGTGCTGCTTCAAGAGGACTGTGCTGTGTTTTTCAAAGGCTTGATACAGAAATCAGAACAGTCTTGGCATTTCTGTAGCACCAGTCCTGAAATGACTGCTTTTTAGACAGACTAATTGCAGGATTTTTTAATTTTTATTATTATTATTTTTTTTAAGGGAAAAGAGAGAAGGGAAAAAGAAAGAAAGAAAAAAAGAAAGAAAGAAAAGCAAAGTGATATTCCCTGCAAATAGCCAAAGTAAGGAGTTTTCTAATGCTCTCTCAGTGTGCAGAACGCTGTGGATAGCTGTATTTGATGGCTTCCTAATCTTCCCAAGAGTACCCACGTATGCTAATATTTACTCACTCTGCACACAGACAGCATCCAAACGCTGCTGATGCACTCATGTGTGTATTTAAGCAGAGCTTTTGGCCACGGATGGCTCCTGGAGCCACCTGTATGGAAGAGATCCCTTCTGCCACTGCTGTTTTTGGGGAGGTGTGATGCTCTCTCTCCATTTCTAATGTTATGCAGATGGAAAGGCATGCTCCTCTTTTGGCAACTTTGTCATTTGTTTTTATGCTCACTGAAGGTGTATTGCGTTTTGTGCTCTTATAGTGCCCTAAACCAAAAGTAATGCTTTTTTTTTCCCCACAAGCTACAGTCGATTATTATTTCACTACAGTATCCGAGAGCATGAAATAGAGATTTATGATACCACTGTGTTTTCCACTTCACTTCATGTAGTGCCAGGAAGGTACAGCATCTCTGCCTGCACAATATCCCTTTCTTTTCCCCTTTTCTCTCTTTGAGCAGCGTGCTGTGTGATTAGAGGATAGTGAGAAGGTCACTGACCAAACTTTATCTTCCACCCAGTTTCCCACAGCATGTATTCCTCCTAGGAAACATTTTCTCAGCTCAGGTTATTTCCAGAAATGTTCTCAAACCATCAGAACAGTCCTCGCAGTAAAACATTTCATTCCCACTTTCTATCCTTTATCTAGCGGCGCAGTGCTGACAGCATTTATGTTTCTTCTATTGACTGGGCCAAGAACAACAGGATTAATGAGGTTGTCTCTTCATGAGTGCATTATATTTTTTCCTCTGACCTTTCAAACATGGGAATCTTCTGTTTGCAATATTTCTTAAGGAAGGAAAATCCCACCTCACTGAGGCCCGGCTGGGTGGGAGCCCAGGTTCTGTGTGCCTGGAGCAACGCTCTGTGCACTCCATCCTCTTGTGCTCAGACCATCGTACTGCTCAGGAGGTGGGTGGACACAGATCTCTTCTTGTTGTTTTGTTTTGTTTTGCTTTGCATGTGTTCTGGGCAAGCAGGGGAAGGAGGTGTCTCTGGGAGTGCAGCCTTCCCCAGAATGCTCTCGCGCTTTATCATTCCTCTTCCTGATTATTTTTGACACGGAGTAACTGGAACACAATCAAGATAGGATCATTGCTAAGTGCAGCAGGACAGGGAACGTGAAGAATTTTCCCAAGGATGAGAGCACAAGTATCTTTAAACACAACAAATAACTTTGCACATCTGACATCTTTCAGTTAACCTCCTCAAAATATGTCAGTTAGATAAGCTTAACATAATTACATTTTTTGCATAAGTTCATTAAGGGTGACTGATTCCCATTTTTCATCTGGGGATGCAGAGGGGACATAGAGTCAGAAAAATTCCCACTTGCCCCAAAGCTGTATGACATAGGCATGCCTCTAAGATATTATTTTTAATCTTGGTGGGGAAAGAAGCACGAAGAACGAATGCATTCACACATTGCATCCTGTGGGGCAATAAAGCCTTTTAAGGAAGTGCAGATACTTTGGTGTTAAAAAAACACTCGACCTGCTCCATAGTAAATGGCGGAGATATCTGCCTGATATTCTGGGGAGGAGGATGGGATGGGGATAAGTAGAAGTGACTGACATAGAGTCTATGGGTATAGACATACGAACTGTGAATATCATTTCATATAAATAAAAAGAAATGGAAACATGAAGGATATGTTGCTGAACACAGTTTCCATAGGTACGTGGCTTTGCTGCACACAAGAAATTATTTTGCCTTGCAGGAAAACCAGATTTACCTGCTGCTTTTAGGTGAAAGCACAGTGCCCAGGGGCTTTTTGCTGGCTGTGCCTGGTGCCAAGCATGGGATTCTGAGCTGGGCTCTGGGCCGTGTTCCAGCAAGGTCAGAACTCATCGTCCAGCTCAGGGTTAAGCAAGCTGGAGAACACTGTATGTGAACTGAAGTCATTCTGGGGCTCTGAGATCTAAATGGGATGAGTGGACATGGCCAAATTCATCCATGTCAGGCCTAGAAGGGAACAGAAACAAAGATTCCTGGCTTCTCGCTGTAGCAATTTAAATAATCCTATGTATTAGCTCTGGAAACAGGACAGGCTGCTTTTATGGCATTTTAAGTTTAAAAAGTCATCAGAGAAGCTCTTCAGAGTAATATTTCATGAGATTTTGAAATATTTCATGCTGAAAATGATTCTTATACAGGAAAGAAGGTAACCCCCCTGTGAAATGTCCTCAGGCACTGGCAGCCACTGCAAGTACCAGGAGAGCACTGCCTTGAGGTGCTTGCAATTTCCAAGCATTAAGCATGAGCATATTCCATGCCTTAAATTTGTGTTTCCTGGCTTTTAGAGCTTGGGGTTTGTTGCTTGAACTCTGCTTTCCTCCTTTTAGGATTTCTGTTGTAGCTGAACTTGGATAACCAGAGAGAGTACTTAATATGCCTGCATTTGCATTTGTCAGCATTTAGGACTATTAACTGTACACAATTCTGATGAAGAAGTTCCTACATTCTACGCTTCTCTTCTAATAACTTACACAGAAGCTTAATTCTGCTGACTTGTACCGTTGTTTAACTAGAACAACTCGGTTAAGCTAATGAAACTGCAGTTTGCTTTATGTTCCTTTAAGCAATTGAGCTCCCTGCCATTCACTAGGAAGATACTCTCATAAATCCCCAACTGAAAATAATTTGGGGGCTGTGACCCTCAAGACTTAAAGATTTTCAAATCCTGACTCTTGAGGATTAAAAAAAACAACAACTGTATCTATCTGTGAACGGTGAATGCATGTTTGTGTAGTTTCCCTTATTTGCATTTGTTGATAATTAATTAAAAAACATGAGTTTAATTAAACTCGGAGTTAGGGGATTCATTAAAATAAAAACAAAAAGCATTTCAGTTAAAAAATGTAAAATAATTTTTTTGGTGGAGTCAGCTGGTGCAGCTTAAGGATTTGCAGAGAAATAGTGGCGGTGCAAAAAACTTTGGGGATTGTGGTAGCGTGGTTTGGGTAGACACATTTCTATCGGTGGGCAGCCCATGTGGGGCTGGCTCTTGCACTGAAATAAGCTCGTTTGTCCTCAGGTTCTTTCTGGTCTGAGTCCACCGTTGTGAAAATATGACATCTATTCAGGTCCTGGTAAGAAGGTTACAGAGTAAATGAGGGTTTTTAAAACAAGAGAAGTTTAAAAACAGTTTTAAAACAAGAGTGAAAAGAGAATGGGTCAATGGGTTTAACAGTTGGATGAGATGATCTTGGTGGTCTTTTCCAACCTTTATGATTCTATGGAAAAAAAAATTGAAAAAGATAAGCCTTAAGGAAAGAGACCTTATTCAAACTGTGTAACTAAATTTCATGTGTAATCACGTAATTTAATGTAATCACAGAACGACAGAGGTTGGAAGGGACCTTAGGAGACTTTTGAGACCAACATCCCTACAATAGGTCGCACAGGAAGGCATCCAGCCGAGTCTTGAGTATCTCCATAGGAGACTCCACAGTCTCTCTGGGCAGCCTGTTCCAGTGCTCCATCTCCTTTACTGTAAATAAGTTCTGCCACATGTTGGTGTGGAACTTCCTATGTTCAAATATTGGAATCATAGAAACATAGCATTTCTCAGGTTGGAACAGACTTTCAAGATCATCAAGTCCAACCACAGAGGCCATTAGTGCTTGTCCTATCACTATGCACCACCAAGAAGAGCTGAGCCTGACCTCATCCATTTGCCTCCTACCTTCCTTTAGCTATTTATGGGTTAACAGTAGGAATGGATGATTTCAGTGGTCTTTTCCAACTCTTGTGATTCTATTAAAAAAAAAAAGAGAAGCCTTAAAGAAATAGATCTCACACAAAACCTGTAACTAAATTATATTTCTCCATTTTTAATACAGTGAAAAATCTTTTTTAGATATCTCTTAAACTCAATTCATTTTTTTTAATTTGGTTTTTTTTTTTGTTTTGTTTTCTTGGGGGGGGGGGTTGGCATTTTTTTAGCATATATATATATATATATATATATATATATATATATATATATATATATAAATTAGTATGTTATCCATACTGTCCTAATGTTAAAACTAATAATAGAAATAGAAAACATTAATTAAGCCCAATTTTTATTTCACAGCCTGGTCTCTTGGTTTCTGCCCCTTTGGTGGGGAGGGGCTTGTCCCACCAGCTAAAGAGGACAGACCCTTTGTAGGAAATGCTCCCATATGGACAGCAGAAGATGGGAAGGTTTGGTGTTCTCATGGGGCTGGATCACTGCTGCAAAGGGAAGTACCTCCACAGGATTATTTTATTTTGGGCAAAACTGTTTCAAATTCTTTTTTTTTTTCTATTTTTTTTTCTAATTTATACTTCCCCCAAAGTATTTAATTTGGGGATGAAACAATTATAATAATGAAACGCAATACTCACTAAAAAAAATAATTCCTAATTGTGTTTATCGGACTCAGTTTCCTATAGCATCCATTTGCAGGATGTCGGGATACGACTGGGTGCATGAAAAGGACCAGATGTAAGAAAAATCAAACAAAACCTGTGCTGGCTCTCTGAGACAAGGAGCTGGCTGTGGGTGCCTGTTTCCCACACCGCAGCATGGGAGGGCTCCTGCATTAGCTAACACCTCCACCAGCCACGGTGCAGGGAAAGGTGGCCTTCGTGCACGGGGAGCAGATGCTCCACAGCTGAAGCCTTTCAAAGAAGACACCTACAGAGCCCCTGGCCTTGTGGAATAACTGGATTGTACATAAATAGTCTTTAAAGGGAGCATTGTCTGCTCTTCTACCCCCCCCCCCCCCCCACATCCTCAAACTCTATTCCCCCCCCTCCCACCTCAAAAAAATGAGAAAACTAAGTGGGTTTTTGTGTGTGGGTAAAGTAAATATGGTTGGAAAGACATGACTTGTTAAGAGCTTTTTTGAGGACCCCACACTCACAAAATCCTTTAGGTCATGTGTTTGCTTTCTGAAACATTTGGTAAGTAATAAGTGCCAAGGGACTATATGCACTCCATCTGGAATTAGCAGATTCCTCTTTGTTCAATTGTTCCTAAATTTGGAACCAGCTGACTTGCTTAAAAGTATTTTGATTTTCTTTTAAATAAATATGGGAAATAAACATAGCCCGGGACCTTCAGAGAGGTGCGTTATTAGTCTTTTCCCTGGCTCCACGAGCCACACAAGTCTTAAAGAGGCATTTGCCAATTTTGATGCTTGCTCTTTGTTTATGCTAACAATTTATTTGGAGTGGCCCATCATTTTTGCTTCCCTTTTATAAATAGTATCAAAGAAATCAGGGACGGAAAAAGAACTATTAGGTCATCAAACCCGCTCTACTGCCAGTGTAGGCTTGTTCCTCACAGTGTATTTTTTTCCATTTATTTGTCCAGGTTAAACTTGGAATTAAGTGTAAGGTCTGTAGGTCTGGTGAGAGGTACAAGAACAAGTGGAGATTTTACTCTTTTCTCCTCTCTTTACTACACAAGATAGCTTATTTCCACTCCCACCTTTCCTTCAGAAACAAGTGTAATGTCAAAAGATCAAGTAGACGCTTTCTCTTTGCAGGTGTTGTAGATCACTGCTTCATTCCTGTAAAAATTTAATTTTTGCTTGGGGAAAGCAAAAAAAAGGAAGAGAAAACAACACTTTGCTTATCTTCCCTATGCTCTATAGCACCAAAGAAAACCAGAGACCAAACCACCTGCTTGTCCGGTAAGTTTATTGAAAAGGCTGATTCCTTGAGGAGCTGTAAAAACTTGTTTAATATATATAAAATCTTCTTTAAAATAAACAGAGAATTGAAAAAAAACACCATAGAATTATTCAAAATTGCACCAAATGCAGACCTCAGTTAAAAGACCCATTTGACAATGGAAATGTTTTCAATGAGAAGATTGCAAATCGAAGCTCAGAAAGATTCTCCAATGCCGTTACATTTGGCATGTAAAGAATTACATATTAAGAAGTGCAGGTCTGTACATTTGGGATAGCAGCCTGGGATAGTCAGCCTGTGTATGTTGGTCTGTTTCCATGTACTTGAATAGAACGATGCCTCTTTGCAACAGCTGAAGATGGATGATCCCCTCCGACTGCAGAGGAAGCTTAGGGAGACTTGGTTTCCTAAGTCAGAGCTGGCTTCTCTGAACTGCGCCTTACGATTCATTACAGAGCAGGATCAAGGTCCTTATCTGGTTCAACATTGCTCAGAATTTTGTTTTATCCAACATTTGTTCAAAATATAAGCAAACATTTTATTTTTGCTTCAAGCATTCATAGGAGTGGAAGCAGTGCAGCACAAGCAGATACATTTCTTTCTGTATGGCTGCAAGGTCTTTTTATTTGGTGTAGATACACATCTGTAACTATTTTACCAACTCATGTCCTCTTACGTCCGGTAAGTCAAAGGAGCTTAAGTTTTCAGCTCTTGCTCTGAGTCACTATCATTCTGTTTTGCAGGTTGTTTCCAATGCATTGTGTTTCTGCAGCCTAAGGGCTTCCCTAAATCATTATTCTGTTCTAGCAAGCTGGAACTTAAACTATAGTCAAACACTAGCAGGGAAAATCTGATCAAAACTTCTTTTCCTCTGCCCATCAGTTCCTATTCTGAGGATCAAACCTGCATTTCCTCTGTGTGGTTGAAAGTACTGCTTTAGTGGGATGAAGTACCAGCAGCACGCAGCTGAATCTGCTGACACCGGTCTTTGGACTTGACCAAAGCATGGCAGGACTGGCTGGCTCTTTTGGAACCTAAGCCAGTGGGTATGTGCTCAGGATTTGCACCAAGAGTTCATGGAGGCTAAGATGTCTGTGCACACCACAGGTTAGCACACCTTAATCCTTCAATGCAGATGGGCTTTAAGCAATAAGGTAGCATGGACTACTGGCTGCAGCAAATATATGTAATTATATGCATTAGCACTATATGTTAGAAAAAACTTAGAACCTTAGGATTTGGAAGGCTAGGCATTTGTTGTCTTCTATACCGGCAAGATATCTGTACAGAAAAGTGTTAGCAACTGTGATAACTTTCTGAAAATGTGTCCTCCTCAAGCATTTTTTATGCCAATAGAAGAAGTAATATTCACTCTTGTTCCCAAAATATTAATTAAGACATTGCTATTAACATCTGTGGGAGTGCAGAAGCCCCAAATATTTGCATAAATGAAGGATGGGGAGTTTCTTTTTGATTTTGGCTATTTTTTAGGAAGTCTTGAAGAACAAACTTTGTTACGAGGATGAAGTTATTAATTGTAACTTGTAAGTCTTTCAGACAATGCATATGCTCATGCTTCACATTTTATAGTCTTGTTTTATATGACTTTGTATGCTCCTAAATGTCATTTAGATTATAAAAATTACTGATAGGTGGCAAAAGTCTTAGTAGAAGACAGTAAAACACGCGCACACACGCAGAACCAAAAGATGTACCGTATGGTAGATGAAGCAAATCCAAATTTTAGAACAAAGGAAAAATGTTATCCTATGACAGTAGTTTCTTTTGATGCACTTGAAGAAAGGCCCCTTTGGCAGGTGAAGGTATTGCATCACACTGAGCTTAGAACTATTGACTGGTTCTGTGCTGTTTGCGGAGATGACTAAGTTGTCATTTTTAATTAGCTTTATGCTCTTCTCAAAGGCTAATTATTGTACTTTTTTTTCCAAGATTACTTGATTGGCAATGACAAGGGTGTCATGGTTACGTATTTTTAGAGAATTCCCCAACCTGCACAATTATATGATTTTCTGTTCCCCCTGGATTCTTTGTGCAGTAAAGCCTTCAGTAAAAATAATGGTTAAAAAAAATGGATATTTACTATTGATATCAGCAACAACAACAACAAAAAAAGGAGTATCTCTTGATATTTAGTCAGCATGAAAGCCTTTACCCTTAGTTTCCCCCTCTGCCAGGGACACCAGTGAGGCTCTATTACCTGGACTGAAGTTACCTCAGGCAAACTGAGTTTGAGACATGAAGGTTTTCTTTCTTTTTCCCCCTCTCTTATTTTTTTACTGCTGTGTATCCTCTCAATTTCCACAAGGAAATTGAGACTGCCTTCCCGGCACATCTGTTTCAAGGCATACAGTCGAGACACTGGATACTGATGTTCAGAACCCTTTCCTCCTTGCTTACCTAAATTTAGTTGAAAAGCCCTTGAGATAAGTGTAAGAACACTGCAGCCACAGGTGAAATCTCTCATTTCTTTGGCCACTTATAGATTACCATGGTATGTTTTAGTTTGGAACAGCAGCTAGCCCAAAGGTGATGCTGTGGGAATGCTACCTTGAGGGGGGTGGGAAAAGCAAAGAGGGAGATGAAAACTCCTCTGATGTTTTTCACAATAGTTATGCCCTGAGAATCATTGCGTTACTCCCATTCCTCAACACATAAACGCACGTCAGATGTGTGGTAAACCAAATTCTCTCAGGAGCTTGTCCTGAAAGAGGGAAAGACACGATGATTTAGAGTCTACATCTGCAGCTCTTGCAGCTGCTTTGGTTCCCGCTGCTGGAGGAAAATTCCCCGCGGCAACAGCCTCCTGAGGCAGAGGTTTAGAGCAGTTCCTGAAGCAAAAGCCAAAGGGCTTTGGGCTCAATGCTATCACTTGCCCATTGGACAGGTGAGGAGCAAGCAGTGTGGTCACTTCTGCTGTCAGATGCATCACCTGCAAGTGGAAGAGGGCTGTATGTCACTCTTGTTGGATTTTTCAAGACTTTTAGAAAGGCAGATTAGAGCAGGCAGCTTCCTAAATGAGGTGCAGGTCAGCAAGGCATGGTGTGGCCTTGGCATAACCTTGGTTGAAGCTCGCAGGGTGAGCTGCTGGGTGTGAAGCCTGCATGAATGTTTTCACTCGTGGGGAACATGGGGGACTTTTCTGCAAGAAGCTGCAGATATGAGGATATTCTGGAGGGAAGACTCGTGCAACCTCTGTGTTTTGAAGTTTTTCATGGTGACAGACTGGGAATGCAGCAGCAACAGCACTGTGATTCTTTCCAACCTACGTGTAAAAAAAAAAAAACCACCTCTGTACTAAACAGCTTTTCTCCCTAATGAGCTAGTAATGCATCTATGATTTCAGTAATTAAAGTAAGTTTTTATTGCTTTTTGCTTATGTTAGCACCCCAGAACAAGCAGACAAGTCAGGTAGGCTGGCAATTACCAGGGCTCTAGGAACAGGGATTCAGCTCACTGCTTCCTCTGCAGTGAGGTAAGGAGATGGGACCAGACCCTAAAGGTATTAAACGCCTTAATCCTGTGGAATTTGATGGGAATGGGTGCCTAAATACTCTGGGGATGTGACTTAATCTCATTATACCTTTGTTCTTCATCTGGCATATAAGATTAATAATTCCCCCCTAATCACAGTAAAATATGACAAAAAACATACTAAAGAAAACAAGATGTTCAGCTACTATAATCTTTAAATGCAAAAATATCTAAGTAATACAACATGACAACATGGTTATTTCTTTCTCATGGATCTTGATGACATTGTGCTGTCCACTCCTAGGGAGAAGTGTTCACTTGCTTGTTGATTCACTGCTGGTTGTGCTCCCTGGCTGCAATCAGAGCACAGTTTCCCCTTCAGAAGTTTAGAATCATGAAGAAGGTAAGTATGTAGCTCGACTTTCAAAAATCAGACTGCAAGTATTTATTTCTCAATGCAAAACTGAACCCTTTTCCCTTCTAAGCTAACTTTCAGCATCTCAGCTTTCTGTGTGGAGCCTTGCTTCCAGTATAAATAAATGATCCCACATTCCGTCATGATAACATATGCTCATGCAGAGCTCAAAATTAGAAGGAATATGAAGTGTTCTATTAATTGCATGAATGTTGATTGTTAAAATCATGTGCTAATTGGTAATATCTGTGTGCAGTAGGTTCCCGCAATATGTGTTAGATTACATTAACTGTGCTTGTGACTCAGATATCAGGCATTATGCATTTTATATAAGGATTTTTTAAAAACTTTGCGTAATTAAGTTCTATAGACTATCAGTGTAGAAGAATTAGTGGAAGATTGTGGAAAGGGCATATAAAGTTAGACACAGGAAGAATTCTGAACTCTCAAGATGCATCTGCTCCTCTTACTCATGGTGTGTTTCCTCTCAAATTCTCTCCAAAGTAATTCTCACCATGTTTGTCTTCAAGTAATTCCCAGGGAATCAAGTAAGAGCTCTTTCTCACAAAGGGGACTATCATGGTGCTTACAGTATACATTTGAACGTTTCCTTTTTTTATTATTTTTTTTTTTTTTGGCTGCACTTTTTCAGTCTTCAGCCTTTTCCTTTGCATCCCCCAGGCTTTGATCCAAGGAGCATTCAGGTACATTACAGATAAGTTAGATGACGGCTATACTCACCTATCAGAATGGGACGTGAACATATTTAGCAACACAACACTCCTCCACCAGATGTTCTTTCTCTCCTTTCCTAATCTGTGGGGAAAACTTCATATGGATCTGTTTTGTTCATTGATGTTTTAATTTTATTGAGTGCTGTGGGTATTTATGAAAACAGGCAAGGTAACAGGATCTAAAACTTAAAGCTGAGTACTGCAAGGGATGAGAGTTTCCTGGAACCGTAACAATGAGTTCTGCCCCCTAAATGGTGAAACTATGGTGAGGGAAATGTGGGAGATGAGCAGAATCAGAGGGATGCAAACTTTGATATGCAACCCATACAATATTCTGTGCTCATCCTCTTCTTAGCAAAAAAAAAAACAACAAAAAAACATTCATGCATTCACATTTCTGCAGAAGGAACACACTGTTCCTCCCCACTTGGACACTTACACCAGTATTGCATTTTGGATGATACGGTTCTGGAATGGGCATGGGTATCGTGTGCCTGCCCACTGCAAGGTGGGAATAAACCACCCTCAATTCACACTGGTTTAAATTATCGCCCAAGGAAAATTCAAGGTAGCAACGATAAAAAAATATGATTCAGAGTTAAGTCAGGCAGATTTCTTGCTTGTCAAAAATAAATAAATAAATACATAAAAATAAAAATTATATGTTCCATGGATTGCATTGAGAAAAATACCTAGAATGAATCCATTCTAACTAGCATGATTTTAATTCATTTTACAGTGGACCAGCTTGGTAATGATGCAATGAATTAAAACAGGTTGTCTGAGAGGAAAAATGGATGCTGTTTTGATAAAAAGAGCATTTACAGAAGTGATAGAAGTCTTGAGCCTTATTAGAGCTATTACTCCAATATCTGTTGATTTACTGGTCTTGGAACAAGCCAACCTCTCTTGGGTTCAAGAGCTTAATATTAAGGCACACTTCACTAGTTGTCCTGAGAAACCCACAGATTTAAGAGGAAATCAGTTTTAGCCCCCATCCAAAATGCTGATGCTGAATCAAACAGTGCATGAACTATATTCACAGTTTTAATTAAAAGAAAAACTGACAAATTACTCACATTCTACTGTTCCTAAGATGGTTATCCATTATAGAAAGGAATATTTTTTTCTAATATACATGCTCTCATACATGAAATGGTTTCTAGATTTATTTTATTATAATTGTAAACTATGGCACAAATGCTTCGTCTTACTTCTTTTAAAATCTTTTCTAATTTCTTAGCAATCTGTCCCTCTACCCTCCACCAACTCTGATCCACAAAGTGATGCATTAAAAAGGGCAAAAAATGTGGGAGATGAGATGACCATTGGAAATAGGTGGAAAAATTAACAATTAAAAAACAAATAATAATATCCTGAAGGAAATTGCTTACTAATTTTTAAGATACAAAGGTTAATCTAAAATGACTACTAGTCCTCAGAAGGTTAACTGCCAAATTAAATAGCAGGGACATACAGTGGTCACTGGCTACCTAGGGGAATAAGCTGCTAAATTACTTCAGTTCATGTAACGTACACAGAGATTAGCTCCTCATGGCTCTGCCTGGCTTTGCCAGGGAAACTCTGCTTGTTGGAAGGTTTTGTCCCCATCCTGTGCTCTGAAGGGTCTGGATTACTGGTGGTCACGGTGGGATAAATGGAGGCAGAAGTAAACTGGGGAGAGGGGTAAGCTGTTGCTCCGTGGGGAATAATAATGATGAAAATCAAGTGACTTCAATTAGTCTTGCATAATGACTTATACATGGGTCGCTGTTGGCTGTGGCATGGTTCCCAAGTTTGGGGCATGGGCTGGGGTCGATCCTGGCAGAAGCGGTGCACCCCAGACCGAAGGACGTCACTCATTGTAAGCAAGCCGAAGGGAATCCAGGACAATGCTGGATGAGTTGGTGTGGACTGTTCTTTTCCCGTTACTCTTTGTTCCATTGTTTTGAGCTGTCAGGATTTGGCAGCCTGGAGGTGGATGTCTCTGCGTAACTTACTGTCCTGGAGTGCTGCTCCAGAGGAGCCTGCAGTGGCCCCAAATGCTCCGATGCTTGCCCCTAACGTTAGGCTGTTTGTAAGGCTGTGTTCTCCATTGGTGCCCCAGTAAAAGCCTCAGTGCAACTAACCCAGTATGAGTGGTGCTGGTCCCCAGGGTCCATTCTATTTCATCACTCCCATGCATGCATCCTCCACTGCAAGCAGCCCGCATGGCTGGACACCACGCAGGGCATTGCTCAGACCACACTGAATCACATACCCATGTCCTTTTTACAAAGTACCTTTTGCTACCTGCCAGACCACTGGGCTGGCAAAAATTATTTCTCCCCTCCCTTCAAGAGCGATGGTTTCCTGCTGTTCATCCAAACCATAATAAAACCTTAAATATATACTGTGAAAAATGTTATGCCTACTTAAGCAAGATAGTTGCCTGTAATAGTGAGCCATAAAGCAATCTGAAATGTTTATTGTCTGTTCCCCCAACTGCAGTTTTATTTCTTTCTAGCAGTTTTTCTATCTACAGAATTTTCTCCACGTCAAAAGTTTCAAAAGTAGTTTTTTCCCTTTCCCTGGATACACAGTGATTATTTGCAAGCAGATCCTGCTGCCAGTGCAGATATGCACATGCATTTTTTCAAAACTTGCAGTTTCTTGAACTTGTCTAGGAAAAAAAAAAAAAAAAGCATTTATATCAATAGAAATCCTTGATATGATACGCTTTAAAGGGCAACCTGGCATCTAAAGGAGCAGATAACGTAAAACAAGATTCCTTTTGTAAGGACTGAAATAGGAAAAGAATAGAAAAAGGGAAAAGGGAGGAAAAAAAAAAAAAGGGGGTGGTAAAGATGTTGCTGCTGGATCTCACTCCAGAGACACAATGTGTGTTTCATTGCCACGAACAAACTGTATCCAGGGAACAAGCAAATGAAAAAGTGAGGACAGGAGATATCTTATTTTTGTTGTTTGTTTCCAAAGAGTCCACCCCCACATAGGTCACTTGGAATTCATTTGTCTACATCCTGGACTGCACGTAGGGGAAAAAAAAAATGCCTGGGATCTGAGAAAGAGGAATGCGATAGGGCATGGGAATCACAGCGTCACGGTGGTCACCAGAGCATAGTTTGGCTTGTCTTAAAACAAGCAAGCACCGTCGGACTTCTGTAACACCAGCAAATCGGCCGTGCTATCAGGCTACCTATCTGGGGCTGAATGCCTGAGAAAAAGTGTGTGGGCTTTCAGACGGAGCCTGGGGCATTGCAGGGCTCTCAGAGCTGCTGCTTTCCTCTTGACATCCAGCACTGCTCGCTGACCTCGGCAACAATCCAGTGTACTGTTACAGTTCATTTCAATAATTAAACAGTTCAGGGATGGCAGAGCTTTCTTGTTGTCAATAGAAAACCAGGACTGCAGTTGTGTGTTTTTGGTTTTGTTATTGTTTTTTTTTTTTTTTTTTTTTTCTTTCTCTCCCCTTTCCCTCCTCTGAAATCAGAAGTGTTTGTTTTTAATTACATTAGCTAGAGACAATTAATTTCACAATCGGAACAAAAAAAAAAATGTTTTGCGAGAAGGACTGGCAACTGGTAAATGCAATTATTATTGTAGCACATTTTCAAAGGGAGAGATCTCAGCTCCAACAAAGTCATATGTATAAAATTTCAGTCATATAATATAGCCTCAAACAGCAGATTTACTTTGCAAAAGATGGAACTGCTCTCCCATCTGGAGCTCTCTTCTGTTCCTGCCACGTGGACCCATTTGATACCCGCTCAGAAGAAACACCAGCCAGCACAACAGGCCACTGCCCATCAGCTGCTCCCAGTAAATGGCTGATGTGTTACTTTAAACTTGCCTTACGTGGAGATGATTAATATTAGCTTCCTTTTAAGTGCTGCCTTGCAACAACAACTTTAAAAAAAAAAAAAAAAAAAAATTCTCTGTGCAAACAGCAGCATTTACATTTTTGCTGTTTGAGCAAAAATGAAAATAATTCAACTTTATGTCATGGGTGTCTTACAACATGCCCTACAATTAAAAGCCTATTTTTTTGAGGAGCTGGCTGTGCCCCTTTCATTGCCCATCTGGCTCCCTCCCAGCTGCTCCCAGCCCAGCTTGGGGCTGCCTCTTTCTGCTGTCCCCACCGCCTCTCCTCTGTGCTGGGCTGTTTTTTCCCCTGTACATAGCTGTGCTTTGAGATGGGAGTTAGCAAGACTCTGCAGGGTACGTGGAGAAAGTTAGATATCCCATGGCAAAAACCACAGCTCTAGGAGGCTGAGCAGCAAAATGCTTCTGTTGAACTCCTAAAGCATCCCAAAAGAGAAGGGGCACTTGGGTGGGTGACTTTTGGCTTGCAGTCCCCCAGGCATGGTAAGTGGCTTCTTCATAGAGTAGGTCCTACTCCATGTGGTAAGAGACATGATTTTATTGTGATTTTTTGGAGGAACTCAACCCTGTGGAGCCCTCACTTTAACCCAGAAACAGGGAGGTGAAGGCCGTAGAAGAACAGACATCAATCATTTCTGTCTGTAAAAGTTTTGCTTTATGTGGAGGTAGCTAAATACATGCTGAGGAAGTCCCAAACATGAAGAAGCAGCATCTCCAGAGCTGGCACTCCTTAGGGGACACAGCTCTGGTGGGATGGAGCTGGTGGTAACATCTACTTCCATCCATTTTTCAAGGCTGCTAAAATATTTTACTTTAAAGCACTGCGTAATTTTTTTAAGAACTCTGTTAGTTGTCTGACAAACTCATGTGTAAAAGCTAAGGCATCTATGAGCTCTGTTCACAAAGCAGAAGTAGCTAATATATGAGGTTGATTTTCTGTACTAAAGCTCTAAAAGAGGAGTTAAACATGATCATGCCGCACTGATCTGCTCTATGGGCAGGTTCCAGTTGGTTTTTGTTTGTTTGTTTGTTTGTTTGCTTTTTGGTCTAGATATCTATCTGAACCACCTGGGAGATGGTCTTCCTACTGCTTCCATCTATTTGGCCCAGACCTGTCTTATCATGTGGGAATCTCTAGAATTTTTTATAGGATGGGGCAGTGTAACTGTGTAGAGGCACAAAGGTAGTTTAAGGACACTTAATTCTTGCTGCCACTTGCTATTACAATTATTGATGAATGCTGTTATTATAGGGAGAGGCCTCTCAGTGTGAAAGCATTTTTGTTATTCTTCAGTCTCTACCATCATATTTTTTGCAGAAGTTACTCATGACAGATGCAACTTTCCTGGCTCCAGAGGTAGTGAAAATAAACCATTACATATTGCAAAAACTTATGAAAACAAAACAACTGGAATTCCCATGCTATGTCTCTGTTCTATCTGTAACAGGCTGATACCAAGCTTCTGAGCTGTTATCCTCAAGGATATTGCACAGTAAGGTACAAAATCTTAGAGTAAAGGTTAAGAAGCAATATGATCCTAGGAGTAGCAGTAGTGATCCTATAAAGACTTGTTTAAGAATGATTTCAGTGGTCTACTATTTAAATTCCTCTATAATAAAAAGCAAAATAATTAATTTTATTTTCTCTTACCTTCTGTAGGATGCAAAAGAAAATATTGGTTGATACCAGTAACTAATGTTACCAATCGAAATGCTGGTGGTACATCAGCTGTTCACATAGACTTGCTATATTCTCTTTTTCTGCTGCAGATCTCTAACTCAGTTCATAGAAAAAGATTAGAACTGCCTGAATGTGTTACAAACTGCAATGTGGAGAAGAATATTAGTCTCCTTAGGCATGACACTGACAAGGAGTATTGAGCCTACTCCCATCAATGTCACTGGTAGGCTCAGACCCTCTGAATTCTGGTTGTCCTCCTAAAGTAACACAGACATAGTGGACTGGGAATCAAAAAGTTTATATTTAGATGGCTGCTTCTTTTGGAGCCAATTGCAAACCTAATGACATGATTACAGCACTGAAAAGTGATCTAAAGTAATAAAACGGAGGATATTTACCGTGAGGACAGTTGTGTTTTGTTGTATGCTTAAGAGAAAGAACATGTTTGGCTAAGATACTTCTAACACATGGCGTGTTTTTTTTTCCTCCTTTCTTTTTCTTTTTTTTTTTTTCTTTTTTTTTTTTTTTTAGCACGTAAAGGTTTCCAAACAGAGTGACTCATGAGTACAGCACTCCCATTCCTGTTTCATTAGCTGCCTCACTACATAGGCACTGAATTGCTGGGAACACAGGATCTTTTACAAACTTATTGCTGCTGCTGCTTCACCAGCAACTTGAACTTTTTGGTGCTTCAGATTCATTACATTTTCATTCTTTTCTGCCTTCCTGGTTAAAGATGTGATTTCTACCCATGGGAGGCTCTTATTGTTTGACTAAGGGAAGTAGGCCAGGTAGAGATATAGAAATTCTACAGTCAGGGAACTTCTGGTTTTTAGGTCCCCCATCTCTTCTGCGTTTTCCTTATTCCTTTTCAAAAACTTAACTAATTGCTTACTGATATAATTGAGGTTTCCTGACTCCATGATTCATGCAATTCTCTGTTGTTTAAAGACTTTTTAATTTACATGGGAAATCTATGTATGACTAATTTATACCACTTGATTTCGTTTTTTCCTTTTTCCTCCTGTTTCCTTTTCAGCTTGCTCTTTAGCTGGAATGTTTTCTCCTTTGTATTATTAAGCAGACTGATGCATTAACTAGCAAGCAGTGATCCTGTTCTCCTGAAGCTTCAACTCAACAGAATTCACCATCCTCTGTATTTCACAGCAAGCTCTCCCAGCCCTCTCTACCATGATATTACTGCTTCATCCTGGGAATAATTCACCTGATGCACCCTGAGACCATGCTGCCTTTTTCACAGGGTTATGCTAATAGCGAAAATTAACAGCTAATAAACTCAGTTCTTCCTGTTGCTTCCCACTTGTGTTGGGTAAAATGAAATTTAATGTTTATGAACCACATCATAGTTCATAAAAGTTTTTGTATTTTTTCACATCTCTGATTTTTCTACTTCTGTCTGAAAGCAAGGGAACAAAATCTCTCCCCTGCAATCTATATATTGGAGCTCCTTCTTCAAGTGAAATGGTCACTTGGTTAAAGAAATGTTTACCTGAAATGGGGACAGTTGATGGAAATCTCTGCTACCCTTTCTTCCAAGATATTTTCTGGAATCTGAGTCCATGTTAAACTGGCAGTAGTTTCACCCATCAGCCCAGGAGGCAGGATAAAGCAGTAGTTTCAATGTTTTCTTCTGCTCCCATGTGTGTGTCTTCCATCAAGGGCTGTGAAATGCATAAAGCTCTTCCTTGTGGAAAGAGGGATTTCTCCTGGTCCTGCAGGCGTATCACTTCTCTGCTTCTTTTTCCCTAAGCTGAGATGAACTTGCTGTTGTTTCTTCTTAGTATCTCCCAAGTGCATCTGTAGAAAATTGGTAGAAGGTACTCTCCAAAGGTGAAGAAAAATGTTGCAGGCAAAATGTGGAGTTGAGATTTTGGTTTACATGACTGTCAGCTGTAGAGGGACATCAAATTCACTTTTATCTCCCCACCATCAAAAATGTAAGAGAACTTACGCATTTTTGCTGTTTAGATGGAAGAGTCTGTAAAAAGGAATAATTGGGTCTTGAGGAGAGATTGTAGAATTTGGTTTAGAATAATGCAGTAAAACTAAAACAGTGGAATTTAATGAGGGAATTTCCTCTTTTTATTAAGCTTTCCAGATTCCAGAGCTCCAGATAAAGATCTAGGTGTTTTGCTGTTTGCTTTATCTAAAATCAAAAAGCAGCTTTTACACCACAGTTATGGTGATAGACACCTGCATAAACTCCTCTTGTATTAACTCCAAACTGTGTTAGCACTGAACAGCATAAACATCCCTCATCCATTAGCTAATTCTGCTACAGTTGACTCTTGATTTCACAAGAAAATAAATTAACTGAACATAAATATCTTGAATTGAAAACAAACCATGGTAGTAAAAAAGAAATAAAAAATAAAATTACAATGAAACAAAATGAAATACATTAAAGTTAGAGTAAGTGGTTATCTGAATCAGCATAAAAGAATTTATACACAACTGCTGGATGGTGTAGTTCAGTGGAGGATGCCTGAATATAGCTGCAGTGATGTCTTTCCAAGGGAGCCGTGTCTCTGGTGCCATACTAGTAATTCTTTCCTGGCAGTATTTTCCAAAATTGTGGTGCTAATATCTGACTCAGAGGAAAAAAGCATTCAAAAGATAAGTGA
This sequence comes from Lagopus muta, assembly GCF_023343835.1. NCBI lineage: Eukaryota > Metazoa > Chordata > Aves > Galliformes > Phasianidae > Lagopus > Lagopus muta. The sequence continues at coordinate 3,075,982 of NC_064440.1, read as the reverse complement.
AAGACCTTCTGTGGGTTGTACCCTCAGATCAGGTGAAGGGCTCTGTTGCTCAGTGGTTGTGTGAGGACTCAGGCTCAGTTCTCACGTTGTCATGCATTGCTTTCACTATGCAGAGTGAAAATGACTATGTGGAAAGGAGATGGGAGATTAATAACCAGAAAAGTTCATTCTTGCCTCACACTAGTTTTGCTTCACTCTACATTATGAGGTGAGATTGGCTAGCTGTACAGTGAGATGAGCATCCATCCCTTCCATAACATTCAAAACACTCAAAAAAAAAAGCAGCAGTGAATCTGCTGATGCAAGGCTCACAAAAAATTAATGATGAAGGACCAGTCTTCCTTTGCTATTGCTTAGGTTATTTTCATTGGTCCTTTACATGAAAAATATTATTCAGCAGTGAATAAATGGATTACTCTATTACATTTGCTCACCTTCAATCTCTTACTCTCTAACAGATACTTAAAATTTCTCCTCACTGTTATTTTTCTACCTTGCCAATATTCAATTGCTGTATGGACAACTGTTCATAGTAAAGAGTTTTAACACTTTTACTTTAGTTGCCAGTGTGAATTCTAGTGGCTAATATGCTTGATTTTATTTGCAGATGAGATGTGAGCTTTGGCTGCCCTGGGTAAGTCACCTCCTGCATACTTGGATGTCAATGGATTAATACTGAGTGTGTTAAATTTGACTTCCAGGTCTCCTAATTTGCTATTTACTCTTGTGCATTTGGCTGGGCCAGGCTCTGAGCATCCAGATGGAGCTATTTGTGTCCCTCTTCATTGCAGGAGAGTTGGACTAGACAACATTTAATGGTCTCTTGCAACACAAACTATTCTGATTTAATGATTTTTAATTACCTGATTGGAAATTCTCTAAGAAAGTGAGTTTTGAATAAGTTTCAACATCCTTGGAGAAAAGTGTCTTCTCCCCATCTCACCTAATATTTGCTTCCAATTGAAGACCAGTTCCTCTGCTGTCACCTTGAGTCTCTCCTTCCTTGGAGTGGACATTCTCCCCAATAGGGCTCCAGCTATAGATTTCAGTATAGCAACAAGTTGCTTAAGCAAGATTGCCCTCTCTCTAAACCTCAACAAGGCCTTGCAACCCATGCCACATTATATCTCCCAGACTTCCACATCACTGTGAGTGCCACAAGCTTTGCTAAACCCCACAGTGCATGTGAGCCACAGCTCCGTGCCTCTGTGCAGGGAGAAGTCCTCTCCGTTATGGGGTATAGCTAATTGCACTGTGCAATTGGTTCCCTTACATGCTTTTGGAGGTAAATTTTTCAGTTTTACATTTGCTATCTGACTGGTTGTAGTTTTGAAAATTAATTTGGATGTTAACTAATATCTGGTTCATATCCTTGAGGATTAATAAAGATTGAGTTACTTATGAATAGGTATTCCCAAGTTTTATATAGCAATTGTATAAAATACTTGAAACTACATCCTTAATAAATGTATTTGAATTCTAGCAAGTAAATACTTCTTATGCTGCTTCTGATAGTTTTAACCCACTTGACTAAAGAAAGAAAGAAGGAAAGAAAAAAAGAAAAACAGCCAAGAAAAATGATCCAAGGTACAAAATGTAAAGATGTCTGAACAGTATTGAATATTAAAGGCAGCCATCCTATCAGCATTGATACAAATATATATGAATCTGGAAGATTTTGGCAATCTCTTCAGAATCCCCAGATGGCATTGGTTGCAGGCATTGCTGAGAGGAACTAAATAGTCTTTCAGATCAACACACAGGCATGGGAGTTCCTATGCATTTGTTGTTGATAGTATTGGTAAAAGTGCAGCAATAAAGTTTAGTAAAATTTTTGCTTTTTGTAATCATGGGCTTACCTGGGTCAAGAACATTAGTCATGGATATTTGTTACAAACTGCAAGCTCATAAAAGACAGCATATGGCAGCCCTGAATTTCTTGCTATATGAAGTTAAATTCACAGTAATAGCATCTGTGCAGAATTTAGGATCCCAACAATTAGAGTGAGGTCAATGTAAGTAAGGCAACAATTGCTGGAATTCTGTAAGTCTGTGAAATAGGTGCAAAATAAGCAGTTTCTTATTAAAAATAATAATAATAATATATATATACAAAGTTAACTGTGGTGTGAATGTTAAGTGCTCAATATTGAGGTCCAAAAGGAGTGCTGTAATATTGTGGGTTATGTTACTGGACTGTAATGCACGAGCAGGGGTGCATATGGAACACAATCTTTTTTGCTTTTTGTTGCTGGTATAACAAATAATGAGTAATATCCACTGCGTAGGACCAACTAATGAAGTTATTCTCTGCTCAGATTCCTGAATGTTTATAAATGAGGCAAGGAAAGGAAACAGGCAATATTTCTGGAGAGCACAGAATATCAGGATAGCTGAGACATTTGGGTCCCTCTGGTCCAAGTCCTTCTCAATCAGGGTGGCCAGGACCATGCCCAGATAGCTTATAAGGATCTCCAGGGAGCAGACTCCATAATCTCTCTGGGCAGCCTTTGCTAGTGCTAGATCACATGTTCATTGAATCCTGAGTTGGAAGGGGCTTACAAGGACTGTTGAGTCCAACTCCTGGCTCCACACAGGACCACCCAAAATTTAAACTGTAGTTCTGAGACATTTGCAGCTTTGCTTCAGTACCAGAATCTTACTTTCAGACTTATGCTCTCTTTTCTGATTTTTCAACGATTTTAATATACAGTACTTCCACCATGCCTTAGGTTCTAGATTTGGATTTTTCTTAACCTGTGATGTAATTTTCCCAAAGCTGTGTAAGATCTTTGACTTGCTGAAGTTTTAGTTGTGTACAACAGCATATGGAGAGAGTACAAATGCAAGCAGTGAGCACAGTCAAAATAACTGGAGGTCAGTCCAGTGCTGTGCTTATCCTTTGCTTTGGGCCAGTTTGTCTGTACTATCCTAGCTAGAAACTGAAGTTCAACTTGCTGATGGAAGTAAAGGTAATGACTGAGCCTTGTGGTTTTAAAAAGAGTTTAGTGGGTGATTATCCAAATCTAGAAGTAAATTTGGTTTTGAAGCAACAGGAATTGAAAAAGGTGAAAATTCCTATATTATGACTTTTTCTTGAGCCTTCTATGTGGTTTTAGTGGTATGTGGTCCTCAGGTCGCTGTATTTTGTGGTTCAACTACTGTGTCTGCCATCTCTATGACATGCGCTACTCTAAAAGGAAAAAACAAAAACAAAAGATAAAAAATACTCCCACAAGAGGCACAGTACAGAGGGAATATATTTCTTTTTCACCTGCTTGTGTTTTCCCACCTCATAATTGTGGTTTCTGTTGATGCCTCTCAACAACGATGCAGTGAATGTCTGTAGCAAGTGGGAATCACTGCAGCCAGGTGGGAAATGGGAAAGAAGGGAAGAAGATTTTTTGCTTAGCTGTGAGGCTAGAGACAAGGAAACCTGTACTTATGTTATCCATGCAATGAGGATAGTATAAAATAGAATTGCGAAACATAAATAATTCTGCAAATAGAAAGAAATAGCAACAGGGCCATCCAGGGAAATCTAAACCCAGGACAAAACAGAGACATCATGTAAAGCTGGAACTAAAACCACGTGAACAGGGAAGGGTGTTATTTCAGAGGGAATAATCAATTAAAAATAGACCTAGAATATATAGTATTTTATTCTATAGATATAGTTTGGAATAGTATTGGTAAAGAAAACTGTCATATCATTTGTGAAACCTGCTGCACCACCACGTTACCCACCAAATCGCATATTTCCAGGGCGTTATGCTGACTGAATGTGTTGCATGTATACTCGTGATTTAATCATAGAGTATTCTATTTTAAAATCAAGAAAAATATAGGCAGGAATGCTCACTAGAAGCAGAAGCTGGGCAAGAAAATAAACATAAATACAATCATAAACAACGGAAGCGTATTGATTATCTTTAAACTGATGCGTTTATCAGTGTCATCTTTTTTTTTACTTTAAAGGAAGCTCTCAGTTGGCAGCTCAGTGCAGTGGTCATTCACTTAAAAATGAGAATTTAGTGTCTTCTGGCATTATGTCAACCACCAGTAAAGCTCTAGAAATACCTTATCTGTAACCTGAAGTTACAGATAGTTTGAGAAGTTTGGCTCAAAATTTGAAACAATAAGTACATTTCAAAGATGAGCTGCCTTTTTTTCACTCTCATAAAGAATGTAATGTCTTATTTAAAGGAACCCTCAATGTTTCTGGCTTGTACTCATGGCATCCTGTGCAGTTCAGACCCTGAGTTTCATAAGAAAGGAGAAAGACCTTTTCTTGCTTGGGAATCATCCAAGGAAAAATTGGTAGGCTATGGAAGTTTGCAGGAAAGCAAAGAAGTAGGTGACGATGCTCTTTTGACTGTACTTCCCAGCCAAGGTAATATCATATTTCTTGGAATATGATACCAAGGAACTTGCAAATGAGGAATTATCTGATGGATTTACAATCTGGAAACATTTTACCCCCCAAAATCCTGATTTGCCAAAAGCAAGTCATTAAAAGGAAATGTCCTTTTTTTTTTTTTTTTTTTTTTTTTTTTTTTTTCCAGGCAGATTCTCCTGTTCTCCTGTGAGCCTGTGGATTTAGTTTCTACAGAGCTCAGCCACCTGCACCAGTCAGTGATGGGAACTTCTCAAAGAAATGGTTCTAAATTCTCCCAGTGTTGAGTTAGCATACTCCAAGAGGAACCCACCAGTTACAGAGGGCTTCATATTACTGGTCCAGAAGCAATTTCAGTGTCAAAACTGCTCCAGGAACAAGGTACACCTGGGAATGGTTGAGCAAAATGATAGTCACAACTGCCACCTCTCATGATGTTCCACTTGTTTACTTGTTGTTAGTGAGTAGCACATGGCCTGCAGGAGGCCACAGGCAGCCACTTCCAAATCCCTAGACATGCTGCATTGCACAGCTCTTGCTCTTCTTTTATTTTTTTCTTTCCAAACAAGGTTTTTTTAGCTTTTGACATTTTAGGAGAAATTTAGAAAAGAAAAAATGGACAGAGATCTATTCTGATTTATGACAAAATAAACTTCTGCAAGAAGTAAGCAATCAAAAACTAGCTATAGTTGTAATAACCAGAACTTTATGTATTTGTGCCCATCAAAGAGACAACAGAGTGCTGAGCAGAAAACAGTGGTTTTCTAAGCTTAATCTCATGATTATGCACTTTCCATGTGAGTTAATAATTGTATCTCATTTCCACCCTAAAGACGATGGTCTTGGTGGATAGTGCTGCTCATTATGTTCATTTGCTGAGTGTTGGTTAGTTATTACTCATGAGGATGTTGTTCCAAAGGAACTAAGGTGTGGCTGTGGCTAAAGGAGATGTACTCGAAGTGGTAATCAACCTTTTAATGCCAGTGGTAAAAATGCCACGTGAAGGCATGCCACTCCTTGAGGACTACATGACTCTCCATACTGCCTTGGCGCTACGTGGACACAATTGGTACTCACGGTGCACCCCAGATCTTACCTACATTCTGCTCTGTATCAGGACTCATTTTGATCTCATTTCAGAGGTGACTATAATGTGGGACTGTACAGAGCTGTGCTGGATCAGAAATGGTAAACATAACCATAGCCAGCAGCAGCTGGATAGAAGAATTTCAGCTGGATGTTGCACAAAGAGTTGTACTCTTAGGTTTGTGGTAGAAGAGTTCTCCAAGGTGTAGGATGACCTCAGAAATGTTCTTATTCTTGCGCAGCTTTTGTTTGCTTGTTATCTCTGAAAAGAGGGAAATAAGAATTTCCAGATTTGGTTTTTTTTTTTCTGCAAAAACAAAATGTCACAGTGCCCTTTTTAGAAGATACATTCCTGACTTCCTTGTTACTCAAAACGAGATCAACCTGTGTGGCCTTGAGTGGACTAGGAGACGGGCATATTTTTTATTGCCGATTCCAACTCATAAATTCTTAACTTGCTTAGAATTTGCCAGATTAAATGAAAAGATACTGTAATTAGGGATTTATTAAAACATGGATCCTTGACCTGATAGAATATAATAACTCATTTGTTTCAAATAAGACCTATTTAATTGTTCCATCGCTGGCCTGAACATTTCGTGCTGAGGCTTTGAACCCTCTCCATTCTGCGCAGTCCCGCATGTTGTCCAAATCCACTTGCAAAAAGCAAAATGCTCTGTGAAATTCTTGATCCCCCAGCTGCTATGCAGGCAGAAGCCCCTAAAACAAAAATGTGTCATTGTAATTAAAAATTAAAGTCCTGAAAGCCCTTATTATTCAACGCTACAAAGCAAAGACTATGAAAATACTATTTTTATACACGCGGCTCTGTTTTAATTTTTTTTTTTTTTTTGTGAGCAACCCTCCTTCTCCGTATCTTTAAAAACAATAGTTATTGATTTACAATCTTATAAATAAGGCTGTAAAATCTTGTAACACAGAGCTATAAATAGATATTTGAAAAAAATATGAAAATTGCTCCCAAGTCAAGTCCATATATGGCACTAGTCAGCAGAGAGCCATTTTACGGAGACATATAAACTGCAGAAAATAATTTCTATTGAAAATGCAAAGAAATCTGAAACTAAGCACTGCCACAAACAATGCAGCCATAATTAAGGAATTACCCACTCCTTCTCCTCATCTTTGAAATAAGCCTTCTCCTTTATTTAATTGGTTAGATACAGAAAGCGTATTACTATATTTGGGTCCTGTTTCCCTAGTATAAGAATAGTCCTAGAAGGAATTCCCAGTTAAAGAGTGAGGCAGTTCTACAACATATTAAAAAAAAAAATACCACAGGAAAGTGTTATCCAATGGGCAGATGTTAACTTAAAGTGCACATTGTTTGGAAAAGGAGTTAATTAACAACTTATTAATTGGATAGAAAGTCTGAAACTGTTGTACTTCTAGCAAATACATAATTTTCTTCAAGTATTATTAAAGCGTTTTTGTTGTACCTATTAAAGATTCTTGTCTCTAAGTTAATTTCATTATGCTAATAAGCTATCATCGTTACAGAACCTAAGCTTTGATCCATGTTAATTGTCGTGATCTTCAAAGACAAAGTCACCACTTACTTTAAATGAATTTTACATCTTTTTAAAGAATCACACGGAAATTAGGGGAAGTAATTAATTTTTTATTATGTGTCTCAATATTTTTAAGGGAGGAAGTCAATGGTATTGGCTAGAATTCATTTTAACATTTAACTAGGGAAAACAGCATGAGGCAAAAAAACGTTCAGATGCAAAAGATTAAAGAAAATTTGAAACTGGGACCTAATTTGTCTTGATAAACTTTGGTGTTTAATATGCTTCTTTTGTTCTCTGTGTGAAACTGCAGGGTTTTGATTTGTAAAAACTTTTTGAAGAATTAATTCTGTCTAATTTTTATTCCTTTCTTTGCTTTCCTTTCACTGTAAGACAGAGGAGATGACCTTCAAACCATAACACTTTAAATATCTATGAATATACAAGGTTAAATCTATTAGAGGTCTGAGATTAGCTGCTATATACTTGCAAAATATGTACCTTTTGCAGCAATTTTTATCTTTTAATGAATGATAACAAGCTCACATCAACCCTACAAGTTTTTAAAATATAATGGAATATGTGTAGCAAGTGATCTATTCCTCTTTCCTATAAGTGTTGGTTACTTTAACCCTCTGATGCTTTTCAAGGCTCAGTTCTGTATCAACAGGGTATTTTTTGGATTTGGGATCAGGACCTAATGTCAGTATTATCAGCCTACCTATGGCTGCCAATTTATAGTTTACCCAAATTCTCCCTTATCTTTTCCAGATTTCTCTTGTTTCGATTCAAGATGAACATCTTCTAAATAAGATTTTTCTTTTAAAGGAAGTTTCCTGTCTGTTTTCCAACATTTAAAATCTCACTGAAATGGAAGTCCTGGAGTACGAGCATCCTGTCGTATTTGCAGTGAAAAACAGAGCCTTTTTATATGGCAGTAGACAAAAGTATATTAAGGATAGACGAAGTGATTGAAATCAAAAGCCAGATTACTAACTTCATTCTCTCTAGTTAGCAGCACGCAAGTACTGTAAATGCAAGTAAACATCAAGTTTCAACTGAGCCTGGATGGTTGGATTTCTGCAGCAGACAGGTGGTGAGCTCATCGCGAGGATTTTTCGGCATTAATGTTGTACTCATTTAGACTAACACCAGGCTTGAGTGACCCTCATCTGGATTTAACCTATGACCTGTCAATCCAGAGACATGCTCTCAGACCTCAACAGTTTTGCTTTTCCGTGTTTTTTACTTCTTTTTTTAAGCATAGATGACTTTAATCATTAAGCAGCTTTCATAAGCAGAACATATACAAGCGCTATTCGGTGCTCTTTGATTTGTAATCTAGGTTTTTGCCCATTTAATCCCCAGTGTCTAAGTGAATTCCGCTGAAGTTCAGAATTCTTTGATTGAGCACGTAGTGATTGGGTAAAGGATTGCATTGCTTCTCTGTCTGCTTTTACACTTTCTGTGACAGAGCTTTTTTGTGCAAAAACGTCCACTGCGTGGTATCGTTTATTTTTTCCCTTTTGTCTGCTTGTCTATTATCTGGTTGTTCCTTTTTCTCCTTTTTATTATAGTATTTGGCTACTGGTTTCATGCCCAAAGGAGAAATTTCCGATGAAGCAAGATTTGATTTGGTTTTGATTTTTTTTTTCTGATGCTAATTTTAGATATGTTTTGATGTAGAACATTTGTTCTTTAATATTGATGACCTTTTTCAAAAGCACGGGTTATTCCAGACCCTGGGTATGACATAAAGGGTTAAGCTGTCCTGTTGTACAGAGAAGCCAGAGCCACCTCAACACTTTGTGAAATCCAAGGAAAGCAGTGGCTCCCAAAGTGCCCTCCCTTGCCTGAACAATTTGAAGGTACAATTCTTCTTAGTGCATATTTTTCTTAACAATGACAACGCTTTGTGAATGTTTATGTGAAAACACAATTCAGAAGTACTCAATCCCAGCTGCACTGAGCTTGTCAAGTGAGTCATTTTTTCACCTGGCAGTATGATGTTGTAAAGCTCAGTTATCTTAACTAATCCTGGCTAAAACGCAAAATTCTGTTTTGTACAAAAATTCCTGGCCAGCTCTAATCTTAACCTCTTGCCTATTTGTAGCTTCTAAATCGATGTCACAGTTGTAATAGCTTTGAAAACCCATATGTTTGTAAACTATAGAAACCTTGATATTCCAGGAGATGAAGACAAGAATTACATCTCTTGGCAGTGGTGCTTTCAGCTCAGTTTCAGCTAATGTTGGCTCCTCATTTTTATGCCTGTATACTACGCCAAATCTTCCTTATCTATGCAAACATATTAACACTGACTTCACTAATGCTGTGATGCATCAGCCTCTTATCTTCAGTTTTGACCGTAATGTTACATAATAACTTTCAAAATGCATTTCTTGATAGTTCAGTGCGGCCGCCTTTGGTTTCCCAACTCTTTTCTGAGAGCTGCCTCTCCTACCCACTGACTAAATTAGCTTCTCACTGCTCCCAGCCAGCTAAGGCGGAAAGGTTGCCAAATAGTTTCCTGCTCCAGAGACCCTCTGCATCCCTTCTGTGTCACGGCCCGTGACCCTGTAGCTCTAGTGTTTTTCAAAGGTATATTTATCCCATTACAATAAACTTACATTATTTGGCTTTCATGATGCAACCCCAGATCTTTCCAAAGTTGCCCTAAACCTCCACTCATGCTATTTTTCACAGTCTGGCATCAGACAGGGTTCAGTATCTTCTTAAACCAAATGTGTAATATATGAACACGTAAAAAACAACCAGAATGATGCCCTAAAATACCATTTATAAATTCTTATAGCTATTTACAATACTGCCTGTTAGGGCTATTAATGCAAAAAAATATTTGTCATCAGTTGTATCTGGCTAAAAGTCCTCCTTAAGGAGTTTCATAACATACTCCTTTGCAGTGTATTATTGCCTTAATTATTTTTTGGCCTAGGCACAAATGCACAGTTCCATCTCTCTCCCCATCATGTCCAAAGACTGTGCACATTCTGTTCATTCCATCTCTCAAAATAAAAAACCTAAAAAGACTCTCCTTTAGCTCTTAAGGAAAGGCTGAGAAAACTTTCATAAGTGTGGCTATTATGTACACCAAGAACTTTCTTATTAATGGAAGATGTCCTCGAGCTCTCTACTATTGTTCTGAGGTCTTCCCCTCACCCAGACTGGCTTCTCAGCATTCCTACAACAGCTCTGTTCCTCGCAGCACCCGAGAAGTCAACATCCCCCATCCCATCAATGGGCTGCAGCCAGCAAACACAGAAAATGCAGTCCAGTTCTTAAACCTTCCCGGTTCCCATTTATGAAGCCACAAACATGAAACATGTGAAAACATGTTAGGGTTTCTGTGCCCTTTACATTAAAATTGCAAGTTGTAGGGTAAGGTAATCAAAGAACTCATTAGGCTTCTCATGGCTGAGGTGGCTGGTTAACAGTCTCACAGAAATACAAGGGAAGCCACGAGGTGAAGGGTTGTGGGAGGCTGACTCTCCCGAATGTTCTGTGTTTAGTCTGATCTGGCTGGAAAGGACTGTAGAAACCTTGGAAATCAGTGAGTTGGTGTAGTCAATGAGATGGCATAGTATTTAGGAATAGTCCCTACTGCAAAATTTTCATATCACAACTTTTCAGTTCTTCTTTCTTTTTCCTCTCAGCTATTAAAAATTCCACTTTTAATGCAAAGCAGAGCTGGTGTTCTGTGACCACCCTACAAGCACAGTGATCTGTAGTTCAGTTATAGGAAATCATTCCCTTTAAACTAGAGACTGAGAACATGATCCAAAACAGGATTCCAGTATTCCACCACCCAGATGACAGCTAGATTGCCCTGCCCCTTTTATGCTCCAAAAGAAAACCAAAAATACCCCAATTTTCCAACACAATAGTGAGAGGACATAAATTAAATGGAGTCAGGGAGAAATCTCAGATGCTTACTGAAGGTGATCTGTGTGGATAGATGCAGACTTAGTCTGAATCTCAGTGTGTGCAAATGGTCTGTAACGAAGACACATCTTGGTCACCTTCACAGCAGCATGTCAATGAGACCTTATACTTATGGCTAGGTTCTTGCTGGATGGATTCTTGTAGAACTTAACATTTTCTGTTTTGTAATCTGTGACTATATAACCAGATAACTGAGTATTTGCCTTTTTATATATCTCTCAGAAAAGTAATGACTTTCTGAGAAAAGCTCTTCGATTTTCCTGTTTTCCAGAGCAGTTGCTCGTGAAAAAGAAGTTTGACTCAAAACTTACTGTGGGAATGTTATTCAAACACTGGTTAAGTGCCAGAATGTGTTGGGAAGAAAGAGTTTCCAGAAAAATATCACCCTGATTAAAACCTGATTTTACTGAGTTTTCTTTATGCAAAGGGTTACCAGAATAGTAAAACAAAGTCATTAGTCAGATTTTCCTTCCCTTACTTGATCACTACCAGTGATACTTTTATTGCTATTATTTGAATTATTTTTGTCCCAACAACTCATCATAAAGCTACTTAGGTACTGCTTCTTCCCTCTAATCTCACTGATCACATAGGTTAAATGTCCTGTTGATACCTGTCCTTGTTTGGCAATTTTCCAGGTTATCACCTTATTCTTTTATAAAAGATTTAATCTGATATATGAGGAAAGGCTGGAAAAAAAAGTCATAACATCAAAGTTTTTTCCTTTGGATGTTATGTTCTTTCTGAAGCCGCCAGTGTAACTATCAACTGAAAACAGGCTGTCTTACGCTATGGGAGAAAATTAAATCAGCAAACAGCAGAGGACAACTGAAAATAGTATTTTGATAATTGAAGGGATTATGTATACTAAGGCCATTTATAAAGGTTGGGTTTTTAGGTTGGTTCTTTCCAAAAGATAGAGCTGTGGGCAAATCACATTTGATACTCTTTTAGTAAGATCTTCAAAATGACCATGGGAATGCAACTACTCTATAAATATTGGCTGGAACAAACACCCAGCACAGGATTTCTGTGAAACATGCCCTGTGTTTCATCTGAGCTGTGGATGTGGTTAAAACACCCTACTGTATTCTGCAAGTGCTGTACTCCTCTTAGTAGGAGATAGTAAGACTTTGGGGTTAACTGTCAGATGCTTTATTCTTCTAAAGACCTTTGCCTTTTAACTAAATGCTTGCTTATCTTTCTAATTTAACATAGTCCCACGTTCTTTTTTGTAGTAATTTTGGACTATCTGATAACATATAATGGAAAACATGTTTATGTCTTCCACTAGTTCTTGTTGCATATTTCAAATGCTTAGAACAACAATTTTCAGAAGCTTTCATTAAGGTTAATTTAAAAACTACATTAAATACAAACAGATTTTCTCACAAACAAAATGCAATGTGTACTTAACAGACTTCTGTATGTTGTATTTGATAAACTACCTCATATAAATGCAAATTCTGACTTTCTGCCAGAACCAGGTGGTATGGAAAATATTTCTATTAAACAAATAATGCTGGGAGAGCAAACTTCATGTTACAGTATGTTACACTGAGAAAGACGATCTTTTCACTGAGGTCAGATGTAGATTTATGTTATTTCTTCTGTTTTGCTTCTTCTTCACTAAAGAAGATGTAGTACAACGCCATATAAAAGGCAGGTATATATACACATAGGATAACTATTCATTTTTTCCAAACCAGGCTATTTTTTTAAATGTTATATATGGTTATTTGGATATTGCTGACTCCTTTTGCTTTACTGTACGACGGCATAGGAAGATATCATGCTCTGAGCTGAACTCCTAATCTGAGCCATAAGGGTCAAGAGGAAGAGGAGTAACCCTTAAACCCTGTGTCATTTAGTATGTTATGAAAATGGAGCTTCACATGCCTTTTGCTGGGTGCCAACTCCTCTTGCTGCAATTGGATAATGTTCATTTGGAAAAGGAGTATGAAAATTCAAGCCGCCAGAGGCGACTCTAAAGAGCATATGATGGAAACAAATTGAGTCACCACCAATGTGGCTAACATTGTTGGTGGAAACTGGGACACCCGCATGAGCCATTGTTCGCTGTACCTCATCTGGTTTATGTAGCTCACTGAGTTGAAAGCTGGATCTGCATTAACCTTGTGATTTGAGGAGGATTCATGCAATGTGGTTTCAATTGTCTATGGATGCTTTCAGTTTGTACTGCACGCTGCCAGTAACACTTGGTCCTACTGGTCTCCCACATTTATGGTGTTGTCTCAGCTCACCCTGATGAAGCTGCGGTGAGGACTGTTTCCTGATGTGGTCACATTTAGCAGGCTGCTGCTCTGCAAGTCTTCTAGGAGAGGCTTTTTTTTCAGTCTTCCCTCTGCCCCAATAGCAGCTGCTGCATACAAGTTTTCCCTCAACAATCTTTGAAAGAGGATTTTTTTTCTTTTGTTTTTTTTAGACTGGTTTCTGTCCTAACTTGGTCTGAATCTGCCTTTGGTGCTGTTGTGGAAGTAGGAGGCCATGGTTTATTTGCTCTGCTCTTTTGAGGGTTGCTCAGGGTGAGGCTCATTCTGCTTTTGTCACCTATTTCTGTCGTACTCGGGTACACGTCTTCTGCCTGTGAGCATTTTTCTGTGGGCGTGGGGATGATGGGACCTACTAAAACACAAGTGATCACTTCAACCACCACCAAATTACAGCCATGCCCAGGGCAAATTACAGCAGCTTTCTGACAGCGTCACCATGCTATCTTTGTGACAGAGATGGAGATAATGAGAATTAATTAATCAGTCTTTGATTAGAAAAAAGAGGGGGGGGGGGGAAATCCTTTTGTGGCAATTCTACTACAAAACACATGAAACTGGTGTGGTTTTTATTTGATGCTGCTTCTCAAATGTAGGGTAGGCATCATCAATGGCAGCATTCAGGATTCCATGTTCTCTTTCTTTTTTATCCCTTCAAACCCACTATTAATGGGCTGAAGGGGGCCCAAAGTGCTCATTTTATAGATAAATACATGTTGAATGCTAGAACTACGAGGCTTTTGCAAATGCTGTTATTGTTACATCACAAAAACTCCAGCTTGTTTGAAGATCTCGAGTAAAGACCCAGGTGTGCTCTCCTTGACTAGAGCCACCTCTGTTTTCGTTGCAGTATTGGGGTCTAAGTGCTGTGTTGTACTCTTTAGACTGATGGCTACATCTTATAAATTGGTCCGTTATGATAAAACATGAACTAGATGGTGCCAGTGTCTGACTGGAATTACAATTATCTAAGTAGATTCATTTGTATCCCTTTCATAGCAGCTTTTCTCTGGGCACAAGATTTTTCTGTGGGACGTGGGAAGAACAAAATTAATCTTATAAAGAGGAAGGGGTTTACACTGAAATCAATAGTTACAGAATTATTGGATAAATGACTTTTTCTTAATTCTTTCTTTTCTCAGAAGATGCAGTTTTGATGGGTACACAAATCCAATGGCTGCCAAAAAGCTGATATTACATGAAATATTTCATCTAAGTTGTGTGGGCTGCACTACACTTTAATATTACTGAAAACAGAGTGTAAAAATGTCAGCTTTGGAGTTGAATTAATTATTAACTGATTATTAACTATGAATAAGTCAAAGAATAATAATGCAATTCTACTTTTTAAAAAGTTATTACTTTTAAAAAGAGTAACATGGCTTCCTCAGGCAATTTTTAATGTGAGCCAAATATGTGATTTTATAGCTTGGATTTGGATTATATACAAAGAAAGTTTGCATTATATCAGAGAAACACAGGAATACACAGAGACAAAGATATAGGTTTGAAACATTGCTGTCAGTAGGTGGTTGGATGGGATTGCAAATCCCTGACTCCTTTTCACAGGACAAATTTCTTTCCCGTTGTGTACCTTCTGTGCTCAGAGCCCTCAGATTTTCACTTCCAGGCAGGAGCAATCCTATCATTCCTTCTCACCTAACTTTAAGTTTAACTGCAGCTATTCTCCCTTGTACCTAGGCAATGCAATCCAAAAGATGCTGTGGCACCAAGGCACATGTTCCCAGCCCAGTCATAGCACTTATCTCTATAATGGAGTGGTAAAGCCTTCTAACATGCAGTTCACAGAAATGGATTGTACCAAGAGCATCTATAAAAGCCACAGCATCCATTTGAAAAGAGCATAATGTCACCATTTTTCAGTAGGTATCTTCTCTAAAGGAAAATAATCACTTTTCTAATTCATGATCTGTAAGTGATGGGACTGATTTTTTTTTCCCCTCTCATTTAGGTTGCAGCAAAAGTTAGGACAATTAAAATACGTATGTATGGGGATGTTAGAGATTGAATCTGAATTTAGATATTAGGAGGAAGTTCTTTAAGTATTAGGAGGAAATTTTTCACACAGAGGGTGGTGACGCACTGGAACAGTTTACCCAAGGAGGCTGTGGATGCTCCATCCCTGGAGGCATTCAAGGCCATGCTGGATGTGGCTCTGAGCAGCCTGTCTGCTGGTTGGTGACCCTACACATAGCAGGGGGGGTTGGAACTAGATGAGCATTGTGGGCCTTTTAAACCCAGGCCATTCTATGATTCTGTGAATCGGGGATGCTACAGCTCAAATCATTCGATGTATCTTCCTTTCGCAAATGTAAGGGGCATTATAGTGTCTGACAAAAATATTTTCTCTATATTCTGGGAACTATTGACATTATTACCTGAAGAACTGCTGTCAGATTTACACCTTCCCTATGAACAAATGGCTTTTCTGCACTGCTCACAACTCCAGAAAGTTGGTTGGCCATCTAAAGCTGATTGATCTTCAGCAGTTTTCTCAACTTCTTCTTTGCTGGGCACCAAGCTTGGTAGCACCAGCTCCTGATCTATAGTAGGTCCAGTGAATGATATAAACACCAAAACCTGTACCAACACCGGTGTCCCTTCTCTAGGTCATACTGACAATGTTAAGAATTTCATTTCCAAGCCATTCCTTTGTGCTATTTATTTACAAGGTCCAGGTCAATGCAATGGAAAATTCTTTTTTCCTTTCACATGTTGAAGGAGTAATAAAAAATCAGAGTCTTGAAAATTGAAGATTATTTTATCAGGATGCTGGATTAATTTGTAATTGACCTCTACCAATTAGCAGCAAACTCCCATGTTATACATAACTTATATCTACCTAATGACTGGGCCAGGTAGCCTTTAGCATCTTGAAGAGTGAGGGCCATGTTTTGATTGTATGATTTGCTTTATGTTACTTGGTAGTAATTCTGAAAACTGGAATATTTATATGCATTGAATTATTTTAGTTTGGGTCTTTGATCATTAAAAATTGATTTTTAACATATTCTGACCTGTCCTGTAATTATATTTTCATACAAATTCATTGTATGTGTATATACATGCATATATATATGTATATATATATATGTATATATATATATGTATATATATATATGTATATATATACATATACACATGCACACACACATACATACTTTGCAAAAGTCAGATTCTGGTTTTGACTGCCTTACTCTGTATAAACTAGCTTGTGTGTAGGCCCAAACTCAACTTGCTACAACGTACAATATTTATGAATGGTTCTACATAAAAGGAATGAAAATAACTAATTTTAATAATACCACTAAATGTCATGGCTGGGTAGAAAATGGAAATCCCTTCCCATCACATATTTTATGTTTTCAGAAAAGAAATTAATCCAGCTCTTGGATGAAAATTCAAAACCACAACATTCTTCATACAAAAGGATTTCCAAAAATACCATATTTTTAGTAAATCACAATGATTTTTCAGATTGCTGATAAAAATGAAATTGATTAAAACTTTTTTAGCTAACACTGTATTTTAACAACACAGGGAGAAGACATTTCAAATCAACTATGACTTTTCCAACAGCCTTTTCCTGGAAAGGAGATTTTCTTCTACAAAAGAAATTTTTACAGAAAGATTCTGATACGGTCAACTAACTAGAGCATCTGGTGTATGCAGCTGGTCTAAGGTAAGAAACCTGGCAGCAGATATTTACTTAAACTTATCGTATACAGAAGAACCATCAGATTTTCCAAGAAACTATTTCAGTGCCCAAGTGTCCTTGCCTAGTGCTAGACCTTGCAAGGTCTGCATTAGAAAGGAGAACTGTGATCTCCCTTTTGGCAAACATCTGTAGATGGGAAAACAGAATATTTTCCTGTTAATATCTAGCAAACAGACAACATATCATATTTCATTAGGATTCAGCAAGAGGTGAGACCAGGAGCTGTTTAATCACCACAAACATGAAGACTAATCCAAGCATGCCCTCCCTTCTCTGGAGGAGGTCAAGCAGCGGCAGCGAGGCATAAATATTCAAGTCCTTTCCAAACGTCCTGCCTGCTTCTGCCTTGAGCCACTAGAAAAACAGTGCGAGTTTTCTACTGCAAAACCATTTAATAGTGATCAAAATATTTGGGGGGAATATTTTGATGGGAATTGTTTAAAATCATCACTTTTAGTAACTCTTCCTATTTTTTTTCTTCTGAGTATTAAACATTCAGAGATTATTTCCTTTTTCCTTTTTTCCTTTTCCCTTTTTCCTTTTCCCGTTCCTTTCATTTTCACAGCACAGCACTAGCAGGGACCCTCTGAGTACTGAATTTCTTGCCCAAATCCCACTTGAGAATTGAGCAAGCTCCATATTAACCAGCCTCTGAGGTTGTTTTCTTACTTCCCCTGTCCCCATGCTCTTGTGGGATGGCTGCTGGAGAGTTCTCATGGTCACATCCCTTTGTCAAGCTTCTCCTGAAGCTCATTAACAACCAGATGATATCCATTCATATTTGTATTAAACAGCAAATCTCGCAGCTTCTTTTAACCCCCACTGGCTTATTCATAGACAGAAGTTGCATCTCAGCCTTCATTTAATTGATCTTAGTGTACCTCGCTACTTTAATCTTCTCCAGCAGTACAGGTTCTCCTCTGATCACCTACATGTTCTTTACTCATGTTCTCATCAGAATTAATCTGAACTGATACCAGGCAACAAGAGTTTAACCTGACACACGCTACCTTTCAGTCATCCATATTCTCTGCAGTTCTTACTCACAATCTTAAGCACCTAACAGATTTGAACTTGCCTGAATCAATCTTTCCTAAGTGTACATCTGTAAATCCTCATAGGTGATGCCACAAATGGTGCATTTCAGTGGAGTACATTTCCCTTAGTCTAAGTTTCACAGGATTTCTGACCAAGAACAAGTTTTCCATAAAGAACTTACAAAATGGTTACAGAAGCAAATGGACAAAATCATAGGAAAAAAAGATATGTATATAAGCATAGAAAATAAATGTGTAAAATGTACACTCATAAAAATGTGTACATATGTGAAATATAGCATATATGCTTTTATGACAAAGACAAGCTTATAGAAAAAATATGTAATAACTATATAGCTGTATTTCAAGAGAAAAACTGTATTACAGTTGCTGGGTCCATCTTGAGACAGGTGCCATGAGCAGAGGTGGCATTTGTGTATCTGATTTTGTTCTTGCAAATGGTGAATGGGTCCAAGAACTGAATGGGAGATGAGATTAATGATTCTTTAAATCTATCCTTACCCAATGAAATGATAATCCTGTTTTGGGTCACATTTCTTGTACCTTAAGACTCTGCAGTCTGGCAGTGGTGGATTTCAAAAAGCCACTTTTTGCATTTTTAGGCAGATATACTGATAATTTGAGAATATAATATTCAAAGCTTAATAAACATTGGTAAGTTTAGCATGTTATTTAGTCACATAAATTCTTTTTAACATACTACTTTGATTCAACAGATAAAAATAATTCTGAATTAACTTGCTATACTCAGACCCTATCTGCATGCACAGTTTCCATGGAAGTCAGCATGTTGTAGAGCAGAATTTAGTCTGTGTGTTTAATTCATCTTAATCACTATTATTAATTCATAAGTACTGTTTCCAGAAATGTATTCAGTTAGTTTTACATTAGTCAAAATCAATTGTATGTGATTTATTTTGATCATTCGAGATTACAATTTTGATGTATCTGCTCTCATCCTCTATGTCAAACCAGGCAAAGGGGAAATGCGCTGCCAAGGAAGAGGCACCTTATATCCACTTGCTTTATTCTTTACTTCCCTTTATTAGGAATCTTAATGTTCTTTGGGACAAATTGTGTCATTGTGAGGGCTTTCACAGAGCAGAACAAAGCAGCGAGTGATGAGATGCCATTGACCTGGCACCATAATGGTGGACTGAGGGGCCACATGGCACTGCCACCATTTTACTTTGGAAATTTTTACTTGGAAATTTTGGAAAATAGCAAAACCAGAAGCAGCTCTGTGTGAACCGTTCACCTCCAGTTCTGAACATGTAAGGGGGAGGCTCCAATACAACTAGCCATGATGCTTTCTTCCAGCTTGCAGAAACACTGATTGTAACCATGTCTGACTCTTGCAGGTGGTTTTGCTGGTTGAGGATTTGTGTCGGAATGACCTGCAGAACTGAGTCCTTAGTTTGCAAACATAAGTGATGACTTTCGGTCAGCAATGACTGAGGATTTCACCTGGCGGTACGTCTATATCTTTACATGCAGCCCTTTTCATGCTGTGTCTCCCATATGCATCTATTAGTGCAGCTTGCCAGTGGAAAACATCACTCACAAATGACACTGAGGCTGTAGTCCATTCAAATTCATACCATGATTACCATCTGAAGACACTCCTTAGCTCCCTGTGTAGCTTTGTCTTCCTCCCAGTCTTTCTAGTTAAGCGTTACCACTAAAAAAAAAATTAAAAAAAAATAATTCCATTTTCATCTCTTTAATGGTATCTCCAGCCAAAGACATGTCCAAATGGTGGAGAGAGGAAAAATGAAATCAAATCCTGCTGACAAAAACCCAGACGTTAAACCTGTGATCACTTGAGAGGAACCTCCCTCGCTTCTGCGCGGCACAGAGCTGTTGTACAGTGAGCTCCGTTAAGCAGAATTCACAAAGCTTTTGTGGAATTAAAACAACATGCTCTGTACCAAGATGCCTTCACTTCCTGTGCCTTAATGTTAAATCCTATAGTGCTGTGGATCTTATAAATGATTGAGTTATTTTTAAACCACTGGATGTCTTCCAGTCAGTCTATTTCACACTGGATTAATTATGTAAGAATACTGACTTGTTCGTCACTAATGTTACAACTTTTAAAAACAACATGCTGTTTAAATTCAGGCTTGGCAACTCTTGCCTGAATCTCCGAAAATTTATGGCACCACACCCATAGCATAATAAAATCTTTAGTGGTCCTTTGTCTTTTAGCTTGCCTTCTATTTTTTCTCAAGGGTGTTTTATGCTGGAAGATGCATACAAAAGTTGTCCAGATGTTATTTGTATCAGAGCAGGGATTTCAGGCCAGCTATCTGTGGTTGCAAATGTTTATTTTAATGGGTTATTGTGCAATCCTTGCTGTGTGGACCTCAGTGGCCTTATATGTACGTTCTCAGCGATGCCAGCACATTGTTTTGAGATATATTATGCTCATCCAATAGCACTGTTACTGGTCACTGGGGGAGTAAAAAATGTAACACCTGTAGGAGCGCAGGCCATGCTTTCGCCAAGTGGTGCGGGTGGGAGCAGGACACGGGGCCTGAGCTGAAACAAATTGCTGTGCTCCATCTCCACCGTCCATGCTGGGAGTTTATTTTACCATCGAAACAAGCAGAGGAATGGGTTTATCATACATAGCTAATAAAGTTTCAGCCCAGTGTTTTCTTGATGCTGTAGTAAATTGCTTATCTCATGACTAAAAACATGTTATGTGTGTACCAATTAGGGCAGAAAACTTCAGTTCATAAGAAGAAATTTCAAAGGTGAGCTTCATGACGCTTTGAACAAGAAGGAAAACACTGGAGCTTTCCATCAAAGCTGTGAGCCAAGCCAGGTTCCCATCTGTGTGCTCTGCTCTACTTGAGAGGTCACGTCCATGTGCCATTACTAAGGATGGATGATGGAGTAATGCCAAGGTGAGCTCTCCCACCAGCAGAATGCTCCCACCAGATTATTTTCACTCAGAGGGTGGTGAGGCACTGGAACAGGCTGCCCAAGGAGGTTGTGGATGCTCCATCCCTGGAGACATTCAATGGGCTGGATGTGGCTCTGGGCAGCCTGGTCTGGTGGCTGGCCACCCTGCATATAGCAGGGGATTGGAACTAGATGAGCATTGTGGGCCTTTTCAACCCAGGCCATTTTATGATTCTATGATTCTATGATTTCTGTCTTTCATGGAGAAAGAATTTAAAGGTAAGCTTGCACCCTAGAAGTATCCATCTGTTCAATTCCATGAAATGTAGGTGAGAAAATTATGGTAATGAAAGCAACAGAATGGCACTCATTTGCACATGCAGAGCCCATTTAACCTTTGAGACAAAAGGTTATGTATTTTTTATATTTTTTACATCATATATTTCAATTTTTTTAATATATTAAGTCACAATTTTGTAATTCATTTAATTAACATAGATAAGCTTAAACTATTCCAAGGTACTTTAAACTCACATAATTTTGTAGGAATTCGTATAATTTACCATGCTGCATCCAGCTCCCAGTGTTCTGAAATCATGCTTAAAATAATTAGATTTTAAAAAAAACAACAATTGGGGTGTTTTCTGTCTTTTTATTTTTCAGCCTTCAACCTCACATTTTAAACTTCTCAATAATAAAGACAAGGGGATGGTTTTAGAAAGCAAAAGTCCATGTTCTTAGGCATCATATGACTCTTGGTGTTGTGCTTTAGTTAGATGTTACTGGTGTAATGGGTACTGTCTGCAGCACAGGCCCTGCTTGTAATTCTGCCCAACCCTGCTTGTTTTCACCACTGTTCAATTATACAAGGCCTTTCCATAAGGAAATTAGTCCAAATAACTATCTTATCCTCAAACTGAAGGTATCGTGTCAGCCGTGAGTGGCATCAATCCCGCTATGGACACAGCTTAATTGGGAACCAGTGAAAGCAGTTAACAGATGGCCTTTTATAAATCTGGGGCTGGGATGGACACTAAATATTTGTGTTCATGAGATTATAGAGTTGGAGGAATGCGTGATGGGGCCTTTCTGACGGGACCCCACGCATCCTGCACGCGTGTGTGGGCCTGGTGCATCTCTTGCCGACAGTTCCCAAAACCGGAGGGTCAAATATTTAATTCTGGAGCCCCTCCATGATGGGGAAATACTGAATGTAATAATGACCAAATCCTTCCTGTAAAGTCTGCGGCCATTCATGTCAAGGAGCTCCAGGCCTTCTTTGTGGGCTGAGCGGATGTCCCATGCCACTCCACCTGCACGTTGTAGGGCACTGAACTCTGCAGCAGCACCTGGGAAAAGGCAAATCCCCACCTCGGGGTCCTGACAGCCAGCTCAGAAAGCCATCACTTCTCATTTACGTTCTGCAGAATGTAAACGTATTTGTAAATTTGAAAGCAGCTGCTGAAGCTCAGCAGTAAACCGGTTTTGTTTTACAAAACCTTTGCTGTTTGGTTTGAAACTAGTGAAGCTTCGCGTGTATCCAGCACTCCTCTTCACATTTCAGGGAAGATTTTGTCTAGCTGCCTCTGTGACATATGGTAGTGCTTAGTGCGTGCTGTATGGCCTGGAGCCATACCACTGCAGCCTGTATGTGCTTCAGATCTCCCAGGCTCAGGGAATCAGGATGAGGCAGCCTGTGCAAGGGACCTCCTAGAAAACATCAGAGCACGCTGTGCGGTGGTGAGGATGAGGTGTTCCTCCTGCTGAGCCCTGTCCTTCAGTGCAGATAAGGTGCCTGAGAGCTCAACCAGCTTTGGTCTTCACAGGCTGCAAAATTGACCGCTCAGTGCACCGTGAATATAGTGCAGATTGTAGCTATGGGAAAGCTGCAAACAATCCCACTTCCTCAGGTAGCCCAGAGGAAGTGCTGGTGTGGAGAAGAGCAGTGACATACTCATCCTAATCTTGTTTTTGGGGGAAATATTCCCATTACTACCACCCATTATATGGTGCAGCTAACCCTGCCCAGAAACCTGGATTGCTGTCTGGGGAGTGAAAGCAGGGCTCCAAACAGCCTAAATAAGGGATGCGGTCCTCATCACGAGTCTGAAACACTGCTTGGTGTCACACACTCTGCTTCCTAGGAAGATGAGGACCACAGTCCTCAGAAATCCCCAGTGTTCATGTTCATTTGTTGGGGTGAAAGAGGAGGAAAGGAGCTGATGGTGAAGGAGAGGGCTGTGGGTCTGGCTTTGCAGCCTCCTCTTGGCGATGTTATTAATTTGTTCTGGGACCTTGGGAGACTCATTTAACCTCTCTTTGTCTCAGATTCAAACCTCTACAAGCAGTTATTATAACATTTGGCTGCATTATGGCATTGTTGAAAGGCTTAATTAAATTAAGTGTTCTGAGATCTTTGAATGAAAGGTGCTATCCAAGTGAAAGCCTGTTGATGATGATGACTCTAAATTACGAGGCCAAGTCCTTCACAACTTTTATGCAGTCCTTGGTCAGACAATGTTATTTTTAAACATTATTTCTTGAAACATTTAAAAGGTTTGGGGAGTGCCATGTGTTTAGTCATGACATCTGACCCACAGCGGGAATGATTTGTTAATGTAGGATTTAAAGAGAAGAAATCGAGTCACAGGTTGATCACATACAGGCAAACGCATGTTAATCACTTAAAATGTGTATTTATTTTCTTTAAATAGTTAGGAATTTTAGTAATTTCAGAACAAGTATTCTCTTAAGTAGGAAATGAGAATGAATTTCGTGTTTGTAGGTGTCATAGCCAAAAGATGCATGACTTCTCCCTTCAGACCTGTGAATAGATCACTGGAAGGACTGCATGCAAAATATGTTAAAGCTTTCACTAGTGGGTCTCTTACCAGCAATAAGGAGGTGAAATTCCTAGCTACAGATTTGTATTCCTTTGATACCTGTGCAAACTCCTGTGCTTTCTTACTAAAATTCTCCATTCTTCTGTAAGCTTCTCTTCACCTGTTTCTTGAGCTCAAGGTTTCTTCTTCCAGCATCTAGATGCACTCATACTCAGCACGGTTTTTCATTTGGCTTCTTTTTTCCAAATGTGAAAGACACAGTTTTCCTAAATATTTTATTATCCTCTCATATTATCCTAGCAACAACCCCAACAGGCCATTTTTCCTTCTGCCTTTGGTGCCACTTTGAGCAATCCATCAGTCCTTCCTAGCCTTTCCCATTGACTTCCCTTTTCAGAATTGCTCTCTACTGCACAAAACCTACCTTATCAAAGTCACCAGAACCACAAGTGTAACGACATTATCAGTGCATTTTATAAGGGCTTCAATTTTTCATGTGTATTATGGGCATGGGATCACATCTACTTTCTGGGTGTGGGCTCATTAAAGGTCTGCCTTACAGCTCACTATATAGTAAGTAGGAATCTTTCAATAGACAGGAAGGATGGTATTTTGGTTAAAGCCTTCAAGGGATCAGAATTCAGCTTCTAGTTTTGCATGCTTCCTGTGTGGTTTTGGGAAAGACACTTTGTGCCATAATTCCCCATCTGCAAACTAAAGATGATATTACATCCTGTTTCTCACCTTCTCCCTGCAAGCTCTACAAAGCTGGGAAGGCTGTAAGCACTGGAGAGCAAATACTGTCATTTTGTACACAGCACTTTCCACAATAGCTTTTCACTTGCAGCTGAAAACTAATGACTATTGTAATGCTAGTAATAAGTAATAATTGTGAATAATACTTTTGGCCTTACATGCACTTAAGGTTGATTCTTCCAGACTTCCTGTAAGTTTGCTGGGGAGAGACTGAGCAAAGAATAAATCACACCAAACTCTTCTAAATAAGGCGGATTTCTTTTCTCTTATACTTTCTCACTGTTTACTGAGGGAGAATGAACAGTAGAAACAGTAGTCTTCAGACCATCAGACTCATTTCACCTTTGTTATACTTAAACTAATTAGTCTCAGAGATGAAAAACACATTTCTCAGATTCCAGATAATCTTAAACAAAACACTTCATGCTGATTTTATTCTGCCTCTATCTGTGCAAAGATTAAACAAAACCCACAGTTGGTTTCATCTGCCAGACTTTAAGAAAAAAAATCATGCCACGGAAAAAGAAGGGGGGGAAAATAAATCCAGGGCAAGGTTTGCAGTGCTATGAGTTTGCTCATCCTTAGTTTATCTTCTGCAAATGAGCCTGTATAAAACAGTCCACCTACTGTTCTAGTCGCTACGACATAATGCAGTTCCACTGAATGATCCTGTTAACCTAACCTTCAATTTGCTGGGATTTGAACTCTGAATTACAGCTTACTAACATAGTTTAACAGCTGGTACAAGGGCTTCTTTTGAATTTTTAATCACATGAATTAAAGATTGCTGGAGATGCTTTTCAGACCTCCACTAGCAGTGATCCAATGTACAGACAGACAAGTATAGGTAGCCCCTGGTGGATTAAGAGCACAAAGGTACTATGGCTGTGAAGCAGCGCTGCACTCTTTACTTGCCAAATTAGGAATGCCAAGGCAAATTATTCATCTGAGGATAAATTCACATTATGGCTCCAACTGGACTCTGAGTCATTTAGCTCCATTTTAAAATCCTTCTTTTTTTCTCCTTGTGTTTTTTACAAGCTCAGAACGCAGGTTTTGAAGGTTTTTGAAGATTTTGCTTGATTTAGCAAAACGTTCCTTTGGTTCTGTATATAAAGGGAACACACATGCACACACAGGAGAGAAAGAAATATATATATAGACTGATTGCAACTGATATCTGGAATGCAATGAAAACAAACATGACTGTCTGCGAATGTTTCGGGGTGGATGTAATCGGTTGTTGCCGTCACACAGCGTGCGGAATGCCTGTGTTTGGATTCTGCACACTTCGTGTCTCCCATTATTTATTCCAAGAAAAGTTTTCTTAGTGTGGATATTTCTCAGGGAAGAGAGAGGGAAAAAAAAAAAGAAAGAAAAAAGGGAAAGAGAAAAAAAAAAAAGGCAGAAATGTAGTTGAACTGGAAGCATCTCTGTCCTGACACACCAGCTGATGAGTGCTGTGAGAACTCCTGCCTCCTAAGTTCACAGTCCTGCAGGCATGGAGATCAGCATCCTAACATTGATGGAGTTGTTTAAACAGAGTAGGGGAGGGGGGAAATAAAATTAGGGCAGGAGCAAGAGAGCATGTTACTTCTTAATTATGCTGTGTTCTCCCTCCGATGGATTGGCCTCCCCACTTGCTCTAAGTAAAGCAACTGGCATGTGGCATCCTCTGCAGCTTGAGGAGCAGTGGCAAGTGTACAGCTGTTCGTGCTGACACACAGGTGTTGGGTTTTCAGATCTGTTAGCTAGACAGATTTTTAAGGGTGTACAGGGGAATCATCTGCAGTTGTTGCACAAAAAATGAGTTTTCCAAGGGATAGAGGAGTTAATCATTATGGAAATCCTACTCTGCAGGCTGGAAGTGTGGATCAGAACCACATCTCCATGCTCTCTGCTTGCTCGGGTCACTGTAATAACCCTTCTGTGCCCTTCTTGCTAAGGGTGAGTTGGTGGCAGGACTAGGCCATGATAGCTGAGAGTGGATGATCCCTGCCCTCTGTATTGACACCAGCCTTTGAAGCTGAGTCTCCAGAGAGCTGGTGCTGAAGCTATGGTGTGTCTTGTGAGATTTCCTAGGGGAAATCTCAGAGCTTTGGCAGCATTCTGGGCTAGTATGGACAGTATTTGCACTCAGAGCTCTATATTAGGTGTATGCAGCAAAGTGGTGATGCTGTGCCCAGTTTGGGATGGGTGCGTTGAAATGAGCACTGGGAATGTCACCATCTTGTACTGAATAACCATTATTGATAGCCAAGTGATTATCCCCTTTTCTTTCAGAAGGCTCTTAATGCAACCCTGCCACAGTTTCCCCTACTTATAAGTTATTTGATTTCATCAAATGATGAAGACAAAAATACAGACCAGGGTGCTGGATCTCTAACTATTATATCTTACATGCCTTATTGGCACAGGCTGCCCGAGGAGGTGGTGGAATCACTGTTTCTGGAGGTATTCCACAACCACAGTGATGTGACACTGAGGGACATGGTGTGTGGACATGGTGGGAGTGGATTGCGGTTGAACTTGATCGTGGAGGTATTTTCCAATCTTAATGATTCTGTGGTTTTTAATGTTATATTAAGAGCCCACAGCTGAAGCAAAGGTGTCAAGAGAGAAGTGGGATTTCAGCATGGGAGGTTTCAATGGGCTGCAGCAGTCCTGCTAGGTCACCTAGGGCTCCTAGTATATATTTGAGGGCTACGAATGGATTCATTCTCCTCCCACATCCATTGAACTGAGGTGCTCTGTAGACTGAGAAGGATTTCCTGGAATGTCATTCCAGAAAAAAAAAAGAGGGGAAAAAAAAAAAAAAAAGGATGAAAAATGCTAAAGCTTCCTATTTGTTCATTTTAGACATAATTTCACCTTGCAAGAGGTGACTTTTTTCTGTGCATTCTGGGACTGAGAGGGTTCCAGTGCTATCTTCATTGTGAGCACCAGCCTCTCCAGGTCGTATCCTTTTGGTGTTGGCTAAGCATCACACTGATGGGCAGCACCAGCAGAGCCACAGGAGCAGAGTAGCCAGTGCTAATGCTCCCCTGTAACTCGGAGTTGAGTGATGAAACCCAAGAATGCAGAGCAGCTGGGAATGGGTCTTGGGAGTGCTGATAGTGGGCAAGCTGGGGAGTATCACATTTCTCCTCTGGGAACAGGCCTTTTTCCTCCTAGAGTTAAATCTTTTGTTTTGTGGGATTTTTTTTCATTCTACTCTTAGTTTCATTCCTTTCCTCGTAGCTGACAATGGGAAATAAATCAAATCCATCATTTTTTGCTCACAGATTCCCAGGGAGAAGGAGAGGAACACCTCAGTCCCCTGACTCCCAGACTTGCTCACTGATCTTGAAAGCAATGCACTCCCATGCTATGGCACACACACACACACACACACGCACACACACACACACACACACACACAGCCCAGCGCTACTATATGCTTCCCAGGGTCTGGATGTTGCCATCCATCACAGCAGCTCTGGTTCCAGTTCTTGCTAACATCTGAATTTCCTGCTGGCTCAATGAACGGCTTTCAGCTTGTGGTACATTATATAGCTACTGGGTGAATGGGACTGAGCGTTCCCGTTTGGCTCCGAGCACTGTGTTCACCTGAGCTTGCTGGCAGGATGAATAGTTCACCGCAGTTCTAGTGCTAACCCCCTTTGTGAACTAGCAGTGAGCCATGTACCTTATTACAAAGGCCGACAGCTCCCTGGAAACTTAAATCCACTCTTTCTCCTCTCCCTACCATAGGGAGCTATAAAATAAAAGGTCTTGGTTGGTAGGCATGTAATATAACAAAAAAACCTCTGTTGTGGCAGGATCCAGACTCCCCAGTAACAATAAGGATTATGCTCTTACATCGAAAATGCAGTTGCTAGTTTCAACTGTGGTACTTTATTATGGATTCCTACAGTGTACATTTATGTCAGAGCCTTGGATGTTTAACTTGAGTCAAGTCTGGGCAGAAAAGAGAGCTCAGCATCTTCTTATTTTCAATATGGAGGGAAAAGATGCAACTTTTTACACTGGTTTGATGCAACCTTCCCCCATACCACTTCTCAGAGAGCTTTAAATAGCCCGACACTGGCACTGGGTAAGAGCTGGCAGAAGAATAGATTTTTTTCATCTGATGGCTCGCCAAGGTTGTTTTCAAGAAGGAGAAGTAGAAGAAGAAGGAAAAAAAAAAAAACTTTTACATGCCAGTCATTCATTGCCTGCCAGTTCCCATGGTTCTCCTATGGATGGTAGCCACATAACTATTCAAAGTACAGTAAACAGTGAGGAAAGTGAAAAGAAACTCGTGAAGAAGAGAACAGCAAAGGGAAAGAAGCTGGATGTGAGATACTGGTAGTAGGAGTCACACAGGGATCCTTTTAGGAAGTACCATGGATGCTGACCTCATTTCCTGTGGCATTTTTTCCTGCAGCAGCTCTTTGGCTCTACTCAGCGAAAGACCCAGTGCATGATGCAGCATCCTGGGAGAAGGTGAGCAGGGGGCCAGAAATGTTTTCCCAGTCTCAGGTATGACGAAGAGCGGTGACCGCTGCATATGCATATTGAGATGCACATATAGTCAGTCCATGGCTGGGATGAGCGGTCCTGTGGGGTTTGTTGCTATCATGCTGCTACCTACATTTGTGCTCTTTCAGCCTCTGGAAAGGAATGAGTGGGTTTTGTTTTTGTTGTTTGTTTTTAAATTATTTATCATTTTCTGTTTCATAACTCAGAGAAGGAAGAGCAGAGTGGAGATGGACTGTTACAGTTTTCCTCCCACATACCTGGAGCACTGGTGTGAAATCCATATTATTACCCTCTACGTTAGCTGTAGTTAGAGATGCTCCTGCAAGGCTGTTAGTTGCAAGGGAGGTGTATTGCCTTTGCTGTGTGTGATGCATTTAACCTCAGCGGGATGAGGGAGATGGTGTACCAAAGTATGCTTGTTTCACTAAAAAAAACTTTTCATGGAAAGAGAATTATAATAACTAGGCATTTCTCTGATATGGCTAAATACAGGAAAGCTGCTCGGAGGATCAAAAATGTCTGTCCTTTGAGCGGTTCAATGTGTTTTCCATATCGGTTACCATCTAATGCTTACTTCAACAAAGATCTATTTTCTTTGACAAGTCAACTGAAATCCTGCAGATCTATTTGCTGTTTACATTATGACTTATGCAAATAAAACCATCCCGGATTGGATCTGAGGGTTGCTTTTAGCTGACTCAGAACTCGTGTATCCTGATTAAAAGATATTGTGAAGTCTTGCTTCCCTGAGATGGGCCTGGAATGACTCAGTTCTCTCTCAAGCTCCTTTTGCCTAAGGCTGGTGTTTCAGAAGATGCCAGTTCCTTGCTGTCACCGTATCTTTGATATCTTTGTTGTTCATCTTTGTTCTTTGTGGACAGGGTCTCCTGCACACTGGATTGCCCCTGGTTTCTGCACTCCTGTGTAAAATGAAGATTCAATAAGGAATTATTGCTGTATCAAAATATATTGTTCTGAGTGTGTTTGAGAAAAAGTAGCCATTCATTGAAGGAAGTGAAAAGTATGCATGAGGAAGAGCATGTGAAGAAGAGCAATAGTAGCTTTTAGCTGACTGAAGGGACTGGCTCTTTTGCTAAGATTAAAAGAATTCAAAGCAATGGCGAAACATTATATTTCTCTACAGCCACAGAAAGTCCTCAAAATCAGTTAGAGAAGCTTTATTGGCACTATCCAAAAGGTGGTGATAAGCACCTGCCAGGATCTGAGGACTGTTATGCTGTGAGGATTGACACAACCAATGTCGTGTTCCCAAGAAGATCAGCCCTTGATGCTGAGCAACACCAGGCTGTGTGATCAGAAGGTGGACATCAGGGCTCGGCTCCAGCTTGCTTGACATGCGTACTACATTTCTGGGTAACCAGAAGAGGAGAGTTCCTTGTGGATGATGGCAGTCCTTCACCAGCTTCTAGACCACCCTTCTGCAGCTGTGGTTCATCCATTCCCATGTTCTGTCCAGTGAGGCATCCAGTGTACCAAATAATCCTCAAGCAGTAGTCTCAGAGGTAATTAACTCTTTAGTCACCCTGTGAGGGAATTTGGGAAAATGGTGGGATAGGGCCCATCAGGAAAGTAGTGGGAGCCCTGTTTGTTGCTGAAGCCCAAGCAAAGCAGTGTTGTGGAGGACTATAATGAAGGCAGATCTAATATAAGGGGCAGCCTGCTTCAAAGAAATGGAGGGAAAATAAAGCTTTGTTTTCAGGGTTTATAGGTCGTTTCAGCACACCTGCAAGCAGTGTTGGAGAGGACAGATGTAAGATGGAGGTATTACAGGCTGAACACCTCTCAATCTCCACCTCTGCTGCAGAAAGATAGGGAGTATTTTGTATCAGGGAATGTCTGAGGGATTTCAACTGAATTCTAAAAGATTCCCTTTGAACCACAATAATTCCAAAAATAGAGATTAGCGGTAACACAAGTGTTGTTTGGATGGCTACGAGCACTGCAAATCAAAGCCTGGGCTGGTAAAGGTAAAGAGTGATGACCAAGAGGAAACCCACCTACCAAATCCACCCTAAGATCTCTAGGACTATTTTCCTCATCTCAAGGTTTCCAGTCATGTTAAAACTCCTGCCTTCTTCCATACTGATTTCAAGGAATGATGCAGCCTTGTCCCACTAATAACTGTACACAAGAGGCAGAAGATTTGAAATAGCTCTCTTTTGGGACATTTTTTTGATGCTTTCTGCTCCAGCAAGTGAGGAAGCAGGAGGAACGTGCTCTGTGTGAGCATGTCCCCCAGTGACTCCATGCCTGTGCAATGAGCTGGCCCCGTTGTGTGGAGCTGCCTTCACTCTCCTGATCTTTCACAGGGGAATTTGCAGCAGGGAATGCAGCTGAAGAAAATTTCCTATCCTACAGAAGTAAGCAGAGCACACATCTAAAGGGACAGGCTTGGTCGCTACGATGCACATTAAAAAAAAAAAAACACCACCAACAAAATAAAGGTTATGTATGCTGAGAAAAGAGATGTCTGGTCATTTGGGACCAAGTTCTGATTTTGTTCCTGAGCTGATGAATAATTCAGAGGGCCTAACTGATATGCAAGCAGCAGGACGTGGGTTGAGACCTCTTGCTTTGCAGAGCACCTACTGCAGATAAGTCATTGCACTGACTGACCAGTGCAATTCCAAGGACATGCAGTGTTGGAAAGAGACAGGAAATCTGCTTAAATTAAAAAAAAAAAAAAAAAAAAAAAAAAAAAAGATGAGTTAGAGAAAGGTTATTTAAAGCTTAAAAGAATTTGGCAAATTGTCTGATGCTGTCATCCACTTCTCTTTCCTTCCCATTCCCCGGTCACAGTTCTCTGCCATGTTAGTGTGTGCAGGAGAGGTGGCCCTGTCAAGCTTTCAAAAGGCAGCATACTGAAAAGGTCAGGGTAGTATAGTATGACAGAGCATGTAAGTCATTATCATTCTAATATTGCTTTTGTAATGAGAACAAGAGCGGAGCAAATTATTGTGAAATACCTCGTAAAACTTGGGGAAAAAAATCATAGTTATATCAGTGCCAAAGTAAACGATGAGTGGATTCTATGTGTGTCTTTATAAACATGCTCCTCTGTTGGAGGAGTCTGAAATAAAAAGATTTGTGGCAATTTCCATGGTAACTATTCATTTTTTCCCCCAACTGGATAAGGAAAACTCATATTACTGCAAGGTTGGGAGGAAGTGAAGCTAACTGAAGAGCTCAGGGATTTTGTTTGATTTTTTGTTTGTTTTGTTTATCTGTTTGTTTGTTTTAAATTAAGATCTGTCAAAACTTTGGCACTTATTCCTGTCATCTGAGTAACATGAAGCTGAAAATGTATTAGTGTTATATCTAGATCCATTTACCTCACACAGGTCCTACATAGTATAACTGTATTGCTAACAACTCAAGGTTGTTTATTTGGACCATTTACTAGAAATTAACCTTTTGCACAAACTTGGGGAATTGAAAAGAAAAGAGTAACTCACATTTCCCTGTAGGTCCCTAAGTATAAAACCATCACAGATTTGTGACGTTCTTGGTTTTGGAGTGAAGTGGAGGAAGAGCATGTAGAAAATATCAACCAGATTGGAGAAACACCAGTTTATTGGATGTTTTGGGTACCTCGTTTGTGAGCAATCGCTGTGCTGACACAGAATCACAGAATGTCCTGGGTTGGAAGGGACCTCAAGGATGATGAATCGCCAACCATCCCACCCCGCCACATACAGGGCCACCAGCCTCCACATTTAATACTAGACTAGGCTGCCCAGAGCACCATCCAACCTGGCCTTGAACACCTCCAGGGACGGGGCATCCACAGCCACTCTGGGCAGCCTGTTACAGCACAAGTCCTTTAGACCAACCATCACCTCCCTGGTGGGTGGAACCCAGCCAGACCACAAGGATTCACTGCAACTCATACCTAAGAGAGACTTGAGTCTGCTTATATCCTACTGCTGTGTACTGTTTAATGTTGCTTCATGTTGCTCCCCTACATTCTCATTAATATATGCATTTTATCTTACTCTGACAAACTGCAGCCTTTTATACATTCGGAGATTTAAATAAAGTAGATTATGGGTTGATTTATGTAAACCATTGAAAACTCCACTTGAATAGGTTTACAAGCTGTCTTTTGTCAGTTTAGCTTTCTTTGATATCTGAGATTGCAAATTAAAATATGAAATGAAACGAAAGTTACACCAAATCTGCAACATGTCATTTATAACAAGGAAGCTGGCATTTCAGAGGAGTGAACTGTACACGCCGTAGGGCTTTGATCTTTAGGTCGAAGAAGCTGCAGGCAGAAAGCACATGGTTTTTCAAAAATAAGTTTTGCTCACAAGAAACCACCTGTTTTGTGTTCTGGCTTAGGTACCTCTGAGAGACGAAGGTCAAGAAATGGGCTCCTCGCCAGGCCACGGCCATGATCCAGGTCAGATAATAAGGTTATTCGGTAACATCATTATTTGTGAAGCATTACGTAGTGGAATATGTTTTGGTCATTACTTGGTGTTTATGGTGTATCATGTAGGTCCTGCACACATTTATTTAAGGACAACGCAGACAGAAATGCTTGTGAATCCTCACCTCGTGAATGGTATGCTTTGCCCTTGGCATACCTACTCTTTACACAAAAAGATTGGTGTGCTGTAGTGCATAAGAAACTGTTTGCTCTCAAGGTCTATTTGGTTTTAGCAGAGTTTGCAAAGGAACAGAGAGCATGCAAGTGTGAGCTCCTTGGATTTGGGAAAGGAGCTGGGGGTTTTGGGAATGCTATGCTCACCCTCCACCTCAAAGCATGGCCAGCTGAATCTCTTTACCATTTAATTTCTACAAGTGTTCCAAATGGGAGAGCTGTCTAGATGGTCCTTCAACTGAGTAATACCTTGCATAGCAAATGTAGATTCAAACGTCCCTAAAAAAGCTGCTGTAGACCACATGCAGATTTCCTGTTTGAACCCTGCTCTAAACTCATTTTTGAGTTAAAGCTCTATTTCTCCTGTAGTTGCAGCTCACTGTTGAACTCTTCTTGTCTACTTGTCTATTTTTCCTTTGGTCTGGCTTAAAAAAACTGATGGTTTTGTTTTTTTTTTAAGTTGTCTATAAGATCTTCATGTCTTGATGGATCTGTGCTATACGTTCACCTCCCAGAGCTGAGGAAAGGTCACTGGCAGTTCACTCCCTCCTTAAAATTGGAGAGACTGAGTTGCTCTTTTCTACTAAAGTTACATATAGAAGCTGTGAGACATAAAAACAATATTATGCCAGCTTGTCAGAAATGTGCCAAGCAGCTGACCCTCAGGTTCCCCTTGTATGAGCATATATATGATGTTTTCAAAACTATAAAAGGTCTGAAACGCAAATAAAACAACTAATTGCGATTTTCTCACCAAACAGAAGTCGTGGTTTGTTCAAAAGAATGTTTTATTTTCCTTTTCTCTTTTTTTTTCTTTTTCTTTTTTTTTTTTTTTTTTCCCCTTATTGGCAAGAATGTGGACTTTGTTTGTCAGCTTGTGGGCCTACCTATAACAGTCAAAAGGTGAAATGCCTGAATATTAAGCCATAATCCATCATTGTACACACACTAATTACTTTCTGTCCTCCCCTTCTCTTGTCACTGTGGTCCAAAGCAGGTTTTCTGAGACTGAGTACATTCATCTGAGCTGTTAGCTGCTACGCTCCACCGCATCCCTGTATGATCTGCCTAGGCTTGGTCCCCCAGAGGAAATTTCTGCATGCATACTGTATATGAACTTTAGATAAATAAATAAACACGAGAAACAGCTTCCAGATAATTGAAAGCGAGTGAAGGAGGGAGCAAAAAGAAAACAATTTCTCAGGGGAGAAGCAAGCTGAGGTGGCAGGTATGATTAAAATCCATATGATTTATGAGTAGGTGCGTCGCTAACATGACAACCCCTCAGTGTTTGTTTGGTTTGTTGCGTTTGACAATAAAGTTTCTTTTTCCACCCACTTCACCTTTTTTTTCTGCTTTCCCCCCCCTGCCCCTTCTCCTTTCTTCCTCTCTTTTTTTCCCCTCGTCTCCTTGCTGCAGGTTTTGCTCAGGAGTTGGCCACTCAGGAATTCCTAGTGCCTGACTGAGCAGTAATTTAGCAAGCTCTCTTGTGCTCTTTTCCTGTCAGCATTAACATGTCAATTCATTTTAATAGTCTGGGCATGCGCAGAGGGGATGCATTTTCTCAGTAGGTATCCCATGAGCCCACCCCGTGGTGCAGAAATGTGTTATAGCTTGTCTCAGGCCACAGAGACTTCAGCAGGTTTATTTTCGTTATGGCCAAGTGTATTTGTAAAGACAAAGCATGAACAAGGAGAAAGAGTATATACAACAAGACTTTAAAATATTAAACGGGATCTACATGTCTGATTGGTAATTTATGACTTATGCAAAGAAAAGGTTATAAAGCCTTTTTTTTTTCTTTTTGGGGGAAAGGGGGTTGATATTATTACATGGCAGTGCTGCCACTTCCTCTGTTTTTTTGGAAATTAAATGATATCATGCCACGCTGGGAATTATCTATAATCATGATTAATAGTTGAATTGCTCTTATATTAAACAAGAATTTCCCTGCTATCCTTCGTATTGAAGAACCATTAGATAGATTTGTATCCAGTTTCTGGTCCCAAGTATCTAAAAGCAAGGACTGTCCAGTCCATGGGCCAATCCTTTGATTACAATACAACACTTCTACCTAAAAAATGCTTGAATCTCTACAGGATTTAAAAGATATGGGTAGAAATCGTAGATTTGTAATAGAAAGTATGACACCTTATGGCATCTTAATTGACATGGTATGACTTTTTTGCAGGTACAGCCTAAATTCAGCCAAAGTATTTTGGTTCTTCTGTACCTTCATATGATTATTGAAGCACACTGAGCTGTGGTATCAACATCTGTATGGTACAAATACTTTTTCAGTCCAGCTGGACTCAGCTGCATGATCTGTGACCTGAAAAGGTAAGATTGCTATTTGTTTCTAAAGGATCCTTTTTATTTAAGGAAAATGTGCTCTCGTGGTAGGTTCTACTCTCCAGGGGTCCGTGAAAGCCGCAATGTCCTAGAGTTGTGTGGGAATGTGCTTGTGCTGGGACACAGTTACAGCTGAGTAGGTGGAAAATTATGTCAGGAATCTGAAGTTTGGCATGGGGATTCCCTCTCCTTTGGCCATGAAAGGAATGATCTTACTTCCTCCAAGAAGAAAGCTGCAGAGTACCTCGTCAAGGAACAGCAAAGGCTCCACTCAATGATGGTCAGTCAGTGCATTTCCCAGAAGAGGCTGGCACAAAACTGTATGTCACAGACTATAGAAAAGCCATGCAGGAACTAATAGTACAGGATGCTTAAAATTGGCCTCTTGTGAGCTGTTTGAATGGCAAAAAATACAGAGTTCAGATAAAGAAAATTCCAAGACTAATGGCAAATACCACAAGGACAAATTATATCAAGAAGGAAAAGTGAAAAACTCTTTACTTGGTGAAGGCCTGTGGCATCATCAGTGGCATCATAGAAGTGCTCCATGTAGCAATGTAAACGTGTGTCCAAACTACCTGCAGCCAGGGAACATTAGACCTATGGCACTGTGAAGGGTCATTCTGTGTTTGTGTCTGTCCATCTCCAGGTGCATTAAGGAATTTGGATAACAATGATACATAGATGGGGGCTGGTTGTTGTTGATGCTTAAGGGTAAAATTATGGATAGTTTGAAGCTTATCTGTGACATATGAGTCCCTATCACTAAGAGTCCCATAACTGCATAAAGAAGTGATGTGGTCTTTTACCTTGTAGAGGAAAATATGAACAGGTAAAGAGAGAGTCAACATAAGGTCTCTGCCGGCATTTATTTAGTGAAACATTAAAACCATCTGAGCATTTTCTTGGATGTTTTCTAGGGCACAGTGTGTATGAAGCAAGGTTGTCTATGCATGTGTGCAGTTATACCACGCACAAATTGAACTCAGTGGCCAAATTCTGGTTAGGTTTGATGATCAGAAGACACAAGCAGTTGCAGTAAATAATAAATTAGGTAGAGAATTCTGAACTGACATGCTTATAGAGCAGCATTGTGAGATTTTCCTTCTCATCAGGTACCTGAGAGCCTACTTTTGGAAGGAGGAGGAAAGAGAGAGAAGAGAGTTGATTTCTCGTGAGAATTGCCCAACAGAAATTAAATTCAAGTGTCTGTTTGGCTTTTCTGAAGTCTAGTAAGTTAAGAAGCCAAACTTTGCTCTGTGTGGGAGTTTCCTACAAAGCGGAGTGCAGGGAAGGATTCATAGCCAGCTCTAGATAAGAGTGATAAGCAGAGGATTAGGTTTGAGAGCTAATTCCTGTGTGCTGT
Source organism: Lagopus muta (assembly GCF_023343835.1). Lineage (NCBI taxonomy): Eukaryota > Metazoa > Chordata > Aves > Galliformes > Phasianidae > Lagopus > Lagopus muta. The sequence continues at coordinate 3,038,533 of NC_064440.1, read as the reverse complement.
CTTTTCCCCAGAGAGACTAAGGGTTCATGCAAGAGGTGCCTCCATCTGTGCCAGACTTTGCAAACACACATTTTCATCCAACAAGTTTGGCTGCCAAGTTGCTCTACCTTAAGTCTTTTGCAAGTAGGTTCTGAACTGGAACTCATGTTGGCTTCTGGCAAAAACAGGAATGAAGATGTAAGGCGTGTAATGATTTGGCTCCTGAGAGAAAAGGTGTGTGTGTGAGGAGAACATTTTTCAGCCACACGACAGTTTCACCATGTGGGAAAAATGTCTGCTTAACTTTAAAGAGCAACTTGCAAAATCTCAGAGTGTGTGAGGAAGATTGGTCATAGCAAAAAAGCGACATGGGAAGTGAACAGAGGAAGTCTGAGGCTTTAGGAGAAAATGATAAGCTTAGCAAGGGAGCTGTTTAAAGGGAGGGGTGCAGGGGCAGACATGAACCTCTAAATTTCCCCACCTGCAAAAAGAGGCTGAAAGCTGCAGGGGAATCTTGCTGCCCATGTGAGCATCGTTTCCCATGCAATGCAGAGCCAAGTGAGGAGAAAAGTAATTGCCTTGGATGGGAGGCACGATATGACATGAAATACAAGCACATCTTTTGTGGAATTTGTAAGCCATAAAAGTATTTTAATAACATCTGGTGCAGGGGCGTGTTGAAGCTTAATTAATTAATCCTTGCAAAGGACTTGGAAATTCTGGGATCAAAGGTGTTGCATTAGTGCAAAATGCCATTATTATACCTATAAACGTGTGCTTGTTAACTTAAATGCTATTTATTTATTGCTGCTATATACTTGTATGGCAGTATATATCAAGTATATTACAAACATTTTAAAAGTACACTTTTTCATTGCATAAAGCTGTCCCTATTCAGGTGTTGCTGCTAATGCCACACAGAACCCCTAATTGACTCCGAGAGAGCCTCTGTCTTTGGGGTATGTGTGCGTGGTATGTCCCACTCTCTGATATTACTATGGATGCTGCTATGCAAGAGACAAAGATTATGCCCACAGCTATGACTGAAGCCTGAAAAATGCACATCAAGGTTCATAGGGTAGGGTAGGTGGGTCTGCTCAGTGTGTATTTGGACTGGATGCGTGGAATTGAGGTCTGCCATCTGCCTGCGGTCTTATTTTTGGTGCTTGTTTGTGTATTCCTTGCTTTGTAGCTGGTTATAAATAATAGAAATCCTAAGCAGTGCTCTGTTCCCACTAATTCAGAATTTAGCATCGCGGGTTGTTTACAAATCAAAGGAGCAAAGCACATGCATCTTCAGCAGTCAGTTAGAATGCAACATCTTTTTCTTTTCCTTGTAATGGAGCATACAGTAAAATTATCCTTGCTCCAAGGCTGATTTTAGTTTTTGTTCCATGCTTGACATTGTGTCTTCCCATAGTTAACTTAGGATCTTCGCCTGGTTACAGGGGGAAAAAAAGTTTAGAAATGCACTCTGCACCATTATTTAGGCTAAATTTGTAAACTCTGCTCCCAACAACAGCATCATTGTAGATCTTTTTAAATATGGATGAAATATGAGTTTTTCTTTCAAGGTACAAAATGTCATTAAGGGCTCAGGTGGTTAAAATCAACATGAAAAATACATGCTGCATTTTCCCTCTTTAAATGCAATAATGTAATCAGATTTCAAGTCATCTTACCTACCTCACTTACAGCTTTATGGAGATTAATTAGTTTTTAGCCCCCAGTCACATGATCTTTTCTGACTGCCATTTAGCTACATTTGCTATCTGACTTGAACCTGTAAGCTGTCTCCTGCCCCAGAGGACAGATTAAATTTTACTATTGGTTGCCTCCTTCCTTTGATTTAAAGGTAGATAGTTAGAGTCTTAGTTCAATTATTCTTTGTTGTTAATTAGCCGTGCACCATCATCATTTCTTTGGAAAAAGCAAGAGGAGAAGAAAAATGGCTCAAAAGTGGAAGACAACTTCTTTCCAGGGGCTGAGCTAAATGGGGTTCTCCTGATCAGGTGGAGAGCCATAACAGAGCTTTTAATTCACATCTCTATCACCTCTGGCTGCTTTGTGTTTGCTGGGCTTTTATGGCCGCCGATCAATACAGTTACCTTTCAGTTCAGCAAAGCACATGGGTCAGGCAGGAGGGGAGGGAGGATTTCTGCATCTCTAACTCACAGAGGTGTGAGCTGGTGCATGCCTATCCACATCTCTGGCACTCCGCCTTTGTTTTCCTAATTTTCTCTTTAAATTAACTTAAGCACTTATTCTATAGCGTGATTTTCTGTAAAGGAAATGCTTTATTCCTTGTTAAGAATGATTTCTAAGGCCATTTAATATCTAAGTAAATTCCATTCTCTTCCCCTAAATGTATTAGGTGCAATAAATGTACAGTGGATAAAGGAGTGTGTAGACAAAATCCTGCCCTTAAGTCTGGGTATCCTGTTTATGTCACTGCAATCCTCCTTTCTCAAGAAAGAAGAGCACATTTTGGCCCATACTGTGAAAAGACAAGAACTAGATAAGCTCCAGGGCAAAAAAAGGGAGAGGTGATTTTTTTCCCCCTTTTCTGCTTGTGATTAAAAACAAAGCAAATTATAAAGGGATTTAACTAGTGTTGTTGCTCAGGATGGTGCACTACTGGGCTCCTCAGGAGCATATAACAAAAGATCAAAGGGTTCCTGGCTCCACACAACTAAATCAGCTCTAGGACTAGGAGCACTGGTGGCCCAATTTTTCCTTAGGTGAGAACTGGGAGTGAGTTAAGCTAATGAAATTGTTCTCTCTTACACATTAGAAATGTATCAGAGCCAAAGTCATTGAGGCATTTATACGGACATTTCATGGGGCTGCCTATTTGCCATTTGCTTCCTAAATTTTCTACAATTTGCTCTGCAGCACACGCTCACCTTGGTTAAATGGGGCTCAGCTCAGCAATATTCAGCAGAGCTGCGGCGGTTCCTGGCTCCGGCCACCAAAGCTCCACAGGATTTTCACTGCTCAGGTGTTGCAAAGCCTAATCCTTATTCAGGAACCAAAACGCTCCCCTCTCCTTGCCTGCGGTGCTTGGATGCCTGCCTTTGGCAGTAGCCCCAGACTCCTGCAGAAGATGAAGACATCCCTCCATGCCTATAGATGGAAAAGCGCCAACATGGATGCCATCAGAAGGACGCAGCTGAGCATATGCTGAGAAAATTGTGGCATCCATACTGTACATGGGGAAGGGCTGACTGAACACACCAGTTTGTTGAAGCTTATGGCCCTGAAAAGGAAACATAGGTTTCCTGTAAATGTCATTCAGGGATATGCTAACTGTTATTTCCTGGCACTGGATCATGATGCTTTCAACACATTCTGTTCCTCTACCTCTGCTGCTACCTCTGCTGCCTGCCTGCCTGGCTGTGCACAGTGATAGCTCTCCTGTCTTCTCACCTTTCCTCCTCCCCGCACCAGGCAAAGGTAAGAGAGAGTTGGGCAAAGTGAAAAACTGACTTTGTGATGGAGCTTTGAGGAGGAAAAAAAGAAACGGGAAGGGATGACTGGGTGCTGCATGCCTTCCCAGAATTGCCACTATCTTGGGGTGTGTTTGGGCCCCATTACTTTCACTCCATTATGAGTGAACTGGTCCCCTGATGCCATTCAGCCATGGCATTTCATTTGTACAGATTGCTTTCAGCCTTAGTGCATATGCTATGTCTCCTTCACTATATAGTCTTAAGAGGCTTCCCTAAGTACCCTTTGCAATATGAGATGTCTCTTTGGTTGTCTGCACTCCTCATCTCCCTCCCTTCCTCCATCCTTCAGGTATTCTGGTTGGGAGGGCCAGTGTCAGCACGCGAGATGACGGACAGAGAGATGAAGTCTCAACCCTATACTCAGCCTGGCTGCTGCCTGTACCTGGGCCTTGCTGCACCATTCCTTGAATGCAAAGCAATTCAAGGAAAAGAGGTAAATTCTCAAAAAAAAAACCAACCCAACAACACTCTAGTTTGGGCTGCTGAGGGCATTATTCCAAGCAAAGGAGCAAAGACCCCCAATCTTTTGTTCCAGTGATAAAGGGGATACGTTATCTCTATTCCAGCTCCGAGCTATATAATACGTCAATGAAAAGCAAGTTTCTCTGTGTAGTGAATAAGGATCATTGTTTCGGGGATAATGAGGCTCCACTCCCTTTTGGCTCCCTCTGAAAGCTCGCAGCCCTGGCGAAGGAGCAGTGCTGAGGGTCCGCCAAGCCTCCCCTGAATGCGGCGGTGACAGGCGTGATTTTCACAGTTATCATTAAGTGGCATGTGAGTGGCTTTGTGTGCCATGTTATACTGTATCAAGGCACCATAAACAAGCAATTGGTACGGGAATGTCACCTCCTACCATCCGCCCTTTGCCATAATGGTATTGTGTTTGATTGATTAGATTTCTTCCCCCTCTCCACAAGTCAAGGCAAGAAAGAAAATAATAAAACTGGCATAATAACTTTACCCATACAAATAAAAACAGAGAAAAAAAAAAAAAAAAAAAAAAAAGTAGATTACAGTTGGGTACCAGTGAGACAATTTATATTGCACAACTGGGATGAATAGGGCTTTTATTGACGTGATAGGGAACTTGAAGTGGCACAATACTAAACAGGATCACATCAGGGCAGTCTGGAAAACTCTGGTTGAAGCTTCAGGTGAAAGCCAGGGAAGAAGCATATTGAAAATTTGCCATCTCTTTCATCTTTGTCTGCCTAAGGATGAATCTGAGTCCTTTCGTTCAGGGCTACCTGTGTTTGAGAAGCTCAGGCCTAATAGCTGACGTGACAGACAGTAATAAGGAGCAACCAATTAGCATTGTGATGGTGTGGTTACTTTCAGTTGGTATTTCCATGCACAAAATAATCCCATTTTCCAAAAACAAACCATTCATACTGGAAACATGGAGCCCTGAGAGGCTGCAGCAGCAGGGACAAGCGCAATGCCTCTCATGGGGTAGTTGTACCACAAAGAGCAGCCAAAGGAAATACTGCAAATGCATGAAAAGGAGACAATCTCTAAGAAAGCACTGGTGGTACTGGTTTCTATGCACCATGCTTATTCCCTGACAAACTGTGGAGCTTAGGAGTGATCAGTTTTGGGTTACTTTATCTGTTCTCCTATGTCTTCTTTGATGCTAAATGTTCAGCATTCGTTTTGCAGTTCAGTCCCTTGGAGAGTGCCCTTTATCCCATTGTTATTAATAAGAATAAATAGGAACAAACAGGCAAAAAGCCAAAGAAAACAAGATTTAAACCAAATGAGTCTACTTTACAACTGGCTCTGAGTGTGACCAGGTTTGCCTGGAGTGGAAACATCTCAAGGCAAATGTTGATGCTTAATGCAAGGAGATTCTTTACTGTACAGATGCTTATTCCGGCCATTTTTGGAGGCAGAAAAGAGCACAGCATACTCTGTGCCACGTGTGAGGAATCACTGCTCATGTAGGATGTACTATTATTTGATACCTGTTATTTACTAACACAGTGGAACTAAAGACCTAGGCACTGCTGGACCCAGTTCACGAATATTTATTGCACCAAATCCAATCTATAATATAGTGTCAGCCTTGTACCAAAGCAGGAGACAGTAGTATTTATGATTATTAGTACAATATTGAATCATCCTGAACCAATTACTGGTCCAATTACTGTGTCATTATTATCTTCTGAATAGGGCTTGATTTGTCTGTGATAAATATGATGCAATTAAACTACCTTTTTACATAATAAAACACTGCAGGTGTTTATTCTTAAGGGTTTACGGATACCAACAACCAATAGATTTAATTAAAAAAATCCTTGAAATAAATGTGAATTTCATTAAATTGTTCTAGCACTGGTGAATATTTTAAGACTATCAAAAGATTCTCTCTCTATAATCTCTCTTAAAAGGCATGCTAAGTGGAGAAAAACAATGACTCCAGCTTTTAATATTTCAATAATTAATAACATTTCTTTCAAGAATGTATAATTGGTCTGTAATAGTAGAACTTAAGAAACAAAAAAAGTTATGTGGGTCAAATTGCTATTACTGTTGTGGGATTCTGGCTTAACAAGAAATCTTACTAAATTCTGATTTCTGCTCAGTAATTTTAAATTGAATCTCACATTTTTAGCATTATGGTCATAAATATTATGTTGACTTAGCTCTGGTTTGGTACTAGCAGTGTGTACAGAACTACAGTGAGATGGTTTTGTATTATGTGAAGACAAGGTCATTAACATGAAACCTTACCTGGAATTATCTTATCTCGAGATAAATAGTTGGAGCTTTAGCTATGAAGTAGCTCAGGTCAATACAATGTAGATGTGAATTAAACCCATTGCTAGGCCATTCTATGCTGTAGAAAGGGAAGTTCCCCTTCCAGTTTGGCAGCTGGATTGCCCTAGTTCACAGGGTTCAGACATGTAGTACCAGTATTGCCATTCTCCGTCCTCTCTCCCAACTGTGGCTGTAGTCAGTGCTGGCTCATCAGTGCTGTGTGTAAGTTGAATTTGTCTTTTCTTTTTTTCCAATTTGAATTGCAATAGCTTCCAGTGCCAACAGAAGATCTATAACGGGATGCTTGGCACTGGCAGGCCTTCTTCAAGGTTTCTTTAGCAGCACACCCAGCTAAAGTCAGGGCAGGTAGGATCTCATAACCCAACCTTGCATGTATGGCTGGAGAGGAACTTAGTAGAGCTAAGCATAGTGGCAAGCTGTGAGCCCCCAAACCACACTCATGGTGGTGAAGCCCCTGGAGCTTCAGACTTAAGCACAGCCCCAGACTTAAGCACACCCATGGGCAGAGGATGTGTTGGCCAGGAGGTGCTATAGCTCTAGCTCCATTCAATGTTCGGGCTGCAGCACAGGGCAGGATGAGTACCCATGGGACGTGTTACTGCTCTGCAGCCCCACGATCCCACCCATCAATCTTCCCCTTGGCATGGAACACGGTGTATGACAAAATAAAGCTTCTGCATGAGGTTTATTAAGCAAGACAAGGTCAGGCTTTTAGTTGCAAGGCTGGAAACGAAAGGCTACAAGCAAAACAAATATAAACACAATCCCAGCCGAAGCTTAAACAACTGGATTCCTTTTCAGTTGTCTTGTCCAGTTTCTCAGATCCTGAAGACAGAGTGCAGCTGTTGGGATGTGAAGCATCCTAACTCCTGCCCTGAATCCCAATCCAACAGTCAGACACAGGGCTGGCGGCTTGGCTTATCTTCTCATCCCCTTCTCTCTTCTTGGGGCACATTTGCACTCTTTGGGTCTGCAACCAGAACAACAATTTAGTGGTGACCCCACAGCAGGCACAGTGTGCCTTTTCTCTGGGATACTGCTGCAATCCCACTTTTATTCTTTAATCCCACCTCAAGGGGTGACTTTCTCATCCATCCTTGCTCCCTAATTTCCAAATCAGGAGTAAATGCCTCCTATTGCATCGCTCTTGCTGTGTATGTAGCACAGCCAGAGTTACTAGCACTATGCACTGCCATCCCTCATAGGGGTTTCAACACCAAAATTAGGAGAAGGAATGACATTAAACAACACTTTTGACTTGTTTGCAAGCTAAAATCAAGGCTGATTTTAGGCCAGAAACTTCTGCTGCCAGAAGCACTTAAATGGCCAGGTCATCTTCATGTGCAGTGTGAACAAGGGGCGTTGCATGCTCTTGGATGCTGGTGCTCTGATTTATAGTAGTCACAGCCCTACACCAAAGTACAAATCAATAAACAGTGAACCAGAACCACACTGAGTAGGAGAGCAAAAAGTATAGAACAAAAAAGAATAACACAGCCCTCCCAAAAATGGCAATTGAACAGAAGCATTCTGGATAAGTAACTCCAATAATTATTTCAAAGTAACCAACAAAGTGGAGTCTCTACTGCAATCCTTTGCCCTTCAGGGTGGCCATATGAGGTTCTGAGGATTTGTTCCCTGGGATGCATGGTGTGCCAAGCAGCATACGGTAGCATTGCAGGTCTAAAAGAAAGAGTATTAATGGATGGATAATTGCCCACCTTGTAAAAATTTACTGGGAACCTGATGCTTTTATCATTTGTCACAAACAATGCCACAGTGCAATAATGAAGGGAGTATCACTGGTACTATAAAGAAGTGATGGTGCAAATTACACTTCACTTTTGAGCAACGATGTTAAGTAGCAGGGAGTTCCCATTTTTTTTTTTTTTAATTGCCAAAATTTCAGTAATTGTCAATGTGTATTTATGAGGATCAACTGATAATTTGGAACATATGCTGTCAATGCTTCATTTTCTCTATATTTTTAAATGAAAAAAAAAAAAAGTCCAATTTCACAGTGGCAAGATTAAAAAAAAAAATCTCATTTTGTTTTCCTGTCTGTAGTGTTAAGAAAGGAAGTTCATTTCTTGCAGCATAAAGGGATATTAATGAATGCAAGGAGCATTCTCCATATTGCAGAATAAAATTTACTGTTCTAACCTAAGATATTTCATATAAATTAAGAGTTTGTTTAAAAAAATCGAAAATGGGAACTCAATTCCAGACAACGCTTAATTTAAACTAAGTGTTAAAATAAAAGCAATAACACTGTGAATAAATTAATGAACTACAATTAAATATATTTACAATAAGTGGTTTGGTTGGAAACACCTATTCCCTGCACTGATAAAATAAAACCTGCATTCTGCAAAAGCTGAAATAAGTTAAATGAAGATGCTTTTAACAAGGTTATTACTTAAGCAGTGACAGGTTTACAGATTTTAGCACCATTGGGTTTTCACAGGAGCTGCAGCAAGTGCTAAAATAACACACACCTTCAGGTTCATTAAATTCACCAGTGTGATGAAATAACTGATATTTTTCTATATTACTACAGTGCTGCAAAGAACCGACTATAAATAAGATACACTAATAACAACTGTTTGCAGTGCTAAAACAATAAAATAATTCTGCCAGGCTTATATGCTAAGGAAGAAATAGGCACAAGGCAGACTGTGAACATAGTTATATCCATATGGTGGCTTTTGCTCCATTGGTACTGTGCCTTCAGTCATTTATTTATCACAGAAATGCCCTAGAAAATGTTTTATTCTTTGCTGTGGCAGGAAGAAACTTGTTAAAAGGGTACATGAGGAGAGGGCACCCATCCCAAAATATTTGCTTTCTAGTCTGGTGAAGCGTTTCCAAAGTGAAGAACTAATTTTTAAGAAAGAGCATTTCAGATGATACTAAAATCCCACATTATACTCTGTTTTGGAAAGAACCCATGCCGAAAAAAGCAGATTTCTAATAAATCAATGGAGTATGGCCTTTGGAGACCTGGGAGACATATGGACAGTAATAGAGTATCTCAGGTTATTTGGTGAACGGTTCCATCTGGATGAGGGCTCGGTGCTGTTCACAGCCCCCTTCTCTCTCAAACACCTTCCACTCTCCCTGCAGCCCTATCTCAAATGTCAGACCACCTGGGATCTGCAGCTGTCGGCTGAAAGCGGAGCTGCTGGGTGAAAATCCACTGAGCTCGGGCTGCAGGGCTTGTGCTGGGCACGGTGTTCAGTGCCTCCTTCCATTTTAGGTACATGTATTTTAACTGCATATGTGTGCACATGCAAACATGAATATGCACACCTGGTAACTGAGATACCCGTTTGCAATGCCAGTTTTGGTTCCTGCAGGGAACCCATATTCAGAGAGGTGCAGAAGCTGTGTGAAAGGGGATGTTGCCCAAATTTTGCAGTGCTTTATCTTCTGTGCAGCTTGGCTCTCCGGGAGCAGAAAACCATGTTTCAGAAATACAGGCCATATCTAAGTGGTTACACAGATCACGGAATTTTGTTTCCCCACATGTTGTAAGGGAGTGATAGTGTTGCAGTGTGGGAAATCCACAGGGCTTGATCCATCCCACTGCAAAGCTGATGTATTGTGCATGGAATTGGGAGCACAGGGCAGGAGACCACTGAGGTTTGCAATCGTGTCACTCTTTCAAGAGATGGAGATTTGAGTGCATGGGGTCCAGCAGTGCATGCACAGAAGGTTACACCTCTCCCAGATGCTGCCTGAGCTCCCCACAATATCCACTATCTAAAATTACAGAGAAAAAAATCCTGTGTAACCTCAGCTAGAGTATTTTCTGACAGTGGCTTAAGACTTCTATGCCTACCCAAACTGATCCTACCTTGATTTTATATCTCTATCAATCTTTTTTGGGGGAAAAGCTTGAAGGTATTTATTAATTTGTCTAGAATTTTTTGCAAAACGTGGGGAAAATTTGGTGGAAAAGCTTTTGGGGAGTGAATTGGTTCCGTGTGCCTGGCAGCTGTTAATAATTTATACTTCACGTGAAAAGAAAATTGATCAGGAGCATCCTGGAGAGACCAATCCATGCTGCCTCTGCCATCAGCTGAGACAGAAACAAAACACGAGGCATGAACTGAAAGATAATGCACAAAAAAAGTGCTCCCCCTCCCAATCCAAGCAGCATGGCTGGTGAGGATGTTAAAGGGAAGAGCAGCACAGCATCCTTTGAAGCCCAGTCATGGAGACAAGGTTGTGGGAAATGGTCCTGCAGCGAAAAGTGGTCAAAAGTTCTTACAGTGAAGATGAGGGCGGCTCCGTTTCCTGAAGGCAGCACTCCACATCAAACAGCCCTTTGTGGAAAGGTTGAAAACACACTCATACTGGGATGAAGATGAGCTCCAGCACCTGGGGCTGGGTGGGAGGTCAAAGAAAGAGTGCTGGTGGACCTGTTCTGTGAAATGTGTTTACATTTCCTACCAAAGAAATGGTCAGAAATGATTCCCAAATGGAATCTGGGAAACATTTGTTGAGCTTCAATTTCATCCTGTGTCCACTGATTCAACCCTTGTTTTCTCTGTGCCATTCTTTCACTTAAAGTAACCTCTGTTACATTAGAAATCACACGTTTCTGACCCAGAAAGAGAGGAATTTCACAGCCTCCCAGGACACGTGCTGGAGGGAGGATTTCTGGAGCCTAAACCAGAGAAGCCCAGGAGATGCTGGTGCGAAGGCTCACTGCAAGCATCTGCTGCTTCTGGAGGAGGTCCTGTGGCAATGCATGTGCTCAGGATAAATAGGTAAAGCTATCTTGTACTAGTAGATATTTTTCCTTCTGGTTTATACATATTTGAAAAGCTACACATGAATAAACACATAAATTAATGCTAGATGTACTTCTTATCCGTGCAAGTGTGAGCTGTATGTATACAGATACACATACAAATATGGGCATAGTTATCAGCCTTGGTTATCCTACTTGTTAAGGTAATTGTGTCATTTAAATTCTGTCATACTTGCTTCAAGACAGATTCATTAACTGCTCCTATTTATTACTCCAGCATCCGAGCACCTGTTTCTTAGAGGTAAAATCAGAATAAATCCCCTAATTTCCCAGGTTCTTTTGCTGTTTTTGTTTGGAAATAATGAGACGCTTATATTCAAAGAAAAAAATGATGTATCTGATGCTGAAAAATACAATCAAGTTAATTATTTAGGTATACCGAGGTGAAATTATTGAATTTGTTTGTCTGTGTAGATTGCCTTCTTTGTGCTGGCATAAGAACTGATGCTGGCCAAATTCTGTGAACACAGTTATTATCATATTTAGTATCTTAAACGTGTGCATACATAACTGCTTTATACGTGTTTGTGCTTCCAACATATCAGACTGTCTAAGAGAAAGCATTTCTAGTTGCAGTATCAGATTGCTTACTGCTCTCTCCACAGTCAGCTAGATCATAAGGAGAAGAGGAAAGAACTACAGAAGCTCTGACTACCATTTTTTTCCCTCTCTATTTAGGAATTCAAGTTAGCAGAAGAAAGAAACAACTCCTTTGTAGTAATGCTCTGTAGGTGTTATCAGGGCTAATCTTATGGTGGCATGTTTTAGTCCAAAAATTTTACTGCTCAGGTCCATGCTACACCATTTGTCAGTTGTTTACACCCTACATATGGATTAGCACTGTATGCTAACCATGAAAACCTGTTCTGCTCTTAACCCACCTGAATGAAGCACTGATGCAGCTCACCACATCTGATATTTATCTTTACTTCCCTAAGATGCTGGACCACAAAAAGCAGGAACAGGTACAGGTGACTTGGTAGTGTAAAAAACTCTCCCCATGTTTTATCCATCATTGAATGTCAAGTTTAAAGATGTTTGTAATGATCTGCCACTGTTGAAATCCAAAGTAAGACTCGGAATGTGTCTGTTTTGGCCAACTAGTAATGACTGCTTGAAAGACATCGAACCAAAGTACTTTTGGACAACTACTGGTTCACTGCCTGAAAACAAATCTTTTTATTTATTCTGTCTCCTATACCCACTGTTCAGATTTCCTTCAGGAAACATACTCTGGCCCCTGTCTGCTGTCAGATAGTTGGGAGTGAGGTGGTCTTCGCAGTGATTAAGCACAGATTTTGCAGAGAAGGGATAAAACGTCGTGGGCAAGGTCCTGTGGACTGAAAGTCAGAGTAACTGTAATGCAATGCCATTACCCCACCTCACAGCTCAGAGCCTTTGCACATCTCATGGGCTGCCTGGAGCCTACACAGTTCACAGAGTGGAAAAAGGAATTGAAGAAGCAAAAATAAATATTGAATCACGTAAGAATTAAATATCACCTATTTAAATAGCAATTACGCCGCTAAAAACAAGATCACCACACCTGTACAAGAAAAGACAAGCAAGCCCAAAACATCTGTTTGCATCCACCTGCCAAGCACCTGTTCCGCTGTTTCAATGCCATTTGATTGCTGGAGATGTAGAGGCTCTTGTGAGGTAATGAGTGATTTTACATTATGCATGATTGAAAACAGGTGTTCTAATGCTGTACAATTCTGTGCATGAATAATTCAGTTTGTTTAGAGCAAGATCTTTAAAAGAAGTATGGTCTTTATTTTTTTTAAATATTAAAGTTATTCTCTGCAATGTGCAGTGGCTGGTCTTCTCAGCAGGAGCACTGATGACCATTTTTGTGTAATTCTATGGGCAGGAAAAAACACTGTGAAAGGTAAAAAAAATAAAAATAAAAAAAAAATTATACCTAAGGCACACAAGCAATGAAATTGAAAGGTTTCTTTAGCAAGGAGGGGAAAAAACCTGTCACTGTTTTAAGCGAGAAAGCCAGATGACTTTTGGCAAAGCCTGCTTCTCAACACTAACAAAACAGCCCAAGAGCTTAATTATATGGAGGGGTGAATGTGCCTCAGGGATAAGTAAGAGCTAGTCCATCTCTTGGTCCGATTTCCAGCTGAGTCTGAATATGTTTAAGAATTTGGGCTGCTTTTTTTTTTTTCCTCTCTCTCTTTTTCCTCCTGATTATGAAAAGGATTTCTGTGCAGTTGTATGCTTTGTGCTGGTACAAGATGCTGCAGACTCGGGTCTTTATTTGCAGGCCGGTCGTCTCACAGGGAACTGTATGCAGAATCCATCAGCCCACGCTCCTCATCACGAACTCAGTTGTTGAGACCATCTCCCAGAGATGAGGAAGATGTGTTAATCCAAATGAAGAGACGCAGCCAAGCTTGGAGCATCCTCTCTGCTGCTTCCCAAGGTAAGCCTGCAGCTGGCGTGGCCTCGTGCCTTCAGCCAGGGCTGTTTTGAGGTGGGAACAGAAGAAGAGAGCAGCCAAGGGTTCTCCTGCCCCAGCATGTGCCTGCTTCCCCCTTGCTTTCTCAGTAATTAGTGTCAGTGATGGTGTTAGATGCTATTATGGGAAGATTCTGCTGAGAACAGAGCTGAGCTCTCCATGTGCACTTCCCAGGGGAGCTCTGGCACTTTGTCCTCTTTCCCCCCTCTCACTGCAGCCACTGCAGCAGCTTCTTGGACTCACAGCTGATTTGATGCTGTGTTTGAAACAAAGCTGCTGGAGGGTATTTTATACCTGAGGGGTCACATCCTGGGACAGGCAAGGACCAAAGAAGTGGAAGAGGCTGCCAGCCCTGCCAAGGTATTGTGGTGAACAGCCTAAAATTTTGGTGACAGCAGTGTGGAAGGTGGAAGGGGACAAAAACTTTCAGATCTTCTCAACAGCCACGTCCTGCCCATTGCCCTTGATGGGGCAACAAAATGAGGAAAGAGTAAGAGAGGAGAAAAAGATGAGTAATGTGAAAGTAGGAATGGATGAAGTCAAGAGGCCAAAAGAAATTCATAAAGCATGCTGCAATAAGCAATTCTTAACACACACTGCAATGCCCTGTGCTAAAGAAAGACTGTACGGTGATGCTAGGACACTGATATTTAGTACTGCAGGTATAGAACCTTCAAATTTTAGATCTTGTGGCCATCAGGGTTCGTGGGGTGGGTTTGAGTGTGCAGTGTAGGGCAGAACAAGAGAGAGTAAAAAATCCAAGAGTCCAAAACAGCACAGTGTGCCTTAGGTCCTCAGTGGGTAGACAGGGATAACTTAAGCTCTGTGCCCTGCACTTCCCAGGAGATGTCAGCCCAGGGTTCCTGCAGGACTAAAAGCCTCCATGGCCATGCTTGGCTAAGCAAGCAGACATTTAGGGGTTTAACTGAAGTGGATCTGTAATCTTTCAGTATTTTATAATACAGTATGTTACAGGAGACCATAAATTAGAGCTTATAATACCCGATCCGCTCAGCTACTGACAGAATATCTAAGGTAATCTGACCTGCTTCACAGACCGTGAGAAAAATCCTCATGGAAAGTGAAAGAGATGAATTACAGAATTTTACAGAGAAGTGGGAGAATTTCTCTCGGCTCAGATCTTGGGTTAATTCCCATGTAAGGTGAAAGAATGTTTCACCACGTTTTGCTCAACTGAAGTTGGCAAGCTTTAATAGATGCAGCCCTGCAGGCTGAGGGATAAACTCTGCTCCCTTTCACTCACTTGAGCCATTGCCCATGTGATCAGCAATGTGGGTAATAATAAAGTGAAGGAAATAAGGGAATAGATCTCTGAGAGAAAGCAAACGATGGGACGAAATGCTGCAAAATGTCTGAAGAGGTTTTTTGTTTCTCATGAGGAGGAGGGATACATCCTGGTCCTCTGCCTCCTCAGTAAGGAAAGCATTTCCTTTCTGCTTGGAGCTGTTGTTCCTCCTTGTCACAAGCAGAGAATAAATGCAGTCTCATAATTACAGCATGCTGAAGGTGGAAGCTTTTCCTATAGATGTACAACTCTTTTTTTCCCCTCCTGGTAATAGCTGATCTATAGAACTGTGATTGTTTCAAATGGAAGCTAGCAGTTACTTTCTGTTTTCTGCTTTAAGTCTTTATGTTTGGGAAATGTGTCTCCAGAGATGCCTCCTTCTCTCACCTCTTCACATAACAGTGAGAGGTGCCAGCAGCTCTTTTGCCACTTTTCTAACTATTTCCATTCCCCTTCTAGGTACTTATGTTTCATACTTGCTCTCTCAGTCAATTCCTGCAAGAACTAAAATGTGGGTCTTGGTCATGTTACGTTGGATGCTGATCTCTGAGCCAGGTCAGGTGCCTGCAGGCAGGAAAATATTTGGTTTTCTGCCATCATTCTGTGTGTCACACCTTTACTGCAAGGTGTCCAAAGGAAATGAACTTTTCCAGAAAAAAAGCCCGAAGAAAATCTTTGGAGTTTCTCTTTTGTGAGTACGTCTGTGTGATCCAGGCCTTCTGTGAGGTTTCTAGATGAGGCACTGGTAAGATGAATGGGGACCTTTGTGTTATCTGTGATGGGGCAGAAAGCACACAGCTTCCAAAGTCTTTTGAGGAACTCAGATGGAAGATGTTACGCAAATCCAAACCATGCATTTTTTAATACCTCCTGTGATTTATTTGATAAATGTGTCATCTTTACCTTCCAACTTCTTTGGCCTTGGTTTCTTTTCAAGAATTAACCAGGAGCTGATGAATTTATGGGAAATTTTCCAGTGCTGACCAGATCTGAGATCTTGATATCTGTGTGCACTTTCTCAAGGTACCAGTAGTCCCATTTCCTCAACCAGTAGTACACTCCTTCTTATTCTCAGTCATTATTGTGTTGAAACTGCCAAGTGTTCTTTCCACCTCTTTAATTTTGTTCTCAGAAGAAATCCTTCACTTCTTTGTATGCAGAGGCTGCTGTGGTCTGGATCTCATCTCGTCTACTAGTAACATCTTCCAGATTTGTTTTAAACTGATTAGACGCTGCTGAAGAATCAGCTCTCTCCCCCGGACAGTACAAAGCAGAGTGCTGGCAGAGCTGGCTCTTGGCCATCAGCTACATGGTGACACAGCATCACATCACTTGACAGCCCCAGTTTCGTTTGGGGAACTGTGAGACATTCACATGTGCTGAAAAAAATAAAAATAATACCCAAGGTGACAGGAGGGTGCAATTAAAACAGAAGCGCCAGCTTGACCAGAGAGTAGCTTTAATTGGAGGCCTTCTATATGCTGGAACATGGACTCTAAAAGGTATTTCTGTCCTTCTAATGTGGCTGCATTTCTGCCTCTGAATTTTGATTTTGAAAAACAGAAAATGATGCTTTTTATTGGGCCACTGAGAGAAATTACAGGGAATGAGCTGAGTGAATTTAAAATTCTCTCAGTATGGTATGAAGGCAGGGAAATACTTGTCCCTCCATAGCTCAGTAACTTCTAGTGCAGGTTAGACATAGGGACACTCATTCCCAGTGCTCACCTAAGCATGGAGGTTCATGTAAGTGAGGATCACGTGTTGTCACCACCTTGCTTCTCTGCTGGATGGATATCACCCTCACTTAAACGTAAGGAGGAAATTCAGAAGGTCACCACATCAAATACTAATTCTGAAATTCATTTCTCCCTGAAGATTAATATAAAGCCCAAAATGAAATACTCTTCAAATAAGCAAAGTTAGCTGCAGTATTTCAGTCTTCCCATCACAGTGTCCTAAGAGGTATCCTGTGGTTTGACACATAATTAATATGTTTATCTATCTTTGCTTTTTTTCATTCTTTGTTTTCAATAACAGCCATCACCATAATAGTCAAATATAAACATTCCATCCTGTTTCATAAAGAGCCTAAGGTCCGCTTTATTGCAACACAGTTACTTTCCCAGATCCCACGAGCGACAAGGCGTGATGCCTCAAAAAAATTCTCTGAAATTTTCTCACCGTTTTTGCTTGAAGTAAGTTGCATTCTGTTTACAAACTTGGGAAAAATGGGCCTCTTTTGCCTTCTTTGAGTGTCATGGGAACACATACCGAGGTCTGATCCAGTAGCGCTGCGTGATGCTGCTGGGAGCTTCTCAGGGTCCCATAATTTGCCCCTGAGGGTGTTTCAGGATGCGGTGTAAAGCTGCATGCTGTTTGCCATGTGCAAGGTCCCAGACACATGGCAAATCAGACTGGCTCCAGTATCAAAAGCTGATCATTTCTCAGACAAACATAGCTATGATTTTTGTTATTTATTCACGTTGAAAGGTTAATATGTCCTCATTACTCTAAATTATTTCATTTTCAACTTACAGTACGTTCATGGATTATTTGAAGGAATTACTGGCTTTAGCTTATGTTATCTGTGACTCACTTTTTATAGACTTGACTGGACAGGTAATTTCCACAGTATTGTTTTTGGCTCCTTAACTGGATCCCATCCAAGCTTACAAAGTGCTTCTACAGAGATAATGGAGAACAGTCCAGCCTCCTGTGAAATGTCAGCCCTGTGTCCAGAGCTAGATGTGCAGCATTAACCTGGTTAAAGCTGCTAGGTTCTGTAATTTCTTGCTTGGAAGTACCAAACACCCTAAAGAATCACAGAATCACAGAACTGTAGGGGTTGGAAGGGACCTCCAGAGATCATCGAGTCCAACCCCCCTGCCAAAGCAGATTTCCTACAGCAGGTCACACAGGTAGGCATCCAGGCAGGTCTTGAACATCTCCAGAGCAGGAGACTCCACAACCAAAGACACCAAATCAAATCTGCCAAAAGCAGGAAAGAAAGAGCAAATGGGAGACTCAGAGTGAGAGAGAAAAGTAAATGCAATGCTATTACTTTACACCAAAGAACTGTAAGTTAATTGATGTCCATAATAAACTTTCAGTAGAAAAGTATTAAATATTTTTGAAGATGTGTGTAAATCCAGTATTGGGAAAAAAAAAAAAAAAAGTTACTGTTATCTGGGTTTAATCAGCTGAGAAAAGCATGATGATAAATAAGATTTAGTGGAAGCATAAATTGAAAATGTCGAATAATACTTTTAAGAAGGGAGCCTACTGGAATACGTATGTCTCTATGTCTCTGAGGTATTTGATTTGGAATATATAATCATCTCCTTTGAGGATATTTATGAAAGTTATTTCTGAATGTTCAGAGGTTTCTCTGCTTTTCATTATCTATTTTTCTTAACAAGGGCCAGAACTGTATGCCTGATTTTCTGTGATATATTCACTTGGGAGGTTTTCTTGGACTGGCCAAGGACACATCATTTACAAGAAGGTCCTGTCAAGCATCCAAATGTCTCTGCTGAAGCTTCCATTTTAGATGACCCCACAGAATGTGAGAAAACCTTCTTTTAGGGGAATGGCATCTTCTGGCCAGAGCTTTGTCCAGAAATTCTACTGTGTTTAACCCGCAGTTGAAATACCCAATGCAAAATAATGGTAGAGGTAGGGGTGATGTATTTGTGTTTTCTCAAGAAAGAAAACTCTAACCCTTGGGATGATATTTTTCACGTGCGTGATTACCTTCATTGCAATTTGGATTTCTGAGAAGGTCATTTGGACTTTTGGGCCCCGTGTTCTGGAGAAATCTGAAGAATTTGGGTCATCTTCCTCTCTTGACTTAAAAATAACTTCTGCTAATGCAATTTGGAATGCGTATTTCTTCGAATATGCTCTTCCATTTGCAGAGGGGGCAAAGTTTACAATTTTGGGTGGAAACCATGTGAAAGCTAGCGGTTCCATCAGGGTTTTGTTTTGAAATTTTTGGATTTGTTCAAATTCAAAAGTCAAAGTGAAACTCGGGGGATGTGAACCCGCTTGAATCAAAACCAAAAAAGTGATGCGCCAGATCTCCCATGAACCAAAACCACCGGCTTCTCACAGTTCTCATCCAAACAAAAATGCACTAATATAAATCAAATACCAAACCAAATATCCTCTTTTGCACTGTCTGGTTTTCATGGAAATAACACAGAATATTTAAAAGGTCTGCTCGGTTTTGCAGCAGCAACTACCAAAATATCCTGAGATCATTTGATATCTGGCAGTTAATATCCTGATCTATTCTCTTTAGTCAGTAATCCAATCCTTTTCGACCAACACTGCCTTGGCGTGCACAGCATTACTATCCTTTAACATCTTCCTCGATTGTACAGTTTCACAGGGAAAACTGTGCACAATTCAGTCTTTCTCCTTCTCATTCTTGCTCAGAGAGCCAAGAAAGGAGTTGGAGCTGCAAGCAGATGAAAAATCCAAACAGTACGATCAGTACGGAAGCAGAACACTTAATTGCTATAGGACAAGGTGGAGTACTGAGAAAATATTCAATGATAATTTTCCTTGTGATTTACCTTGTTTGAGACCATACTATGACTCTGAAACGAGAGAATTAAAAAAAAAAAAAAAAAAAAAGATGTTCTGCAGTGTATCACGTAGCAAAAAAGTTTCTAAAGCCATTCAAAAAAAAGTGCTGGGCATGGAAGAACAGAGGTTTCCTCTGTAACTAAGACACACTTGTTTGCAATAACACGTGCTTTCAAACACTGCCAAGTTGCTGAGGATATCTCTGTTATATACAATCATGAAAAATGTAAGTGTTAAAAAAAAAAGGTAATGTTAAAAAAAAAAAAAAGCTAAAAAAAAGTTTGATCAGATGGTTAAAATCCAGTCAAACCTAAAACAACCTGTTTATGACCTTTCCATGCTAAAAGCTAAAAATGTCTTTTTTTTTTTTTTTTTTTTTTCCCCCACAAGATTAATTACCATCACTTTGGGAGTACTGAGCTGGACATTATTATATGATGTCAATTAATGATTAAAAAAAAGGTGGTTTGCAAATGTAGCACCACAGTCCCTGGTGCATTACATCATTTCTGAAAGATCTTAACACGTGATAAGCAGAGAACATTTTAACCTAAAAGTCTGAGTGTTACAACCTCCTTTTCTGTTGTAACACCCTACCCACAACCTTTTGGCCTTGAAGTCACTCGCAATAAAATTAAGAAGTCAAAAAGAAAAGGGAAAAAAAAACAAACCTCTGGGAAAGACAAGACACATTCCTATTTTGCTGTCGGGCAGATAATGCAGCAAAATGAGTGGCTGTATGCATTGGGAAACGCAGAGCTGATCCTCCTATGTGCACTGTTCTCAGCAAGATTCGTCATCAAAATCTCATGCTTGGAGGCGTAAGGTTGCTGTGATTCAGGTATTACAAACTACATAATACAGTTAGCTCTGTGAGAGTGCCTCGAAAATTTCATGTGCTGAGTGAAATGACTCCTGCACTTGCCTAGGCGCTGCTTCCCCAGATGGGCTGACAATGATCATTTTATGTGCCTTATTGAATTCGCTGAAATATTTAGAAGGGTTTCTACCTATATTTTACATCTCCTTCTGGTATAACCTTTTTTTGCAGCAACAGTTTGACTTCTTTGTCAATAATACACATAACCTGATCCATTCTTCTCTGAGCTCTTCTCCTCTTTTGGTGTCAAAATGTTTCTTTGTAAATGAACGATATGCATTTAAAATACCTTTGTAATAATAAATACCACACGAACATATGTATCAAGGAAAGGATTTCAATTTTGATGACACTTCCTTCTCAAGAACAGACATTCTGGAAGAAAAAAACATTGCCAGCCCCAAATTGATTGACATTTGTTTACTTAACTCTCTCTTCTTGAAAGTCTGCACACCTATTTCAACCTTGAACAGTTTCCAACTGTGGTATACTGGAACATTTTTTCATTTATTAAGTTCAGTGTTGCCAACCCAAACAAAGAGTAATCAGTGATGATCCAAGCAGACCAAGCTGTCTAGCACCATACAATGTATCTGCATGCTAATTTTCAAATTCCCTCACATTTCCAGAGAACTAATGGGATCATTTTCATTCTGTTACAGCAACTCAACAGTTACTGAATCACCATCTGTGTTTTCGTTAACCTGAATCAGATATGAATTCTGTTATTGCAAGGTAGAGCAGCTTGTTTAATGATTCTTAATCTTTTCTTTAATTAAATCATGCAGCCAACCTGAAAAATCTATCTTAATGCAAATTAGGAGCTTTTTTGGCATTCACTTACAGTAATGCACTAATAAGGTTAATTTATGAAGGTTCTCTTCCAGTCTGTACAGATGATATTTGTTCGCTGCATATTTTTAGCATATTGTCCCTTTTTCTAATATTTAAAAAAATATCACTAATAAAAAGGGGGTTGTTTTCACTCACACAAAAGAGGAAGGCTGCAAGCTGCTTTTTGTTTATTAGAAAGAATTCGGAAAAGGAAAATCAGTTTCTCCCCTCCGTGAGCATCTCTCCACGCGGGTGCAGAGGGACAAATCGAGGACTGCTGGGTTAAATGGTTTTGGATGAGCACTCTCCACTTCACACTGGAGAAATTCAGGCCCCAGTTCAGATGAGCATCTTGAAGTTATCAGGGGAGACAGAGAGTTTCTCTGAACCTTTTGTTTTTTGTGGTTTGGTTTTTTTCCTTTCCTTGTAGGTGTGAATTAATAGCATAAAGAGTAAATAATTCTTGTGAAATTAGCCTGAATACTTTTCTCAGTTGCACAATTGCTTCAGCTCGGGGCTCTGATGATCTCAGTCAAGAAAATTTCTGTCTTTGAGCGCATTCCTCCCAACTGCAAAATTAGTTGAAATCTGTTCAAGTTGCTGAGTAAAGAGTAAACTTTTTTTTTTTTCTTTTAAGGTTATTTTTCAACACCCACAAGCAAACAGGGATGGCGACTGTGAATTTCAACACACGGCCATTGCTATTTAATTAAAATCACTGAGGCTGGCTGAAAACTTTTCAGCAGAGTGATTTCACATCAGAGAACACAGAGTCTCAAAATCAGAACATTATTTTCATAGAAATCCATCCCTCCGTTTCCACCAGGAATGAGATTTCAGTTCTAGGAAAGGTCTTCTCATCCCAGCTAGGAACCATCATCCCCTTTTAGATTGGGGCTGCCCAACTGTGTCTTTCAACCCCTCTCTGTACTCCCAGCTGTAATTGCTCCATTGCTCCAGTTTGAGTGCATTAACTATTTGCACAATCCAGGACAGGAGGTCTTGTCTTAAGACTGGGGAATCTCCATGGCTGTGACTCTCTGTGTTTTACTAAAGGTAACGGCAGGACAGAATGCCTGCTGGATGGTTGAATCTTCCTCTCGTTCCTTCTGACCAGGAATGGAAACAATATCTCATACTGTTTGTGCAGTGATTCCTGGCTTGTTAATATTCTGGTGTGGCTGTTTTTCTCTGCCATGAGGAATTTTGGCCTCTTAGCAAGGGGTTTTGCCTCTGTAAGTGGGAATGCTGCTCTTCCTTTTCTCCTCTTCAATTTGGAAACCTGTTTTCCTGCCATTGTTAGTCCTTTCTGTGTAACATGAGAAGAGAGAATGAAAAGTATCTGCTTTCTTTCCCATTCAATCAGACCGATGTATATGTATATCATATGCTTCTCTTCCTGCTTTACCCACTAGTAAAATAAGTTGATATGTGAATATTAGGATAAGATTGCTTTAATTAGAACCTATTGCCCTGCACACTGTCTTCTCTAAAAAACTACCTGTATTAAGAACTGGGGAAAATAAGTCTTAAAGAATATTTCCTATGACAAATTTTTTTACTTCACCCTCCACCCTCTGCTTCCCAGCCCTTTCAACTTCTCAAGTATCTTTAAACATACATGACGCACCCCTGTTGCTTCCTTATATTTTATGGTGATCTTTAATTTCATTTTTAGGGAGGGATTTCTCTCCATTTTCATTCCTTGGCTTATCTTTAATGAAATGGAAAACATCTACTGAATGGGATGGTACCTGATGCTTACAGTTTTCCTTACTTTACAGTATTTTCTCAGGTGTTAAACTAGCACTGGACTCAACTAAGAGGAGTGATCAAACTATCTGCTAAAGAACTCAAACAGGAGCCCCAGGAACTGGAAGCTGAACTTCAGAATCACGAAGAGCACTGTTACAGCATGAGAAAAATCTGGATGAAGACATGAACTGGAGACATGCCTACCACACTACAAGAAATTGAAAGAATACAATCCCATTTGACTCTAAAAATCTTTCTAGGCTAATTACCAGCTCACAAAGCAGAGAAATTAAGGCAGAGAGGGCATGTTCATGATGACAACCTTTACCCATTAGCAAGCTTTGCGTTTTCCCAAGGCTGAAGACAGTTTAGCCCTGACAAATCCAATCAGTGATATGCAGGCGTAACCTCCAGAAAGAAGCTCACATTTTTAGGATCCACAGGGCAAAAGATGGACTGCAGTAGGTCACTATTAAAATATTTGAAATACAGCTTGGCCAGTGCTGAAATGGCACAGTTGGCCTGAAGTCGCTTCAAGGTCTCCTGGCATCTGAGTGTTTCCCCAGTGGCTTTGTGCAGTAAAGTGTTAACTTCTCCTGAGTGGTTATGTATTTAAGGCAGTAACTTTAAAATAAGGAATTGCAACCTTAGAGCAAAGCTGCTATTTTGAGAATTTTAAACCATTATTGACTCCTGTCAGATCAGTTTCTAGACTTATTGACTCAAGAAGTAAATATAGACTGAGAGAAAGCGAGGTCAAGTCAATATTTATCTTGCAGATCAATACATTTTGATACTAACCAAAAATTAAGCTCAATAAATGCATATATTATATACAGCAAGGTTAGGAGAGATCCATTCAGAAAATTTGTCAATTTGAAATTTCCCAATGGAATCTAACCTTTTGGATTCAATTTCCATTAGAAATTCTGTCCCTTTAAGGTTCCGTAAGTGACTGATGACGAGCCCCCATCACCCAATCAGATTTCCAGATGATAGTTGAATAGCAGTGAAAGGAAAAGGAAAGAAAGATGAAGTGAGAAAAAGTTGGTCGCAGGAGCTCAATCACGGCGTTAGGAGGAGGCAGGTGAGTAATGGCAGTGCACAGATGTGCCAAAAGAAGCAGGATGGGGACTAAAGCAGATGTGTAATGCGATATAAGTAATGCAATACTGCAATGCAAACATGAAGAAAGGATGGAAGAATGTGGAGGTGAACTCGTGGGAAGATTGAGTACTAACTAGTAAAAAGAGAGGGGTCAGTAATTTTAGCATTGCAACAAATGGGATGCAGTGGGGAAGATTATTTTGGGTGTTGGTTTACATCCTGGCAGCATATAATATCAGCATTCTTGTAGCTGGAAGTTAGTTTGGTGTTTTCATGTGTCACCATACTGCTTGTTTTGATGGGCACCCGTTATGTCTATAAACTTCCTCAACCATGGCTTAGTCACCAAGAGCTGACTGCTCTTCCAGGGCTTGGTAGCACTATGGATGGGCTCAGGCCTCTGCTGAAGGCATCACCTGGCACTCTTGGGATGCTGCAGCTCAGATGCAAGGGATTAGTCCAGTTTTTAATGTGTAATGGCAGCATAAGTGAGGGCACACAAGGGGGTGTTCACAGGAGGCCTGGGAAGCTGGGAACATCCATCATTGCATGATGAGAGCTGCTGGTGGTGAGCACTTGTCTTCCGTTTGTCCCCTTGTCCCCACACCTGCAGCCCACATCTACCCTGTGCTGCAGGACCCCAAGGGCAGATCAGTGTGTCAGAGGAGCAGGCTCTGCAGTACCCAACCTCCTGTCCTGGACAAGCTGCAGCCTGTCCATACTCCAACCTCTGATGCTGTCCCTCTTTCGAGGACATTTTCCTCAACATCTTTTAAGCTATGAATCCACCCTTTGGGGAAGACGCATGCTGTAGCAAAATGAATTGCAAACGTGTCAGGATACACATGAAACATTTTCAAGAGACCTTTTCCTGTTTTTTTTGTTTTTTTTGTTTGTTTGTTTGTTTGTTTCCCCATAAAGCTTCTGAGCAGGGATGCATTTGCACCCCAGATAGCACCAGTGACCTCCCATTTACACAGCACCTCTCACTCCAAAGATCTCCTGACGCTTTGCAAATGTAGCACAAGCTGTTCTGCTCTTGCATCTCGCTTCATCCAGGGCTGGAGCCCAGCCAGCCCCTGCAGAGATGAGCCCAGCACCTGATCCGTGTGCCCACAACAATGAGCAGGGAGCAAACAATGCTTCCTCCAAATGAAACTCCAGGCAGAGTTTAGACAGGCAGAACGTAATTACCCAAACTGGAATTTGGCCAGAGCACTGCAGGTATGGTGGATACTTTCCCTGGGAGCACATTATTGGAAGGAAAGGGCATATAAATGATTGAATTGCTTGGTCAGAAAACACTGTTCTTGTCTTGCAGCTCATCTGGAAAAAAAAACAGGTTGCCAAAAAAAAAAAAAAAAAAAAAAAAAAAAGCAAACACCCTATGCTGCTGCTGCAAGTCTTCTTGTAGATAATTTAAAGTGCATAGAGATGATAAAATGATATACTAATTGGTAAAATATGATTGCATTTGAAATAAAGTGGAGAATCTCACCAAATTTAGCTCTGCACGATATAGCAAAGTGTATTTCTCATCCAGCATAAAAAGGTGCCATTTGTTTGATACCGGTTTGATGAATTATTAATTTTATCACAGCTAAGATGACAGCTAATATTAGAACATTGAATTATTAATTTTCAAATGTGGCAATAAAAAAGCAGAACAAACACAAACTGAGACACATTTTAGGTATGAGTTGACTTGCTTACATAATCTGTTTGAGAAAACAAAACAGCAGAGACAGATATTTAAATCTTTCCAAGCAAATGCTTCTACCCTCAAGCCTCAGGTATGATTTTTAGCCTTACTTTGGAAATAACACTCTCTGACCAAACTTAGCTGATTGGATATTATACACCCTCCATGTCTATTGGACAAAATATAATTTGCTTGGATGAAGATATGGTTTGGGGAGTACTCAGGCCAAGGAATAATACGGAAGCGTGTATAACTCTGGTTATACAGAGCAGTTACCCAATTTTTAGTACTAGCAAGTTGGAAAATGCAAGTTAATTGTTCAGAATAGCATCTGGTTTAGTCTTTTGCCCCTCTTCTTTCCTGCTGTTATTTTCACCAATGCTTGTTGCTTGCTGCAGGGTAAATAAGCACTCTAAGGCTTGTTTCCTTAAAAATGTTTCTGTGCGATTTCAGTCTTAACAATCAGCACAAGATTTATCCGGCTCTGCTGTTCCCTTACAGACTAATACCTGTTTTCCTGTCCGGTGTCTCCTTTGCAAATATTCCTCCTTCCCAACTTTCCAGATGAGATGGGAGCTTTACAGCCTTTCTTATTCCATGGCTAAATAGTCAACAGAAGATTTCCAAATGTCCTAACTTCTTATGTTTTCCTACTATTTATTTTTTTGGAGAAGCAGAGATTATTGCAATGCTGTCCCTGAATGTGAACAAGAGTTCAAAAATAGGCACAACTTGCGCGCATCAGGGAAGCTGATCAGTATAGGTGGATTTTTGAGGGCAATGCTCCCATGCAAAAGAAGAGAAACAGCTGTCTGTCCCCAAGCCTCATTGGGAATTAATCCAGCTCAAAGCTGGATTAACTTCTATTAAAAAACAGCAACAAAAAAAAGCCCACAAACTTGTATTCCACTGCCACATATGGCGATTATTTAGACTGCAAATATTAGGCAGGACTAGCTGTTTGGGTGCTAGAGAAAGACTCCTTTAAATCACTTATTTTTATCCTGTTGAAAAAAATGGGGTGGAGGGGAAAAAGCATCTGTCACCCATTTAAGTTTGGAGAGAGGTGAGCAGTGCAGGAGGGTGATGGAACATCTCTAACATGATATGAGGATGCCATTGAGGGAGGGCAGTGCAATGCTGCAAGGCAACACAGCCTGTGTCCAAGACCCTGCCCCCTTTTTTTGTTTGTTTTTTGTTCTAAACAGACTCATGTCAAAAGACAAGGAAGACTTTCAGTAGTTACAGGGGGCTTATAATAATTGTGGAAACATTTTATAAGGACTAATGGTTTTAAACTGAAAGAAGGTGATTTTAGAACAGATGTAAGGAGGAAATTGTATATTCAGAGGATAGCAAGGCCCTGGCACAGGTGGTCCAGAGAAGCTTTGGGTGACCTGTATCAGGAGGTGCTCAAGGCCAGGTTGGATGGGGCCCTGAGCAATCTGGTTTGGTGGCAGGTGTCCCTTCCAAGGCAGAGGCTGAAACTGAATGATCTTTAAGGTTTTCTCAACCCAAGCCATTCTATGACTTTGTAGGTCCCTAGGATTTTTCCGTTTCAGAGTGACATACGATGGTCATTTATCCACCTTGGGAAGAGCAGTGAGGCATGTTCCTGTTTCATTCATTTATATGTTGATACACAAAAAAACCCACCTTTTTTTTTTTTTTTTTTTTAATTTTCTTTTTTGTTTCACTACGCAGACTCGGCAGTGATTGAAATACCTAAAAAGAAAAAAAGAAAACTGTTGGTTTCATTGGAGCGAGTTTCGAGGTCTGTCTGTTTGCGCACAGTCCAAATCTCAGACAGCTCAGCTCAGGGTTTGTACCATCAGGTGGCCATTTCATTAACAAAAATATCAATATGTGCCATGGAAGAATTGTTCCCATAGTGCACCCCAAAAAATCTTTGTGAGGGTTCTCCTCTCTGTGATCTATCCCAAAAAGAAGAGCTGGAAAGAATTAAAAGCTTCCTGCCACCTTTTAAAGGTGATTCTTAGTATGCGGTTTTGAATTTCTCTGGTTTCACACATTGCTGGTTATGTTGCCTATTATAAAGGATTCAGTAAGACACACTTTCTCCCAGTGGTATTTTATTTTGACACATCTCAAATGAAAATACAGCTCATTATCTTATACAGAATTCAAATATGTTGTCACCTGGTTTTCCTGCATTAAAATATGATTCATTTTCGTTGCAGGTATATGAAAAAGCAGAATGACTCTGTAATAAGCCTATTTAGTAATTTATTTATGTATTTTTGTTCACCTAAAAATGGGGCAAATGTCAGGCTTTGTCTTCTTTTAAAATGTCTTTGTGCTCAGAATACAAGTGCTCTCGTGTCTGGTCCTGTTGTTTTCTTTGCTGTGATGGTTTTGGTTCTCAAGAGGCATATTTAAATTTTCATAAATATAGTAAAATTTTTCAGGAAAAAAAAAAGCTCAGAGACCTCATTTATTTGAGTTTTAAAATATTATTTATAATACTCTGTGAAATATATCAGCCCTGTTGGGGCAGGGCTTTCAGATCAGCCAAAATCTGAAACTCTTTACAGGATGCAAATTAAGGGCTTGATTAAAAGAAAACTGCTATCCCACTGTTATTGATGAAGTTTCTGCAGGTACTACAGCAATGAATGTGGGGCTTGCTAAGCAAATGTTTTTGAACATTTTCATTTTTTTTTCCTCTTTATTCAGTATATAACATATAAAGTATGAAAACTTGGCTCAACTGGGTGTGCCAGTCTGTTGAGTTTACCTGATCCAGAAGGTGTTTTAAATTATGGAAACCACAAGAGATCAGTACTTCTCAAAACATCACTGGCACATCTGAAAATTTTCAAAATGATACGATTTTGTCAGGTTCCCACAACACCAATTCACATCTAAAAAAGCACGTCCATCTAAGCTCTTGATTAACCAAAAGTAATGTTCAAGAGGTGGCCTCTGATCCGCGCATTTGAATTTCAATCTTGGAACAGGCTGCAGAGGCTGGATTTAAAGTTCGAATTTTGTTTCATTTGCAGGAGAACGGAAGAGCTGGCAAGCTGAGACACTACCAGTACTTTGTGGAAACCGACATATGAATTTGTTCTACAAATGTGCCAGGGACACACTGATCCAACAGTTAGATCACTTCCAGAAGACACCGAGTTAGATCTCCGAGTTCACTTCCAATTGCTGACTACTACTATCCAATAAAAGAAAATTTCTGCATAAAGTAAACAAGGTAATTAATTATAGAGCTGAGTGATATCCCAACAAGAGCTCCAAACTATAAGCATACAAAAATAGATTGAAAAGTAAATGCTAAAATACTCTAATCCTTAGAACAAAGAAAGTTCTTCTCATTGGTTTTGGGGACTTGAGGTTATGGATGGGCTTTGGATTTGTGTGCTTGATGGAGGTGAAGCAGAAATAACTGAGATTAGATTTGGTGATAGGAAAGTGGAGGAGATTCTGCTGAAAGGACAGAAGGGACAGCAAGCATGGAGATTTAAGTGAATACATTAACTTCATTTGGGAATGTGTAAGACAGAAAAGCTCTTGAACATCATGGGGTATGACCCATGCAGAATTATTGCACAAAAAGACCTTTTTTACCTTTTTCACATGTATTTAAATGGCCTAAGTCTCATACATCATGAAACACAATTTCTTTTCTGCAATCCTATTAAAGACTGGTAACTTTAAGGTCTGAGGTCTTAACTATTGGTTTCTGCTCTTGAATATAGCCTGTTGGTAGCAGGCCACACCATTTGAAAAAGAGGTCCAAAGGAAGAACCCCTCTATAAAGGAGATGTATCAGTAACGAGGAAATACAGCAGCAACAGCAACATGTTATCATTTATTCTTTTTTTGAGTATATCAGAGGAAGACTGACTGTCACTGCAGAGGGAAGAGGGCATGAGAATGAGAATTGCAAGAGAAAAAATCATGAAAAATTTCCTCCTTCTCTGGGATGAATACAGGGGAGTAAAAGTGTTCCTACAAAAATTGAATTATGTTGTGATTTTAAATATGGTGTGAGAATGAAGGACATATGAGCTGCAACGAGACAACCAAAGAGGAATTATGTGATATGTTCAGGCTGGGAGTGTGCTTCACATGACAACAGGAAGAGAGGAAAGGTGGAGGAAAAAAAATTTAGAATCTGCTCTATCCTGAGCCATTAATGGCAACCATGTTCATGTTTTGTAGCTAGTTATATTTACTGATGGTTCTCAAGCACATTCAACTTTGCACTATCCCCTACAAATTGGAAAGATGTCTATTTGTCAATGACCTATAGGTTTGATATCACCAAAACTAAACAATTAATGTCCTTTTCCTTAAGTACTGGTGCTTACTCTTGAGGAGTAGAATGCTGTGACCTTTTATTTCCAGTCTGAGGACAGTTCTATGACAGATGGAATAATGCCAGTACCTACTTTTCATTAGATTGTATGATTTGACTTTATCTTGCATGGTCTGTGTGGTCTGAGTGAATAAGTCACACCAGAATTTATGAGGTTTTCATTACTACAAATGAATCTTCATCATTACTATGTGGATGTAAGTACTCTTGGGCGGCAGAAGACAGACCCAACAGGCCAGCACAAACTGATGCCAACTTGTTGCCTACTATTCATTCCCTTAACCCGAATCTCCAATGACCCTGGGCCACTGAAACACTGTTATCCCTTAGGGACATGCCTGGCATCCCATTTGGGGTTTGCAGAACAGGATACCAGTCTTTTGTGAAAACCATTGACTAAAAATTCTCCTTTCGCTTTTAATTCTTTTACCTTAAGAAGGGAAGAAGAGGCATGGCCAGAAGCCACCTCCTTCTTGTTTGGACCAGCCTGCCTTTCTAAGGGCAACTAAAAGCAACAGAAGTGGCAAAGAAGATGAATACCTTCCTCCCTTCATATAAATCTGTTTTTTTGTTGTTGTTTTATTTATTCATTTATTTGTTTATTTTATTTTTCCAATTTATTTTGCAGTTGGAAACGTTCTGGGATTTCATCAACAACTTCCCAGCTTGACAACGAGACCCTCGTGACCCAGCAATGAGTCCCAGTTCCCACCTGGGTGCCTCTGGAGAGTGACAAATCTCTTGGATGTGCTCTCACATCCCAGAAGCACAGGCCAGGAACATCTGTCTGTTCCTTCCTTTCCTTCAGACTGCCCTGAGGAGAAAGGGAGGCAGGCAAGTAAGGATATGAAAGGCAAACACTCAACTGGCCTTGTCACATTAGCCAACTTAAATAATTCCTCTTGGCTGTGGAAACAGCCTTCCCATCCAAAGCTGTCTTTTTTTTTTTTCTTTCTTTCTTTTCCCCCCTTTTTTCCCCCCAAAAAACCAAGAACAACTTATTTCCAATTTTGGGCAGCTTCCTTGGCTGTGGGCCAGCTCTCCCCACTGCCTCTCTGTGCTACTTCCCAACACCTCTTAAGTGACCTGAGTGCCTCAGGGATCAAACTTTACCGAACAGGAAAATCAAAGTATGCAAATGAAGCTCGGGTTATTACATATATAATGATGAAAACGATTTTCTTTTGCTGTTGCCCGTGCCCAGCTTCCTTCCCTACGGCTCTGAGTGCTTTAGAGCTGTATATAGCTGTTGAACTGAAGCACCCAAGGATGGCTCTGAAGCAGGAAGAGAGTTCAATCTGCAGGCTGGTTTTCCAGGCACTTTCTTTCTTATTCTCCACAAGATGGTTGATATGCCTCCGGATTTTGCTGCTATTATTTGGGTGTCTCTACTTCACAGCAAAGGGCAGATGAATGCCTTGTGCAGCCTCTTCAGTCCACTCTAGATCTATTTCAGGCTGAGAAGACTGTGCTGCTTGGATAGATGGGTGCATTTCATGCCAAAAGCTCAGTCTTTCTGCAGAGTTAGGCATCTCCGTTTGAAAAAGTAAGTACAAGGTAAAGCTGTTTGAACCAGTGCATGAAGCTGAGTTGCTATCAGATGTATATGGCATAAAGTATATATCCTGATAGGCACTCTCCTACAAAGGAGAAGTGGCCTTATTTACTTGTGCATCTTAATGAATGAGAGGATGCATATTGTGACATGAAATCCTATCCACTGTACCAATTCAACAGGCATTTATACACTGAAGTCTGAACTCTGCATAACCAATGGGATGTCAATGAAGGATGTGGAAGAACACTTGTCTAAAGACACCTACTCTTTATTTTTACTACAAAGTCAATTACCATTTCAAAGCAGCCATCTGACATGTATAATGTCAGGAGCCAGATGCTGGCATTGTGATATCGTCATATTAATTTTAAAGAATCATTTTTTAAATTATTATTATTTTTTTTTTAATGTTGGATTCCCAAGGATTAAGTTGGATTTTCTCAATGTAGTTGAAAAAAGAATTTATATTCCCCAGACAAACATTCTTCTATTCTGTTTGGTTCTATAACTCAGTCATTTCTCTCTTGAAGAAGCACAAAACAGAAAGAACTTTTGGTTTCAGGTAAAGTTTCGCTTCAGCTGATCTTTCTGAAAACATGCACCTTTTTGGCTGTTTCAGTTATGAATCATAGAATGGCCTGGGTTGAAAAGGACCACAATGCTCATCCAGCTCCAACCCCCTGCTGTGTGCAGGTCACCAACCAGCAGCCCAGGCTGCCCAGAGCCACATCCAGCCTGGTCTTGAATGCCTGCAGGGATGGGGCATCCACAGCCTCCTTGAGCAACCTGTTCCAGTGCATCAACACCCTCTGTGTGAAAAACTTCCCCCTAATATCTAACCTAAACCTCCCAAAATGAAGCTTATGCATAATTTATCTTTAAAGGGAAGTTTAATGAGTAAAATTTGGGTTACTGAGGTTTTGGCACAGGTCACATTGAATCTTTTTTTATCTCCTAAATCACGTGTTTAAACTTAGTTTGGGTCTCTTACGACCAAAATCCGTGCTGACTCCTCTCTGACCTAGGCAGATTGAACTGAGTCGCAACACTGCTCTTTGCTGGTACATGTCCTCATCCCCACTGCCAAGAAAAACCCTCTCCCTCTGTGTTTTCCTGTTAGCAATACTGGTATGGAAGCCAAGGACTGACAGTCTTTCTCATAATTCTAAAATCCTCTCCTCCAACAGGGAAAAAGGAAAATGATTAAGAAACCTTTTGCTATTGTTTGGTTGTTTGGTTATAAAGGGGAACTGGTCTGCCAAGCCATCATCCCAGTAGCCCTAAATCTCTGTGTAAAACATAGGCAAAAGGAGAGAAAAGAAAGATTTATTGTTATTATCATTACAGACTACCTTTATAATACATGTGTTTCACTTAAATTAATATTTTATAACTCTATATCAGCACTACAGTCACCCAACAGCATTTCTTATTTATCCAGTTGGACATACTAATTTGCTTTTATCAAAATACTTGAGAAATAATTGTCTTACCTCTCCTAGGACATGCTACAGGGTTTATTCTCTCCTTGCTATCTACGTAGTTATAAATCCTCATGCACTGAGAGCAGAACAGGCTTTATGTGTCTAGCATTTTCTTATGATTTCTAGGCTATTATCCCCAAATCCTAATTAACCATTATTAAAAATAATGTGGCCTTTCTACCACGTGAGATATACCAGCATGATAAGATGTGATGTGAAAGTCCCAAGTATAATGTAATTTTGCTGCTTTACTTTTCCTCTTTTATTAGAGATTTCTAACATAATACTGCGTTTTCATCCAAAGTGACAGGATTCAGTGCATACTTTGTGGTATATGTTTTGCAAACTGCCAAAACAGAGTCGTTGGATTTAGTTTTCTAATAATCATACAGCCATACAACACGCCCCTACATGTCAGAAACTGAAGAAAGCAAATTTGTACACAACAACATGTATTTTGTGGATAGCGATAACCCACCCAAATCTAATTTAATCAAATATTTAAAGAGGTAATAATTAATTTTTAAAGAATTGAAGTGAACCGTAACTAGGAGGAAATGTTATTGTTTATTTTTAATGCCAGAACCGTATTCCTGATGCATTTTTAATATTTCATTAAGGCGGTAACTTTCACAGTGTATTTTTTCAAGTTTCATATCTCACTGATTTATTTATTTTTTTCTGAAGAAGAAAGGTAAAATGCTGTAGGGAAACTCATAGCTTAGACTGATGCATTCTTTGAGGAGCTCTTGCTAAAACTAACTGAAGTCTTTTTAAGCAGAAGTCTTCTTAAGCCTTTCCGGACAAGCAATCTAAAACCAGATGTCTTTTAGACAAGCTAAGGTACAGCATCTGCTTGTGAGCTGAGCAAAGGGTTCTTCTTTCAGACAGTGCATGTGTTCATTGGGTACTACTTTCTGTTCTGCTTCTGAGCTATTAGTCATTCTTACTTTCTGGAAGAGATATCTGCAAGAAAGGTTTTAAAGCCCATTGCCTTTCAAACCTGCATTCTGTCCTTCCTCAGTCCTTTGTTTTTTGATGTATTCCTTCTTTTTAATGGAGCATCCCTCACAGTTTTTTAGCCTTTCGTACTCAAACCATGGAAGCCTATTTATTTCACTCTGGCTCCAGCCCTAGTTAAAGGTGTGAACTACCAAAGTGGATGGGGGCACATGCACATTAACACTGCTGTGGAAAACATCGCCTGACAGATGGATGCATGTTGAATGGGTGTTTAAAGAAAGGTGTTTGCAATAAAAATCCTGAGTACAGCATCAGAGGAAGACCACACATAGTTTCCTACTTTTATTTCTGTAATATATAGGGGTCAGGCTAGTTCTAGTCCCTATGCTTTATACTGTCACTTACTCACATTTGCTATTTCGTATATGCTTATATTTGATATTTAATACTAATAATTTATATATTAATATTTGTGTGTTTATTCCAAAGACTGGCTGTTTTCAAGGGTCTGCTCTGCAGCACGAGGGCCTGAGTCAACATACTGTAAATTGCTAGTTTATTCAATAAACAAAATAGTGAAAGGGTAAGTTGAATTTCTCCAGTTATAATCACCTGTTCTCGATCTCTGGGCGATACTCACCTAATGTGTAACAGTTATGGAGCTATGAATATGATGTGCAGATACATCCTTGCTTGGGTTTATCTGCCTCTGACCAGCTCTAAGAACTGACGTGTTTAAATTCTGGTTGAGAAATGAGGCAAGTGACTGGAACTAGATTATCTTTGAGGGTCCTTCTAACCCAAACCATTCTATGATTCTTTGGAAGATGAACTATAGATAAGAAGTTCTCTCCATTTTTCTTCCTAAGTCCTTAGCTGTTCCCTGGATGGATAAGAGGACTTTTTAGGCACAGCATTGTTCTTTTCCCAAAATATTTCTGACTCAGTCATCTGCCTACGTAGCGAACTTTTGTGTCCCCTGACTTAGGCTGAATTGGTTTCTCTTTATGTACAAACAGGATCGCTTTTTTTCCCCCCTGATTTCATAATTGCTATTTCTATTTTTTTGCTTCTTTCAGTTTTCAATTATACTTCCACTTGACTATCAAGATTATCAAGAAATAAAGCATGATTCACATGTACACATAGTTTACGACCTTTAGATTCAAGTCTATTTATATAAACTTGCAAATACAAAAGGATACGACGTCATAGGGCCTTGTAGGCACCCAAATTGTCAGTGAATTCAGACCATAACTGGTTTGTTCAGCTTTATTGAGACCTCTTTATAAGCTGTGCTTGTGTTATGACAGTAGATTGTTTACAGATTCTTAAAATGTCCTGAGTTGATGAAAAAAAGGGCAATTTTTTCCTTCACAAATATCACTTGACTTTGAGAGGAGTGTTTGAAGCTACACAACCAGAATAGGAACATTCACATCCTCTCTATGAGTGGCTCAAAAACCCTGTCATTTCTCTCAGGCCCAGCTCCAGCAAGCACTTACACACATGCTTAACTTTATGCACACGAGTAATCCCATTGATTTAATGGGATTATTCCCCTATGCACAGTTACGCACACATAAATGTTTGCAGGACTGGGGTCTATTTCTCTTGCAATAATTTGAAACCTGTGGAAGAAAATGCTGTATGCAAGTTAGATATTATTTAATGGCCACATATTAAGCCTGAATATCTCTTCTGAAATTGGTGAGGCTGTGCCACTTTGTTTCTGGCTGAGAAACTGCCCTCTTCTGTGCACAGTGTACACTCTTAGCTTACTACAACACATTGTGGCTATTACAGCATAGAAAAGTGTATGGGAACTGCTGAGTCACAGCTTGAACCACTGATGGAGCACCTGAGGAAAGGACCTGGTCAGCCCTGGGAGCACAGGTGAAGGCAATTCACCTGTATGACTGGAAGGGGTGCAGCCTGGCTCCACCTCTCTTAGACCCCATTTAAGGGCTGACTGCAACTGGGGAAGGATCTCCTTCTAAAGATCCCTCCCTAGTGGAGTTTTCCTCTGTGAACCTGGAATCTTCTGATAAAGGTGAGCAATCTTCTTCCCTTTCTTTATAGCACCTTTCTATTGTGCCAATCCTTTATTGCTGTACCTCTGTTTCCCGTTATAGTGATCTGTTCAATTACTACAAAAGGGGAATGGAGAGGTAATCAGTATTAGAAGTACTAAGAGAGAGAGAATTCTCCATGTCCAGAGGTTACTGTATTTCAAAACTTGATTTATAACTTGATAATGACATTTAGAAAATCTTCTGCTATGTGCGGGATATCCTTCTCATTAATGAAATAACATAATAACTCATAAATATTTCATGTATGTGGAAAAGGCTTACTTTATATATACTTACATACAAATAAAGAAATCTATGCATAGAGAAATGTAGAGCAGAAAAGTACTTCCAAGCATCAGAAAACTATGTATAAAAATGTGATGTTTGCATGTGTGCAGACTTGCAGGCACAGGGTGAGCGCTGTTATGAAAATAACTTTGGTGAAAATAACCGAACTTCAAGTTGCCTCTGACTTGGATAGTTTGCTTGTGATTTGAAATTCTGCAGCCAAGGTAACTTTTAAAAAATTAGGGTAAATAACCATCTGCCATAAATGATAGAAATTGAATATAAATAAAATAGTACTTCTACAACCAGTGATGGGAATCATAAGCCAAATGTATCCATGGTGTAGACAGCAGGAATGCTTGTAGAACAAAAACAGCTGAAGAAGCAGGTTTGGCCCAGACACGTTTTGATGTGTGGTGTATCCTGTTGGCTGAACAACAGCATTATTAAGCAACTTGGGCTGGAGCATCAATGGGCTCTGTGAAGGATTTAAAGAAGATCTTGACTTGAACGTGTTGCGGGAGGGATCATGCTGTGTCATTCAGTAAAAATATAATCAGTCTTATGCCACTTGCGCATTCAAACACCTAGTGGGATATGCTGGGCATCAGTGTTCAAGGTTTTATGTAAGGTAACAGCTGCTTTGGTCAGGCAGTTAATTAAATGTGTTCATTTTCCATACAACCAACAGTAGTGACAACAGATCAAAGTGGAATTTTATGACATTTCAGGGTTCCCTTATGTGATCACAATGGTGGATGGCACCCACACAATCTTTCACATCCCTTCACTGTATGATGATGCCTTTCCCCTCTGAAAAGCTTCAGTCTTTGACTCTGCAAATAGTGCAATACTAATACATTGGTAGCTGGATATTGCCAGTTGTCCCAACTGCAATCTTGAGAAGCTGTTTGGACTTATTCCCATGCTGAAGATGGGAGATGTCTGAAGATGAAGCAATTCATTTGCAAAGCTATTTTTAATTTTTTTTTCCCTCCTGTCTTACATCTCTTATTATTAATATTCAGTGAGCAGATCTGTAGGGTGGAAATAAACTAGTATGGTATTTTTGAATAGATGTTGTACTCATCAGATGTAGAATTACAGAAAATTATTTCCTTTTCCTTGATAGTTCCTTTTGCTGCATTGCAAGATGACAAATTCAACCTTTTCCACAATATTGATACTTCCATAACACAGTAATAACTCAAAAGCATTGGGAAAGATAAGGTAAATGGAGATGATTCATGGAAACGACTACAAAACCTTTTTAGAAATAATGGACTGACAAATATGAACAATATTTGAATAATATAAATGAACTAGACAAGTTTCCTCCCCACTAAAAGGATAAAACACTGTGAAGAAATGTGGAAGAAATGTAAAACAAGTTAAGCGTATAAGAACTGACCGAAAATGAGTCACACTCCTACGCTTTTGGCTCACAATTTGAAACACTTGTTTTTACTTGATTGGGTAGCCACTAAAAGTATATAGTAAGATTTGTTTGAATTTGATCTGTCACTGTTTTTGATGGGTGACAATGATTTTATGACATATGTCACATAGTGTCACATCATTCAAAACACATTAAGTCACGCTCTATCCCGTCATTTCTGAAGGCAATAATGCTATTCAACGTGACGTGACATGAGGAGATGTAACACAACTCAACAGCTGAAAAAATAAAGGGAAAGTTTTGTAGGTGTGACATGGGTTCTTGAGATTACATTGTAATGAATCTAAGGAGGAAGATCCCAGGAGCTGTCTGTAAAAATGGATCCATTGTCTGACTTGTGTCTTTAGGAGAATGAGGTCTGGGTTACTGTGCACAGAGGGGCAGTGGGTGGATAACACAGTTATGACAGCAGTGTCACTGGGCTCAGTGGCAAAGACTAGCTCTTCAGGAACTACTTGTTGGAGAATCTTATGCCTGAAAAGAGACTAGATTGGAACTCTCTATGGCTTGAAACGTCTCTGGGTTTTTAGAGCATTTAAAATTTCTGCAGCCTCAAGGATGTCCTAAGCAGAATACATTACAAGCTAGATACTTGCTGCTTGTAGTAGTCTTCTAACAGCTTCTTACAGCTGTTTATGAGGATGGATAGTGACAGGACAAAGGGGAACGGTTTTAAATTGAGACAGGG
This sequence comes from Lagopus muta, assembly GCF_023343835.1. Lineage (NCBI taxonomy): Eukaryota > Metazoa > Chordata > Aves > Galliformes > Phasianidae > Lagopus > Lagopus muta. The sequence continues at coordinate 2,999,917 of NC_064440.1, read as the reverse complement.
GAGGTTTCGGTTGAATATTAGGAGGAAGTTTTTCACACAGAAGGTGGTGAGGCACTGGAACAGGTTGCCCAAGGAGGCTGTGGATGCCCCATCCCTGCAGGCATTCAAGGCCAGGCTGGATGTGGCTCTGGGCAGCCTGGTCTGCTGGTTGGCAGCCTTGCACACAGCAGGGGGTTGGAGCTGGATGAGCATTGTGGTGCTTTTCAACCCAGGCCATTCTGTGATTCTAATAAATTTAAAATGAAGATATTTCCAGCCTATGTGAGCTCTGCTTTTGTTTTTTAAAGACTATTTTCTGTCCTGCCTTGGGGACATCAGGAGTGGAGTTCTGTGTTTTATATGGTAATATGATGCTTTTTATTCTTTCTGATTGCAATGAAGCTATGCCTCTTATAAACACGAACAGCCTCTGGCTAGATCATCAGGAAGTTCTCTCTTTCTACACCAAAAGTAGAACGTCAGCACAGAATATGAAGTTGCCTGGTCAACTCTGCAAGATCTCAAATTCTACAGCTACTTGGGTTGCACCATACATATTTTCCAGGTTATTAAAACTTAACCATGCACACAAATATGGTATGCTTGCTAGCATTACACAGCTCCAAACCTACAGCTCTAGTCTAGTTACACATCATGTTTTTCTCACCACTTTGTTGGTGGAGCCTATGAATACGGATTCTCTAAGATCTTTAGATACAGGTCAGAGTTGGAAGCTAAAGATCAGCCAACCTGAAATACCTCCTTAACTCCCCAACTGGAAACTCCCTCCAACTCTTAGATGTACCGCTAACCACTGAACACTGCAAATGGGGCACACAGCACCAGTGAGACCTGACTTGATGTCCAAAAAGCTGCTAACAGCTCTGAATACTAACATAAATGTGGGCCCAACTTTCCGAAATTATTCACCACCCTATTTTCATAATTTCCTATTAATTTCCTGAAGAGCTGTTGCTATTCTTTAGGCCTGATTTTTTTCCCTCCTGATTGTCTTGGAAGTCGTCCTTGATGTCTGGAGTTTCCACTAGGGCAGCTGAGAACTAATCTGAGTAATTTTCATTCACCTCTTTTGTGACTTATAAATAATAATAATAATAAGCAAACCTCTGCAGTTCTGTAACTATCTTTTCAAAATGTTAAGTACTTGCAGGCTGAATATCTTGAAATTCTTCCACCTTTGCTACCAAAGAGAAACTTGTGTAAATTCTCACTTTGTCGTCACACCTGTTGGAAATCACTGTTACAACTTAGGTGTGAAAAAAATGTGACTGAACTATACGTAGTAAGGAAAGTACACACACCAATCTCAATGTAAGTGCATCACTACTGCTATAAAACAGACAAAACTACTTTGGTGACATTCGCTGTTACTGTACGTTGACAAGTTCCCATTTAATTTACTACATATGGTTCTATGTCTCCATAGCTACTCTCGTGAATTCATTATTCATTAAATAAGTGATGAATTTACTCAAATATTGCAGCCACATGGCCGACACAAATGCATTCTAATATTATTAACACGTTGCCAACTTGCAACTCTTCGAAGTCTGAGTAAATGTTTTGACAAGAAGAGGCAGCAAGAACAAATAAGTAGTAGCAGTCTAGATGAAGTTCAGCCATAGTTCTAACAGCTTTAAAGTCTTAACAGTGTTTTCACTGGGGCAGTACCAGATAAATTGCTCTTATGTGTGCATACAAGAGACTAAAATTCCTTTGAAAGTTTATAATTTCTCATGGGAAAACACAACATAAAAGTTACTTTTACTCATAGAAAAACAACACCATATTTTCCTGTCAACCTTTGCTGTTGGGAATTTCAAACTTTTTGCATTTTTTCCCTGTGATTCTTTGTCGACCCTAGGGACAGGCGTTTACAACATAATTTACTTTCAGCATGTCTCTGTAAATCATTGTAATACTTTCTATGGCTAGTAAGACGAAAAAGTTGGACTGACAAAGTACTTTTCTGAGCCTCCAACAGCAGACTAAAAACACCTCTGCCTTAGAAACATGGATTGATACACAAAAGAAAAGTTTTATGACGGCTTCACATGAATGTTTGTATTTAGAGGTTGTAGTATTTATTAGGAAATATTTATTGAACTGTATTTACTTGCAGTAAAATATATGGAATGCCTGGGAAATAAAAAGTGTGTTGGTGGTACAAATTAAAATCACCAGCATCCCATGTTTGGAGAAGGCCGTTATTTTTTTCCTCGCTGTTATTGAGGTCTGTTGTTGTCACTGTTGTTGTATGGGCTTAGCAGAGCTGTCTCGGATTAGGTGATTTAAGCATGGCCTCCCATAAAAAAAGCTGGAAACCTGTAGAGCCTTTCAGCCTCACTTTTTGAGGCTGCTGCTAATATCAAGGCTCATTCAGTTTTACATTAGAACTTGATGACTTGCACATTGGTTGAACCTTCACCTTTTACAACCTTAATGGGGATTTATTAGCTATTTCACAGTGTGTAAATTTGAATCTAGGTCAGATGAGGAAGAAAAATAGGGCAAATCTGGGCCTTAAGTATAACCTGCATATAATATATCAGGATAAAAAAAAAGGTGCAAAATTAAACAGATGATTAAAAGTGTCTAGAGCAGTCAGAGTCTGAAAAAAGAGCTTGATAAATTAGGGGTGTTAGAGGGCTGCTTTTTTTTTTTTTTTTTTTTGAGTTCAAACTCAGGTGACTGGTGAAAGTCTGGTTTCCACGCAAATTCAGCAGATTAAGGAGTTAAAATAGCTTGTTAACCTGTTTCTGCTAACTGCTCGCAAGAGGAAATGTAACACAGGTGTGTTTGATATTCACAAGATTAAAGCTTTTGTCTACCATCAACTGTTCACCACATTAAAGCTGTTTTAATGAGGTATTGGAAGATAATGAATGTAAGCCTCTAATTCACTGCAGAAGAGACAGCTTGCCCCTGCTCTGACCTCACTGCAGCCAGGTATCTACAACAACATATTAGTCACATGCAGACCCAAAGCTAAATAGCCACTGCCTTTTGCAGCACTCATCTGCTAAAAGCAGAGGTGCTTCAGGTGCTGGAACTTTTCTGCTCAGCATCCTGGAAATTTTAAGTCAGATATTCCTAGAGTGATGGTACCCATCCCTTAATACAGGAGGGCTGCCTGGAGGAAGAAAAAAAGCAGCAGGCACAAGGAGAGGCTTTAACAGTGCTGTGCATGGGGGGGGTGGGGGGGAACAGGTGCAAATTAATACAATTGCTCAATTATCATTCATCGTAACACTTAGAGATGCTTAAATAGTCAATAGCTGGAGTGAGGAAATGCTGGGGAGGGCTTTCTGGTTCGTCTGGTTCTGTATCTAATATATGACGGATATTAGATACTGCGAGGCAAAGGTATGCTGCTGCTTAGTTGTTCTTAATAGAATAAGCTCCAAATAAAAATAAAATAAAGATCCTGAAAGGTTCTCCAAACCAGATTTATTTTGGCATGCGTACGCAGGGAACTATGTACTGTAGCAAGTTTTAAATACTGTATTTGGACACTAATTCTCAACTGCCGTCATCAGTTTGCTGACAGCCATCTGCTTGGACCCTGCTCCTTCCTCCCATCCAGCACAGCTAAAGTAAAATATTGACAGAAACAACTTCTGCAGCAAAAGTGGAAAAGTTAATAACATAACTGAAGTCACACAGGATTTTTCTCTAATGTTCTGGAGCCCTCCTCCAATTTTGTTTTGCTCATGCCTTTATTTAGATGAGTCCCACCTATCCTAAAAATAGGAGGCTGTATAGCCGGATATCTTTAGATGAACAGGTTACCAAGGAGAAATCCATAGCCTTAAGTGCCTACCAGATAGTTTGTGTGACTTAATCCTAATGAGCAGTGCACGTGCTCTTGGGGAGCTGGCACACCGTGCAGAACATTGTCAATCAGAGCAGCAAAAACGTTGTCATGGTGCTGCTGAAAGATGCAGAGGAACGTGCAGCAGATTGCTAGAATGGTGATGTTAGGAGCCTATGCAATCCCCTGTGTCATGCCCAGGGCTCAGGTTTGCCACTGTGGTACTGAGGGCTGCCTCGGCACTTTGGATAGCTTTGTTCTGCTCGTGGCTTCTTGTATTCCCCACCTGAATGAGTTAGAGCTGCCATAGCTCAGCACAAAACAGGCTCTACCTTCAGCTCTTTGCAGGAAATGCCATTAAAGCTCTTGCACAGGTCACAGGGCAATGCACAATAGATGACTTCGCTACTAATTAGTTCAAAAAGAAAAGTGAATGTGTGCCTACCTACACACAATCACACAGATATACGTTCACATAAATTATTTATTTATCGTATCTATTTATAATACATGAATCTTTTATATTTTATGGAAATACCATCATGCTTTTTAGATTTACATCTCTTATTAAATTCCCCACACAACAAAACACAACGCTATAGAAATATATAGCCCTGCAAACTGATTCAAGACTTCTAATCCAAGTGGTCTTACTGTCTGCAATATTCCTTTCTAAATTGTGCCATTATGTCCCACAAATTGACTTGTAGTGAAAGATAATTTCTTTTTATTCTCTTGCAGTGTTACAGTAGAAAGAATCTTTCCCATAAAGAACAACGTGACGATTTTCACACTGAACTTTCTGCCACGTATCTGCAGAACTGCCACAGATGTACATGCACATCCAACCTGAAATCAGCCCTGAGAGTAGATGGGTATGTTTGATGAAGAGGTCAATTAAAACCACAGAATCTTTCAGCACCCTGTGTCCCAGGTGTTGGACCATGTAGCTATGATGAGGTGAGGATGGCCCACCAGCATTATCACTCTACCTCTTAGGTTCTCATAACCTATAGGCATTTAAAACACATGAAGTAAAAACGCAACTGGGGAGGGGAAGAGGAAGCACTTCTATTGTGCACTTCTTCTGAAGGCGCATCCACTAGCAGAGTGAAATTTGGATAGTGGGAAATGTTTATTCTCTAAAAGAGTAGTTGGACACTGGCACAGCCAGCCCAAGGAGGTGGCAGATTCCCCATTCCTGGAGGTGTTCAAGAATTGTGGAGACGTGGGACTGAGGGACGTTGTCAGTGGACATGGTGGGGCTGGCTGGACTTGGACTTCGGAGCTTAGAGGTCTTTTCCAGCCTTAAGGATTCTGTGTTTGAACTAAATACTGTATTTTAACTTGCAAAGAAATATATAAATGCGCTATTGACCCAAGAAACCCATAGGAGTGATGAAGCCATAGTAGTGATGAAATCCACATCGCAAATTATTCTGCTTCTACATCTCCAATGGAATTACTGAACATTGTGAAGATTTTAATCCCTGACATAGACGAATGTCAGGAATTATAATTTTGTAATATTCGGAAGTGTTTATACACATAACAAGCTTTCAGTATGTGGTTATAAACTTATGTAAGTCCAACGGGTAAATAACATAAGAAAGGAGTAAGTTATCATACTTTTTGCGTATTAAAAGAAGCAAATCTCTCAACAAAGTCTGACCAGGGAACCTTCTGTTGCCTGCTGTGACACAGTGACATCTCAAAGATTAGGGTGTTTCTCAGCCATTAAGAGCAGTCATCGCTTGTATGGAGCACAGAGCTCAGCACACCTGGCAGGGGAGCTCCTCATCATAAAACCACGGCCATGAGTCTAACCAAAAAATTGCAGAAGAGGAAAACTGGTAAAGGCCTCTTCTGTATATACTTCCCTAATTATCTTCAAACTGTTTCTTGCTATAGCATCCTTGATGCCAGCACTTCTGTCAGATGAGTCTACAAAGATGACGATTGACATCACTGGAGAATCTACAAATTTTCTGTGAGCAAAGTGTCACAAAACAGACCAGCAAACAAAATTCTTTTCCCTGACTAACGTAAGACATAAACATGCATGCAGCTCTGCACAGCCATATCTAATTGTAAGGTCATGCCTTTTTTTAATGAGCTTGCTAAAAGTTTACACCAAGTTTCCTCAGTGAAACAGGTAGGGTCTCATTGATCTCCAGCCAGGGCTGTCATTACAGAGGATGGGGTTCCAATTTCTGATTAATGAAAATTTTAATTACGGACAGATAACGAAGAGAAAGACACATTTCCATGTTACTTTAAACAAAGAAGAGTTAAGGCCTTATCTTAACTATGCATTGGCACTGCAATGCGAAATGGTCATGCAAAATTAATTTTTAATGTGTTCAATTTATATTAAAAATTTCTGCAAGTGTGTGATTTTTTTTTTTTTCTAAGGCTGGAGTGCTACTTCATTTACAATATTCCCTGAAGGTGTTTTTTTTTTAAAGAGACTCTTAAACTGAAGCCATTTTAAGGGTTTTATGAGACATTATGTGAGCTTTCATATGCAAGTTAGTCGTTAAGTACCAGATATTATATTCTGTAATATGCTTAAGTGATATTAGAGGCTGTATATAGCCTGCAGTAATGGCTATTGCTGCTTTTTTAATTTATCAAGAAAATGTTGCTTAAATAAGGAGCAAATCAGTGCTTGGGTGTAGAAAATATAAATGTACAGGAAGTAATAGTATCATTGCAACACACTTTGCATGTCCAGCTTCCCTGGGGAGCAAACACAAAGTCTGCTTTCCCCTACTCCTGCTAACATACATGGAAGACCCATACATGTAGTGATGGAAATATGCAAAAAGAGAAATTTCACTGAGTCTCACTGAGCAGTATGTGACTGCTGCTCCTCAAGACCTCATGAGAATTAATATTATGCCCTCTGTAACTGGGTTTTTTTTTGTACAATCCTTGGCATTCAAAGTAGCATCTCACTTTTGGATGTAGACCAGTGAAGTCTTTGAATGTTCATCCTCCAAAGGGAAATATTTTTGTTAAGCTGGATTCATTGGTCAAGCTGTAACAGCTAGGATGAAAAAAATCTCAGATGGTGAACAAACTTGCTATTTCTCTTTTGTCGCTTCTTGCTGAGAAATAAGGAGAAAAAAGAGGAGGGAGAGACCTTTAAACTGATAAGCCTGTAGAAATAGAAAAGTCACTTGACTTTACTTACAGACGTGCTTCCTGCTCCGAACTCTGACACAGAAACAAACCCTTTTGCAGTTGTGCTGCATGGAAGTGGGACACGGGCATCTTTTGCCCTGCCCCCCACCCCACACAGTTCTCCCTGCTCTGTGCACACAGTGCTGTCTGGTGCCCAGGGCTCATTCCCTTCCCTCTGACCACAATTCTGTGCCCAGCTGCAAATTCCCACTTTCCTGCAGTGTTATGATTGAAGAAATGTATTTTAAATGAGAAATCATCTCTTCCATCTTCCTTCTCTCACCCAGCTGCTGTTTCCCATCCTGATTCCTGTTTTGGAGCCATAATTAATGTTTAATTGTTTTGTTTTTTTTCTTTCTTTCTTCCCCCCCCCTGCAAATCACACCATCCTTCTCTTTTGCTCCGCTCCTCCTGGTTCTCCTCACAGCCGCAGATCCTCACTCCTCCTTCCATCACCATCTTTATCATCCCTGCTCTCCTCCCTCCCCTGGCTCGCTTACATATTTCAAAGAAAAGCAATCCAACTCCATCCAGGCTTTGTGGCACACCTCTCTTTTCATCGGCATACATTCTCACTTGCTGTTCCTGGGAGGAACAAGGTCCTTGGCACACTATAAGCTGCCTCTCTAACAAATCTGGCCACAAATGAGCATAAAGCTGGTCACCAAATAGGCAAAGCAGACCTTAGCAATCACTATCTTTAAGAACAATTTTGCAGGCAATACATATGCCCAGGCTCTCCAAAGTGATGCAGCAAAAGCCCCGGACAAAAATCTCCCCAACTGCACCAAGTCTCTCCATCCTGCTGACCTAATGTTAGGCTCTTCCATTCATCACAAAACCCTCATTGATGACTCCAAGATCACAGAATTCTAGAATGGCTTGCATTGGAAGTGACCATAAACATCATCTAATCCCACCATTCAAAGATAAAGAAAATATAGGATTCTTCAAGGGACCCATGGTAGCATTTGCTGTCTACACCCATACAGAGGGATTTATTATGGTTGGAGGACAAGACTGTGATGTGTAGCTCTTTCCATGGCAAATTTGCAGAGAGCTGGACTGAAGGCCAATAAGAAATAACAACATCAATGAAAACACATAAAAAAAAAAAGAACCAAAGAAACAATAACAAAAACAAAAAACCCACAAGTAACCAATATACTTAAGCAGCAATATATTTAACAAGTGAATCAACAACTGAGTTACCTCCTCTCTCTGCTGAGCTCAAGCCTCAGCCCCAGCAATTTGCCTGCCACTCTCTCTTCCCCAGCCACTCCTGGACTGATAACAGGAGCCAACTTCGATAAAAGTTTTATCTTTTTTTTCAAGCTCTTTCATGCGCTCCAAACCGTTGCACACATTTCCCATGGGGTAAGTGAGGAAGACTCTGTACAGAGCTTTGTGTCCATTTGGTCAAAGGCCAGCGAGGCTCTTCGACAGTTACCAACTTCAGTCCTGCAATCCACAGCTTGAACTGGCTTAATCCACAGGAGACAACACCAGCATCTGCTTCTCTTCTCTCTCCCAGCCCTTCGCACACATGCACAGAGGCTCATTAAATTAATGAAGATATTTTTCCACCCTTCACCTTTATGCCTGTACCTCTATGTCCATTTTCTACACACTAGCTGCGTGTATGCATGTGCGTATGTGCTCTTGATGTGTGCCAAGGTACCTTCCCCCAGTTACATACAAACAGATGTTTTTATATAGAACGCATATTATAAATCTAAATCAATGCAGGAACAGAAATCTGAATAAATCACAGCTAAGTTGCAGCTTAAAATAAACATTCTGGAAAAAATAAGCAAATAAGCTTTTTTTTTTTTTTTTTTTTTTTTTTTTTTTTGGCAGAATGTTTATTTATTTAACAACAGCAATGCAGTTGCTTACACTTTCTACAAATGTTTTATCTCTTCTTCCTCCGCACCTGTCCCTGAGTGAATAGAGCCACATCTGTCTCATCTTGGCATAACAAGTACACATCTACATCTGCGAAAGATGATTCCATTTTTTGAAGGAAGCACTGTCTACTTCTACACTCCTGCAGTCTGCTAGAAATTATTGCACAATGGATTTTGTGTCTTGCAGGAAGGCTGCTAAATACTGAATAGTGAGTTTGGAAATGATGCAACAAAAGTAATGCCTGATTTTAAAAACAAATAGTGAGATATAGATGTAAATATACGTTTATTCTAAACTTTACAGAGATGACAGATGCACTGATTAATGCTACCTTCATGTTACTGTCTCTAGTGCGGCAGATTTTCACTTAACAGCACTCAGGAAATGAGAGCTGTAAAGTATAGGGATAGTAACAGGATATTGATGCTTATACCCATCTGAGTCAAAGCCTGGATGAATTTGGTAGTAAGTTAAAAAAAATATATTATCTGATGGTTGTTTAGTAGCAAATATGAAATAATGGGCTCTGTAGAAAACAGAAAGTGGGTTTGGATCTTTATCTGGTGTTCTGTTTGTCCAATCCCAAGATGTTTGTGTGCGGGGGGGGGAAAATGTTACCAGCAGGGGATGTGCAGGAGGACATGTGGTCAAACCAGGCAGCCTGCAGTGGTGGAATGAAGCATGAGAAGGGTCTCAGTCCTCTGGGAAAGCCACAGGGTCAGCACAGCCAGCGGGCTCCTGGCTAAGAGCTGCCGCTTGCTGTCCAGGGTTATGTTATTAATAACACTCAGTAGCTCATTAAATAAATGAAGAGGTGAGCTTTGGCTGATGTAGTTAAGGGTTTAATGAGGTAAAATAGCGAAATAGCCAAAAACCTCTTGCTGACTGCACTGCCAGTGATACTGAACTGATGAGTCGCGGTGATGTTATGAACTTCTTTTATGGGCCTGGCTATCAAAGTTGAAGCAGAAATAAAGGTAAAGTGCCCCAGAGCACCTCGTTCACTGCTGAGTTTTCTTTACCACTGCCTAGAGCCAGGGAGAGCATCAATCCAGCATCACTGTGGGACCTCAGGTACCCAACCCAGACTATGTCATGTCTGGTGCCAACAAATCTGTGTCTGCTGACCAACCAGGGAACACAATATTTTCAATGCGTATGATGGCAGAGAGATTTCAGTGAGAAACGTGGCCTGGCCAGGAAGTAGAATCTTTGTGTATGGAAAAAATATGCCTGTAATAAAAGTTGGCTTCACTGCTTTCCACCATTTCCTGGCCATTTTTCATCCTTTGCCAACCTGGAGTTCTGTGCAAAGTGTAGGAAGCCCTCCTTACTGCCTCTTTGCTCAGAACTTTTGAACTTGAAAAAAAGAAAAGAAAAAAAGAAAAATTAAGTACAGAAGCGAGCGTGTTTCTTCAATGCAGAAGTGAGTGCCTTGCTTTCAAATAATGTTATTTCTCTCTGAAAATTTCTGCTGCTTTTCCCCTCACTGTGCAGGGGGACAGAGTGGGAGCAAGACAGATTCACTCCTCTGTGATATCAAAACAGTTCAAAACGTGGTCAGATCCAAAAGAAATCACTAAAATGTTCATGTTTATATTCGGGAATAAATTATTTCACTGGGGAAATAAAAAGAATCACAATCAGAATATGTGATCAATTGCAATTATTTTAATGTTTTCAGAAGTGTACGGAGAATTAACGAAAAGTCATCCCAGAAACTTTTGTCAGTCTCACACCCTTTAAAGGGTCAACAAATTGAACAAATTGAAGATGATTACGAAGTGGGGGAGACCATCCGTACTCAGTGAGACAGTCCTCCTGCATACAGTACTGGGGTACACAGGTCTCATATGCTATGATGCTGGGATTTTTTCCTCCTCTTTTTTTTTTTTTTTCTTTTTTCTTCAAATGTATATTTTCAGTGTTTCATGTGCTATCTTTAGGCTTCCTCAAAATTAACTGCTTGATTTACCCGTCCTTCCTTGGAATTTATGATTCATATCTTCCTTTTTTTCCCCTCTCCCTCTCTCCTGCCAGACCTTTCCAACTCCCAACTGCTGCTCTATCTTCTATATTAAGCACCTCAGGCTCTGATGTACTTGACAATACCTTGTACTTTAAAAACACACACAATAGCACACTAGCAGCTGAAGATATTTGCTGTCATGTGACATACATATGCTAACTTCACATTCATGGCCTTTTGCCATCTTAGTAAATACCCTACATTTACCTCTTCATCTTCTTTGCATTTGTTTAAAATATCATTGTTAAAAAGCCACACACACAAAAAAATCATTGACATAGTTATATAATGTGTATTATTTACTTAATAGCTGTTCTGGTCTATTGGGTAAATATATAGTCAGGCAGTTTTTAAAAACATGTATTACGTACCCAAGAGACCAGAGAGACTCTGAAGGAGCTGTTCCAGTCTATTGGGTAAATATGTATTTAGGCAGTTTTTCAAAATATGTTAAAATTCCTTCAGTGCCATTCTGGTCAATTGGTTAAATATGCATTTAGGCTTCTTTTTTCAAAACTCCTTTTATGTAGCTGATGACTGAAGAAACTGTAAATGCTAAGTGTGTTTTCTTTATTTTATCGATGAGCATAGCTTGTTATTTGCTCCCATATCTCAGCTCTGTTCCCTGCTGCTGCATCTCTTTGAGGCCAATGAAGAGCCACACATCTCATGACATGGCATCAACACAGAGAGGTGACACAAGCAAAGGCTAAAATGAACATGGGTATATTTGAGCGTTACAAATGGCACTGTAAAAATCAATGAATGCACAGAGTTATAATTATGAAACAAAGAGTTTGGCTAAGCACTTGTTATACCAAAGGAGAATAGATACAATGCTTACCCATATCCTAGGCTCATTGGGAAACTCCAAAGGAGGGATCTCCAGAAGAGATCCTTCCCCACTGGTAGTCAGCTCTTAAATGGGTCTAGGAGAGGTGCAGCCAGGCTCCACTCCTTTTGGCAGCACGGGTGAATTGCCTTCACCTGTACTCCTGGCTGACTCATTGCTTGCCTCAGGTGGTCAATCAGAGAGGTTCGGGACGTGATTCAGCTGTTCCCATACAGGCATTAACCCTTCTGACGGCCACCGTGCTCACTAAAAGCAATGCTCTGCATACATTCTCCCTACATCAGGCTCTCTGTCAGTGGACTGATGTACTTTGCATTGTGCCATGCTGGTTCAACTGATGATATTTTTAAGCCAGATGTATTTTCAGAGGTACAAAACAGCATTTGTAAGCCCTGCTCTCAATGCTGGGTTTGCTCATATGATGAAGTTTAGCCCATGCTTAGGTACGAGTTAGATCAGGGCTCAACCAGCAGCACTCACATCCATTTAAATACATGACTTTATGTATCTATAAGATGATAGATATATTCCTCCAGAATCTTTTTAGGTGTTTAAGGTGATAGGATAATCAAATGTGATGGCTGAGCTATAACACAAGTTTCTGAAAATCTGAATGTGAAGTAGCTGTGACAGATGTTAGTGTGCTGGGCTTTGTGCAGCTTCTGCTGTATTTCAGTGGAGCTTATATATTTACATCTAGCTCTGACTGAGTGATCTCTGGTGACAATTTTTCACATTGGTAGAAGCAGGGGCTGGGCTTAGCAAGTGACTCAAGGCAGGCAAATGAGAAGACTTCTACAGGCTTGTTCCTATTAATGCATTGCTTTCAAGACAATTAATGGGAACTCAAAGCTGAAGTATATGCATATACTCATAGTGTAGAAGCCCAAATCCTCCTGTGCTTTTCTCCTCCATTGTAACGAACACTTTTTGGTGAAAGAACAAAAGAAGCTGAGGAAAGGAGGTGGTGTTTTCAGAGGGAAGTAATGTAGAAGAGACAGAAATGAGCATGGGAACAAGAGGAGCACATACGTATGCTCACGCAAGTCCAAGGTCTCTACGTGTGGGGATCAATGTTGTATTGGCTCTGCCCACATCCTAAATGGGAATATGCTAACCTGGACATGCTCTCCTTGAAGGCAGTGGGGTTGCTGCTCTGCTTAAATTTAAGCCAAGTGTAAACCTTCCCAGGCTGGAGTAGAATGATGTCACTATTTCAAATCAATCAACTCCTTTTGTTTTGCATCAGTACAAGTAGAATGCAACTTTAATTCTGAGGAATGTTTTAAGAAAAACAAATATGGAAAAATATTGATAAGAATTATCCTAAGGAATATTGATAAATGAACATGTTGATAAGAACTCAATAAATGTGATGAATTATTGCCAAAATAAATGTATTATCCAAATTATTAGAGCAGCTGTAATGCTAGCATAAAAATAACAGTGCATTTGAAGGGATGTTGTGTTAGTCACATAATTTCATAAACAATGATCAAATCCCCTCAGAATAAAAGAATCTTCTCTGTCAAATACTATGAGATGCTTTCCAGATCCACCCGTATATCTAGGCCTCTGCATTAATCAGGCCTACATAGGATTTTTCTTTTTAAATCATTGAGCTGGATGCCGAGAGATGCTCTCAACAGGAACTGTTGCTGTGTAACATACTCACACCTGAAATGTGATCCTATTATTATAATACAAGGATCTCTGTGGGCTAAGGGGAGTTCTGGTACGTTTGGTGTCCAGATTCGGATGTCAAGCTTATTCTGTAAAAAAGGTAAAGTTCCATATTTCATTAATATTCCAGTTTGTTGAGGTTGGCAGGGACCAAGGATCTTTTTTTCACCAATTTATTCTATAAGTTATTGGTGAGGTTTTCCTTTTCAAAAGATACTCATGCCTTGCCAGGCAAAATGTGGGTAAACTGTTAACTGGAGCTTCTGAAATAGCGCTGCCAAACTATTTTCATTTCTGCCTACTTAACCATGTTCATTGCCCTTTCCTAAATAAATAAAGCATATAAATAAAATGAAAGGACAAAACACATATATTAAGCAGATAAAGAAATAGTCAGAACTGCTCCAAAGCCAGGAGATTTTTCTGCTTGTATTTGGCTGTAACAGAGGGCAGGATAGTGGGTTAACCTGCTGTAGGCATAATCTGATTTGGCAATTTCAGTGATCCTAAGAATATTCATATTCTATTGAAACATGTGACAGCCTTGTGATGGGCACAAATGGGGGATGAGATCAGACCACCAAACCCAATTACATTAGATTAAACAGAAATGCGATGTTTTCAATAGTCAAAAACTTCTGGAGACATCATCAAAGCCATCAGCGCCCATCTCTTCACAATCTTTACTAGGATCATTTTGTTCCCTCTGCATTGATCTACTACAAAACAGAAAATTAATTTAAAGGAGGAAAGATCTTCAAATATTTATGTCTGAATATATGTGTGGGCAAAACATAGACTGAGAGCCAACAGCTTATTCCAATAGTCGGGACGGAGACTCAACATAGGGCCCCATCCAAATCCCATCAAGACCCAAAAGACCACCTTCCACTGACTCCAGTGGACATTAGGCTTGGCCCACATTCCAACCCTCCTTCCATGCTACACACATGTTATTTCCAAACTCTCTTTTGTGTTTCCAGGGCTGTTGGAGCTGCAGTGGGGAAGGCTGTGCATGCATGGCTGAGGCAAAGCAGGGGAAGAGGGAATTCCCACTGTGGGTGCAGGGAGCAGATACAAAACACTAAGCAGTGTTATTTGTTGGCTTAGCAGTAACCAGTCTTGCCTAACAGACATCTACTTTGATTCTTGTGACATTAGGTAAACTCAACATGGTAAAACCAATGAGAGACTTTGACCTTTTGAAGCTGGTTAAGACTCAACCACCTCTGTATGTTGTCACCACCAGCAAGAAAAAAGCAAAGGTGCTACAACATATCTGCATCTACAAGTCTTCATCAACTGGATTTCCCCTCAACAGGACACAGCAGCTTACCCAGCATCTCCTTTCCCTTTGAAATGAGGGTTCTTTTCCTTAGTCTGTTCTCAACACCACTCGCAAACTGAAATGGATATCATACATTACTATTACATGCCACTGTTTTACTGTTTTTCTCTGACCACGGCAATGCAGCAGTGGAAGAAGATTCTGCCTTAGGATTTCTTTTACCAGGAGATAACTATTAGATTCTTTTTTTTTTTTCCGGTCATGAAAAAGCATCAACATTCACATCATCAGCCTGTGTGCTCAGACCACTGCTTCCTCAGATCAGTCATAGAACATCCCCTGGATGTGGAGACACAGTTTAAACTGCATGGTGACTCTGGTGAGTGTTGCAGACCCAACATAGCCAGTGGGGGCAATATAATAGGGGATTGAAAGAGAAGATCCTCCCTCACACCAAAAACATTTTCTGCACTCATGTCTGTGGCACAGATAGATGGACTGAGCTCCAGCACATCTGAGCACAAGGCTTCTGCCTCCAGGAAGGCAAGCCCCACGTTGGGGGTTAACAACTTAGCCCTTCCCCATGGAAGCAGAAGGAAGCTCTAGTTTTGCAGGATGCTCTTATGCACATCTGAGAGGCGGGCAGTGCAGATCTGCTGCTTGCACTCTCTTTTTTTTCTTCCAATTTTAGTAAAATACTTAGCAGAGAGAACCACATCTCCTTACTAGATGCCACGCATTATCCACTGATAAGCAGTAAACATCAATCCCAGTTTTTAATCTTACACCATATTATCCTGAAGCCAACTTAATATGGAATGACACCTTATGATTCTGTATTTAAAAGAAGGTAAAATACGTTCAAGCATCTTCATCACAGCTACGGTCTGAGCACTTGAAAAACCTATGATGGGCACTTTTATCTGATACATAAGAATTAAAGTATTTATCTCTTTAAAATATGAGTTTCCTTGCTTGTGAGAAATTTTCACTGGGAAGGTTTCCAAAACCACTCTCATGGAATTTTCTCAGCTCTTGTATTTGCTCCTTCTCCACACCTCTTCCCCAGCACACAGAGGCACATCTGTCTGTTTTCTGCCTTATCAAGCAGACATCTACATCTGTGAGGAAAACTCCACTTCCTTAGCTAAAAACCTGTATCTGATTGTGGTAATAAAGCACTACTTCCTCAGTTCAAAACATACATCAGACAGGACCAATTACTTCAAATGACTCATAGCAACAGGCAAAGCAATAGTCGTCTTTTCAAAGCCTTTGAACTTCTACTGCTTCAAAGGTGTACTAAAATGTGGTTATGAGGCGATTGTCTAAAATTGCCAAATTACCAGTCTCCAAGCTTTGACGGTTTGTTATTTTGAGCAAATAGAAAAAGGAAAGCAGTTTGCTCACCCGCTGAGGAAAAAAAAAACAACCAACAAGCAAAACAAAGATATTTCCTAGGTGAGAAGAGATCTTAACACGGTGCATTCCTGAACACAAAACAGAAAAACACACTTTAAAGTAATCAAATAAAATAATCAGATTATCAAACAATATGCAACAATAATGCAAAATGCAAACAATATGATCCAAAGCTACTGGGTGAATTTAACAGGCTCTTAATCACATCCTGGGGGTGGGTCAGAGAAGCTCAAAGCGTTATTAATGGGAATTAAAGCTTTTCGCCTTCAGGTCACCAATTGGAATGTAGCACAGGTTGGTTCTGACTGAATGTCATTGCCATCCGGTAATTACTGGCAAGGCTATCTGGCATGGGCTTGTGGTCTCAGCAACCTCCAAAGAGAGGTATTTGCAGAAACCAGCATGAGAACATACCTCAACTGCAGTAGGCAGTTCAGGACAAAATGGTGCCATGGTTGAAGTCTGATCCAACAGATGACAAAGTATGTGAAACACAAAGATCTTACTTCAGTGGACGTCATTTATGTAGGAGGCTATAAATCAGAGTTTCAGTGCTTTCTACTACTTCAGGATTGTATTTAATACTGTTATGGAGTTATTCTCTAAAATTGCCAAGTTATTTGTTTCCCATGCACCAAATTCCACTGGACTTGAATTGGACAGTGTTACTAATGAGCTGTCCTTGACAGTGGTGGCATCCTCCTGACAAGAACCATGCATGTTGATAAAGACATGCAATAAAACATTCTTACTCTAGCTGGCTAATAGCTCTTCTGTGAATGGACTGACCCAGTTTCTGTAACTGTCATAACCACAAAAAGAACTTATTCCCAAGAAAGTTCATTGTGAAAATTCAGCACTGAGAATTCAAACTACCTTACTCAGATGGAATTGAATGCAGAACACTCAATATTGTCCCACTCCCTTAGTGGTTTAAATCTCCAGATCACACTTTTCATGCAAATATTCATGTTTAGGAAATCAGCATACAGGTTCTATTTGTATTTGACATCTCCATTAATGCTGTTGTTTTGAGGTTATTCAACTACAGAAACACAACCAAAGAGAGGCAGAGAAAAATCATTTTAAAATTTCAGCGACTATTCACAGTGGAGATGCTCAAGGCTAGAAGCTACTTCTGGCTTTGGTAGTAGAAAACCTACAGGCACTTTCTATGAGTAAGGTACATCTGTTCAGGCACTGCACTTTGCTAACATCATAGTTTTGTTTTCTAGACTGAAGATCCTTCAAGTCTAGCAGCTCAGATGCTTGCATCCGTCTGTACACTTTTGGGTAAATACCTGTCATTTTAGGCAGAATTCCCTGATGATCTCCACAGTGAGATCAGATTGCCCCATAGTACACTGCTTTCTCTATTCTGGCACATAGCCAGTGCCACCAACCCTGAGACTCCAGCAAAGAAGACAACAGTTTGACTCAACAGTTGCTGCATTCTCTTGCTTTTATAACAGAAAGGACCTCAGAGATCATTTGATGGAAAAAGGAACAAGGACTACCCCTTCTGTCATCTTCAATTAGTTTCTGCATCCATCTCTTTCCTAGGCATTCCTGGATGTGTACAACAGGCAGATAGAGCAAATTCTTTGTACAGACCTGGCTTTGTGACACTCTTTGATAAACAATATTTTGCAAAAGAAGCATTATTTTTTAGCACTAAACAGCGATTCAGCTTGTTACTGTTCATTCTGTTGAAAAGAAATCCCTTTGCCACGCGTTAAGGAGTCAAACAGTGGGTATTTTTGCACGAAGCTAGAGCTTCAGCTTCACCTCCCATTAACAGAAATGATCTGATCTCTCCAGGAAAAGAAATTATTACACATACTCTTAAATATCTACTTGCCACTAACGTGGAAGAACCAAAAAAATGCACTGACAGTCTGTACCACAGGATGAAAATGTTACTGCAATCTAAACCACTATTACAGTCATTTCTCCTGCTCAACCATTCTCTACGTCAAGGTTCAGTCTGTGCTTTCCCATTCTCCCAGAGCATACCCACCCACACCCATAGGGACCTTACTGGCACAAACCCGTCACACCTAATATATGTTATAGTCCCACTTTCCTAGAAAAAAAGACCTATTAATATTATAATTATTCTTAAATATCAGCAGTATCTCTGAAAAGGGATCACCAGACTGGAAAAGATGAGGAACACTGTCAGAGAACATAAATTGTCCGTGCATTTCATCACAGGACAATGAATGTGCAGAACTGGAGTACAAACAACCATTTGGAGCAAGGTTTTATGCTCTCTGTACTTTGATACAACTCCGAATGATGTTTTCTGTCATCCACTGAAGCTCTGAATTTATGAGAACATCAGCACATCCATTTAAACTGAGGATGCCCAGATGGGGAAACCCTCTCACCACCACTATGAAATACCCATCTGCTGCATATTAATACTGTTCAAGGGATTACTGTTTCATGCTGCCTCTCTGCTATGGTTGGCTTTGGGAAGCTGGGATGTAGGCACACATACTAACATGGCTCTGGGGTGAGGGTTTAGGCTGAGTCACTGTGGGACAGTGGCAAATTAGGGAAGTCTGCAAGCTCTCAGTTGGCCCATTCTGAGCAGAACAAGTTCTGAAAAGGAGAAAGTCCTCTCAGAGTATCAGTTTGGTCAAATAATGTGTTTATAGCACAGTTATTAGATCATGAGGAGCAGTTAACTGAAACAATGAAATGTAACTGTTAGAAATTATCCTCTATCAGATGTCAGCTAGGGACATTTAAAGGAGGAGTTGAAGCTTATAAATAAAATATGATGTAGAAATTAAACAAACAACCCACGGAGACTCTTTCAGATTTCTTCCTTCCCCCCGCCCTGCTTCTTAACGCTAAACCACACAGTAAACATCCTTTGAATTGGAGAGGTTTAATCTATGTGCAAAAAGGGAATTAGAGGCCAATTCAGCTTTTTTTTTTTTTCCTTCTTCCTTTCCTTTCCTAGAGGCCTCCTTTTTATTTTCTTCCCAGGTATTGATTGTGAAAGTGATATCACACCAGAAGGTGCATTGATATGGTGTTGAGTAACAGAAAACTGCAAAGACTCCTTACAGTATAATCAAAGCCTCTGTTCAAGTCCCACACTCTGATGAAATCCAATCAATACGGACGATTAAATGACACATACAGAGCCATCAATATTAAATACAGTCCATTTCCTGTACAAGAGCAGTGCAATGTAAAGTGGACAAGATAAAACTTGAATAGGCGGGTTATTTACGATGGCTCTATAGCATTTAAGCAGTGACAAAAGTTAGAAGCACACATCATTTGCATGCTAATCAAAAATACAAGTAAGCTTTTGCGGTGCTTACTTTGCAGTCGAATTATATTTAAAATATAATTTGGTGAGTTTACAATGTTTCCTAACAGTAACTTATTTAAAGTTCTATTTTTGAAAGGGAAATGGGATTTGAATCCAAACTTAAACATTGTGGATGCTGTGGTCTGTGATTTTGACAAGTCATTTGGTTCTTACAGAGCCTGCTGAGAACCCAAAGTCACCTGGTGTGAAAGATGGGGTTTGTGACAATTAATTATAGGGAGGTGGTAATTTTAGGTGTAAAGCACAGAAGAATGTAGAGCCTGAAAGACCTTACACCTAGACAGCCACCCTCACCAAGGACAGTGGCCATGCCAAGTAGATGCCAAATACAGATGATGTTTGTGAGGTTTGGATCTTCCTGGGGCTGTTAGAGAGGATCTGGGTAGCATGATGCACTTTGTGGCATGAGCAGAAGGTGCCCAGTAAGCATAGTGAATGGTTAACTGATGGGAAGAGTGGCAGTGATGCATGTGATCTACTCTATTTTGAGACTCCAAGGGTGTTGCTTTTCTGACGGCAGGATCTCAGCATAAAACAGTATATGCCTCTTTCAAAAACAACCATGCAGACAAAATGATTCTTCTAGGATGGAAGAAGAATGAAACAAGGCAAGATGTTGGCATTAGACCTTGTGCTTGGCATGCCCAGGAAAACAAACAGCCCACTTTCATTAGTCAGTGAAACAACAGAGTACAACAACAACAACAACAAAATCAACTTGGCACGCCTTCTGTAATGTGAGTTCTGCAGAAAGATCTTTTCCAGTAAAGGAAAGTTTTCCTTTGTTGTACTGGATGGTGGACTTACATTCAAAGATGCACTGTGGTGCTTCCCCTGGGCTGAGCACCACCCAGGACTGCCAGCCCTCAGGGATGCTTTCCAGTAACATGCCACCGTCTCTCTGCTGTGCTGCACAATATGTTTTCAGCAGTTCACAGAGCCCACGTGCTTCAGCCCCTAAAAGCCACATCTAACCAGGCCAGTTTCCTTTTGACATTTTTCTTCATACCATGACTTCACAATGTGAAGGTGGGGAAACACGAACAAATTAAATATCTCCTAGCAAAAGCAACGACTTTATAAAAATATGGAAATAGGCAAAAAATATGGCTTCCCAGCAAAACCAGCAGTGATGCCACATTGCCTTTTGTTCTTAAAAAGAGAAACGATGGAGACTTCACTGCAGAGGGGAGGAAGGCAAAAGCAGCAGCAGATTGGTAGAGGTGATGGTTTGCTACCCCTGATCTCCACACTGTTCATTGCTTTTCACAAGAGTCCTCGCCATATTGATTGCAAATATCTTCTTTCATTGTCTTCCTCTTTTTCTATTAATTCATTCTTTTTCAGCATTAAACTTTCCCAGCTCCTTTGAAGCCAGAAGATAAAATTCCTTATCACTAAAACTCGCACTGGTTTTAGTGGAGACCCAGTAGGATAGCTTACAAGTTTAAAGTGAATCATATATTTATGTCCTTTGTTGTAGTGGGCCATAAACATTCAGTATCTTCAGGTTGAGATCCCTTCATTTTAACACAGTTTCCTAAGATTTAAAAAAAAACTCCTTGATAAAAAGTTTTACAGATAAAGTGAGCCTGAAAAATGTTCTTGGAGATGACACTACTCTCTGCCAGGACACTTTCACAAATAGTGTAGGGACAGCAGGTTGTTTGCCAATGAAAAGCTACTTTCTCTTGACAAAATTGAAAATTGATGACAAAGTGATTGGGTATTTCTCAAAATGCTGTCAAAAGTAATGACATTGGGTGTGTTCCAATTAGTTTTGTAGGCTTTCAAGACACAGCTCTCTCTCCTTGCCTTATGTGTAAAAACTTTGTGGTGAGAGTCTATTCCCCTGAAGGACAGCTCCAGTGCTACAGCTCTCAAAATCTTCTTGGGAATAAGACTGAACCAACACACTAGTCTTGACTAAATTAGCAATTTTCTCTTTCCAAAATCTGAGCTTTCTTCTCCAATTTCATCCAGTGTTATTTACTCATGGTGCAGGCCCGAAGGCGTCTTTGCAGGAAAGAGATGACGGCAGAGGATGCCGATAGGCTGATGAAGTTCATTTTGATTGACCAATGATTAACTACACCCTTTTGAGAGCCATCACAAGCCTGGGATGCACTGAGCGTCCCAGTGCCAGGAATGGAGAGGCAAGGAAGACGAAAACTGCAGCAACTACAACATCTGCCCTCTTTATGCCAATGAAAAGGGTAACCAAGATCTCTCTCTTCTTTGCGATCTAAATTACAAACAACATAAAACCAGGATTGGATTGATATGGAAGGCTACATAAAATATTGGCTTATCATTATTTCTAGCACCCTTTTGAAGCTCAGGGATAAAACATTTCTAATTATTCATCAGGCCGTTGGAACTCCTAGGCCTCTGTAACAGGGATTTAGCAGAACAACAAATAACATACACGGATCCAGATGAAAGCAGTGAATTTGAAGGGATTATTACCATAAAAAAGCAAATGACTATTTGATGGAGTTACAACAATACAGAGAGTCAGGCAGGGATAGTGAAATAATGCTAATTGATAAATACAGAGCTTCTTAAGCTTTAATTTGAGCTATGGAATAGTAAAACAAGTGATACCTGTAATTTTCTTTTTTTCTAAAAAAAAAAAATATCAGTTTGAAATGCATATATAAAAGAAACACCTCCAGAAAAACTCAAACTCAAATACGCCTTTTCTGTACTCTACCACTGGTCATTACTATAGCAAATTATTATGTATATATATTTTATATACTTTTATATCTATAAAAATATATATATATAAATAAATATATAATATTGTGTAAATATATGTAATTATTTAAAAGCAGGCCCTGAAAGTTTTTATATATTATAATTTATACATGAAGATTTGCACCCTAGATTGGGATGGAAACCAATACAACTTCTGTAAGATCCTGTGACCTGCACAGATATGAACCCCATGGCCACAGGAATACAGAAACAGCCAAGGAATGAAGACTCGGTTTCCTGTTCATTTACAGTTCACCACAAAATTGCTATGTGATCTTAATCAGATATCAAACCCTGCAAAGACAAAAAGCCAGAAAAGAACCCCAGACCAACAAATAAACCAAAACCCCAAACCCAAAGCAAGCCAAAGCAGGATTTGTGAACTGTCTGAGGTGCCAGTCCAACCCTAGTCTCTCATTTCCCATTCGGTCAGACAGACAACTGACATTAGACATTTTCCTTTAAATAAGGATCCATAAATATATAAGTGGAATCTAAAGCACAACATAAATAAATCTCCCATAGCCAACCTTGATGTAAGGAGCATCACTACCAATACAGTAATTATTCCTAATAAAACAGTCTTTTAGAGCACAGAGGCTGTCATCCCCAAAGAGAGAAGGGAAGAAATTTGACTTTGTACACACATGCGGCTCAAAACCCACAGACTTACCAGCCACTCTGCAAGTTGTGTGCTTCGCTATGTCACAAATACCGCCTTAAAGGGCAAAGATATGCAAAGCAGATGTACTGTAAGTATCACTAAATCAGAATTTCAGCATAAGATGCTATTCAACAGCTCAATACAGTCAGTTAGAAGCTGTCTCCCCTTCTTTAATGAAGGTAAAACGTTAGCATTATAAATTGCAGCTTACAGAAATCATATTCAGACTTTAAAAAAGAGAGAGAGAGAGAGAAACCGTAAGCAGTAGATTAGCAGGGGTGGATCGCCTTGTTGAGAGTTGTGCTGCCAAAGCCTATTAAAGTAATTCACGTTTTATACGTAGACATTACCATTTTCTCTAAACTATAATGTCCTTGGAGTATTACTCCTCAGAGACATCCAAAATCCACTTTAGATTGGGCACAAAGGCACAGTTTGAGATTTACCTGTGTGACTTGTCTTGCAGGTGACAAGTATTAAGGAAGAAAATCTACACTTTGTCTGATAAGCAGGAATCCTCGGATTCTTAATTCACTTGAAAAGAAAGGATAATTACCTGAACTAAATTTCTGTGCCCATTTGAAATGGACTCAAGGGACAATCCCACAGATTAATGCTCTAAGAACATAGGATTCAGAAAGAGAACGTACGTATGGAATGTATGAAATAGGATCAGTTTTAACAACCTGGAGCAAAAACTGAATCCTGAACCAAAGGGAGGGAGAATCAAGAGGATGGGGCAAATCCATATCAGTGATAATGCATTCTGCTGCATCAGCACATTCTGGGTTTGACCATAATAGCAATGATTTTTAAAGGCTGGCTCTCTCTCCCCTCCCACACATTCTGGCAGAACTGGGAGGTTTCCATGACCCAAATGCTTGAGCCAAGATCCTCAAGTGATGTAAACTGGTACCGCTCCTCTGAAATATGGATGCATTCATCCCTTCACTGCAGCTACAGCCTTGCTGTTCATCTGCGGTACTGTAATCAACTAAGGAAGTTAACTATTTTTTCCCATGTTTTATGTGCTGTTGCCTCTGCCTCACCCTTGCCTTGAGTTGTTTTGGTTTTGTTCTTTTTGTTGTTGTTGTTATTGCTCCATGTCTGCTAAGTAAATCTGCGGCGTGTTACTTTAAAAATGAAATAAAGCTTGTGTTCGTAGTGACAGTCAATAACACTACAGCATTATAATCAATTGCTATTTGTAGCAGCAGGACTAGCAGTGGGGGCAGATCAGTGCAAATTACTGTCACTGTGTGCCGTCGTGTCGTGCAGCCAGCCTGCATCACGTAAGACAAATGATACCATATTCAATGGGAGCAGACAGTACTTAGTCATACCTGTACCATGGCAGAGCAGAGCACGCCGGCTCCAAAGACGACGAGAAAGTGGTTGTAAACCCAGAGAACTGATAGGGAAGAGAAATAAATTAATCCAGCAATGAGCTGTGCTGCTAAGATCTGAGGGTAAATGCTCCTGCTTTTGCAATGGGCTGAAGAATGGAGGATTACAAGTATCTGGGGATCTACAAAAGGGTTAGATAGCTTTTTAGTGAGCACTGGTGACGTCTCTGTTGTGGTTTAAACGGATAGTTCGTACAGACGCCTGGAAGCCATGGGGGTCTTCAGTTCAAAACACCTGTTATGATCAATAATAATGCCAAAATGAAATATAAGCATTTTGGAGGTGGGTTTTTTTTTTTTTTTTTTTTCCCCTCTATAGAATCAAGAGCATTTGTTACTGCTGTAGATCACAGCAATGTAATTTTTGCCTGTGTTTTATTTGAGGAAAGAGAACCAGGCTCTGATTTCAGTAAGAAAGAGAACTGTTATTTGAGAACCGTGCTTTTAGAAGCAGCAGATCAAACAGGTAATGTTGAAGATGGAGCTACTCAACCCTTTGTGTTCCAGCATCTTCGCCACCATGAATTAGGTGATTTATCCAGCATCTTTGTGGCTATACAGAAATGCAAACAGTGTTTACTGGGAAGGGAAAGAACTAGCTAGACTAAGACTTGGTTAGACTTGATGATCTTAATAGTCTTGTCATAGAATCATAGAATGGCTTGGGTTGGAAGGGACCTCGAGGATCATCAAGCTCCAGCCCCCTTGCTGCACGCAGGGCCACCAACCTCCACATTTAATACTAGACCAGGCTGCCCAGGGCTCCATCTAACCTGGTCTAACCTTAATGGTTCTCTGATTCTCTGATTCAAAGACTGCATGCTTTGGAAGACAAAGCAAGGCAATGCATGCCTATGAAATCATGTTCCACCACCTGGCTGAAGGACTTCTTATCTGGGGAGGTGCTATGCCACAACATGCAGTCCTCTGTGCAGCTTCTGAGCTGAGAGCATGGGGAGTAGTAAGGGTAAACCATCTCCAGCCCCCTCAGCTCCCAGTGTTCTCAGCCCAGGAGAAACGCATCTCCTGGCCGCCGAGCGGTCCGGCAACACCGCCAATTCAAACACTGAGCTCACTGCCGGGGCTGCTGCAGAGGATGATAATTTATTGCCCTTTTTAACGATACAGTTTGTGATATGCATACTTGCCAACTGGGAACTGGAGTGAGATCAATGAGTTATTTTACGTAGGTCCCTGAATCCTGGGCCAGAATGAAACTGTTGACCTGGAGGTGAAAGTCTCTAATTTTATTTCTAGCCCCTCTGAGTCATGTAGTCACCAGAAATAACACTGACAGCAATAAAACCCAGCAAACAAACAAAACTAAGCAAACATCAAATATGAAGGAGAAAAGATTTGGCCAGAGAAGCTCAGTTCACGTTTTGCGAGGCCGCATAATCTTTGACAGTGAAATCTGGAACATAAAACCCCGCGCTCCTGGAGCCCACTCTCCTTCTCCGAACACAAATGTTTTATAATAAATATTTCTGTGCCTGTGGAGCTTTGTGCTAAGTTGGACATGATATTTTTGGCAATATCCGAACGTCAGTAGGAATCTGAGAAAGTGTCACACAGTACAGTTGAGCTAGCCGCTCGCTGCAAGTTGTGGCTGCAAATTTGGACGTCACATACGGGATTGGCTGAGCGGAGCAGATCACATCAAGAGAAACAAGAAATTTCTGTGCATCCAGCTTTTCGCATGAGGAATCTGCCTTTAAGATCTGCTTTGATCCATGAGCTGAATTACAGAATCAGTCTGAAGCTGCAGTGTTCTCCTTCCTATTGCCAGCCTTTCAAAAACAGGCAGGCAATGTCCCTGTGTATTTTTAGATCCAATTTTTTTCCTGCGTAGCAAGATCTGAATTGCTGCTTCTCCTTATTAATACTATTAATATTATGAATAATAATCATCATCGTTGTGG
Organism: Lagopus muta; assembly: GCF_023343835.1. NCBI lineage: Eukaryota > Metazoa > Chordata > Aves > Galliformes > Phasianidae > Lagopus > Lagopus muta. Next base: position 2,973,615 of record NC_064440.1, on the reverse strand, counting down.
ATTTTTTTTGCTACCCAGTTAGAGGGTAGTTTCCAAAGGAAATTTCTGTGTCTATTCCTGGCGAGCAGGCATACTAGTTTGGGAAAAATAATCTTCCACTCAAGGTAGTTTAACTTAAAATAAGGACTTTTTTTGGCTCAGAGATTACTGGGGAAAATTGCTTCGTTTTGCAACTGTAATTCCTATATTTAAATAAATGAGATTTTCCTTCAGAGAGGTTCGAACTATGGAATTTTCCTTTGTTGGATCAGAATCAACAGAGTGTTTGCTGCTAATTAAACCAAATAAGTTAGCTGAACAGGAAAATGAGTTAATTTTGAAGGACCTTCATACTGAAATTACAGTTTTGAATATAAGAGGAGAAGAGGATTTAATCTAATTTGATTTGTTTTCTAAATTTCAGGTTTTATGCATCATTATTCTTTTGAAGACAACTAAGGAGCTAGTCCCTGGTTGTTTAAGTCAAGTTTATGTGATCTGCATTTAGGATCGAATTGAATTACCACTAAGGGCAATGGGGTTTGAATTAAACCTTTACATTAATGTTCTTTTTCAGGTCTCAGACAACTAAGATTCAACTTCACAGCGCCCTGAGATCAGCCACTAATTTCAGAAAACTAGCACACATGAGATGAAATCACCACATTCTGTAGTGACAACATATTCTGCAGAAACAAGGCTGGGATGCTGGTGGTGCCTTGGTTTGTCCTGATTTTACTTTATGCAAATGTAAAATGTCCATGGGAGACACTGACAGTGGATTTCATAGCAATGCAATTTGATTTTAATATTAAACAACCAAAAAAACAAAACAAAACAACACAGAAACCCATACCACTGAATTAAGGCATTACCTTCACCTTTGGATTATATACTTCTACCCATTGTGAGGAGCCCAACCATCCAGACATATGCAACAACACTGTTCCAAACAGTATTAAAATCTAAAGAAAGCACTGTGACTAGTTTAAAATGTCAAGTGGTAGGGAGAGAAATCACCTGCAATACAAAACTCTTGCTATTATAATGATACAGTGTGTAATTCAATATATCTGTTTAGATATTGACCTTCTGCATTATTAATGGCTTTAAAAAGGGTACTGCTGTCTTGTAAGTCCTTAACAGGTGGAAGCCACTGGAAACCTAACATTTATTGGTTTCTATGTGCCAGATTACTTTCAAACTACAACTCACTGCAAATATATTTGCAGCCTGAATGTAATAGGCAGAACATGACCTGATTTGTATTTTTCTTCCCCTATATCTTATTCCTATCTCCTCACCTTCTCCACCCCACTCCCTACCCATCAAATAAAGGGAAGGGAAGGGAAGGGAAGGGAAGGGAAGGGAAGGGAAGGGAAGGGAAGGGAAGGGAAGGGAAGGGAAGGGAAGGGAAGGGAAGGGAAGGGAAGGGAAGGGAAGGGAAGGGAAGGGAAGGGAAGGGAAGGGAAGGGAAGGGAAGGGAAGGGAAGGGAAGGGAAGGGAAGGGAAGGGAAGGGAAGAAAAAAAAGACACTACTGAGAAAAAAAAGGAGTTTCATTTCCATTAAATATGTATCAGCGTTTTTGCTGCTCAGCAAAATTTATTTGGATATGAAACATACGGAAGTTTCCAGCTTTAGGAAAATCCTAGTCTGCTTGGATGAGATCTCTAGTGAACTAAAGCATCCATTAGATATCTCATATTTTCTGACAGTGATCTGAATCCCCTATTTCAGACTAGTAACTCAAAGAGAAATATTACCTTTTGCATGTGTACATCCCAAGCAATTCTGTTTATGTTACATACTGTGCTTAAATGCCATCCTAAACCAGGGCACAGTAGCTCACATATCAGACATTCAACACAAGGAAATTTCAGTGTTGCTCTTATTTAGCTCATTTTATCTCCCTCCCAGAACTGAATAGCTCTGTCAATTAAAGAAAAAATACCCAGACAGCTCCAAGTTTATCTGGTTAGATGTTACCTTATGATATTTTTATTTTTTTTTTCAGAAATCTGATTAAGCTTATATATATATATGAATGCTGTTCATGTCCTCAGGTGTTTTAAAAAACATTTATCAGCTGAGTTATAATGCAAGATCTTGTATGTTTTTCCACATATATCAGATACTTAACAGAGAGAAACAAAATGACCATAACCACATGATAGTTTTTCTGCTGTGGAAAAATCAGAGGAATAGAAACCAATATTTTACCAAATACCTTATGAATATTTCCCCTAAGGGCTAGATCCCGTGTGACTTTCAACATAGCAGAAAGAATTTATGTGTAAATCAGCCATCAAGCATAAAACTACAGTGGAGACGAGAGAAAGAATAATAAACAAAAAAAGAACAACTTTCAAATGATTAGACTTCAAAATTCCAAGTACCAGTGTAAGAAAGACTGCAATATAGAGCTATCTACGTACCACTGGCTCTGAAATTATTAAAAGGTAAATGCACCACACTTGTATTGGGGTAAACCACAAAGAACAGCCATGACCTCATTTGTGCAATCACCAAATATTAGTGTTTCCCTTTGTTCTAATTGTCAATCTATTTACATGTACTACACTATAGTCAGTGTACAGTTGAAAGTGCTGATCTATAATTACGCAACAGATAAAAGGAAATTTTAACTTCTTTTAAAAAATATTTGCTCTAATTTTAAATATCTGTTTGTAATTAATTTCTTTTCCTTAGGGAGCAAATGCATATATTATACGTATTTTATTCTGGTATTCTCTTAGCCCAGGGAAAACAGACTGTGGTAATTTCAAATTTGAGTCTATTTCCAATAACAGCATTTTATCAAGATATTTGCATCATTTTATTAACTATCACTTACTACAAAAGATGCTTGAAGATGCATCAGTGAAATAAGCCCCATTTGTAACTTGTCATCCTAGAAGATCTCTCCATTATAGATTTCATCTTTTCATTGATCCAGGTCCCAGCATGAAGCACCATATGCAATACAGAGCAGACCTTTGCTAGTGACACATGCTTTCATAGATCTGACCTGTTTTTATCCATTGGGATAAGTAGAAATGAGCATTAGGCATTTTGTCATCTGGTAAACCTGGGAAAGATCACTTTCCTTCTTGACTTGGAGGCAGAGAGGGAAATCTGAGCTTGGATCTGTACAGGGCTTTCCTTCACCTCAGTTTTTTCATGGGAAGCTGCTCCAGCCTCTTAGCCAAGGAATTTTATCACAACCACAAATTCATCTGCAAATGTCCCCATCCTTTCCAAATGAGCTAGAATTGTCATCTAATCTGTAAAGTGTGGGATATCTCTTGAACTTCAGTTCAACTTGAACATCAGTTCAACTGACTCTAGAGAGTCAGTTCTAGAGTCCAGCTAGACTGAAGTTGTGATATTTTCATGATTTTTGTCTTGTTCTGTCCTGGTTTTGTGCTACCAACTCAAATCCAGAATTCAATATGATGAAATACAATAATCCATTCTGTTCTCTCTCTCTATATATATACATATATTTATATTCATTGAGCTGTACTGAAACACCGACAGTATCAGAAGAAAGCCTACTCTGATGGGCTTTGAGAACCAAGAGCTCTAGATAAGCACAAAGACTTCTGTACATTTATCCAAAATAAATCTGAGCTCTCCTCTTACTTATGGCTTCCCAGAGACTTTCTTTTTCAGAAGAGCTCAGAGAAAACTAAATCATAGCATCCCAACTCTAAAGTTGACTGGAACACAGGTCCTGATTTGCAAGTTCCATGGAATTACCAGCAGCACAAAGCTTGTACGTGTTTCCAAGAGGCACGAATGAAAGCAGATCATAGAATCTGACACAGTAAAATAGGCATTAACTTAGTAAATAAAACTAATGGTTCATGTGTTGTTGTGGTGCCATGTTTTCAGCAGAAAGGATAGGGGTGAGCTGTTGCTGCTGAGAGAAACATTATACCCTTGGTGACTCACTGAATTTGGATTTCAACAGAGACCTTCTGTCATCAGATTAGGCACAACTTTCTGTTTCACTCAAAACATGCTGACTGGGCTGGAATTCTTTGGACAATGCATGTAAATATATCCACATATAGATGCCACATTATACCCAAAATGAACAGCTCATTTGTGAAACCACATTTTAGAAAGAATCCTGCAGCCGCGGGTGAAAGCAGTGGGTTGGGAGTCAGGAGGTCTGGATGATCTCCCAGCTCTGCCAGTGTTTGTGTCATAGAATCATAGAATTACAGAAAGGCTTAGGTTGAGGAGGTCCTTAAAGATCATATAGTTCCAACATCCCTACTGAAGTCAGGTTGGCAATCATTAGATCAAGCTGTCCAGGATCCCATCCAGCCTGACCTTGAGCACAACCATAGATGGGGAATCCACAACCTCTCTGGGCAGCCTGTTCCAGTGCCTCATCATCTTCTGAGTGAAAAATTTCTTCCTAACACCTAACACACATCTCTCCTCTTTCAATTTAAAGCCATTCCCCTTTGTGCTTGTTTACGACAAGGAAGGAACTCCCAAAGCTCCCCAGATTCACCCATCTTCTTGAAATAGATGAAAATCTGCCTCTAAACCTTACTTCTATTGTTTCTAACATCATCTATAATGTTACAGTGCTTTAAAAGTATGTTAAAACTACAAATGCTTTATTGCCCGGATAAGTGCGTGCATGTGTGTAGTGCTTAAAGCAGCTGAATTTTCACCTTTGGCTGCAATCTCATCAGCAGTGCCAAGAGGTGGGAAAGGACAGGAGGGCCACCTATCAGACACAGCTGCAGTTCTGGTACAGCGACCTATGTGAGGTTACCAGTTGAGGTTCTGCTCTTGACACTAAGGATCAGATACAGTGGCCTTTACTGAAAACAACAGATGCTGAGAGTAGAATGCTCTGCCTCCTGCCTTTATAAATGCATGCAGTCAGGCTGATTCCCTGCACTTACCCACAACAGGAGGTGGTCAGGGAGAGAGGAGCCTTTTCACGACCCGTGAGACCATGGCTGGCAAGAGCAGGGGCAGGAGGGCAGGACAAAAGGGTATTCTGTACCCTTATAAAAAAGAATAATAACAACTGACATTTAAAGCACTCCCCTCAGCAACAAGCGAATGATGACATATTCAGGGCTCAGATTCTGCCTGTGGTACCCAGCAGGGTGAGGAGGTGCTCAGCAGGAACATCCTTTTCAGGAGATGCAGCTCCTAAGTGCATCTCCCAGTTCCCCAGAGGATATCTGCCCACCTCTGCACATAGCAGTGCCTCCAGCCCCGGATGCTCCAACACTGCACCTCTGTTCACCACTTCCCTCCGTGCCCTGCAAGGCATGCTCTGCATATACCATAATTTAGCCTTTAATATTTTGATACTTCTTGACGGATTTCCCTTCTAGTGCACATTTCTTTGCTCTGATTGAGGCACGAAGCTGCGCAGGTTTCCTGCACCTCAGATGATATTTCAGTATAACGCATGCAAATCCCACGGTGCATCCCCCTGTTTCTTTGGCATTATGTCTGCAGAACAGTGTCACGAACGATGACACCTCTTCACAGAAAAACAGAGAAATATCTTTTGCAGGATGTGAGATTTCTAACGAAAGCTTCCCCGTGACATGAGCTGCTGAACTGTCTCCATAGAGTTCTGATTTAATTTAAACTCTTCTTGCCACTCCGTCATAAACAACACCATCCAAAATACAAGGCAATAAGTTAAATTTCACTGGGAAATAATAATTAATAAGGGCACAAGTGAGCTGCCTCTTCATTTAAGAAATACTTCTTTGCCATTTCTGTTTGGTTGATCTGAGTAGTCCACGGGCTGTGAAGATTAACAAATTATACTGAAGTCTCCCACTTTAGAAACATTATCAGCAAAAAAGACTCTCCCGGTTTTACGACAGTGTATTTTTATAACGCATTATGAAAATGTTATCTCCCCATCTAAAATATTCTCTTTGAACAAAACAGCTTTCAAATCTGAAAGTAAGAGGGTGCTATACTGTAGTATAACCCGAGCCAGTATTTCTCTCAAACCTATAGATTGCATGCATTTTTTAAAAATATTAAAAAAAAAAGAAAAAAGAAAAACCGAGGACAAAAAAGGGGTGAAGAAGAGAGGATCTGCATTCAACACAAAAAAACACAATAATGCATTTTCAAGAGCTGTATGGTTAGGATTGATACCGCACCCTTGCATGGTAGAATAAATGCATGATCCTGTTTTTCAGAATATATTCTCATAGCTAAAATAGATTTAAGTTGCCCTCCATCCTTCTCTCTTGCAGGAGCTGCGTGTTTGCCCACATAATATGGGATATACACAAGCGTATTTATTCACATTTCTTTTTTTTTTTTTTTAGATATTCCTGCAGCTCTTTTGTTGGCCAACTGTAAACTGATCACTTACAATTGTACTTGAGTGTTTAGTGACCAGAAAATGTACAAATGCTGCTGCTGCCAGACTAACTGAAAGTGCACAAGCAGATTGAGGGAAATACTACAGGCAAAAATTAGCCATCATTAGTTACTGCTGCTAATACTGCAGAAAATTGAAATGCTTGCCTCACTGAGAATTGAAGAGCATTTCTGAAGTTTATCCAGAACAAAATATCTGACTTTTAAATACAAATAAGATATAATGTGTTGTGATGCATTATTGTGCTGCATGTGTTTGTAGGAAAACCTGCTGAAGCCCCTTCATAGGAATCAATCCCAGATAAACACAGTCCAGTTAATTATAATTTTAACAGCTTCAGATGCCATTTTAGGAGCGGGGGAGAGGAGAGGGAGCAAACTGGGTCTCTGCTTACAATGATAAACACAGGACCATAAATGTCAGACAAAGGCCACGAGCATCATGGAGGACAGATTGACGGAGACAAACCAACGTGGGAGGAAGGCTTTCTTTTCATGAAACATGGGAGGAAATATAAAATGCAATGCTAACATACAAAATATCTTTGCCCTCATAAGATGGCCTAAGCTCCACCACTGTATCATCTGATCTGTACTCTGTATTTCTAACCCTGTTACCTTGGAAGAAACATATTTCCACGCAAGAAGAGTCAGATCATCATCTAATTCTATGCAAATGCTGTGAAATTTACAGAGATGCCCTCTGAAGGTGCCCCGGCCTCATTTATCATTTTTCAAGCTCCCCTTTGCTCTCCTTCACCACGTCCATCTCAACGTGATCCCCAAAGCATCGTACTGCCTACGCATTCCAGGAAACAAACAAACACAGCACCCTTTTAGCGCCCATTCTCCCCCCAGAAAATGTGCAAAGGTAACCTTCCGCTGATATTTCGGGTGTTTGTTTTCACAGATGACCTTACTGTTGCTATCTCTGTCAAGCGCGTTCTGGCAGCACCTGTTCCAAGCGCTACGGGCTTCCATGCACATGTGGCACCATATTGGAATGCTGCAGTTCATTTGACACGATGCGCATAGGTAGGGTACATGTTGCCCAACATATTTCAGTGGCATTATATTTTGATCAAGGGAAGCTTTTCAAGTATTTTGTGCAACGTTGAGGTTTAAGCATGATAATGTATAAATTGCAGAGGTTCATTTTGGATCCTCATTACCAAAAGCAACCAACCAAGGAGATAACATAGAAAAACATGCCATTCCCTTTTCTTTTCTTCCTTTTCTCCTTTTTTTTTTTTTTTTATTTAAAGATAATGCCATTATACACAAGGAAAGATTAATAATTAACCACAGTGAAGGCATTTCTTTTACAATCATACAAAATACAAAATACACAGCCATTCTAATATTTCTGAAGCTGTTATGCTTCTTGTGAAAAATTAAAATGCACAGAACTAAGTACCTCCCCAAATGCCAAGCCTTCATAATAGGTGTAAAAAATTGTTAAAATAATTTCCTGAACAAACAAAAACCTCGACCTGTGTATCAATGCTCATACATCTTACATGTTCTCTTGTCTCTCCTTATTTATATTAGGATTTCAGCACCTGACTGTACAACCAGTGCTTGTTTTGTGCATCTCTCACATCATCAGGACTTTTTATAACGCTAGCTGAGATGTCCGATTATTATTTCTATTAAACCCTGATACTGAATTGCGGAGAAAAAAATACAGAAATATTGAATTAGACAAGCTACTTTAATCTTGCCTCCAAAGGTAATTAGAGTATGCAATTTGGTAACCTTTTGTAAATACACAAATCCGCTGCCACTGAATCAGATGAACAGATGATGTCACACAAACAGTGTGGAGCTATTTGTATGTTATCCTAATATATCAGGTAAATCAGATCCAAAGACAAACTAGAGAACCATAAAAAGAAATATAAATAAATAAACTGCGCACTAAAATAACTAGGGTTTACAGTCGTATTCATTGCTGAGTTATTGTTTACCCCTATAAGCGACATTTTCCTTACAGTCTGAGAGCACACATCTGTAGCAATATAACTACTAGAAGGAGGGAAACAATACACAGTTTTGTATTTAGTAGTGATACTCGGAAACCACAGAGTAACACATATGACATCTTTGTAAAATACTATCCGGTAAAACATATTTTTATAGCAATTCCAACCCAGGGTTTCCTTAGGAAGCAAGCAATGCAATGAGCAGAACTAATCTAGTATCGGTATTGCTGCAGACTCACCTCTGTGCTCACTCAGACTCTTCCTTAACATCTTTACATTTACTTTGCTCCTGACCTGAAATAACAGAGCTATGTTAACCAGAGGGGGAGACCTGAGGCTTTTCATGTTTAGCCTTCCAGCATGGCATTTCTGATTATGTCAGTAACAAACACATTTGTTAGCTATCGTACAGACTAGTGTATGCATCTTTTCCTTTCTAGAACACATACTGGCACCAGGCTATTAAATACCAATAATTTGGCACATGCCTGTTCCTGCTATCAAAGGGAAAAAAGAAAAAAAAAAAAAAAAAAAAGGAAAAAAAAAAAAGGATCAGACCTCAGAGAGAGAGAGTTGAGAGTCAGAGATGTATTCACCAGCTGAAGGAGTGCAGAAGAACAAAGTGGGTGTCTCTCTCTGGTCTGGTTACATTATCATGGCATTAAATTGAGTTATATCATCACTTTCTCACTACCCAGGAGTGGGACAGATGGGAACGTGTGGTGGGAGTGCACCAGGAATAATGCTGGCATGCATCACTCTGTGAGGTGTGGAGAGAGGGCCACTTCCTCGCAGGTAGCAGGACAGAAACATCACCCAAGGGATTGGAAGCTTCAACCACCCAATGGTGTCCCCAGTACCCACATGGTTTCCTATTGACACAATGCAGCTGCCAAGTCTCCTGGTGGTCCTCGCCTCTGAGGACCAAATCTATAAGGTTCATTTTTTCACACTTTCTTTATATTTTTTAATCTACTGCATGAAGACTGACATTTCTTTATGCGTGACTCTCTGGATTCATCGCTCACACCGCAGAGCTCCAGAAGCAGCTGAATCGTAGGGGCTGATCCTAAAACCCAATTTCTCAGATCATTCCTTTGGAAACAGTCTCGTTTCCATGTTTTATAGGAGAAAAAAAAAAAAAAAGGAAAAAAAGGAACAAAACAAAACCAAAGACCCTTGAATCTACATTAACAGTCTTATCAAAGTCAACTGGCTGAAGCATGACAAGTCACAACGCGTTACTGTCCCCCAACCCCACTATGACCGGCCTTCTTGGAATATCTACTTTCCACTTTTTCAAGGAAGCAACAATTAGACCGAATCAGCGTAACCTTGAAGATCTGCATAGCTTTTGTCTACGGCACAAACAAAACAACAGAGCTGATAGGTGTTAAGGATGTATCGCAATATTAATGCAGTGGCACTACACTCCGTAGCTTCACAGGAAAGTTACTGTAATTGGGATTTTTATCCCCTGGAAGTCAGAAAAAATTATTGACAGTTTCTGGGTCCTAAATGCACCACCGTTTCAAGTAAAATAACAAGCTTTGCCTCGGGCTGCAGTTCATGCTATGTGATCACTTGATACTTTGTCTGTGCGGCTTCACATGGTATGGTAGGAGAGAGGGAGAGACAGAGAGGAGCCTCCGCCGAGAGAGGAGGGAGTCAACAGATCACTTCACAAGCAATTATTATTTTTATTATATTATTTCAACATCATGATAATTAATGACTGAACTTCCAAACATGTTTGTGTGAATTCAGTGTACTGATAAGAATGGCTGCATAGTGGGTGATTTATATTTGTTTCTGATTTTTTGCCTGGGTGCTTAGCAGCAGATTGCCATTCTGTAACTGTATTACTGTGGGGTAACTGGAAATGTTTTACAGGCAACTTCTGCCATTTAGCATACAACCGTAATATGGTTCTATTATCCGTTTTCAATCAATATTTAACCTTTTCAATAAACAACTTAAGTGTACTAAGCCAGAAGGAGGAAAGCTAATTGCCACATGATATATTTTGTTGCCAGGTATACTCAGCTGGCTAAAGTAAAGTTAATTAGGTTATAGGTAGCACAGGAGCATTTAGAAAAAAATACATCTTCTGCCTCATAAACCTTTTGTTCAGTCAATATCATCAGCACATACTTGTGGATGATGTCTGTAATATGATGACTGCAACCTCCAGCCCCAGACTGTGCATTTTGCCCTTGCAAATGGCGTGTGTTACCAAATGGTGTCTGTTACCAAATGGTGTCATGGTAGACGACAGAAGTGGGTGAGTGGGCACCACCGAACCCCACCTTCAGATTTGTATTTGTGCTCAGGATTACAGCTGTACATCTGGCTGTAGGAAAGCCACCTCCTCACTGGACTCTATAGCATGCAACAGAAACATTTTTTGGAACAAGATAGAAAACAAAAAGCTCCTCATATATGATCTCAGTCCCACTGTACCTTTCAGAGACCTTTACATTTTGCTACTGCAATGCAGAAACAGAAAAATAACTTATGTATGGTCCCCTTCAAACAGTCCACATTTCACTGGTAATCATAACAGCCTTAGATAGGTGTGAGTAGCTATTTTTAAAGGAGAAAAATAACATTAAGCATTCACAATGTCAGCTTTAGTGAATAGAAACTGAATAAAAACTTAAAAACAAAGCCAAGTCTGGTTGGAAGTAGTTTTTTGGGGTTCTTTCCATGCAGCTATTTTTATTAACATTTACCATTCTTTTGAGATGTACATTTTATTTTTGACCTGATACGGACCTTACTATGGCACAACTTACCTATTATTTTCCTTTTTTATTTCTTTAATGCCCAGGAAAAAAAATCACTCTAATGACCAACTCCAATATCTCTGCATGAACACCTATCCTGACTTAAAGGCACGCAGTCCTGTTCAGCAAAACAATGAATGATAACCGCCCATGTAACCAAAGGGAGTATTTCCCTGGGTCAAGCTTTAGATCTCTTGCTAATTTGCTATAGAGAATGCTGTATAATAGGGATTCCAGGGAAGTCAAATGGCAAGCCATGCAATGATTTCAACGAGACCAAGCCTCAGCCCTGAATGATCAACGCTGATCTTTATTATTTGAGGGTAAAAATGTACCACTCTGGTTTACCAAAAGTAGCTGCTCTGAATATGCTATAGTTTCAAGCAGACTGAACGAATGCATCTGTCTTCATGAATGGTGATTAAAAAAAAATGCAAATCTCCTTACATCTTTTCTTCCTGACATTAAGTCATTGCTTTATGGCCTTCTTTTCATTTGCACATTCATAGTAATTTCTATTTTTGGACACTATTGAAAATATGAGATTCACTGGATCCAAACAGACATTCTTATAATAAGCAGATTGTACTGAGCTACAAAAGCTGCAGTATAATAAAACAAATTGTATGAATGTGAGAAGAATGCGTAAGAAGTTTCATCATAAAAAAAATGACCAATAACATTAAGACGTTTTGTATGAGGAAAACACTCCGAGCACTGTTCTTTGTTACCGCATAAAAAGCCTTTTTGCAAGGGCTGTTCCTTGACACAGAGTCTTTATATGTGAAGTAATTTATTGCCATACCTGTAACTGAAATAGCGACTAAATCATTTTTAAAAAAGTCTCATAGCTCCAACAGAGTAAATCTTCTACAACTTGCTGCAGTGCTAATCGTAAGCATGTTATACAGTAAGTTTGCCTGAAGCTAAGTTAAGCAGGCAGATTAGGACTGTAATATAGTATCAGGGCTCATAAATCAAGTGTGCTTGCAGATTTTCTTTCACTTACTGCTCCTTCTTACAGTTCAGACAAGTCATAATTACACATCAGTAGGCATTGTGAACAGAGGAATGAGCTACAACATAACGCACAATAAACCCTGTCATATAAAAGCAAACTGGATAAAATAACAGAAGCAATACTCCATTTTACAACATCACACTAAAGAATTACACCATGCCATTGTGTAATATTCTGATCAATCAAGAGCCCATCCACGATTGACAGTCCCAGTAGGCCAAAATTTACTATTCAAACATATTTTCCATTCGTATTTATGATTATGATGATGATTATTACATATCGTGAATGAGAACCGAAAAAGAGCTGCAGGTTCAAAATAAGAAGTGCTCAAGCGAAATACAATTAAAGACATTTTGCTAGAGCTTTACTGTGGATGCATGCATTTGACAAACAATAATGGGGAAGGCGTAAATAACTTTTCATTCATTTTTTGTTAGCATCGTGACACACAGCACAGGTACTGTAGGCCTTATCTTTTAAGCCAAAGCCATGCTGACTGCTATGAAACATGCCTAGTTATTTCAAGGCTTAGAATGAGATCAAAGGTGTTATGGCTGTAGCGCATGACATGATAAGCGGAACACTTAAAATGGGATTTAGCAAAATGAGAAAATATTGGTTATTTTAATTCTAATGAAACAATTTGAAAAGAATCAGGAAATTGGAGGTAAATAGCAAGCCCTGTACAGAGCCTTAAGGGTTCCCAGGGTTCCTACGTTCTCCCCGTAGATCTCTCTTCCCTAACTGTCCAGTGTCCTTTGCTATCACTATTTCGGATTCTCCCTTTGTCTTCAGCATCACATAATTCGTCTAACATAAGCTTTAGCTTAGCCCACTGATTTCTTGGTCACTGCCAATGGCACACACATGGGCTGATCACATTTTTCTTGACCCCACTGCTGGGACCCCCTTAGCTCTTGGCCAGAAGAACCAAAACTGCAAGGTTGGTAGCCCCATGGCAAATACAGGTTGGAACACAATTTCCCCTTTTTCCATCTATCCACTTTCAATATATATATCTCCTGTGTTAGGCACTGTTGTGGAGTGCCAAGTTTTCCGAGGGTCTGCAATACCTGTTCCAAAGACCCCCAGTGCACTCACTGTTCACTCTGATGAAGTGCAGTTCCCTTTCTAAGGAGAAACTCTGCAATTCTTATGGGACTGCAAAAACCAGCAAAAGGATGGGAAAACTGGCAGCAGCCTTCTCTGATCCACCCCTTGCTAAGTGTGGCCTTCATCAAGGTCCACTTCACTGGGTGAGCCTTCATTTTCTTACGCACTTCTGTGTTAGAGGTATTTGCTATTTATTGGCTTTAACTGCTATGCCAAAGTTTCATACACACCTCCCTCCATCAGATTGAGAATTAATAGTTTCATATGGTAAGGAGGTTGAAGAGTACTGTGGTATTCATAAGTTAAAGGAGAAGTCATATATTCAGATGCAAACAGCCTCAAACAATCAGGTTGCTTTCCCTCTAAAATCTTCCTGATTTGTGAGACATAGGTAGAACATCCTATTCAATCAACATTATTAATCACTATTCATTATTTTTGTAATTATCTGGAAAACAAAAAGGCACGTTTAAAGCTGAACGTGCAGTAAATCATTCCTGCAGGCAGAGTGGGAGCAGACCTCCCACCATGCTGCAGTCTCATGTACACCTCAGTCCATCCCTGAACATTTGGAGCTTGGCCACAGAGTCATACCCAACGTTCCTACACATATATGAGCTTTCCACATAGGAAGTTGCTATAGGGCCCTGAGGTTGTTATGAACTCTGTGTTGAGACAGAGTCGAGTTTCTAGGGATAAAGTGCCAGTCTGCCTGTAGTAACCCTCCTTTGGTGTTGACATTCACTTTTCTGAGGACGTTTTCAGTCTGTTGCTCTGACATCAATTCCAGCACATTCTGAGACAACACTTCAGGGCAGAGGGGACTCTGACCTGCTTTGTTTCTGAATCAATATAAGGATCTGAAAGGTGGTGGGCTGGAAAAAGACTTCTATAAAGTCCTGCAAAAATAAATTCAGGAATAAAACTGACTATAACAGAGGATATCATAGAATGGATGATATAGGGATAAAATACACTTAGCCATCAGCATAAATGACAGTTTGAGTCAGCATTTCATTCATGGAGTAAGCTACTGAGTCCTCATTTCTCACTGAATTGGTATTTCCCAATGAAAGAAAATACTGGAGGAGAAGAATTCATAAAGTCCATAAAGGTTTGAAAACTCTGAAAAGCAGACAGCCGGAAATACAGTGTTTAATGCTCTTGTTACGTAGTAAGACAAGAGTGTAATTTTTCCATCCACAGTATGGCAAAGCATTTGTTGTAGATCATATGTGAGGAGCTAACTTGGTTGAACACATCTTTATGAACTGCATTATAATTTTTAAGGGCAGATGTTACAGTGAGATGAAGTACAACATGTTTTATCCGGGGCTGAGGGGTCACACAACCAGATAATGGTGTCCATTTGCCAACAGATATGATTTTATAGAGATTCAAGATAAAGACAAATATATTAACATGCCCATGAATCAATATTGTTTAAATAGTGTACCAGAAGGTTCACTGTCAATCACTAGTTTCTGAAAGTTGTTCATCCCAACTGTTAGGTGAATACTGAATATATTCACAGAAGTTTGGGATCTGTTCATGAATAATTCATTAAATTAAAAAAAAAAAAAGGCAACTGATCAATTTGCAATTAATAATGATTCAGCTTCTCCCACCCATACACAAAACAACACTATTATGGGGCTTACCCTTCTACTGAATAAACTCCTTAAAGGTGACAGAAGCAGACTCTGGTCTTATCTCAGCAGTGAGTAATTTACTTCCTTTTCTAAGTAACGTTGTATGGAAATTTCAGAAAGCTTTTACTGAGCGATACAAAAATAAATGAAAACCAAAAACCTGTTGAAATGCCTTCATTTGGTAATGATAACTCATTCCTTTTACCATAGTACTTCTGCAAGAGGCACATAGATGCTCCACATTCTTACTACAGGTACTCAGATCATTCTATATGAATCATAAAACTCTTAAAATCCCTTTTTTTTTTTTTCCCCCTCTGTCTGCTGCACAGGGAACATCAATCCTGACAAGGTTACGACCAATGCTCTTTGAAATTCAAGGAAATTCATTCAGTTAATATCATCAGTTCCTTTTGCTCAGGTTCTAACTACGTTCTTTCACGCTCAGCTTTTCTAAAGTAAATTTCATAAAGCCACTTAAAACTTTAAATCAGTAATACCACACAGTAATCCCACTGGGAAAGAGAAAACAGTGAGTTGCAAGAACTTGAGTATACTGCTTGCTTAGTCACCCTTGAAGGAAAAGGACTGGAGAAATGAAATCAAACTAAAGGGGAACTTCAGAATGTAGAGAGCAATCTGCTAAATTGCCGTTTAACTTGCTAGTGAGGATCACATTTTAGCCAGAGTGAAAGGAGATAAAAGATGCTAAAACCCTTATGCAGCCACTGGTAATGATCCAAACCATTCTGTGATTTCTACTTAATTACAACAGCAATGCAGGACTTAAAATCTGCTTGTCAAGATTATTATTACAGTAGAATTTTCAGAATGTTCCGAAACTTTTCTTAAGTAAATATAATAATGTAGTATTTTTCTCCACATTCAGCTTCGTTGATTTTCAAGTGAAAGTACATTTTCTGAGGTGAAAAGTATAACCAAGAGAAACCAGATGAGCCCTAATTTTTGTGTTCTTAAACAATGCACAACTATGTCTACTATTTTCTTCCAGAGCATTAACTCATTTTTTTCTTCTATTTTACACAGAAAATGTCTCTAGTAGACCCAGTCCCTTCTTTCCATAAGATGACATAATTCCTTTGTACTAAATAGATATAAACCCCAAATACAAATAATTAAATGCAAAATGAGGGGAAAAAAAAGTCTAGCAAAGCCCAAAACTGTAAAGAAGAATTGAAAAGATCCACCAGGGATGGTTTTTATTTCACAAATAGGCCAGAAGTTGATCTTATTAACAATATCACCAATTTTCATTCAATTTCTGGATTCCCAGACATCTCTTTTTCTCTTCCAAAGACAAATCCAGAAATTGACAGGGCTGACTGAATACCCAGTTCCAGGATGCTTGGTGCTGTAGCCACTGCTTTGGGAAGCCTGAAGTATTTCCCTGTGATATTGTAAGCTTGGTAGAATGCACTGCCTTGTATTGACAAAGGCAAATGATCTGAGCAAAGATCCATGATAGTAGAATTCCCACCAGGTATAAAGGCATTTTCAGTGCTTTTCACCAGTTCTCAGTGAATGTGGGTCACCAAATCACTAAACAGAGCTGAATTTTACTATGTAAGGATTATAGATTGGTTGTTTTCTGTACAGCAACACCCAAATATCCCAGTTATCACAGCAGAAGGGAACATACTGCCACAACAGGAGGTTCTCTACGATGATGTTTACTCAAGCTGCATTAAAGAAATTATTAGTAAACTGAAACTAAGCTTTTAAAAGTGTGGAACAATGCAAAATTTCAGTAATGAAGTACGCTAGCACTGTCTTAATTCACCTAGAGCCAGAAATCTGTATCATGTTTTTCTGCATACCTATTTTTCATCAAACAACATACAATCTTTACTTGACTACATTGTATATCTTTGCCTGGTGGGAACCCTAATTTGCTTTAAATTGCCAAAGTGCTCATTATGGAATGCTTAGTAGCTAGAGTTTGTACATAATATTTGAAAATCAGCCTTAATTTTTCTGCCTGAGATGAACACTTGGATTTCAGAGTAAACATAATCAGAGATTTACACAAACTCAGTGAACCCTGTTTATTATATTTGTCTGGAATAGCTACAAAAGAGGTCAGAGGTCCAATGTCTTCCTGCAGAGACAGATCATGTTCTAGCTGGTACTGAGGAGGAAAAAAACAGTAGGTGATGCTTTAATGAATGGCTTATCATGTGGAACACACCATGTGATAATAGCAGTGCTGGTAAGGAAAGAAGGAAGTAAAAAAACATAAAGGCTTTTGCTAGGTTTACATTGTTTGAAAGCTTATATTTCAACAGTAGCAGATGAAGAGGGTTTATTAAGAATATGTAGTAAAATCCACAGCAAGTTGAAAGGAGCTTTGAACTTTTTGTCTAAACATTATTTTGGAATTGCCTGTGTGATGGCATTGCCCTGACTAAATTGAAACACATAGCAGAATATTTTGATTCTGTGTGTCACTTTCAGTTATCATGTTTACTAAAGTGGTCTTGATCTAAGAACTCGTTTCAGAAAACAAAAACAAAAACAAAAATAGGTTCACAGACAGATTATTCCAAACCTGAAATGGATGGTCCATAAAATAATTACAATTTGTTTTCCTACACAAAAGGCTGGCAATTAGGAACTCTGACAATGCTTGTTCTTTGGGACTAAAAAGGATGGGGACAAAATTGTCCAGCTCTTCTAAATAAAATATTTCTCCTATGTGGCATGGGCCAGATCCACATCTCACAACTGAGCTGCATTGAGCCCTTAGTTCTGAACTACTCTTTTCTCCTCTTTCAAGAAGGAAGAAATAGTCTCAATAGTTAATCAAAATATGCTTTTCTCCAGCTGCTGTTTTCCATTTATTATTTTTATGCAACTGCTATGAGTGATCTCTGATTTTTCCTTTTTTTTTTTTTTTTTGACATGAATCACATTTTGTTCCCCATTTACCTAGAAAACGGCGTCTTAAAAAATACCTTGTCAGCATGAAAAATGGCAAGGTGTGATGGTTCTCATTACTAATAACTTGGTAAAATGTGGCCCTGCAATCTCACTGTAAAGAAGACATCAAAACATCCAATCCTCTTGAATGTCCTAGTCTCTAGTAGTATATCCCAAAATACTGAGGCAGGATAGACTTCTAATCTCCTTTAAAAGGGGATATCAGGTGTCTAAGTGGTTATAGGCTTGTGGCTCCTAGAGGAAGTAAACAAAGTGGGCTGTATTTAGCATTCAGACTCTCACATTAACCCGTGGTAAACCTGTACATTCAAATCTAAATTTCCCATGGCCACCTGAACCTGACCAACAAGTGTAGTGCTGGTCCTTACGATTTCGCCTTGCAGAATCAGCAGTCATAAGGACTAGATGCCTGAGATAATACAGTAATTAATTCTCATTTATGAGGGATAATTCTTGTGCAGCTAAAGCCCCTGGCCAAAGTCTGAGTGGTGTGGAAGAAGATCTCTGTGGTGATGGGGGGCACTGGATGCACAGCATGCAGCAGAGATGTTCCCTGGTGTATAAGCATTGTATATTGGCCATGTCTTCTTGAACTCCTGTTAACAGAGAACAGCAAACCCCCTCCTTGAGGGTGTAAAGGCAGGCTGTCTCCTTCCTCACCCTTTGCAAATGCTGGGAAGAGCCTCAGCCTAACCCCAAATGCTTGTTGGCAAAATAGCCCTTGAGTGTGGCTAGCACAACACCCACACTGTCCATCTCTTGCTCTGTTCCTGCTGGGGGTCATGACTGGAAAAGGAAAGACATCAGGCTCCACATTTACCTGTGATACAGCTCTACTGAAAAACACAGAGAGGAAGAACGAATCTGGCCTTTCCTCTCAGCACTCATACAAGTCACACTGCCATCAAACACCTCTTAGAGGAATGTGTACTAGAAGTTAATCTCATTATTGTGTAATTAAGATGCATTCAAAATTCTAGTCTCCTCTTGATATCTATAGGGTAACAGAAATTCACATTTGGATATCACAGACCAATTAGGAGCTCTTACAAAGCTGTGCACTGGCATGCACAGGCTGGGTGAGGCATGTACACTGCAGAAGCAGGAAGCAGGCATTCCAGGTCATCACTTGCCTCTGGCACATTCTAGACCTGCACACAACTCAACAGCAGGAGATGTAGAGGAACAGCAATCATCACATACTGGCCTCCAGGACTCAGATCCAGGAGCTTGACTGAGTTAACAACATATTTGCATATTGTATGTACTGTAATTATTTCTGTGTTTGTATGTATATTGTTATATGTGTGCATATATATTTATGTACTTAAATGGATGGAAGAAAGGACCCATATACTTTTCTATCCAAGTCCTTGTGCTATATATACATCCATATGTATGCCTTCAGAAAAACAACCCAACATCTCACAAAAAGCCTAAATATTCCCAAATGCAGACCATTCCAAATTTCCTCATGGACCACATGAATAACAATAGGCAAGTCTCTGTAGCCTCAGCACCCATACTGCACTGCTCCCACCTAGGTACAACAGTTAGGCTCCGCTCACAGTGATTTGTGTGTCTCAGTTGGAAATTCAGTGCCAACCAAGCTGGAATCACAACATCTTAGCAAGCCATCTCAGTATTTGTTTATTCATATCATTTCTTCATAGTGTGTCCTCTGGCCTTGGTGACAGAATATTGTCTTGTGGCTCTCTCCAATCCTACTGCAGGCAACGCACTCCAAGCCCTCCTTTCTAAGCACAGCACTTTTCTCTTTGGCCCAATGATCCTCAATTTATCTTTTGTTGTCTTATAATTCATGATGTGAGTTTTGGGACAGGGACTGTCTTTTTATCACTGTGCCAAGGGCAGAGGGGTCCTGGTTCCCATGCAAGTTTCTGACAGCATGTTGTATAAGCAATAACTGCAACTACAACAATATATCATAAAACTGCTCAGCAATGGGCTCCTGCTGCATCTCAGCCAAGTCTTTTTTCAGAAATTTTTAGCAGTAAAGAGGAATCACAAGGCTGAAAACCAAAATCTTTAAGAGTTGGTGACACCACCTATAACCCTGTACAACATTTCAGTGATTCTCCTGACACAGCATGGGCTGTTTCTTTTTTTTCCAACAAATGATCAAGGGCCTGGACATAATAAATAAATAAAATTCCTCCTGTTACTTACAATGGATGCTTCTAATTTGCTTACCACTTTGCTTATCTATTCATTGAGATAATTATCTGACACCTGCCAACAGCAGATTGTTCTGACAGATTTTCATTGGCTGAGATCAATTTGTTACTTACCATCTGTCCAGCTAAAGGTGGTTTACAGGTCAACAAGCTGGTGAGCTTTGGAAAATCTTAAAATGATCTTGAGCAGTATCCTTTCTGAACTAATTTCATTTTAATCTCCTGTAAAGCACATGAAAGGATGGAGCTGAAAATTAGCTTTCAAGCAGACTGCAACAGGAAAAAGAGAAAATAATTTGTTTTTCTTTGCTACGATCTTGAATAATCTATTTCATATGAGGTCGCCAGATCAATCAGTTGAACCCGCTAGCAGGTAAGTTGTGATGAGACACTAATTACCTCTGAAGGATGCAAAGAAAAAGACATAGTCCAACCACCTCACTTTAATAACATCACAGACTCTTCTTACAACAAGCACAAACTTTTAACCACAAGCACCCCAGCTGTTATTTCTCTTTGTGGCCCTTGCTGGTGGGTAAGGATTCTTCCCATCCCATCTCTCATAAGCTCCAAATGAAACTCCACTGTACTTGACACAATCAGTCTGGGAAGTGAGTTGCAGTCTCCAGAGTTCCCTTTTGCCCTTCTTTTCCCCATGCAGAATTTCCAGCATGGTTTGCAAATCCGTATCTGGCTGCAATACGCATGCCACTGCTCTGATCAACCCATCTAGGGGGTTTTGCAATTAATTTTCTGCATCTCTAGGAGTGCTAGAAGGCCTTCAGTATCTCCTGGAGATACTACTTTGGAAAGTCAATGGATTGTTATATGAACTACCAGTGCTCCAGCAACTGTGCTCAGCCTTCTGGATGTTCAGCTTTTGACTTCTGTATTGAAGAGACAGAACTAGATGGGAAATGTTCCAGTTGTTCTTAAAACTAAACAGCACCTATGTTTGACTTTATTCTGTGGCAAGCTGATAAATTAATAAACTCCGATCATTTAATTAAAACTTCAAAATTACAGAAACTATTCTGTTGGCTTTTCAAACCATTTCAAACTGTTTTTCAAAAACCTTGTTTAAGTTTACATCTACTTCTGAAGGTTGCTTCCATGCTAACTTAAAACTTCTCTGGGCTCCAGAAATGAAAACGAGCATTTAATGGTAGCACTGAATTACAAAGAAGACCTTTTTTCTCATCCCAGCTGTGCTTCAAGACCTTCCTAATGGCTATGGATCACTTAAAAAGAGTGGCACTGAAGGTCCCCAGGACAGACTTTTGTGCTAGTGCAAATGCTCCTGAGGTCCTCTTATGTAGTGAGCACTGCTCAGAGGGTAATGGATCTATTGGTAATGTGGTTGAAGGGAAAGTCTGTTGGTAATGGGTTTGAAGGAAAATATCCAGCCAAGGATTCAAGCACAGTCAGAAATCCTGCAAACTAAGCACCTGGGTCACATCTTTTGTTGGAAAGATAGTGGTGGCAAATGCTGTGAACACAGCCTGTTTTCTACTATTTCCTATATTGCAGCCATTCTAAATTAAACAGGAAATTGTCTCCAGGGTACTGCTCTGTAACTAAGTCAGTGAAAAATCCTTCTGCACTTTGGTGCATGACTTAACCTGAAGTACATGTATATAAATATATATTGTGCATTTTTTTCCCAAATTTTCAAATCATCTGTGGTGCCAGGCTAGCGTATGATGTATTACAGTTGCAAGCTAGAAATAAACGGAAAACAGGTTTTTATGAAAAGATATGAAGCAGAGAACCAAACTACTGCCTATACAGGTACTTTTAAAAGGTGCAAATTTGAAACATCTTTCCAAAACTTGTTGTTAAGTTATTTCTAACTTAATACACCTATATCCTCCAAATAATCATAAACTCATCAAGGCAATCCTTCTTGAGGAGTCCCCTGAAAGTGGAGAACGTTTCGGGAATATATAAAAATGTGTTACTCATTATTGCTTTGAAGAATTGATTCCAGTGGAAATCCAATATGTTCTCTCAAAAATATCTACTGTATCTGCTTCTCAGCTGAGTTCTTAGGAAAGGTCTTGATGACACCTTGTACAGAGATGTATTGGAGATGGATTACAACAGGAAATGAAACGGTCTACAGCCAGTATGTTAAAACTGATGCCTATAATCTGACTTCTGAATGTGTATTTGGAGCCGATGACAGCTGTGTGTTCCTCGCACCTGTAAAACCCAGGCTGTCTTTGTTACTAAGGACTCACAGTCAAGTCCCACCACTGAGTTTTGTGAGGCTGGGATGCTGGTGTACATGACGAGGGCTAGCCACTCAGGCTTGATCACTTTTGACCCAAAGAACTAAGTTCAGAATTCTCCCCAGATTTATGTATTTTGCTCGCTTGTCATAACCTATACTCCAGCTCCTGCATATCAACTTAATTTCATTTCAGTTTCCAGTTTCATATGCACCGCGGGGATCTCTTTCCCAGGCAAAAGGCAATATGAGGTGAGAAGAAGAGCATGCTGCCAGCACAGGTATAGGCCTGCATAATGGAGCTGTGACACTTTTCATTTTAACAACTTTTTGAGTGGGGAGCGAAAGACATAATGCAGATGGCATAATTGAAGTGGGAGAATGAAACATTAAGCATGCACAGAAGGGATTAGAGAGGAAGACTTTTGGGGTTATTTAATTTTGGCTCAGTTGTTATCTAACAGTTTTGTCAGGGGAAAAAAAAAATGTTAAAGCTCCTTGCAAGTCCAGAAAACCTAAGGAAGATTATTACCTGCCTAGGAGTATGTAAAACCTTGTAAAACTATCAGGCTTGAGAGAATTTATTCTTTATTATGTGATATCATGTTCTACAAAATATCTCTCCTTGCACAGCTCTCACAGGTCCCCTTTCTTCATCTTTATAGACTTGTCAATTCTGGGAATGATCTAATCGTGATGAGGATTTAAGGTATGTATATGTATTGTGGTGAATGCTAATAATTCATGAGCTCTTGGTTTCAAAGATCTTCTCTGCGAAGCTCTGCAGTTCAAAAAGGAATGCCTTAGCATGAAAAAAGATGCTAAGCTTCGTATTTAACACCTAATGAAATCATTAAGGAGAGATCAGACATGATTGCAAATGTTAATTTATCAGATTTTGGACCTGCCACAAGTATGGTGAACACAAAGAACAGGAACTTAAAAAACCTTCGAGGTCTCATTAATTGAGGTGGGAAATAAAACAATGGGGAAGAGATTTCAAAGGCCTCCAGACAGACTGTGGGAAGGGAGCAACTCTGCACACACCTTGCTTGAGCAAAATCTTTCTAAAATCATAGGGAGCTTTGCTGGGGTCTAGTCAGAAACAGAGGCAATCTGAGCATCTTTGGTTATGAATCCCTATTTATTGTGTGCCACTGACACAACCAGGAGCATTCTCACTCCCAGGGAGCACAACATGCCTGTGGGATCAGTTACCTCCAGGAACTCCAGGAAGAATACATATGAGGATAAGAAATAGTCACTCTTTATTCCTGTCAGTAGGTTTTGCCTTTGACTCTGCTGATCAATATCAGCCGTGCATTGGTTACTATGGGAATTAGGCTTTCCTGCACTCAATAAACCCCAAGTTCCTTTTTTTACAAAGGTGAGCAAAATACTTTTAAAAAGAAGGTTTTATCTGCTTTATGCCTTGGGGGACTCTGCAGCCATCACTTTAAAGGTACTTGGACACTTTGAAATGCAGAATATTCTGATCTAGCTGTGGGCAAGTAAAGACTTAAAACCATTTGTTTACCCCAGAAATCAATGTCAAATTCATGTTGAAATCTATACTCTCTGTGTGCCCAGCCTGTGTACGTGTCACTGTACTCATGTGTGCACACACGTGTGATTGTAGGTGTGTGTGTTTTTATCCATATATACACAGAAATATAAACCTTATTGTGGACTACCCTTAAGGTTTGACACAAGATAACTGAGATAAAAAATACCTGACTGTACCTTGGACTGAGTGCCTCAGCTGGGCTAACTACTCCGCCTTTACAATGATCTGAGAGATTCTAACACTGCGATAGGAAATAGCCTACTTTGCACTTTTATTTATGATAATATACTGTTTGATTATAAAATATTTAGCAACACATTAATATGTATTTCTGGTGGCATGTAGTGCCAAGCATATGTGACATAATATGTAAAGTATTTCCTGCATGGAATTAACTTGAACAGAAGCTATGATGGATGTGATCTTGGACTGCTACAATGGCAGCTCAGCGATGTAACCTCTTCTGAGACTTCCCAGGTGAAGCAGGAGAGTGGCAGCAAACTGCCACAGAAAAAGCTGCCAACTCCAGCCAATCTGTCAGATGTCTATTCCTGGGATCTACTGCTAATTGGCTTGAAGGATGTTAAGAATGAGTGAATTATTCCTTCCTTCTCCTTCCCCCCCCCACGCCCTCTTTTTGTTCATTTATGTGTCTCATATTTCTTCCCTTGTGCTAGAAACAAAAATAACAAAGGGTAATTGTGATGATTTTCTCAACCTGTAAGCAACTAGAAATGGCTGGAAGTTAGAACAAATCATTACCTGGATACTTTTGGGGACCACATTATGCACCAAAAAGATTTACAGCAACCAACGGCTCAAGGCTTGTCTCACTATCTTTCCACAAAAAGCTAAATAACAGTCTAAATGGACAAGAATTTGCTGTCTTACGGACTTGTTAAGAGAAAAGAAGGTCAAATACACATTTGATAGCCTTATTGTCACAAATCTTTCAAATTTCCCATGACCCCCCATGATAGGCATGGTTAAAATTCACAGCAAAGATGTGGGAGAGACCTGCTGGCAACTGGCAGACAACAAGAAGGCAAACTGTTGTTATAAATACAATATTCACCAACCTCAGAAATTTGTGTCTAAACTTGATCCGTTGACTTAAAATCTGTCAATTAAACGAAAACCACACACACCATGCTGTTTAGAGGAACATAAGGAAACACGTTTATGCACTTTTGTCTGCAGCTTTGAGACATATAATAATACGAGACTGTTCTGCCATGCCTCAATACCATGAAAAACTGTTGGTTTGAGATTATGAATTCTTTACAACTAAAAAGAACGCTTTCTTGCAGCAAAAAGAAGCAACGACAACAACAACAAAAGCAAACTGAAGATGTTCTACAGAAGTTCAGAACTGAAGTTATAAAAGAGTTTATGTGAAACCAACTTGGAAAGGAAGCTCACTTTTGTTTCACAGTTTGCCAAACTAATGGGACCAGAGAGAGTGCTTAATCAAAGTCAATATCGGCCTGCTGACTCTCAAGAAACGATCTAAAAGTGCTTTGGGGGCTCTTTCTATGTTCATTATCCTTTCCTGTGTCACTTGGTGTCTCTAATGATAGACAAAGAAGCACTTAAAATGTCTCTGTTCAATTCTCTTAACTACTGAAATCTCAAATTAAATACTTATCAGGGAAAAAATCATATTCGGAATGAGATCATGACACAAGGTCTTCTGAAAAACAGCCTAGGATAATTCAGCAGCCCCATTGGATCTTGCATTTAGAGCAGTCTGAAGTGTTCAAGTGACTCAGCAACTCAGTGGTGGGTAATTTACAGCTCACTCCTCATTTCAACAGAACTGCTGGCTTACAAACCGAAGTGCTTCTGCATCAACTTTTGCTGAATTCAAATGCAGTGCACCAACCTCAAGCAGCAGATGACAAAACTAGAAGTTGTTTAAGGATAAAATGTTGAAATACTTCTCATTTGGACAATTAACTGGTTGGAATTATTCAAGCTTAAGACCTTACTGCAAGGAGGCATGGCCAACAGGCAACTGCAGGTTGCAGGTTAGAAGGTGAACAGCATATAGTAACAAGCAACATGATTTTCTAGGCATTCCCAGAGTAAAAACCTCAGATTAAAACACATCTTACATCTCTTCAGATCAGGAATAAATAACAGAACAAAAATACAACACAAAACAAAGCTCAACAAAAAACAAACAACTGATGTATGTAGAAGCTGAAGAACATTTCCTGAATAAAGTTTCAAAAGCTAGCACTAGTTTGTGGCCTTTTAATTATATGGGTCTCTACCACTGAGAACCAATGAGCACAAAGCTTGAATCTCTGGTGCCAACCAAAAACAACAACAACAAAAAAACAACAAAACACAAAGCAGTGCTTTAATGCTTTGCTAGTCCTGTCAGACCTGCTTTTAGGGGGCTCATAATATTTCTGGAATATTTCTATATTTCTGTTACAGTGGGTAACAAAATCCTATCCCACACCTACAACAAAAGATTTACTCTGAAAGAATGTACTTTTTTTTTTGCCTGCCAGCCTTCTAGTAACAAAAAGATCTCTTTTTAAAAAGAAGTGGGTGAAACAGTGTTTGCAACGAATGCCAAAGATTAGGATTTATTTCTGCAAAGAAAAACAAAACACATATTTTATCCGAAGAATTTAAGGCTAGCTGATATAATATGGGGGTTAACAGGATCTTACCAAGAAACTTATGGATTTGAAACTCAAGTATTGTCTCATTCGAATACAATATAGTTTGGTTTTGAAGCAAAATGTGTATGTAATTACTTTTAATTCGATTATAAATTTTCCCTCTTGAAGTAAAACACTAAACCTTAGTTGCACTGGAAAGACATGCAGCATAAAAAACCGGCCACATACGTGCTTAATATAGTGGGCATAAAAATACTAATTAAGATAAAACATTATACCACAGTACCTACAATAAACACAAATTAATAAACCAATCAGAAATGCGATCACCTTCAGGAAAATTGTAGCATGCATCATATAATCTCATGGAGATAAGTAAGGAATGTCTAATGTGAATTTTTTTTAATGGACCAGATAATTTGGGGCATAACTGGGAGAAGTCTCCATAAAGACTGCAGCCTGTAAAAATGCATATATAATTTGGAAGAAATGGCTTTCTCCTACACAGAGAGGGCATGGGCTCAGCAACTTTGGAGTTCCAAGACCTTTCAGGAAGCGAAGCTAAATGGTCTCTGTTGTTGGCAACAGCTAGCAATACTCAAAATGTTAATATAAAAGAGGAATCCATATTCATTTCTAGAGAGACAGTAGGAAGGAGTAAATATTATTTTAAATTAGCAAAAGTAGTTTTTCTCTGTCTGAAAATGTCATAGCATTGAAATACATCTCCTCAACGATTGCTATGTTCCTAGTAAGCACTGTTCAGACAGTGCTGCCTCGCACAGCTACTATTTGTCAGGCACAGAATGCACATTAACAGGGAAGTTAGGTGTCTTTCACACCACAGTGACCAACCGAAGCTTTGCAAGTTATCATCCATTATGAACTGCTGGAACAAATGCTCACTTGGATATTCTGGCTCAAAACATCAAGAGAGTTGGAAGCAGCTGATGCGGTAAAGCAAATGTCCAAAACTGATTTATGTTTATTTTACCATGTTTATGTGTTCTAAATGAATACTGACTTTATCTATAAATGCTGGAACTCAGCTGTTTCCAGTTTTAATTCGTATCAGGATATGCTTAAAGGGACTTCAAAGTAAATTACTCACATGTAGAAGAGCTTGAAGAAATTCAGAACTCACGCTACCACCTACAATAAGATGTCTCTTCCTCAAACCTGAGGGTTTTTTCAGCTCATAGCTTGATAGCAAAGGTTATTCTTGCTCCTTTAATAAGCACTATTCAACTGAATATCCTTGGCAAGATGGAAGGAGCGCCATGACATGGCACAGACTCAAACTCAGAGAAGCAGGAACTGGAGGCTGCCGCTCTTCCATGTATCTCAGGAAGATGTGTGAAAAAGATAAACACAAAACCATAACCAAACGGGAGGCCAAAAGACAATCCCTGAGACCAACGTCATTTGTTTCTGAGACTTTCAGTCACTCATCCACCCCAGCAACACAAAAGATCAAACAGAGGTAGCGACAATTTAACCTCTGAATTGTTTGTGAGACCTGTCATGGAAGTGAGCAAATGGGACATATGGGGCTTTGTTAGCTCAGCTCCCTGCCTTCAGGTGCTTTCCAGACAGGTACAACTGAATCAGAATACAAAGGTCCCTATTTCCACCCGTAATTCTCCACTTTCCACTACTGCTCTTCCAATTTCACTTGCATTCTCAGTGAATACTGTACCCAGAAATGAAAATGTCTTTGAATGGTTCATAATTGAGCTGTGGAGACAATGGGATTTCACAAAACAACTTGGAAAACTCATAGAATGGTCCACAAGATGCTATAAAAAGCAGCTATATGGATAAACTCTGTAGGATCAGGGATGAATGGGGAACATTCCTGGATGCCTGAATTTAAGTCAGCCCTTTACTGAAAGCATCTGTTGCTGTCCATGAGCAGGGAAAGAACACAGGGCTAAATGGCATGTCACAGCATGGCCTTACATCTGGGAGGAATAAATTATGATTAATTTCCATCCAGTTTTGACTGAATGAATTGCTTCTGAAAGATCCTAACCTCTTTTATTCTCTTTATTGATTAAACTGTTTGATCTATTTTCCTAAGCAGAGGGAAAATAGTTGTTAGCTTTTTCCTCTCCGCTTAACAACTTCCCTCTTTGGTAAAAAAAAAGAAAAAGAAAAGGTTATATTTCACATGAAAACAAGCTAACATGGGAGGACATCAAATCCCAACCGAGGAAAAAGGTAGAGGGTGAGTACAGCCCTGATAAGCATCAAAGAAAACAACCCAGATCACAAATCCACAGAGAAAAAAAAAAAATAATAATAAAATTGATTTAATTATACAGACATTTAATTTTTCTTTATCCTTGGTATAGTCCAAGCTGCCTTTTAATCAACATCTGTACCTCCCTCCCCTTGCACTCAATGAGAGATATCCCAGCACAGAAGGGATGGTATGTTTCATTTTCTGCATGTAAGCAACGCTTACAGAAAGTCTATGTCAACCGTTTGCCAATGGTTTTTAAAATCCTCTTGTAATTTTTAAATGTTTGCCTTAGTTTTCATCTAGCAAAAGAAATAGTCTATTCAATAATTAAAGTATAAAACAATGTGTCATCCAGATGTGGAGGATTAGACTTTAAATCAGAATAATAGCAAATACGCACTAGATCCAAAAGTTCTTTGTGATTTCAGTGAATAAATTAAATTAAAACAAATACAGCTCTGCAGAGAGAGATTAGCATTAAATGCAACCAGAGCATTTAACCTTCTGCTTGAGAATTTCTGGGGTTTGGACACAGACACAGGTTTTCTAGTGCCACAGAATGAGCAAGGACAGCAGCTTGATCTCGGTGCTGGAAGGTAGGACCTCTTGGTTTTGACCTATGCCTGGATATTGAGACAACTATTTGTCTCCGTATAGCATTTACCACCTGATTAAATCATATAAAAGTAAGTTTGCAAGTAAGTGCAAGTAAGTCTGCAGAGTTGGATATCTGAAAGAATAAACAATCTAGTAGTTATGCTCCAAAGCCATGTAGTGATTGTTTTATCTGAGTCTGACACCTGCAGCTCCATGGACCCTGCACACATGTTGATCTGGCCAATACTGCACATAGCTGGAAATAACTGAGATGATAAATATCAAAGCATATTGAGCCACTTTAGAAAACAGTTTCCAATCTGGAATCACACCATGGCTGGAGAATCTCTATCCACAAGAAGTCATATGAGTGATAGAAGATACAATATTTTGGATGCTTATCTGCATCCACATCTCTTTGATCTCAAAATCTTTCCAGGTGGCATTCAGGATGGAAGTTTCAAGCTGAATGATTCTCTCAGATACTAAGACAATTAAATGAATATACAAAGATTAAAAGAATGAAGGTGGCTGACTGAAGGAAGATGTAGCAGGAATGTGGAAGGTTGTTTTCTTTCCCTAGAATAACAAAAATGAGACACTAAACTGCCTTACCATCAAAAGAAAATACAAGCAGTTTCTAAAGAAACTCTTGCAAGCAGATTTGTTCAGAAACTTTCTTGGCCAAAATACTGATAAGAGTAAAGACAAGCCCAGAAAAAGTGGATGAAAGCAAACACTAAAAGTGCCTATTGGAAGCTTTCTAGAGATTATTTTTTCTATGCTTCTCAAAGAAATTAACTTAAATACAGTCTAGTTGCAGCCGCATAACTGCCCAGTGGCTGGAGGTTCATTTTGTCCATTAGAAAATATGATATTATGAGAAAAAAATAATCACTGTTGGCAGCCCTGGAGCTGGACAAGTCTATTTAGCCTCTTATTACCCTACTGCACATCTTTTGGATGCCATGTCTCTGGCAATGCGACCTTGGCCTCGGCAAGACCAGCACCTTGTTCCCTGTCGGTTGTTATGCGTGGATGGTGAGCGGCCCTCCTTAGCTCAAGCTGCCAAACAGGACCCTGAACACCACTCTGTGCCCACTCAGTTTGAAAATGATTCATCTTCATGTTTTTTTCCAAGGTTTCCATGGTGAGCCATGTGCACAAGTAACTGTTTTGTTTTTCTTTAATAATGACTTGAATCTTCCATCTAAGAACCTTTCTCAATCTACCAATTTCCACTAAAAAGTATTTTTTAATCTAATTTTTTTTTTGTTTGTTTAAGAGATGGACATAGAAGTGAGTGTTGGTCAGCTGTTCTTGGTGGGGTTATTTTTACAGTGACTCAGTAGAGCGCTGAGTGAGATGTCTCACTGCATTCCAGCAGCTCTCTGATGGACATGGATGTTATTCAGTGTTTGTAGGTGCTACATTTGTTTGTTAAAGGAATAATAGAGAAAAATACTAGTTTCCTCCATTACGCCATCAAAAGGATGATTAAGGACACTTAACAAGTGTCACCCAGACCTTCACGTTTTCCTTCCACATGTATTTGCTTAAAAAGATCAAGATTCTCCAGAACTAGAAGTCATCCAAAAGATAATTTCACCAGGAAGGCTGCTGTTTCCTTGGGATACGTGAGGACACATTACAAGAATTCATGTTGACTTGCTTGGTTATCACACACACAGACTCTGCACTGATGAGTTTGCTTAGCATCCATGGCTGCTGCATCCAGACAGTCTCAGGGATCTGGGCCAGTTTAGTTTGTCCACAGCGCACCAAGACATCAGACATCAGGTTTTAAACATGATAAAGCTGAGATGATAGTTTCTAGAGCAAGTTTTATACAACCAGCACCAAAAGAATCCAGTTCAATCTGCACTACCAGAAAACGGTAAACTTCCCACTGAAGTTCCCAGTGAACTACAGGGGCTTAGGGCTGATAATAGAAAATGCTGAGTAATTGTAGGTAATAATCACCATATCATTGTCTATTCCACAGTAATCTGAAGCTCCATCTGTCAGAGGAGCTCCTGCTACCCACTCACGGGGCACTCCATGGACTAACCCCAAACGCACACATTTGTGGCACAGACCATGAGCTGGAAGCAGCCTGGCTTTTGTGATGTCGAAGCAAATTGGGATGTAGGGATTGCTCACATACCAATGTTTTGTCGCTTTCCCGGGCTCAAGCAGCTAGAGTAGTTGAACACATCATTCTTTCCCTTGTCTGAGAAACATTTACTGCTTGTCACAAAAGGTTTAGGGATGGCATACTGTGTAATAGCTCAGATGACTGAAAACAAATTTAAATATAAGAAATGTGCTGGCTTATTTTTTGCACATTGTAAATACTCTTAGTAACGGCATGGGGCCTTATTAAGTTTGAACCTCGGGTCTTTCAACTTCCTTGAGAAAAGAGAACAAATGGTAAAAGCATGAGGAAATAAGTAACCTCTGTGATTTCCCACTTCAGTTCAAACCCAGATATTTTTGTCAGTTGTTAATTACAGTCATATTTCTTTAACACCTTTAAAAAAGAAAAAGCAAGCAAAAGATTTCAAAGAGAGAGGTTGCACCAGCTCAGAAAAATTCTGATTTCTCCAAACATGCAGTAACCCACTGGGCAAGGAAGATCTATGCTTCCTGCAGACCCTATTGCCAGCTCTTCACAACTGAGAACTTTTGATTATGTTCCAAACTCGTATTGAAATCAACTGGGTTAGTCACTTTAAAAAGAGACCCCTTTGTGCTTCTCTGTAACCCTTCAGTCTTTTGTTGGGTTTTGGTTTTTTTAATGTGCTCTTATTACTAGATACCAAAGTATATAAATATCTACCAAAATGCTAGCAGAGAAGCTGGAATAGGGCAATAAAGAGGTAACTATTATTATTATATTTTTTAGCAACTGCTCCAGGATAATAATGTTGATATTATAACATTTTATCTCCGTATTTAGAACAGGAAATAGATAAAAACTGTACGAAAAAGCATTTATGACTGAGAATTATGCTCTAAGGGCTGTTTTATTTGTTTGTTTGTTTACTTCTGTTTGGTTTTAGGAAAGAATAAGAATGTGATCAGTTTTACATAGGGCCTTCAGTACTCAAAAGATGATTATCTTTGATGGAGGCCAAATAGCATCACTTTAAGAATAGGGACCTCAGATGTTCTTAGCTTTTCGTCAATTAAGTCCCCATCAAAGTGAAGCCAGCCAGGGACCCATTAACATCCACCTGAAAAAAAATGCACAACCCCTGCCCCCCAAACCAGTTCTCACAGCCTACAGGTTCCAACACATCTACAGCTGAAAAAAATAACAGAAAGTTGGTCTGTGATGATATCCAGAAACATCTCAGTCCCGTAGCTGAATCTCTAAAGTACACAATGGTTTGTCATTCATTCTGCCAGACGTATGTAAGCCTTTCACCGGCTGAATGTGCCCTGGGGAGTTTAGGTGGACAGGCTTCATGCTGCACACTCCGAGGTTTTGCTGGAGGACAGGTTCTGTGGGATCCTTGCAGTACTGATGGGGAGTAATGCTACAGTTTAAACGTTCACCAGAGAAACAGGTTCTCCTCAATCCATTTGCATAATTCTGGTGTCTTAAGGTGTGAAGTAACTCCAAAAAATGTATGTGAGATGGATAAATACAGAGAATTAGGTCTAAGAACATGTTCAGTTATGAACAAACAACCGATGATTTGCTGCTATGCACAGGTGCTTAACATTTGCTGTGTGGGAACACAGGGTGATGACGAGGTTGTTCATCATAGCACTGTGTCTTATAAAGAAAAAACTTTCCTGGCTGTGTTATCCTCCATTCTATCAGGGTGTGCCATCTCAAACTGGAAACTATCAGTTACCCAATAAATGAGTAAGCAAAACCAAATGCCCGTGAATAACAATGAGTCCTTAAGGGTGATCAGCAAATCCCAAAACTCCCATAGGGAAGATGATTACTGTGTTTCTGGGGAACACTTAAGGTTCCCTTGCACAGTCAGCTTCTGGCCTGGCTTGTGAGAAAAAAGAAACAGCACATGGGGAGACTGGGGACTCCCAGAACATATCTGGATGGTGGGGAGGCCCACTGCCGCGGGCTGTGCTGTTGCAAACAACCACAGCAAACATTAAACAGGAGGAGACGTGGCCAGAAGTGTCTAAAGCAGGATAGGGAAAGTGCTGCTAAGGGGCCGGAAAGTTTGCATCTCCCTCTCCCAGCAGCATTTCCCAGCACTGCCAACATATCACCCTGGGTCACCACAAGCTCCTACTCATGGATTTAAGATACAAAGTGCTCCAAACACCCACAGCAAGGGGCACCTTTCCCTTTGATGAAACAGAGTGGTCTCAGGGAGCTTTCAGTTCAATCCTGGGCAGATGTCTCTGTCCTGTAAAAATGAAGAAAAATACTATCTGCCATTTGTGGTAAGTTGTGAAATCTATTGGTGGGATAATTATTTATAGTTTAGCAATTTAGGGCCCAAACCCTGCTCTCCGTTACAGTGTTTGGGCTTGGGGGTAAATCAGCCGAAGTCAGCATGACTCAGAGCAGAATTTGGCTCTAAATATTTCAACTGCAGCATGAGTTTGTTGTCTACATGACTGAATCGCCTTAAGAAATTCAGTGTCTCCTCTTTGCCTTTGCCATTGGGGCCGCAGCGATCTGTGGGTTTATTTAAGGCAATGCGGCCTTCATGCCTCACCTCCTGCATCTGCACGTCGTGCCCCTCACCTTCCCTGTCCGACGGGTGTTTTCAACATAGAATCATTTAACTCTTTGGCAATTAGTGCCACGATCCATGCTTTATTTATCTGGACTTCCCACTCTCCTGAGGGCTAATTATAAATGTTCTCCACCAGCACCGCGTCATGCACAGCCCGCACGCGAGGTGGGGTAACCTCATCAAGCTCTAGAACTGGGACCAGAGGCATCCTCATAGCAGCAAATAGACCGGGCTGTCCTTCACCAAGACCTTTCCCCCAGCTGCTTACAGAGACGTGTTCCTCTCTGGTTTTGCACTGTCAGGAAACAGGTGCTTTTCTATGAATAGATATGATGCAGCATAGCAAGAAGAAGGTGCAGCAGTATATGAAAACAGGTGGTCTACAGTGGAACAGTTTATAAACAATAACTAATCACTCAAGACCCGTAGCAGTTTCTAATGAGGAATGTAATTACAAGCCAGGTGGCTGTAGTTAGAGGAATACATTGTTTTTAAACAGGTTACTTGACTCAACAGCAATTTTATGGGAGGCGGGATTGTCTACAACATATGTTCTCTCTGCCTCTCCTTTCCTTTTTTTTTCTCTCTCCCTGCATGTGTACGTAAGGATGCTTAACGCCTTCCAGGATAAAGCCCTGTTTTCTGTCACTTACAACTCTGCAAATTTGTAATTGCTCGGGCTGAATCTTGAGCGCTTATGTCAGGGCTAATTTTTGGAAGAATTCAGTATAAACAATTCAACTGTTTGTTCAGATTGATGGTAGGGAAAATAAGCTTTTATTTATTTATTTATTTATTTCCCCTTTTTCTTTTGCACATTGGATCTTTACAGCAATGACAATGCTCTTACTGCGCCAAGTGTACAACATGGTCAGAACGCAGCTGACAAGTGATGAAGTTTTACATGCCCAAAGCCTTTTCTTTTTATTCGGCTAACTGATTTGGTCTAATAGAAGACAGCTCATTTTCCTAAAATATTTCCTTATTCAAAATATATATATATATATTATTTCTTTTAATTCTCTCACTCTCTTCCCCCCAGCATTGACTCACACTGTTGGGTCCTACAGGTATAGCATTTGCAGTGCCTGGTTTGCACTGCTTTGCTGTTCTCTTGAAAATTCACCCACACATGCTCAAACCATAGACTTCCAAATACGCTCAGAATATGCATTTACATTTACTAAAGACTGAAAGACAAAATTGGTGCCTGCCTGAGCAGATCTCCTAAGTGAAGGCTAGCAAGTCAAGCCAATTTCCAATAGAAAACAGTGTGTGTTCTTGTCCCTTGCCCCCAAGGACTCTTCTGAATAGAAATGCCAAGTTCCCCTTCTTTTGACCATTCTGAGATCAGTAAACCACACAACTACATTGAAAATGTCTTGATTTGGTCACCTGATTTCCCAGTTTCATGAAAATTTTTATCTTAATCTTTCTATATTTCAACATTTCTGATCAATACAAAAATGAGAGGTAATGTTTCATAGGAGGATATCTCAGTAAATTCATAACTTTGTGGATGCAACAGTGACAAACTTAATTTGATTTCCAGTAATGAGTTTGGATAGTGCTATACATTGAAGGATTATTCTGAAAGGAAGCACGTGGCAAGACTGCATTACTCTCAATATATCCAACTTACAGTTTACTCAAGCATATTTTCATGTAATATCAATAGCTAGTTGCTAAAGTGATTGGTAGTCTCCAGAGATACAGAGAGGGACAGGCAACAATTATATGATGGAAACACCACATAGGAGGAGTTCTTCACCCAGAGGGTGGTGAGGCACTGGCACAGGTTGCCCAAGGAGGCTGTGGATGCCCCATCCCTGCAGGCATTCAAGCCCAGGCTGGATGTGGCTCTGGGCAGCCTGGTCTGCTGGTTGGTGACTGCACATAGCAGGGGGTTGGAACTGGGTGAGCAGTGAGCCTTTTCAACCCAGGCCATTCTATGAGTCTATGACATAAATATTTTTAGACTGGAGCTACAGTAACATTGGATTTTTGTCTTTAACAATAAATAAATAAAATTGCAGACTATTTCTAATTCTTACCCTTTTTTCGCCCTTTCCTAGAGTCCTAACTTCTTTGCTTGGTGCTTTGGGAAATTCACAGTTTCAGTTTAGGCTGGTTATGAGAAGAGAGACACAAATGCAGCATTTAGCATCCTTTGGTTGATGCTGGAAGATATGGCTGCAGTTTATAGGGCTATGTTCAGGACTGCAGTGAACCTGCCTACAGCAGCTTGAGTTCAGGTTTTCTGAGAGCTTGTCTGTTTTTTTTTTCCTGAGTGTGCACAAAGGTCAAAGCCCAGTTTAAATACTATGTCTTGCTTAAAACTTTATTTAAGCTCATGTTTTGACATCTGCTACCTTACCATTTCCCCAGGATGATGGCATCATTTATTGGAAAATGCCACAGTCTCGAAAAGGACTTGTTGTTAGTTTAAAAGTAGTTCCAGGAGTCTTACGTGTGGATGCCTCTAAAACACATATAGAGATCTCTGTAGCTCAAGCCTATAATCACCCCAAAGTGACTGTTTTCCACTTTGCTTACCCCAGGGCTGTAATGAGAGGCACATATTAATCTTATTTACACGTCCTTGAAAAGCATAGCTACCAGCATACAGATTTATCTGACATCCACAGCCTGATGTCTGAAGAAGAGGGTAGTTTGTTTTGTTTTGTTTTGTTTTTTGTTTTTTGTGTTTTTTTTCCATGGTGTTAGGGTCTCCTAGCCTGATGATAAGGGTAGAAGGAAAGAATGCAGCCTGCACAGGATAGCACAGATTGCCTCAGGGGCAAACCCAGTAGGGGATGGCACACACTGGCATGGCAAAAAGAAGAGCCAGTGCTTCTCCTGGCAGTATTAACTGAATAAAAGGAAAGGTGCTGCACATCACAAGGCAGTAAGGAACATAGCTGAGAATCCAGGAAGACCTCATAAAAAGACTAAACATAAATGAGGAGATGGACATCAAATGTTTTGGGAAGGACCTAAGGAAACAGCACAGAACTGTGTCACAGGAGGTAGGGGTAGGGACAGGCTGTGCCCCAGAGGGCAGTGGGCAGGGCACAGCTCCTAGGGCAGCCAGAGCTCAGGGAGTGCTGGGACACCAACCTCAGCCATAGGGTTTGGGTGGGACTGTGTGGGGACAGTAGTTGGACTCAGAGAGCTTTGTGAGCCCCTTCCACCTTGGGATATTCAATGATTCCATGGTTCAATGGCAAAGAAAGGAGAGTGTCTATTTGGAGCTAAGACTGACCTGGACTCTAATTTCTTACTTTTCCCTCCATTCCGTAGGGTGAGAGATGAGGCACAGGATCATGGAAAAGAAAATAAAGCAGAGGACTTCTGCACATACAGTCCACTGTGGGGCCTTCCAAAATATAGTGCTGTGTATTCTTACCATGCATATTTCTATGGTGGCACCCAGTTAGGGAGTGCTGGATGATGCTCAGTCTCTGTGCATTGTGCATGCAGGAAGGGCAAATTTGCTGCCTCTGGATTTTTGGATGGGGGGTTGGATGGATTAATCATATGTCAAGAGGGACTTGAACAGTGATAAGTGACTTTATTACTGTCTTTACCACTTGGTAGAAAGGTTACATTCAAAAATTGGCTTTACTGCACTGGATTTTAGGTTAAGTTCAAAATGCAGCTTCCGCTGTTAGAACTGAAGGGTCATATAAAATTCATTGCAATAGAATATTTATAAGTATCTGGGATATTTGTAGGAAACAATAATGGGAGAATCAGCTCACAGACAGAAGAGGGAATTGTTAAACGGCAAATAAGAATTCCGCTTTTCCAGCACTTAACCCTACATACAATGATAATTATTGCAAATCCGAGCAATGATCAAATTCCATTCTGAACCTTACTTCAATGTGCACAGAGAACAGTTTTTGTGTTGATAATTTGTATGCTGTTAACACTGGAAGAAAAAAAAAATAAAAACAAACAACCCAAGGGAGAGAATATTGATGTGCACGCACAGCAGAGCTTTGGATCTCCTTCCAGGTGATGGAGAATTGGAGGTACATCAGGAAGAGGTGGGGATTTATGGGCCTCTTCCCATGGGTGGGGAGGAGTGAAGTCCTGTCTGTTTACAGCCCCTTCTTCTTAATCACATAATTACACCTTTGAAGGTAGACATCTGATAAAAGCAAAGTGACTAAGGTAAACTGGGATTCAGCTATTGTTCTGGCAATTATCTCATCACCTCCCTGCTCCTGCAAGGGAAGGCATGTGGGGTGCGTGTGTGCAAGGCTATCATTTTACCTCGCCGGAGCGTGCCACCACAATTATCTCCCTGAACTGGGAAAGTAAACTGGCTGTTAGGGAAACAGAGGGCATTGAAATGGAGGGCAACAGAGCAGACCTAATTAGCCTTAAGTACCTGTAATCCTGGGAGATTGTACCGTGTGATAAAAGCCAGGGAAAGTCCCTCAGGTATGAGCAGTAAGAGCCCAGCCAGGTTGGCTATGGATCGGGTGTTGGATGTCAGCTCTACTGAATGCAGCCTATTGATCCACAAGTTGCCTGCATTTTCTGCCACAAATTGAATTTAAATTGCTTACACGAAGACGACATCTGGCAGGTTAAGGTTTACCTGCTTCATATTTCAAAATAATTTTTTCCACCATCAAATAGGTTGGAAAGAGCTCTTCTGGCAATAAACCAAGCACAGCTTTTTAAAAGACAGCGATGTGCTTATGCACAATGTCCAAGTTTGAACATGGGCTGACATCTGAGGAATACGTTTCAAATTATTAAAGTAATTAAGCAAGCACGTTTGCAAAGATTAAGCCCCTCTACCCTGCTTTAGCTCACACTGGATGGAATGCCTGGTAAGATGAAATAATATAGGGACACTAGCAATAGTGCTTATGTGCAAAAAAAGATGGACTTGCTGGTTTGGTTTTGTTTTCCTGAGTTCTTATTCATTATTTATTTGTTTTCTTATGTTTCTATTTATATTCAAATCTACCACAGCCAGTTACGCTATTAGCTTAATAGTACATGGACATATTTTAGGGCAGATTTAGCTTGGGTATAAGGAAAAAGTGATCCAGTGAAGGTCGTGAGGCGCTGGAATAGGTTGCCCAGAGATGTGGTAGATTACCCATCCCTGGAGACTTTCAAGGCAAGGCTGGACTGAGCTCTGAGCACCTGATCTGTGAACAGCACTGCTCATTTCAGGGGAGTTGGACTAGATGACTTTTAAAGGTCCCTTCCAACTCTAAGGACTCTACAATTCTATTATATTTTGTTAAGGGACAGAGAAAGACCAGCGTTCCTAACTGGAAACAAACGTGGACCTCTTATGGAAGGTGATTGTGTAAAACAACAGTTTTTTTCCAGGATATTTTTGGAGGGGTTTGTCCACATCTCCAGCAACAGAGTCCTTGAATCAGCTTAATCTGTTTTACAACTAAAAAGATCGCTTTGCAAATGTTTGTTCTCAACCCACAGGGTCACACCCTCATATCTGCCTCAAGTCTTGAGTATTTACTGTAGCTTGAGTATAAAACCAGTAAGTCAACTTGGGGTCCTTTTTTTTTCTTCTTTTTAGGTCTCTGAATTAGGGACCCCAGTTGAGTGAGTGTTCTCTACACTGAAAAGAAAATTTAATTTTTATTAATGGTACTAAGATCTCTGTGCATGTGTGCAAGCAATAAAAGCCAGCTTAGTTGCTGTGGGAATAAGAGAAGGAGAGGAAAAAAAGAGTGCACAGCTTCAGGATAACAACAGGCATAGAAAATGCCTTTAACAAATATTACTACATGCCTATTGACTCTTTTTCTATCACTGCTACTTAATGTACCTAATAACTACTGCCCTGCTTAGGCATCAGTCTGTTTGCCTTGCTCAAAAGGCAACGTAGCTGCTGTTTGGACAACATCCCTTTGGTAATGATGCAAGATGTAGGCTAGACAGCTGCTTTTTTCTCACTCATTTGACTCTGTTATTGGTTAACTTAGTGGAAAAATGTAAATTTTCCAGGGATTTCAGGTTGGAGGTATCTCAGCCAAGGTAGATATGTGCTTGACTTGAGGTCTAATTTAACTCCCGTGCAGTATTGATCGGTGTGGACCACCAGGGACACTTAGAGTCTTCCTTTGCCAAAGGTAGACAATGGTATGAAAGTAAAGTGTAATAAATGCCCCTGTCTAGTCCCACGTCAATATACAGCTGCTTCTTTTTTCTCCTTTTTTGCTGTTTTGAGTGCATCAGTATTTCACGTTTATTGTAGTGTGATGAAACACCTTTCAAAATGGCCAGAGGGACACTCAGCAGTAAGCATTTAGGCAGTACAAATTGGAGTGAACAGGAGGACAGTTAGCAGGGAATATTTCTGAGGTCAAAGCAAGCTGAATAGGAGCTGAATCAGCTGAAAGAGGAGTGAAGAGCTACAGTACCTACTGCAAAGTAAATATAGATTACACTCCCTTAGACAAATTGATCCACTGGAGGATGATATGTCTTCCAGAAAAAGAGGTTTCTATGAAAGAATTAAGTATTTTACACTGACATACATACAAAGAACCTTTAAACACAGCAGCCAGAGACAAACCGCCAGGGTTGTCCATGCTTGGCTCTCACATGAATAATTTGCAGTGCATTTCAAGATTTAAGGCTCCAAACTCCCGTGGATGCTGGCTAATGTTCCATCCAGTAAGCAAAGCATTAAAATCTAGCTTTTCAAGTGAGCAATACATCTCACTTAAACAAGTGGAAGAATCATAGGACTACGTAGGATCATAGAACAAACCAGGTGGGAAGAGGCTGCTCCTCCT
Organism: Lagopus muta; assembly: GCF_023343835.1. Classification (NCBI taxonomy): domain Eukaryota; kingdom Metazoa; phylum Chordata; class Aves; order Galliformes; family Phasianidae; genus Lagopus; species Lagopus muta. The sequence goes on along the minus strand of NC_064440.1, from coordinate 2,932,694 downwards.
GCCCCAGCAGGGCCAGTGCTGGGTACTAAACCTATTGCTCAGGTCATGGGTCCTGAAGACCTCCAAGGGCTGGAGGCAACACAACCAGAAGTTGAAAGGACATTCAGGCCAGCAAAGTCTGTCCTCGGTACTGGTAACAGGGAGGAACAAGCAGAACCTTGGATGCAAAACAATATCAGTTGCTGGGAAATGGACTGTGCAAGCAAACTGTCCAGAAAAACCTTCAGGTTTCCTAAGTAAACTACTAAGTTCCTGAGAAAAAATGACAGAATTAATGACTTTCTGAAGACTTTCTCTCGATTGGCCTATGCAAAATTCCAGTTACCAATAAAGGTGCCGGTATCTAACAGCTGCAGCGAATCACTAAAATCGAGTTTACCTCAGTAGATAAGCATTAATAAATACCCGTGGTTCCAAAAATACCCCCAAAGAAGTCCCTTCAGCTTCACACCATGGAGTTCTGAACACATGAAGAAGTGCACAGAACCATGATCTTGGTAAGTGATTTCTTTCTAAGTTAAATAACGAGCAGTATCCCAAGGCAGATTGGGAATAACCTTATATTGCTTGATTAAACAGAAATACGACTGCATCTATAGGTGAATTCTGCCCAAGGCATCTTCTCAGTGCTTACAAAAATTTTCTAATAGAATCACAGAATCAGCAAAGGTTGGAGAAGACCTCCAAGATGGTCTTGTCCAATGGTCCACGTAACAAAAATATTTCCCCACTAAATTATGTCCCTTTGTACAACATCTAAACACCTGAACATTATAGACAGCACTGTCTACTACAAGGCTATACAAGTCTGTGATTGTGGTGGCACCACAAATGTGACATTTCTCTCTCAAAAAAAGAGAACACCCAAGCATTTAACACTGTGCCAGGACTTCTTCACATAGGCAATCCTAATGGATTTCCACAGTCAGCCTCCTCTGCCAAGAAGCTGATTTTTAATATGGGAAATAGCCTGCTGCTCAGGAAAGAGCAGTCCTGGTCAGCTTCTGGGTCCACACATTGGTCAAAGCCAGAGGTCTTCCATAGGCATGTCCAGGACTGAGTGCCATCTCACTGAGGGATGGATTTAGTTGCAACTCATAACTGTGTGTTGGAGCTAAACCCTACCTGCACACACAGTAGCACTGTCTTCTGTCAGTTGTCTGCAAAACTGGGCTTGATCATCCAGAAGTGGGAGCAAAATTACCAAAAGACATCAGCTTTGTACAGTTCCTATAGCTGCCTCTGCTATCATGAATATTTTTCATTCATTCTTCTCTGGGGAGCTGAGTATCCTAAGTTTTCAAGGGTAAGTAAGTTTGTGATTGCAATACATTTTTCTAGCCTAGAAGACATCAGTAAAGTGAATGGGGCTGCTTTTGTAAGTGCTTAATGCCTGATGTAAGAGTTGCATGATCTAGTCCAGAAGTAACACAGTTACCTCAATTACTGCAGTCCCACTAGGCTATTCACAGCAGTACTTAGGAAATGTTCGAGGCTCAGGCTCTGGTATTATAAGCTCCTCAGGGCAGAATGACTGTACACAGGATCTCATCAGTGCTTAACAAACAAGTCCTCTATGAGACATTGGCCATTTTTTTTTGTATGAGGCTTTTTTTTTTTTTTCTTTCCATCTAGAATGGAACATATTATTATTAAAGTGATGGCAAAGTGCACAGTGTCATCGCATTGCTTTTCGAAAGCAACGTGGCCAGATGCCATGTGTACTTCTGTGCTTCTTTACATTGTTATCAGGGAAAAATACATCTTGCTATTTCCCAGGAGGCTCCCCAGGACACTGTCTCCGTGTGAAAAGGCACCATGGGGCTGCCTTGGACAATTTTCTTTCAATAAGATTTTCTTTTTTTTTTTTTTTTTTTTTGCCTATTGTAACCACTCTGCTCTGCTGCTCCACCGATTTCCCAGCTGTTCTGCTTCTGCAGTGTCTTTAGTCAAAAGCAGAAAATCAGTGGCTGAACAGCTCAGAAACAAGCAGCAGATCATGGCAAGCAAGAGAAAATCACGAGAACATCTTTGTTTTTAAGCAGAATGGTTTGATCCTCTATTCCTTGCCAGTGGTGCAATGTGTCGTGCTAGCACCCAAACTTCATAAGCAATAATTACTGCCAGGTGATTGCAGTATGGGACACAGTAAGACCTTGAGTATCCCACATGAGAGCTGACACAAGGACTAGAAAATGTGCATTGGTCTTAACACAGAGACTGATTTTATTATTATTTATATCAACGTGCAAAGCTGTGAGTGGTTTAAGTATCTTTAAGGCTAGTCCTAGATATCACAGAATCATTAAGGTTGGGAAAGACCTCTAAGATCATCCAGTCCAACTGCCAACCCATCACCACCATGTCCACATTGTAGGAGTTAATGGTCCAGGGATCGCTGAGCTATCACCCTGCTCCACAAGAGAATGACAAGATTGAAGTCCCTTCCTTTGTATTTCTGTGTGACCCACAAGGCATCATTTCCTATGTGACTTCATATAAGGAAAAAACAACCGAAGAAACACACAGTGCATTCCCATTTAAAGTTGGTACTACATCTATAATGAACTTTTATTATGTTTAAAATTCCTTTTATAATATACTTAAAAAATATGTGCATGTGATAAAAGACATCTTGCAAGAACATACAGTATGTTTTCAAAGTTAAAGCAGAATTATAGACAAAATGGGAATGAAAGGTTGTTTGCCCCAAGGAGTGTCTGCTCTTCCTGAGATGTCTGCCCATCCCCTTGTAGGCATCTTCCTTTCAAATTACAAAGAAGAAATTTACTTCAAATTCTCAGTAAAATATCACATCAACTTGACTCAAAATTCTAACTTATTTTTAACAAGGCAAACTAAAATACCTAGATGCTTGTCCTCTAGCCTCACTGCAATCCGTTTTTAATTAATTAAGTGAATAGGATGGACTACGTCAACTTCATCCTCTGTAGAACTGTTATTCATAGTACATCTTCTAATACAGTGCATAAAGTTGTTTTTTCACTTCTACATAAACGCGAATCATAGAATCACCAAGGTTGGAAAGGACCTCCAAGACCACACAGTTCAATCACTCACCTACTACCAGTATTTCCCCACTAAACCACATCCCTCAGTACAATGCCTAAACATTTCCTCAACACCTCTAGGGACAGTGACTCCATCACCTCCCTGGGCAGCCCATTCTAGCACCTAACCAAAGTTTTGGTGTATGCAATCCATCAAACCTCTGGCTAAATTAACGCTATCAAATTTAGCACTCTGTAATATTTTGGATTGTATTTTGAATTTACTCATTTTGAATGTTTTACTTTTCAGGTGTACATCACATTTTAGAAACATACTTCCTCCACACAAGAAAATCTCCTCCTTGCTTTTACATCTCTGGGGTAAGCAGATATTGTCTATGCCTCTACACATCTACTGATGCAAACCTTATATATAGTCTGGGTCAAGCTGGACTGTTTTGATTCAGATGTTTTGGAACTCTTCATAGACAGGTTCTGCAACAGCTTGCCCAACCTACTGACCAATATACTCAAAGAAATTAAACCACATCCCTGAAGACTTAAGCATGCAGGATCCCAGCAGAAGACCTTGCTTTTCAGCATCCTGCTCTAGCAAGCAGGTTGCTCTTACTTCTCTACGAGAATCAAAGCTCGTTTTTTTCCCCTCATAAAATAACAAAAGTAAATAAAAAGAAAACAACAAGAACATCAAATGAAAACAAGGGATCACCGCTTTCCGAGAAGTTTAGAAACACAGTTTCAGTATTTCTCAGCATGTACCTAAGCATAACCATTGTTTCTGTCTCCATTTTTATTGCTCTAGGCAATGGAAACTGTAGTTTCTATATTTAATGTATTGAAACTGCCTGGTCTCCAAGGTAGCAGGGGTATCTATATACACTAGTCGAATACATTCTAGGCTCAATCACTTTGAAAGCCTGGATAATAGAGGAGCACTTGTACTTCGGATAACAAAGTTATCTCCTTTAACATCAACAAGCAGCTCAGTTAGGAACTGCATCAGGCATTGATTTTGTAGCCTGTTTACAGGCACTGTAGGGGCCATTTTAACTGGTAAAACTTTAAAAACAACAACAACAAAAAAATGTTTTGCAGATCATTCTTCATACGTAGTATTTCACAGAGCAGAACTGACAGGAGAAGCTATATTAATATCACCATTCTGATTTGAATGTCAGTTGAACATCTGTAGGACCAGGATTGCAGTCTTCTTGTTTTAAGACACACTGAAACTCAAACTTCCATCTCAAGCCAAACTCTATACCTGGTTCCTATTGGGATTATAAACGTGCATTCAATTCCAGACTTGCAGCTTAGATACTGGACAAAGAGCTTCAACACACAAGCAGATTCAGATTCGGACTCATTTGTCCTCACCTGATGCTAAATTAAAAGTATCATAAGCTACTCATTATATACTCCCAGAGTCACCATAACCTGACCATCTGTTTGATTTCTTGTATTCTAAGAGATGCTTGATCTATATTTTTTCCTTGTATCTCATACTCTTGATAGCAGCAGGATTGCAGGACCCAGCACATCCATCCTCCCACTCCCCACCATGTAACTCCTTTTATCGGTAACGGGAATGAGGCATGTACATGGAAAAGAAAGCAGAGCCCTTAGTGTAAACTTTCTGACAGAAGAGTTTGTATCAACTTTTCAAAAAAAAAACCCACATGTCTCGTTTATTTTCCCCTTTCTTCCTCCCAGCTTTATGTCAGTCATCAATCGAACAGGAGACAACTCATTTCATTTCTGTGACACGCAATGATGGACTTGTGTTACAACCCTGACTTATTTTGAGAACTTCAATTTCTCAAGCTGAAAGTCTGAATGTCCCATGCTTGGAAGGGCTATTGATCTGATGTAGATGGACAGCTCAAGAGGAACTGATACATTCCTTACAGCAATTTTTTTTCTGGCCACTACATAATGTAGACTTTCTGGTTGTTTGTTGACATCTAAAAACTTTGATTCTGTGATTTAACTGATACTCTTCTGCTGGTTTTACTCGATATTTCCCTGTGCTATTTGATGTAGGAGTTACTTATTATCTACTACCTAGAATGGAAAAGCTGGTTAGCCATGATAAAATGTAAGAATTCATAAGGCTGCAGGAACCTATAAATGCACATCACAATAGTACAGAAGCGAATGTGGGCCGCTTCCAGATCCTAATCCTTGATGACTCCTTTCACAAAGTGCAATGCTGCCACAAAACAGGCCTGGATACCCACACCCTGCCTCAGACATCTCTGCAACCATGGGCCACGTTGCGTTACGGCGCTGAATAAAAGCTCCCACACCAATTTAATCAAGCAGGCTAATTTGTCTCCAAAGCAGGACAAATGTCAGATATCTGTGTCTCCTCTATGGGTTTTCCCCATTTTCCTGTTGGTTCCCTGTGCTGGTGTGGGGACAGCAGGTACCTGTCAAGCAGGGGACGTCACCATGATGGCAGAGCCCCAGCATCGCGCCGGCAGGAACAGCCTCTTGGCTGTCTGCAGATCACAGGAAACAATCCATTCCACTCTTAATGATTTATATAATTTCCTTGGACAAGCTCCTGGCTTATGAGGTTTTCAGTTTTTTCTATTATAGCTCAGAAAGTTAAATGAGAGTCTTTCAAAAACTGGGGAGCAGCTCCTCGACAAGAGTAGCCCTCTGTGACAGAATTAGAAGGCCGTGAGTTCCTTTATCAGCCTTGCCTTTAAAGAGGGCTCCTTCATCCAGGACTAATTTAGAGCAATGAAAATTAAACCGTGTCTCATCTAACAGTCAAAAAGATCTGCAGAAATTGTCCTCGTTTAAATATCAATTCAGCTCTTTTCAGTCACAGCAGGCTAAGTGTATCCATTTTTTCTTCTAAAAGCCAAACACTATTCAAACAAAACAGTCACTTCCATGTTAATTATATGAAACTGAAAAAAAAAAAAAAAAAAGTGGAAAAAATGGAAAGAAAAAAAGCAACATGAAAGAAGGAAAAAAAAAAAGCACAAAAAGGATATTAAAGCATTTTGTGAGAACCTAGATAGTGCAACTAAAGCACAATGTGGTCTTAGACCTTTACTTTGTGTACAGAGCCAGACTTCACTCTTTGATTTGGTGCATTGGATCACAGTTTGTTGTGATTATAATGGTTATAATTTTGTTGACATTTGAAAGAAATAAGAAAGGAATAAGCAATCGAGGTAAACGAGGTTGTTGCCGAAAAAGCATCTGTGGTTCAGCTGATGGGAAGAGAGTGCGAGAGCTGCATAGAGCTTCAAGTTTTGGTCTCCTGCTAAAGACAAACCAAATGGTTTGTCTCCACCCAAAATCTGTGTTATCATGGGGCTCTTTATGTGCGTTAAATTCCCAATGAATTAACAACAAAGACTTCCAGGCTCCCGAGGAATTAAGGGCAAGCATATTTTTTACCAGAATTGCCTGTTTGTTAGAGATAGGGTCAGATTCTTTGTCTGCTTGACCCCTGCCATTAGAGCTAGCAGTTCAGGCCTACTGATGCCAAGTACACAGGAGATACCCATCAAGCACTCCTTCCATCTTGAGCTAGGAACACTTCTCAGCAGAAACAAGTGAGGGGACAGCATGGCTTTGGAAGGCTGATTCAGTGCTGGCTTCTCAAACTTTTTTCACAGCATGGCCTATATTTAAATAACTCCCCAGTTTTTTTTCCATCACAAAACCACCATCTCACGCACAAAATCCCACATAGTATCTGTCACTGGCACCTCAGAGGAGCAAAGTAATTGCAGAGAGCTCAGTATTTTCCTATTAATAACTTCTTCCCTCTTGCTCTGGAAGTTACCACGGGGTTTGGGTCAAGGCAGTTTTCTGATTCCCACATGGGAAGGTCAGAAACATCCCTCCCAGTTGCTGGGGCCATGAGTATGGTCAGCTCTCCCCTGGGCAGCTTGGAGAGCTCTTTTTTCCCTGTGGACAAGCGGCAATGCTTTAGCCTTCCCCTCCAGAGGCCCATTTCCCAGGTCCTGCCCACCCATCGCTTGGTGTCCCAACTCTGTGAGGTGATGGGAGGGTGATGGGGGCTACTGCAAGACCTCATTCCTGACAGCCTCTGAGGAGCCACTGAAAAATGCAAAAAAAAAAAAAAAAAAAAAAAAAAAAAAAAGCAGCTAAAATAAATGTTTGTGGAAATTCCCAGTTCAAGCCTCTAGTTGAACAAGAAGCATAACAGCTTGCATGAACTGCAGCACTATGACTACTGCAGTTAATGCTTCCAGTGACATCACTGTTTTCCAAATTACAAAGTGTAGAAGAGCTAAAAGCAGCAAGGGCTTGAAAGGATGTTAGAAGCAGAAGATGTTTCTCTAGATTGTCTTTCTTATTTTGCTAATTCCTTTATACACTTGTGTTTGTGTTTTTGGCAAATGTCACCACGGCAGTGTCCAGATAATTAAAACCTTAAGTAACATTAGATCTACCTCAGCTCCCTGTGTATCTTTGCTATTACCAACCCTTCAGAACTGTTATTTTCATGTGCTCAGTCAGTCTCAGAGCTTTCAACCAAAGTGATTTTTTCAAGTTCATATTGAGCAATGAGGCACAAAAAAAGCATTACTAAAACACGAATGTATTACAGCCATTGCGTTTTCACTCTGCACTCTACATAAATACAAGGTGCTTTTGTCAAGATTTCTGCTTTAGAAATCCACTTTGTTTACTGCTCATGCACTCCAAGGCCTTTTTCTTCCCTTTAGGCAGGAAGACGCTCAAGGAAGACTGTCAAGTTGCTTTTCCAGGTGCTGGAATAGTGCAAAGCCATTGAACCATACCCATGGATGGGGGCCATCTAACTCACATGGCCAGCAGTATGTTTTCCTTCTTGGCAGTGTTTTTGTTCCAGGTGGAATAGTGTTTCATCCGCATAAAGGAAACTCTTGCTTGTCTTACACTCAGGTAACGGTCCACACCACCCAGCTGCACTAAAATGTGGAACATACATGCACACATATTTGTATGCATACAGACACACGTGCACACATCCTTCTCAAATACCACATACATCTATGCTGCATACTATGCTAACTGAAGAAAAAATAAGGATATTTTTTCCTCTTCTGCTAATGCCAGAAAGCCCCAACATAGATGCAGGAGAGAGCAATTTTATAACGCAGACGCTCCAGACCAGGTTCCAGCTGTCGGAATTTTATGTCCTTGAGATACTTCTGGAATAACAAAGTGTCATGCACGTCCCTGCCAGTACACGAGATCAGCACATGAGATCAGACGTACAGATGTTGCCTCCACATCCACCCACTGGCATCTTATTATCAGTTTCGTTAGTATCCTCCACCCATTCTCAGCCAACGAGGAAGTCAGGAGTTGTAATTTGTGAGAATGAGCTGTATAGCAACCATTTATCTGAAAAACAAACCTCTGCTGGCAGGAACTTAGGAAGCAAATAAGAATCCTGGGGAGGTTTTCTTACTTGGCAAGTGTAGGTAGCTAATGGGGAACTGTAGATACACAGTCCCATGAGCAGCACTACCTCTGAGAGGTGGATGGAGGGACATGGATCAGAACCAGACACCCCAAAATCATCCTTAAGTGGCTGACAAATTGTGGTCCTTTGGAAGGAACACCACAGCATCCAACTTCCTACTTGTGCATAGCACGAAAAGTTCTGCTGAGGGAAATAAGCTCAGGAAGAAGGACTGAGTCAAGTGTTGCATTGTTAATCAGTTCACTAATAAATCCAGCAAGAAGGTGCATCACTGCTGTACAGCCTGGTATTCTGGCAACTGGGGAAAGACATCTGCTCAACCCACGGCCTCCACTGTCTACGTGTATGATAACACCTTTCCAATGAGCATCTTACAGAACTTCCTGAGCAGAGGAAGTTGCCTCTCCCAGTTCTGGGTACCCAGGGGCAGAGCAGCTTGGGCTGAGCCCTAATGCCCCCATCATGTCCCTGAGGTGTCCCTTTGCTGCAGTGGAAGCACACAGCCCTGCGTTCCCCAAAGGATGGGAATTTGCCTGTTATGTTTTTCCTCCTTTACTGCAATTATGATTCCTTGCTTAAGTTTCCAACCTTTAATTGAGCTGGAAAATTACAGTCACAGCACGGGGGGGGGGGGGGGGGGGAGAAAAAAAATCTCGGTTACTCTGCCTGACTCAAACGTCTGTTTTCATTTACTGCACAGTGCTCCTGAGATACTTGGTTAACTAGACTAGAACAAGGATATATTGAATTAACGAGATGCTCTGCCCTTCCTGGCGGCTCTGCCTCTCTCTGCACACAGCAAGGTGCCCAGGGAGTTTGGCTGGGGCAGCTCTGTGTGGGACGGGCTATAAATAGATAAAAGCCTCATGTATGGAATACGTGTTTATTTCTGCATACACCTTCCTCAGTGGCACACGGTGTCACATACTCTCTGTGGCTCTTTCTTGCCAGAGAGGCCCACTCACAAGTTTGCTGTTGAACATGGCTATTAACATCCCATTGCATTCCCAAGAAAAAGCTCTGCTGCCAAGAAAACGGCTTCAGTTTCTGTTGCACAAGATGTGAATTCAGGCAAACGTTGTACTTTCTTAATCGAGTCCTCTAGCCTAATTAAGCAGTGTGTGAAAGGTTATAAGAGGGTTTCCTCACACCTGCTTCCTCACTAACCAGGGAAGAGTTAGAAAATTGCTAAAGGTGACGTTCACTTATGCCTGGAATTCAAAGACCATTCACCTGAAAGTAGGCTGATTTAACTCAGATCTCCCCAAAGCGTGGAGTGCGTGGGTCAGAGGAGCTCAGACACTGGCTTACACAGAATAGTAATGAGCAGCTTGGTGCAGTTCAACTACAGAAGGTTTGAAGAGCATCAGTGATGCAGAGCTGAAATCAGCAAAATGCAGCCTGGGACAGCTGTACAGTGGGCACCTCTTTCCAAAGCAGTTTGGAAAATCAGACTTTCAATTCTAATATGGCTATAGACAACTTAAGGTCAAAATCAATAATAAAACTTCAATTTATTTTCCTCAGAATCTTTCTCTTTTTCATTTCTCAGCAATTTCTAAGAACATAAACTTCTTTACAAATCCTGCAGTACACGATATGCAAAGGTTTTGACTATTTACAAGCTACTGAATGTAACAGAGAGGTTTTAGCACCTAAGCTGGTGGTCAGTTCTTAGTAGGACAGTGCCTACCACATGATGGTCTATCCATTATGCGATAGCGCTAGGAGGACACACTTAATGCCAAATCAGTCCCTCACTTATGGCTGTGGGTACTTTCTGACTTCAAATGGCAAAGGACAATACATGATCATTGATGAGTTTCTACCACTGAGTTTATCCTATAGAGTTCAGCTAGCTATTAATATTCATGACCTGTATTGTCAGCTGAAGCCAAAAGGATTCCATGGTTATAATCCAAATCTACAAATACACTGCTTTACTAATATCCCATTGTACCACAAACCATACAGAGGCCACATATAAGCTGGTTTTCTATTTAAAAAAGCAATAATTCACCACCTCTTTTCTGATTTTAGAAAATAACTAGGCAAGCTTGATGGCTGATAGGCTTTGCTCAACAAAACGCATCTCTTGTGAAGCGTCAAGTTGGAAGTCCAACTTCCAATTCAGCAGGAAAAAAAATGAGTCACATTCTTCAAGAAATCTGAGGTATCTGCAGTCTTGGGTTGTGGTCTTTAACAGCAGACCAGAGGGATACGGCTTTCATACATGGCACTCCAGTACCAGAGTGGTAGCTCTAGTAGATAGCAGAACTTTGGACATCCAAGGGGAAAATTGTGCCAACGTCAGAGCTGGAATTTCTCTCCTTGGCAGATATGTCACCTCTGGAAGTAACCCCATTCAAAGCTTGCACCTCAAAAATCAAGCCACTACAGTTCCCTTTCATCATCCTTAGTTAGGGGAAAATGCAATTCAGTACTGTGGCATCCTGTAAAATCATGAAGCACTGCCTCTGACCCAAAAAACCAAGGATGCATTCATTTATTTTCAGTCTAAGGCCATTGATAATCACCTGTGTCTTAGCATTTGTACAGCATACTGAAAATAGACAAAGTTCATTCTAAAGAGCCAGTACAGACTTCCATTAATCTCCAGCTTAGTCCCTTAAAGGAGGAAGTAACAACTCTGTAATGATAAGGCTTATGGCAGCAGCCAGAGTGCTTGAAGGTCTGTTCTTGTAAAGAAAAATTTTCAATTAGTTAAAGAAGCCAGGAGCATCAGCATTCAGAAAAAGAGCTTCCTTATGAATCTTTGATCTCTCTCACTGTACCATGTTTCTCATGAAAGACAGTTATAGTGGCAGTGTTTAAATAATATCTACAAAACAGTTCAATTTGCAAATCAGTAGGATTACAGTTTCCCTTATAATCTTTATTTAAATGAGGTAGTGCGAATGAGCTGTTAAATTAAGGGCTTGTCTATGAGAGTTGTGTCCAACAAGAAGAGGCCAATACTTAAGAATTACCAGAAAAAAAAAAACCAAAAAAAAAACAAACCCCAAAAAAAACCAATACAGCTCATGCAAACCAAAAGCTGAAAATGCCCTATTTGAAATGCTAGGTCTCAATTTTGGTCCAAGAGTCTGAAAACCAGGCTTATTCAGCCTACCCACATTCTTAACTACCTGTAATTCATGCTTTTCCTTTAGGATGTTGCAGTTTATTCAACCTGAAGGAAAATAAGCAGTTCCTGCCAGATCCTGAATATGGCCATTTGTCCTGGCTATACTGGAGAACAGCTACATGTTGCCTGAAAGCACAGATGCACAGAAAGCCCTTTGAGCACACAGATGGCGTTGGAGATCTCCAGCTCAGGCTGGAGTTCCCTACAATCTATTCCATTCTGTCAGAAAGGCAGAAAAACCCTGGGGAGGCATGGATGTGCGATCCTTGGAGATCCACCATGTGAAATGCTGGAGGAAAACAGTGTTTTGAGTCTAGAGCTAGGGCAGGAGGAGCAAGCTCCAGAGAGGCACTCATGGAGAGAGGAGAGGTTTCCTTTGCCTCATCCTCATTCCCCTTCTTGGCTGGAAGTAGTTTCTCATTACCCCAGCCCAAGAGACATCCCTTAAGTCCTGCTGCCTCTTCACCAAAGACTTCGGTTGAAATGTTGCTGAATTACGTCATGATTGGGTCATTTTGGGGGTAGGTAAATAGAAGAGTCAATTTCCTTGACGTATTCCTTTAGTGTCAGCAATGATTGGTACAGCAGCAAAAGGAGATGCTGAGCACCAGCCTGTGGCACCAGTGCCCAATGGTGTTCCTCAACACAGGCAGCAGGAAGTTCTCATTCAGCATTCGTCAGAACAGCCTTGTATGTTTTTTTTTTTTTAATGGCAAATGCCAGTTGAGTGTAGATGTAGGATGTTTCAGCATTTATGATAAAAATATACCAGAACATAACCAAATATTTCATAATGAAAAAAATTGCATCTTGAAAGCATTTTTGACAGGGTTCCACTTTAGAAGTTAATGGCAACATCAGAGGCACAGGAGTCCTAGAATAAATGGAAAATTGGCTCCAAATATTAAAGACAGAGAGCAAGAAACCAAGAAAAGCATAGTCATAGATGGATGATACTGCTTTGGCAGGAAAGGTAAACAGTGAGGAAACATACTGCCAGATGCAAAAAGACTTAGATCATTAGAAGGGAAAGAGATGAAAAAACCATTCAACACAAATAAATTAGAACAGTATCACCAATATTGTCTGTCAGCGTTTCTGTTATAAATCCTGGTTCACAGGAGTGTATTCCACATCTGAAAAAAATATCTCCCAAATGGAACTTGGCATGCCAGATATCTGGCCAGGATTAGCACGTCTTTGGTCTTCACTGAGTTTTGCAAGACATGAATGGAAATTTAATTTGGGTTCACGATGATTCAGCTCATACACACAATACAGATGCAACAGTTTGTGTTACCTGAAGTTAGAAGGAGCCTTCAGTAATTACTTTTTTCTCTTCTAGTAAAAGCAAATAGATTACCTATTTGTGTTTTATGTTGGAGACTGTAAATTTTACAACACTTTTTTTTTTTTTTGAACTTTTCAATGCGACTGAAAAACAAAAAATTAGGAGTGGAGAGAACTGACAGTGTTTCTGCAAATAACAGCTTTGAAAAGAGATCTGAGTATGTAATTCTTGAATTACCAACAGCGTAACATATCCTAAATAGAACTTGGCTAAATAATCCATGAGCCCAGAACAACCTCCAGTAGGCAAGACCAAGAAGTAGTAATTCCCAGTAAACATGTTCAGTGTTTTGTAAACAAAAATTAATGGTTTAAAGGGAGAAAATGAAGAAGATGATTTAATAATCCCCTAATCACTGAATTTACCCAGGCAAAAACATGATCCATATCTCAACCATCCCATTATTAATCCAGATTTTTTAATCTGATCATCAATAGAACAGTATTTGAAGCACTGTACAGCAGCCTTCCAAATCACCGTAGGAATTCTTCCATAGGATATAGCATTATCTTCTACTGGAAGCTATAACACTGTAGGCTGATACTATAGATTTTCTTTTGGCAGACTTTTTTGATAAATGGATACAAAGGATTTCAAGAGATTTGTCAGTGTAAAGTTGTATTAAATATAAACTGTTTAAATAATTATATGTTTATAGAAAAGTGCCTTTGAAAAATAAGGCTGCAGCTATGTCTGTGCTGGTAAAAATGAGAAATTCAGAGCTAGGAATAGGTCATGCCCTATGATACATGGTGCGCATCACTGCTGCCTTTGGAAATTCAGCTCTTTCACCTGTCCCTGTGATGTGATGAAGACAGAGGGAGCAAGATAAATTGCTCTTCATAAAAGAGATTAGGCCAGGCTGGCAAAACTTTATTACAGCCAGCAGAAGGGAAAACAAAGAACAAACTAACACCCCCCCACCCCCCAAAAAAAGTTATATTTATTGCTGACCATTGATACTTTACTGGCTCTACACAGCAAAATAAGCAGCCTGTCCTTTGTTTGCCTTGTCTTCTGGGTGACTGGTGTCTACAAACTATCACCTCTTGTACAAACAAGGTCTTAGAGGAAAGAGGCTCTCGTGTTCCTGTGCTGGTGACTCAGCCCACAACTGGTTTGAATTTGGGGTTTTCCTCATCCTGTCACCGTAACCCACGTCCCTTAGCAAACCTTTGTCTGAGCTCTTGACTCACGAGCTGAACACGCAGGCACAGCTGTAAATGGTGTCAGCTCATCTCTTGTTTTATTTTTTACCTGTGAGAAAGCACACAGCAGGCTTTCATGCACCGGAAACATAAAAATAAAATAAAATAAAACCAGCCTGGATCTTAATTGTGAGCGACAAGAGGAGCAGCACCTAATGTCACTGGGCACCGAGTCCCCTGTCGTGGCATATGGATGGGAACAGCAGGTCCCAGTGGTACACACAGCAGACACACGAAGAAGTCGAAGTACTCAATATGTTACGCATTCTTCCTAAGAGTATTTTCTTCCTGTGCATAACGTGTGTGCAGAAAAGTGCTTGAAAAGGAGCTCCTTCCTCATCCAACATATGCATGATATATCTCTGAAAACCACTGATGCAGGTGCTAGGAAAACACCTTATCATAGGTAGATGCATTCAGGAGATAAAGCATTATTTTGAAACACACCAGAGAAAAGCCAAAAGTAGCAGCTCATGGCTCTACAAACAGGCAAATGGTTTCTTCTCTTCCCTTTCAGCTTGGTGCTTCCACAAAGCCCTTGGTTTCCAAGTTCCACTGTGTCTCGTTTAAATGTTTAGTTCTCTGGATCATTTAACAAACCCCCTCACACATCCACATGGCTCTGTATAAGTAAGAAAAGCTTGCTACACGTTCACATCCTGACTTTCTGCAGGGAAACGTGATGTCTGGGTGGGAGCAAACCTGATGGTGAAACATTGCCCTACAAGGTAAGCACAACCCCAGCTGACTTCATCAGAGTAGAATTTCACCACGGAGCTTTGCACTGCAGTCCAGTGGCTCTGGAGGCTGTCCATACTGTGTGCTATTGCCCAGAAAGCAGAAAATACAATTTTCTAATGCACCCATATTGTAGCCCCTAGTTTGAGATTTTTCCTGCTACTTTATACTTGCAGTATTTTATATATTTGCCATCTCTCTGCTATATCTTCTAACATCTAAATCCAGCTTAGATGGACACTAAAAAGAAATTCAACAGACTTGTGCCCTGGAAGAAACTTTGAGAAAATTCATGTATTATGAAGATACTGAGAACAAAACCTTAGAGTTACACAATTTGTGCTGAACTGGCACAGCAATGCTGCAATTTTTGCTCACTGCTGGACAAAGTTGGTTTTTTTCTTTGCTTTGACCACACATACAACTTAGAGCCTAAAAATGTTTTCTGTGTAGCTTTTGTTCCTTATTGGTAGACATTTACCCTCGGAGAAGTTTCTTTTCTCCTAAAATCTCCAATCCACAAACTGTGTTCTGTTGCATTTACATTACTTCATGTCCTTCTAACAAAAATTACTGTTAAAAAAAAAATTAATAATAATAATCTTTGAATTTCTCTAACTCATATTTGCTATATCTCCAAAATGAGGAAAATGTGTTGTTTTTTTTTTTTTTTTTAAATAAATATTTTACTTTAATCCATGATAGCTGAACAGACGTTTGCTAAATGAAGCCAACAGACATGAGAGGATTCGTTAAGTATTTGAGTTTTCTGACACTGCAGATTGGAAGGGAGCAGCTAGGGACTTTGCCAAACACAGGACTTCCAATTTTTTTCCCCCTCCCAGGAGTGATGTATGGAATTGAGGAATTATACCAAACAGTATATGCAACCCTGATGTATTTGCAGTACTAAAGCTGTGCCCTTTCCCACCATACATGGCACCCTCCAAAGTGATGAACACAGGTCATCACTTAAAAATGTAAGCAACATCTTTAAGTACTAAAAATCACAGACAATAGTAATAAAGAATCAATAGCATTTTCCCAACAGTTTCTGAACAATAACAACTGGAAAATGATGGCACAGCTTCATTTCAGCTTCTTAAAACCTTAAGCTTCTGAAATCAGTCTTCATATTAGCATTGAATACAGCAACATTCTGATTTAAATTATTGACAGCCTGAACTAAATTAGTTAGCGTCTCATCTAGTTTCAACAGTCTGCTATTCATTGAGTCGTTCAGATGTTGGATGGATTCCATCAACATCTCCTGAACACAATTTTTTTTTTCTTTTTTTTTTAAACCAATCTGCTGCTCTCTGGTTCCTTTCTGACACTTCCATCCCTTTCTAATATAACATTACCTGAGCTATCACCTCTCATTTCCACAGGCTTGTTCTCTGTCATCCTCACTTTCCGTTCTTACTTTGCATTTTCCTCCCATCTCCTTGTCTTATTTTGTTTTTCTTTAAAACTCCTGTGATGGGAGACCTGCTGAAGTGGTGAATCTTTTTGTTTTTACACGTCTTAACTATTTCTTATGGATCCCTGCTGGAAATAATGCACTATGATTGTCCCAAATCTGAGTTTCAACGTGCAGATGGCTTTGAACCGAATACTAGAAAGTATCACAGAAGGAAAAAAGTCATCATTAGGGAAGAGATCTTGAAGCCAATTTGCTCCGCAGTGTTAGAGAAAAGAATTTTCCCTCATTCTAAAGACCGTAAAGAAAACTTTCATTGACTGCATCCCTTGCACTCCTCATATTTCATGCCTCCTCTCAGTCTTACCAGCTGCTGTAGTTCCCCACGATCTCTGCACTATGGGAAGGATGTGATGGAGTGGGAAGTGTGGTTTAGTGGGGCTGACGAGGAACCTGATAGATGAGAGAGTGGGAAACTCAAGAGAACATGGCTTGGAGAAGGAAGTATTGAGGAATGTTGGACAAAGAGAAAATCCCCTTCTGGGAAAAGCCTTTATGGTAAGTATTAAAATGTGTTTGCATAAGAACGTGTATAAGAATAGGACAACACAGGGTTTTTCTTCACACCTCAAAGTCGTTTTTATCTTTGTGAATCTACTAAAAAATACAACCCTTTTCCTGCTCATATTTCAAAATAACTGGTCTCCAGTTCCTCATGGATCCTCCTAAGTGACATAATTTCAGTTCCCACTTAACCCATAACAGCCCTTTCTTTTGCATAAACTCACAGCTGCAGACCTCAGTGTAGGTGCAGCAGCTCACTCAGCAAACAGAAAGCCAAGGTAGCCTCAAGTGCTACCCATCAGTAAGGGCCCTGTTTGGTTATTATAATTGCACACATAAATCAGCTAGCAGCTTTAGGTCAACGGTGAAGAAAAAAGCCAGTTTGTTAACCAGATTGCAGAGAAAGAAAGAGGCAAAGACTGGGAGATTAACCCTAATACTCTATTATCACAGCAAGGAAAAAATCAGATCCTAAAGATATCATATATGCCCTCAGAAAACTTTGCCATACCGCAGAAAATGTCAGAATTTATTGAGTTGTATCCCAATCCTGGCCTCTCATAGCCATCAGGAAGAAGTGCATGGTGGGACCTGCACAGGAAGTGGGTACTTTGGTTTCCCAGCTGCCACACTGGTGATTTGGGACCAGGGGCTAACAGCTCTGAGAAACAACCTATTTTTTTCTATTAAAAAGGCCCATGGCTGTCTGAGGAAGGACTAAAACATATAGCTATGGGCTCTTCACTACGCTGTGCCCTCCTTGGCTCTAACCTAGGATTAATTCTTGACTCTTGTCCTAAAGTAAACCTTGCACCAAGGTTGCCTGATTTAGACCATGCAAACAACTCAGAGCTGAACAAATATCAAGAATCACCAAAAGAGACATATACATATTTTTAGTGCTTTTCTGGATAGCAGCATGGAGGTGTTAATCCCTTATGTACAGCCATTAGCAAAGAATTCATTATTCTGCCCAGTGAGTTATCCCTCTATTAAGTCTTAGGAAGAATTAGCCTAATATTTACAGTCAGCTATTTGTTATATTAAAGAGGTATTTGCCAAATCTTCAGCACCTCCACCACATGCACAAAATTGTACTTTAAATGAAGTAATTCTGAATTAAACAAGTGTGCTAGTACTACTAGTGAGATTTATAGTAACCGATAACAGTCTAAGAATGTATTTCACAGATTGCTTCTTTATATTGCAAAATGAATAGAGTTATATATCTGAAGAAACAAATCTGCACATTAAAAATCAATGTTTCTCATGATACACACTTGGTATTATTTCTGGGAATGCTACAGCTGGCATGCACAGCCTAGTTAAAATATTATAATTTACTTGACTGCATGCATAGTCGATTTGCAGTCAAAACTGCCACTTACTACATGGGAGGAAAAACAATGACTTCCATGCTACTGGAAACATCAAAGGTACTTTTTGCACTACTCCCCCTCAAAGCCTCCTGGGAAAAGCCCTGACTCATAAGCTTTCCACTGGTTACTAGAGTGCTTCTTAGGTTTGGGAAAAAAAAATAAATTAAAAAAAAATCATATTTTGCTACAGTACCTCTACTGAAAAATCCTCAACGAGCAGAATGGATTGAAAAATTCAAGCATGACTAAAAAGTACATTCCCCACCAGTCAGTGAATTTTGCTCCCTATTTGTCACTGCCACCTTGGAGAGCAGTGAGCATTAATAATGCATGGGTGCTAGGAATGTATTAGCAACTAACCTTGCGAAGAAAATCAACTGGGGACCCAGAAGAGCTGTTAGAAAAAAAAAAAAGAAAAGGAAAAAAGAAAAAAAAAAAACAAAAAAGAAAAAAGAAAAAGAAACAAAATCAGAGCTCTCCAGTATCCTCTTATTTATTGAAGAGATTTTGGGAGAAGTGTCAGGGATGGCGGTGACTATGTATCATTGTAAACTAAGGCGGAAAGTCCCCAGAATGGGGTTGTAATTGAGTTCATTGATCACACTCAGAAAGAGAGCCAGGAGAGCCAGCTGACCACAAGCCGGCCCTCTGCAGCAGAGCACCTCGGTGGATAATGGGTATTTATGCAAATAAATGGCTGGTGCAGAAATGTCTTGATTAAACACGTGTTCTTAAGCAAAAGCTTCGTTCTGCTGTTGTTCATGCTTGCTGTTGCATTGCATGTGTTAACCGTGATCAACTTCTCTTGGAAATTGGTCAGCATACTGCATTTGTGCTCTTTCTTCCTAGGTGAAGTGAGGTGGGTGCCTCCAGTGCCTCCAGTGAGGTGGGTGCCAAACCTCTTCACTTTTGCTATTCTCTACAACCAAAGCATAACAATCCTGAGTTTGCTCCTCCAGATACTGAGTCATGGTTATTTACATCTCCTATTTTACAGCGAGATGATAGCATATGGATTTTATTCTCATTTTTAAACTCTTCAGTCCTTTCAAATCCAAGCACCCAAAGATATCCAGTACCCAATGAAAATATCCTGCTTCCTAAAATAAAACAGGCTCACCATTGCGCTTCTAAAGTTCGAAACAATTTGTACACTAAGCTGCTATATCCCGCTGTTAGACTTGGCAGTAATGGTTTCAGTCATATATTTATGTCCTGCCATCTCCTTTTAATATATTTTGTTTATATTCCACGGCCTGTTTTCTGGTAAAACAATCTTTACAAGTTTTACGTGGAATAGAGCTGCTTTTTTATGTTATTAGCCAAAACAAATATTGTGTTCAAGTCCACCTTATTGATTCACTTTCTCAATGAAAGTACCCAACTTGTCAACGGAAAGGGGACAGAGAGAGGAATATTCATAAGGTCTGGAGGACAAGTAGAATAGTATGGTTTTCCTTTTTCCTTCTGCTGGATGCAAAGACTGAAAAAATTGTCATTTATTTGCTTAGTGTCCCAGAAGTTCCCCAGAATGAGCTGCTGGAGCTGTGCTCTTCCTGAAATAATCACAGTGACCTGATGTTCCTAGCAAAACTGTATGCTTTGGAACTCATCAGTTACACTTCCAGTTACCCACTGCAGACCTTCATGCAATTAATTCATTAAGCTCATTATGACTTAGCATTGCATGCCAAATTCAAAGTTATATATACATATACAATTTAATTTTTGGTCATTTTTTATTAGGATGAGCTTTGAATGAGTTATGTCCCTCATCAGAAAGATAGGGCCAACTCCCTAATTAAATGCTGCAGCCTGTGGATAAGCTGGAAACCTTACTGTGACACAATCCTCCTGCTTTTCACCTGCTTTCCTAATACTTATCAACTAATTCATGCCATTCTTCTAATCTTTGTTTGATGTTGAAGACAAAATAAAGTTAAAAGACACCTGCTGGTAGATAGATTTTCCACTGAACATGCTTATACAGGCCTTTAGGAAAACTAGATTCTGGCATCCTAAGAGGATCACATGATTAAGATCTGAAGATTGTGAAGAGAATTGGTTCAGCACCAGTTTCCAATTCTCATTACAATTGTTCTCCTGAGAAATGAGCAATTTTTCACCATTGTTTTCTTAACACGACAGCCTTTGTTGAATTTTAGTGTAGTTTTTTTTGTAATCCTTCTGTCTTTATCCCTTCTCCTTTTCTTCTTCCTTCTAAACCACCCTGTGTATGCCACAGTTGTTTAATTTTTGTTATGGAAATGATTAAAGTTTTATTTTGTTTTGTTTTGTTTCATTTATCTCCCAAGAGTTCTTTAGGGTGATAGTCACTCTGTAAATGAATGTAAAAATGCTTTTGTCACATTAGCCTGCCTGTTAACTGGTAAAATGCTTGTTATTTTACTCTGATGTTACATTCACAACAGGATAACAGTTTTGATCCTGCTATGCAAAAATCTGCATTATAAATTAGAAGGCATATTTCACACTTTTTTCTTATCCTGAGCAGATTTATAATGTAGTCATTAGGTGTTAAGATGAAAAAAAATGGAGATAAGTCAACTTCTGAGTTGAATCTCAGCAACATCTAACCTATCCTGAGAAAATTATGCCTGACAAACCCCATGCATGAGGCTTAGTGGAAAGCAAAACATCTTGGGCTGAAACCATTTCTACTCCCCTGCTCCTTTCTTTTTATTATTATTATTTAAAGAAAAAAAATATTTAGCAAAATAGAGTAATAAGACACTAGCAGTTAGGTTGTGGACATTTCAGAAATATTTTTCAACAGCATCCTAATATTTCTTAACTCAAAAATAGCTTCTTTTTGTTGTTGTTTTTTTAAATAATATTTTCTTTTGTCTTCTTGCATGGTTTCTGAGCAAGTCTAAAATTGCTCAAAAAACAACTGATAGAATGCCATTTGTATTATTTCTAACAATGTCAGCGCTGTGAGGCTCCTTTAATTTTCCTGGTATGTAGATCATTATTATGAACTACGCAGTACGGCGATACTAAATCCACAAATGATTGAGAAATATGTTTAAAATCCCAGCCTATCACAGATGGCTTGATTGTGCAACTCATAAAGAAGCTCTGAATGAGTAACACCTTAAGAAGATCTCTAATTTATTTCCAGAAGAATATATTATACCGACATACCAAGTGCAATCTGATATGTTACAACAGCAATCATCAATCAACATGACAAGCTTTCACAAGTTAGATAGGCAGAGGTGCCTCGGGTGAGCCACAAGCAAATTTGGGGATGCTCAAAAATGGTGGTCCTCCATGCTCCTTCCCCACTCAGAGAGCACCCAGCTCTGGCACACACAGCCTGTATATGCCAATGTTTCAAACAAGACTGTCCCTTGGAAACACGCATTTCAGTCTCTGTGACTGTGTGGGGTTTGACCTCTGTCCAGCCAGGACTTCAGTGCTGTAGGAGTGGGCTGCTTGCTCCCCCAAGATCACCTGCCTGAACATAACACACAGTGCAGACTGCTCAGCTCCCTTAAATGGCACAATTAAGTCCCTTCTTGTGCTCTTTGTCCAATACGCAACCCCCAAGACCAGACACAACTCCTTCATATTAAACATCAGATCTTGAGTCCTTCTCATCTAAAGCAATGCACACATATCACTTCTTCATACTCAAGACGAAGGCTGAAAGAGTCATTTGGATCTCAGAAAGGATTTCATTCCAGAAGGAGCTTTCTTTTGGTTGGTAGGCAATCTCCTGAGAATTCACTCCAAGATTACTCTTCTTTCTACAGCATCCTGATTTTATCTCTTCAAGATAAAGGTGCTTCCACACAGTAGACTCCCTATTCCAAGTCTGAGATCAGCCACAGAAAAGAACAATTTATCATCTCATTTTAGACAAACAAGAATAAGGTGGTTTGTTTCTTTCCTTTCTACTGTAGGAAAAAACATGTGTGCATGTGTGGGTGAGGGCACTGGGGTGGTTCATACATTGGCCAAGCCCCCAGGTAAATGTGGTGGGCTTGTCTCAGTAGGAAATGACTTATTGCCTCGGTCCTGCCCAGGAACATTTCCCAAATATGTATATTTTCACAAAAATAACAAGTTTTAGCATCTCCATGTAGCTCTTTCTCCTCTCTGTGTATGAGTCTGCCTATAAAACCCAATGAAAAGACTCGTGATTAGTCAGCTGGGATTTAGATCAGATCCTATATACCCTCCCTGCAGTGGAACAAGTACAAGCAAAACACGTATTTATACATTAAGTAATAAGGGAAAAAGAAAAAAGGAAAAAAAAAAAAAGAAAAAAAAAACAATGAAAATAACAAACCAACCTCAAAATCTTTGTAAAATGAACTGATTTACAAACATGTGCTCTCTGTCCTGAAAGAGAGTCAAAACTCTTAGCCCTCCTTTCTCTCGTCCTTGCAAAATCTTGTCTTACCCATTACAAACTCTAGCCAATTTATTTTTGTAGAAATGGAATTTACAAATTACAAAAATGGTTTGCTTGAGTCATCGCCATTCCTTTGAACTCTGAGGCCTTTTGAATTTGATCCTGACCAGGCTGACCATAAACCATTCTGTTTGGATAATAGAGGAAATGGAAAAGTTTGTCTTCAGTAACCTTACAATAAACTGAAGCTCACTAGATATGAATTACAACAGTCACAAAGAAAAAAAAAAGTATGTATATGTATCAGTGTGCATGTCTACTTCATAAACACATGTATATGCTCACATACACACGTAAATAAATACATAAATACAGGCCAACAGAAGTAAATGAGTGAACCGCATTGGCAACACAAAAATTGTATTTGTCAGTTAAAATGAACAAACTACCTCCATTTGTTCATTATATTTTTATTGTATTTGTAAAATACTGTTCATTTAGATGAGCATGATAAATAAAAAAACTATAAATTGTCTATTCATAATTCACTATAATCTATGTTCCAAGCTACGTGGATTAGTCACAACTAATAAAGTTCTGAAGTATTTTTATTTGGATTTTAAAGCTTTGCAATGTATTTTTCATAAAATCATTCAAGAGTGAAGAGCTATATATAACTTTATTTGAAAGTCTTAAAACTCATCTGAGCTAAAGGAACAAGCTTTGTTTTCTGTTGTGTCACATTCAAAGGAGCTCAAATTCTGGGCACCAATTGTCCCCTTGGTGGCCACATTCCTAAATTCAGAAGTCATTCTGCAAACCATGCATCTGAGGACACATTTCAACCCATTTACAGATCTGCTTCTCTACAGAGGGGCTAGGAAAAAGCTGGTGGAGAAGCATTGCTAAACCCTACCCTGCAAGATTAACTATGAAAAATTCAGCGTGGCATCATTTTTTCAATACCTATTTCTAAACCTTTCCAGTTCTCCACCTTGCTGCACATAAGTGGAAATTAAATAAAACAACAACAAACAGACAACAGCTTCAAAGTTTCCTTGCATCACAAGGCAAGGGACTCATGGGCCATTGAAAATTCATCTATTCAAGGCAAAAAAGGCAAACCAAAGGCATGCTCAGATGCTCTGAGGCAACTCTGGCCCCAGTGCTATTTCTCAGGTTTACCAGCGACCACAAAGTTCCTGGAGCACCAGGACTGCACATTCAGATAGCCAGTGGCTGCACAACACACTGTAAAACACATTTCTTTACTCCAAGCTTCTAGAGGTGATGATGAGGACAGAAAAACTGAGTCACAAGAGCCTAGCAAGAAAAGCTGGAACAATGAAATGGCCAAATTGTGGGCACGTGTGTGAAGAAATACGCTGATTTTGCTCTTCTGCCATTCATTGGCAAGCATCATCCAAACCCAGCATCCACGTGTGACCACAAGTTTATGAATGAAAATGCATGTGAACTCAGAAGACTGCACAAAACGAACAGATGATCGATGCCTGAACATCCGCGTAGGGTGTGCATTATTCATTAATTGCCTTTTCATTTGATTATTCACTAAGCACTATTAATTATTACCCTCTTAAAATAAATAAATAAATAAATAAGCTTCAACAATCTAATCAAGAAGAGAGGGGGAGACCTCATGCGCCTTAGGAGACCTGTAGCAAGCGTGAAGAATCAAGGCTGAATAGGAAACTGTCAAAATGAAAAATATAGGAACACCTACAGCTAATGCTAGCAAAGTGTCTAAAAATGACTAAGGCATTCACAGGAATCAGGGCTGCTTCCTAAATATAAGAAACATTTACCAGAAAATTGTTTGTAATGAGCAACTGAACCAGCTATCCAATAGGGATCCAAGCAATTCTCTGATTCAGAAAACGATTTGAGCAAAGTGATAATTGAGGACTGGCAAAGAATATTTCCTTCTGGGAAGGAGCAGAATTGGACATAAACTCACCTAATTCTAAGGATATTTAGCAGCTCAGCTATTTTGAGGTGTCTGTTAAGAGAGGGAGACATTTGTTTCTGATAAAGAGCAAAGGTAGCTTGTAAAGCATCCAGAGCTGACTGTAATCCCCACTTAAATTAAAGAGGAACGAGTCCTTCACATGACATCTGCTTGTCTTCCTGGCATGACCAGGGAAGCCATCGCTATGACTTCCTTCACCACAAGGATTTTCCAAATGCCAAGGGGAGACTGAGGGGGAATTGGTTGGGGGAGCAGGGAAAGGATTGTTATAATTCCAGACTGGTGCTTTTTGCAAACTTCAAATATTGAAACTTTGTTTTCAGTTCCTCAGAAAGTTTTCTTCCCAGCGTCTGCACATAACCATAATTCATATCATTCCATAAAACCTCATTTCCAGAAATATACAGTGCTGTTTTCCTTTTTCTTTTCTTTTTTAGGCTAACACAAATAAGTCTAACGTGCGTAATGATATGTGATCTAATGAAAAGCAGTATTTCTATACTACAGCATTTGTGTTTTCATGCAGACAGTACTTCTCAGGTAGATAATAACATTTTATGTTGGGAAACAACAACAAGATTTTTCTTAAGAGCCTATAATCTTCTGTAGTTCTGTACAGAAAAGACATTCTACCAAGGAAATTCTTGTTGGCAAGCCAGGCTATGATTAAAGGTAGTCACTTGTACTTGTGATCATTTCCTAACCTTAAGATTTAACTCTCCTCCAAGTTTAGTTTTTCAGTAACCCAGTAGTTTATGGTTAGGACATATCTTGATAGCAATCCAAAATCTTCCTGAGACATCGCAAGTGGCTTACATTCTCTAGCAGATAATTGAATTCAGATACTAGCTTTCCTGTCAAATCTCTACAAAAATAAAATACATCATAAAAATGTAGAAACAGGGCTCGGATGACCATGATGGACAGACAAAAAATGATAGCGTAATGTTTGCACCATATAAAATCATATCCCCCACCTTGCTAGTCTGTTTAATATTGAAAGGTTGGCCAATATTCTGTATACTTCAAAAGCATTCATAATTGGTTTTTAATTGGTTAGCAATGCATTCTTTTCATTGACACACACCAAAAGTCTTCCCTGGAAAATTATCATGACAATATACCAGTACAGGCACCAAAATCTTTCCTGTTCATAACCACGTAACGATTCATGAAAGAATGAAACTATTTTACTTGCCTGTCCTTCCCCTTGAACACGCACACATTAAAAAAAAAAAACACAAAGAAAGCAGCACTTGCTCGCAATCATTATGTTAACAGGATTTTCTACAAAGGATTCTGGACAGCAGATAAAACTATCTTCCTATAGGACATCAGTGGTATTAAGACATGAGAGTTCTCCAACAGATTCCACATGGAATTCTGATGCCCCTTAGTTAACAAGCAGCTATTGCATATGTCTGGTTCCTCCTCATGCCAGGGAGCTACAGAAACCGTGTTTGTGCTCAGTTGTGCTGTCACTTGCATTACTACGGGATAAATTACTGTCGCTGAGAAAAGTCTCCTATCTGAAACACCAACAAGTTGGTGGAAACAGGATTAGGTACAGCTAAGAAGTCCTGGTCCATTCAAAGACAAGCTAAAAAATATAATAAAATATGAAAAAAATAAAATACTTGTAGGAAAAAAGGGGCACTGGTATGGCAGGGGGGTTGAAACTTCTGATCCTTAAGGTCTCTTCCAACGCAAGCCATTCTATGATCCTATGATTTAGGAATGCATTATACCCACTTAATCTGATATAAACCTTGTTTTTCATTTGTGTACCAATTCCATTTTTCATTTTTTTTTAATTTTTTATCTGCAATGAATTTCCCAGAGCACATTACAGAAGAGTCAGAGCAGGACTCCTGGCACCTCTTGAACAGAGGGAATCGCCATCAGTCTCTGGTTACTCTCACCTTAAAAGAACTGGATGTGTCAGAGCTACTTCACATGCCAAGAACAACAGAGAATGAAAGAAGATGTGAAAATCTTTTTACTATCGGAGCATCCTCGTGTTCAACATGGTAATAATAGTAATAATAAAAACATGCCCTCTACGAGAAGGGACAGCTTAAACAATACATAGCCTACAAAATCAACTGTGCTCACACCACTGCATGTTGCATGCTGACACCACCACAATATATCACAAATGCAACTGGCCTACAGTTTTAGCTGTGCCAGGATAAGGCATATTGCATCCCTGCACCACCTCCCCATCCCTCTGCAAAACATGACTTGGTGAGACACTGAAAGGTTCTTCCTTTTCAGTCTGTGAAACAACTAGTACACCATAGACAGGAGTGGAAATATATACAGGAAGGCTCACTTTCAATAGACTTCATCTGCTGCTGTAAGGTATTACTCAGATGAGTCATTTGTGTTGCACTTACTTGATGATGATTGCAGGAATGTACAAAGTGCTTTGTGTGAGTAAAGGAATGAGGCTTTATTACATGAAATGCAAACGTGTTGGAAAACCACCTGCTTGACCACTACTTGGTGCTCTCTTTTCGCTCCAGTCTTAGAGGAGCTCAGCTCCAAAACTGATGTTGTTTTTTGTACTTAGCAGCAAAACCCATGGACAGCTGCAGGAAAGGAAATGCTGAAATGCTCTGAATATGAAGGGCAAAGTAAGTTACAATGACAGGGCAAGCCACAAGCAGCTGGTGGGTCTGGGGTGCTCCCCGAGGGCACAGGACACTGTGTGCTGTGATATCTCCTGGTTTCAGTTGGCTTTGTCTGAATCCTGACCTCTGGGTACAGCAATTCTGCCTTTGTTGGTGGAGAAGCACATCAGCCTTTGCTCTATCACAGCTTTTCGTTCATCCCTGTAATTATTCAACATCCCGCTACTGGCAAATGCAAACCATTCTGCATCCACTCTCCTTCCACTGCCTCTCAATAAATGCAGCTTCTATTCCCTAAGGAAGCAGTAGTGACTGTCTAAACAGTGTCTGCATCATAACATGTTGTTAACAATCAAGAAATTTCCAGCACTAGGTAACAAAACCCCCTCACTTCTCTTGGAGTGCTTTTCAACCTGATTCAAGGCACTGATATAAAGCATCGATGCAAAATACATCTGCGACAGAACAAATTCCAACACAGCACCCCTTTTTGCCAGCAATCTCCCCACTGACTTCCTTGCCCTAGAGAGGATGGCAGTGCAGGTACTGGCCCCTCATTTTTGCTGCATGTAATTGCTCCTCAGATACCCATATCAAACCTCTCCAGAACACAGCCTTTGTCACCATATGGCTCTGTATCTAATGCAACTTCAACTCTTTTATTTCTGTAGAATAATGAGTCTACGATAGATGCTGAATTCTCCCTTTAGTTTGAAAACAAACCACTGCTTGTTGCTGCAAGGGATAATATGCTTCATGCCTACAGTCCGTTACTGCTAGCCGTATAAATAATAATAATAATTTACACACAACTCACACACTTCTTTCAGTATTTCTGCAAGCAATCCAGAGGCGACAGGAACAAATTGATGGAGACAGAAATGGGAGAATCCCACCCTGTCGGAAGATGAATGAGCTGAGCTTGCATGATGTGAACCATGGCTGACAGAAGCAAGAGGGAATCAAAGAGTGAGCAACTTTTGACAACACACGCTTCACAGCTCTGACCACTGAGGATCTACATGATTATCTCCAGACAAAATAACTGTGAGTAAAAGGCTTACATACACTTAAATTAAACACAGCAGGGTTTTAGTAATCTCTGTTTGCATTTTACTTTCTGTTAAGAAGGAAATTGCTTGGACTTGGAACATTTCATTTAATGGCATTTTTAGTTACCTTTTGTACTTCTAATGCCATAGTCTAAATTCATCCCAAATTACCCAAGAAGGCAAAAGAAACTTTTGTCCTTTATTTTTAATTGCAGTAGCTTCCTTACCAATTTTACTAAATTAAATGTGTTTTAAAACATCACCGTATTTGAAACCTAATTATCCCAATCTCTGAATGAAGAATAGCCTACAATACAAACCCCATTTATGTAATTTATTTTGCAAAGGAAAATAAATGGAATGCAGTTGCAGTAATGATATACACGTTCGCAATTCTACCCTGCTTTTTCTCTTCCCCAGAACAACAACTTAGGGAAGCTGCATCTTTTTAAACAAATACGTTAAAAGCATCTGTGCTGCAGCATTTCTAACATCTCTGTATTGCTCTTAAGATGAGGAAAACTCTGCATAATGCCATGTTCTGTCTAAGTAGCATGAAGGGCTTTTGTTTTGTGTTTTGGTTTTTTTCGGTTTTTTTTTACTATAGCTGATCATGAATGAGGATTATGGCCTGTCACCCATAATAACTCATGAATGAAGATCATGCCTTGCAATTGTAATGTGTAAAATAAAGGGTGGGAGACGCAGGGCCAAGATGCACTGGTTGTTGAGTCATTATTCTGCATACCGTAGCGGAGAGAAGTTTAATCTTTTTAGACCACCTAGTCCTGAAATCTTTTTTTTTTTTCCCTTGTTTAGAATAAGCTTCCATTTACTCACTGCATTTTTCAATTACTTCCTGAGTACCCCACAGTTCCAACGGCATTGCGTTCTATCCTAGAAAAGAAAATCTTTCCCAACTGATGGTCCCAATGGTTGAAAACAAGCAAACTGGAGATCCTCCCCAAAACAAAGGCAAAATAGGGATCAAAAAGCTATCAGAAGCAAGAGGAAAAAGCTATCTGGAGCAAGAGAGAAAAGTTACTGATGTTTTCCATAGAAGAGTTTCTCATCAGTCAATAGAATTTTGCACAAATCTTCTACATCTAAGACACAAAAAGGTGTCCCAGAAATTAACCTGAATACTATTAAAAAACAAAACAGAACAAAACAAACAAACAACAACCAAAAAAAACCCAAAGGATTAATTTGGAAAAAAAAAAGGCAAAACACCAATTTTGTTTGTATTCAAACTTATTTGCTAGGAAGTTGCTTTCAAGTTCAGTAGTCTGCTCAGTGTGAGTAAATACTGGGACCTCTGTGGTCAACCAATCCAAAATACTCACTGAAAACAACTTCTACAAATACATTTTGGAAATATGTTCTGCTGTTTTCTGTAGGGTGCTGTTGTTTGCTCTCTGCAAGTGTTCAGATGAGCCCTGACTGCTTTATTTCTTCATTCATACAAATATTTGCAAGACCTTTGAAATTTGGTCCAACTGTTTATTTGCTAAAAAATTCATAAGAGGAAAGTCTGTATTTGTTATTCTTCCCTCACTTTCCATCTGAGCTATTCAAAAACAGTCAAGTATCCTGTTAAGGAATGAATACAATACCCATGTGATTTTGATGACAAATTGTCTATGATAAACAATGACTAGCAGAAATGATCACTGCGTGAATAAGCCCAATGCTTGTTTGCATAAGCCAGCCAGTAAATATTTAAAAATAATGAAAAAAAAAAGATCCCTAGAAATCAGAATAATTCCTTGGGCAGAACACAAATATATATATATATATATATATATATATATATATATATATGTATATGTATACGTATATTTGGGGAATAATTTATTTATTTGTTGTGGAAAATTCGACCTCTGAACTTCAAACACTAACATTAAATGCAACCATTTATTTCTTTTTTTACTTTCCAGTAGAGCTGGATATAAGCTAAGCTTCCTTCTATGGGATTCCTTAAAATATTATTAAGATGTTCCTCAAATTATACATTTCATACTGATTCTTGGTTCTTAAGAAGCCTGAAACTTCTTTTTTTCTCCCTTTTTTTTGCCTCCCTCTCCAAACGTTTTTACTTCCTTCTGCTATATTATTAATATTTCTTCTACTTGCATAGATTCCTCCACTGATTTTATCCAAGATCAGGATTTTTAAGATTATATATATGTATATATATATATATATATTTGATGGGGGAAAGAAATAACATTACAAATACTTAACACATATGGCCAGTGGATAGAAAGAAAATAAATATACCAATTGTGAGGTCTTCCAGCTTTCCTGGTGCCCCTTTATGATCTTAAAACTTACTAATGGTAAAGTGTGACTTTAAAAATAGTCTGCCTACTGGGAAATATGCATTTATTTATGCAGTGCGGAGAAGAGCTGAATTTGAAAACATCCTTTCAAGGTTTGCAGACATTTGAGCACATTATTAGGAGCAGTGGCACACCAACATGCAGGTATCACCCAATTTCATTACTACCTGATTAATTAACCTGTTTAAAGTGTGAAAGTTGGCACCTTGTCATCACAATCCATGAGAATAACTAATGAGAAACTATGAAATAATTCGTTCTTCAATTTAAAAAAAAAAAAAAGGAAGAGGTTTTATTATGTCATTATTCTGCTTTTCTGTTATCACCTATGCAAAGCCAAGAAGATTTTGTAAAGCTTACTGTCTAAAAAAAAAAAAAACAACACAACAATATGTAACATCTTAGGAAACACTTCACAGTTCTTTAACAAAATGTGATGCCACCCAACACCAACAGGTAAGCCAAGAAGGTTTCAGCAAAAGCATCCTCAGTAGGCATCCATTCATTTAATAGGATTTGTTATTCTTGTTTAGCACGAATAGAGAGAAACACACATGCCTGAGTGTTGAGAATAACTGATATGACAAATACAGACCTTGTTTCCTCATAACGAGTTACCTACAAACAGGTAATGTCTTTTATTAGCATGTTCACTTACAGCTATCAATTTACGAAAGAATAATTCTCGACTTCAGAAAATGGCTGCTGTGAGCAGAGGTTCTTAATTTTCATTAGTTTCGACATATTTGTCCCTATTGTAAATTTTCAAGGTTTAAGTTATATATAAATGAACAAGTTCACGAAGCTTTGGGGAAACCTGCAACGTCTGCCTAGGTAATGCTCCAAGCACGCAGGCCCAGAGTGTTGTTTCATAGAATGATTTCTCAGAAAACCAAGAATTAAGCAGTAGTCATTGTACTACTGTGCTTTCAGTTGCACTTATCTGCAATATGAATAGACACAGATATGATTGGTAGTGCAAACCATGGATTCTAAGCAGAAATTCAAACACTTGGGGGATTTGGATGCTAAATTATCTATCGATATCCACGACAATAATTGCTGGGTGGGAAGTGTGTTCCCCTGAGGAACAGATGCATTACTTAAGACAGAACAGAAGACATCAACAATTCCTCAATTTTGCATTGGAATGGACTGGAAAAAGTAGGAGATGTCGGTTGGAAATGTAGGACGTGGAAAGAATGAGTACTCATTGAAGATGTGGGAGGAATGAGTACTAACAAGAGGGAGAAGTGGTGGTTACAATCAAAGGAGAAAATTTAAAGCTTTAATTAAAAGCACTAGTTATAGGTTTAGAAAAAAAATAAATACGAATGACATAAACATAAATTTATTGATACAGAATGGTAAAACATCTTGAACATTGCCTGGCTTTATGGGAAAGAATAAAAAGAAGGAATAAAAGATAATCCTTGTATTATGGGTTTATATGTCTTGTGGGTGTCAACAGACAGCTTGTTTATGAGGAGAAACTTGGGAACAGATTGAGATTTCCTTCACTCTCTGCTGTCTCCATCTTTGGAGATAGCACCATTAACCTGGTGAGAGCTTCCCTGGACAAGTTGTGGGCTGCCATACGTGGCACACCCCAAGGGAAGACCTCAGCCTGGTCCCAGTTTCTCCTTCACCATCGTCTCAGAGGAGGCACAGTGAGCTAAGAGGAGAGACGAAGCAGATTTGTGACTCTATTCCAGAAAGTCAGAAGACACTTTCCCATAACTGGAAACAAAAAGAGGAAGATGAAATGAGGTAGCTGAAAATTTGCCAACATCTTCAGATTTTTGTTGCTGTTTTGGTGGTAGCCAGTGGTGATAGGTGACACATGACTTCCCCAAACCTCTTTTTGAAAATATGAACCCTTGTTTGTGTTCGTTCCAACTGGTGTTTACAACCAAGGTGCTGCAAAGCCCCTATGCCCCACAGACCTGTAACCAGAATTTAAAGTCCTGCTTCCCACTGAGCCACATAAATATCTTCACCTACTTTTGGTAGGAACAATAGGAAATGTAAACTTTGAAACAAATGCTAGAACTGGTTGAAAACACTCTGTCTGGAAATAGGCCCAAAACACTGACACCAGGCAGCTGCCCACACGACATTCTCTTCATTTGCTTCTATGCAGATGCACAGGACAGACTCTCAGTATCTACACATGAGGATATGGTTTGTTTGGGGAAAGTAGAAACTGAATGCAAGCTTTTGGCTTTGCAAGGAGTATTAAGGGTTTCTTTTCTAATTTGTTTTGTATTAACAGTGCTGAAAAGCTACCCACCTTCTTCATGCTATAAGGGTAGTAGAGATCATAGGGATTCACTCTTAGTTGAAAAAATAAAAACAGCAATAATTGAAAAGAAACAAAACAAAAATCCCACCCCGATCCATTTGCAGCAAAACGTGAAGAAGGAAAGAAAAAAGTCACTGTCGAAAATTCTTGTAGCTTGTTCCTCCAATGATACAAATTGAGAGAGACACCACAGAGGCACCAAAGAAAATTCAGATGCTGCCACTCTTTCATCCCTCCTATGCATATGTACTTAACGGATGGAGGCAGAAACTTTTGTTTCTGAAAACTGCCTTTAGATGATCTCACTTATTCATTAGCACAACTGTTCAATTTATATTTTCACTTGCTATTTATTATGCAAAATAACTTGTTCATATTTTATTCAGCAGAGCATTTGATTAGTGTAAAGCTTTATTTGCTGGCCTGTGTGACAGCACTTTGTCTAGTCTGCGGGCAATATAAGATATTCCAGATAGTTCATAATTCTGACTGACTCCAAAGAAGAAAACTGTTAAAAAGCCAAACACTTTCTCAGCATGTAGACAGAAGAGATGGCAGCAGGGCCTTCAGTTATACTAAGTTACAAGTTAATTTGGCCCTTGATGGAATGCCTTGCTAGTTTTTAACAGTAAATAAACATTTTTAATGCAACAGACCCCGATTTACAGCAGACATTACATGATCCTGTGAAAAACTCCTCAGTGTCCAGTCTCTTATCCAGCACTCCATGCTAAGAAAGTTTCCATTTTTTGAAGTTATCTTCTATCTACAGGATCCTTTAAATACAATGCTATTGTATTTTGTTTAATTTTCAGGGTGTTTTTTTTTTTCTTTCCCATTTTTATTTTATTTTTTTAGATTACATTTAACACAAAGTGCTTTGGGATGCGTCTATGTGGAGAACGCTACATAAAATAAATATTTCTGATGGGATCCAACAGCCCCAGTCACCAGCCTAAACCAGACGAATTTGAAAGGTGCCTTTAACTACCCATACAATTAAAAGAAAGTTGAAAAGCACTGAGCATAAAATAGATGATGGCCATTAAAAGGGGACGCAGTGAGGAGTGGTGTAAGAAGGCAAGTCCAGGAAGCCCTAACACGCTAACTCAACATATTTTTTTCAAATAACAAATAATGAGCCAGATTCACAAGGAAATTGTTGTCTTAAGTACATATATGAAGGAAACATAGTCAAAATAATTGTAGGAGAATGGTCTTCTCTAACAAAACATTCTGCATGAGAAAACTCTCCATTCTAACCTCCCACCCCCTCTTTAGGGTAACACTGTGTGTGCCCCCTTGGGCTGCTACACTCCTCAGCAAGGGAGAGATCTGCTGTTTCCCCCAAATGAAGGGAACCCACAGACAACCTGAGAGAAGTTCATGTTTCCGTAAAGATACTTCTTTATAAAAGAGGAAAAAAATAAAATCACCCAAAAATGAAAACACACAAATATGAATAAAAAAATCTTCTTCTCGGGGCAAAGGAAAGTCGTCTCAGCAGCATCACTTTTAAAATGGATAAAAGCCCTTCTCAGAGCAAGAGACAAATCAGTGCCACCAGCTCTAACAAAGAGAGAAACCTTACTTAGGGCTAAGAGACAGCAGGAGTGGTAGGAGTACCAGCTGGAAGAGAGATGCACATCAAAGAAATTAAAGCCCTATGGCTGAAGAAATTACACGGATACTATAAACTAATAATTTTAAATATTAAAAAAGCCTTTTCAGGCTGAAGAGAAGACACACGTTTGGAGCAGGCAGCCCAAGGTTAGCGAGCACAGCCCTGCCAAACAGGAGACCTTTACCTGGATGCCTCCTAGCTAACAACGCAAATTGTTTAATCCCTACTGGTTAACGACACAGCTTGCTACACATTTTCCTTCCCCCCGTGCTCTTTAGTTCCTGTTAAAACACATTCGTTAATCGTACAGCAAAGTTGCACAAAATGTTCTGTTTCAGAACAAGGGCTCACACACAGCCTGTGCTTCGCTCCGCGCTGGTGCAACAGCTTGCATTTCAGCATGACTCTGGCTTTTCTCTTGCCCTAGACATTAGGATTGATAGAGTTAAATTTAAGGTCTAATTTTCTTTACTAGCAAAACGTATCTCGTTTGCTAGCAGGGCATGCAGTATACTTTTTTGTCAACACGGTAATTCAAGGAGAAATTCAGGCTCTCTTTGTTATCAGATTTACAATGCTTTCTTAAAAAGACAGCTTGTGTATACCTCCTGCCTCACTAGAATACTTGCTTGCTTGGTTCCTAACAATGGCTCATTAAATTCAGTCAAACTAGTATGAAACTTACCTTCAAACAGTTTCACTTGCTGAACCTCATTCTCAAAGGATTTTCTAATCTGCAATTTCTATTTTAGACTTTGACCAGGAAATTGGAAAGAAAAGAGCATGCAGCACTTGCTGCAAAAACACCAAAACCAAACAAAACTTGATGATACCATTTCAGAAACAGAATAGATTTATGTCAGTCCCATTCTGAAGGCAATCACGCTCACAATATTTATTTTTAAAGCAGAAGCATTCGCCTTCGGTTTTGGCTGTAATTAATCTCATCTTGGAAGAGCAACCCATGGATTTGAGCAAACTTTCCTTTTTTCGTTCCCCCTGAAGCCTGGTTCTTTGCTGGTCTGCAAACCCTACACAGCTCATTATTGACCACTCTGAAGTCAAAATGTTTCCCACCTCACTCCTGCAAAAAGCTGAGATTTCACTAGAGCAGAGGAACATAAGGACATGATTTTCCCCCTGTCTCTACGAAACGGAATAATTCAGATTTGGAAAGCTTTTTAGGAATCTCTTTATATACATTTTCTCACTCTCTTTGTTATACAGTACCTTAGCATTGAAGTTGTGACCAAAACAGAGATGTACGTGTCATATGAGCTGCTAAAGGGGGAAAAGTTTGCAAATGAATCCCAAAAAGGATATTAGAGCTTGTATTTAAACTCGTTAGGGATGGGAAATTATGTGAGTTCGAATGCATATCTCTTTTTTTTTTGGAGGGGAAGTGTACATTCCAATAACCTTTTACTGCCTAACACAGTATATGATGAAGAATCTGCAAATGATCAGCTCGGCCAACCAAGGCATCTTAATTAAACTGCAACAATAGGGCTGCAGATAGGGCATTGTCTCGCATTAGCTTTTGTTTATGCCTGCCCCTGGAATCCCTGTGCAGAGCTGAGCATGCAAATGTCACTGCACAGCTGAAGTCTTCCACAGAACCCTCCTGTCCGTCCTCATCCTGCCACTGGGAAGGGTTCACCACTGCTTCCCAGCCAGCAGTCATGTGAGCAGCACGTCGCTGTGCTAATACAAGGTTTATATCCCATGGGTAGCTGAGACCACACGTGTAGTATAGCAAAAGTGCCATCTGGAAGTAATTCCCCGTTATTACTTCTTATCAGGACTGCTGAGGGTTTTTTATTTATCAACTATAAATGAATCATAGGGCAATCTGATGTACGCTCATTAAACTATGAAAACTTATTAGACGATCCTTTTACTGCTCAAAATAGAAGTCTAATAGAGGTAGGCTAGATCATGCTAACCTACAGCATGAATGTGACATGCAATAGAAGAAATAGACTGAAATCTGTCTGAGTTATGCCAGGAAATTACATATTCTTCTTAAAGTAAAATAAACACTTGACAAAGCTGTTAATCATCCCTAGTGGAAAGGATTTACAGATTCAATATTAAGATGATGAGCTTCCCACTGATCTTAGGAGCACTATAGTCAAATGAATCAATTTTCCTCTGAAATCATTTAGATAAAAATTACATTCACATTGAAGAATATGAATGGTTTGAATGCTAAAATGTCACTTTAAAAATGTGTCGTCCCTCCAGTGAGCTCCTATTAGTTCTCAGTTAATATTTAGCATATTTTGAATGAAAAATTCAAAGTCGATGCCTTATATGTAAATACGAATATCTGTAATGTATTTTGTAGGTTTGCATACGTTTTCCTCTACAGAAACTCTGTTGTGTAAACATACATTATCTGCAGATCGTGAATTAAAAAATACATACACATTTAAGACTAATTTCTAAATATCACCTGTAGCCAGACATTGCACATCAAGCCACACTGAAGATCTGCTTCAGAAAAATGAATTTGCACATTAAATAGCAGAAGAATGAAGAATACATATTTATCTTGATTAAGATGATTTCATAAAAGCTCTTGACAATTAGGGATTTTTTTTTTTTTTCAGTAATTTGAAACAATCATTTAGTGAGAAGATATCTGAAAATTTACCTGCAGTTAAATTGTATCTGGGGACTCCATTGCAAAGAAAAAAAAAAAGACCAATAAATTTAGAAGTTGCCCATTCAAACAGAAAGAGGGAGAGAGAGAAAAAGAAAGAACGAGCCAGGGAGATTATAGAATTTAATGATTAAGAATGTGTGCAGTGTAGTATAAGTACATTTGTTTCCTTGGAAACAAACTAGTACTGTTGCACTAAAGAAATTTGTAAGCATTAAAAAATTCTGTAATCAGGCCCCAGGAGAACATATTAAATTTTTTAAAAGGGATAAATATTTGACATTCCTGGCCATTTTCTGACTGTACTTGTTGATGAGGCCTGCTGTCAATGGGTGGTGTTTCTAACGTTGAAGAAATGGATACGATACACCAACCTGCACCGCCAAGAACGCACTTTTAACCAACTAATCCATGCAGCAGGATCAACAGCACTGGCATCACGCTGAAAGGTTTAGATCTTTTAAGTAGCAAGTATATGGCAAAGGCAGCTCAGCACAAATAAAGGAAGGCTACCAAGCCCGCAATAAAGATTCAAAGGGGGAATTGTTAACAAAAGGTTCCAAAGCCTCTGCCTAAGTTGCCCTTGCTTGCAGAAAGCAGAAGCTGGCTCCTGGGGAGAAGACAGAGTAATAATGTTCCTGTTAATGCTGGGTACAAGTTCTAGCTTAATGGGGTTCTTGAGCTGGGTTGAATCAGATAAAATGATGTGGTCAAATTCCCTGAGCCTTCCCCTGCTCCACAGCCCTAGTCAGTGCTCTCCTTTCCAGCTTGGACAAATCAGTTTTGCCAGCAAGCAACAGAACCAGGAGTACAAAGAAATAACGAGGAGGAAGAGGCTTCTACTTACAAATTGGAACTAAAATATGCAGAACTTCTCAAGAAATTACCTAAATGAGTTGTCCAATTGCATTTGTAAGTGATAGTAATTAGCAAGAATGTGGTTGGGTGATGACAAACAAAGTCTGCTCACATGCTACAGTCTAGAACTACAACAGCGATGTCAGTTGTCTTTGAACTTCATGCAGCTTTTTTTGTGACATTTCAAAATTATTATTCTATCTTCTAATAAAGGAACACAGGAAGATGAGAGACCTGTGTGATTGTAACAAAGCAAATTTGCTTCACAACACCAAAGAAACGGAAAAATATGCAGATCTGGTCGAAAAGAATTAATGCAATGAGTTGATTTAAGCTTATCCCCATTACATATGAGATGGAGAGATGAGGTAGATAAGGCTTTAGAGTTATGGGGAGATAGCAACTGCCAGACTGGTTGGTCCCTTGGTTTCTGCTGAGTGGAAACACTAAAGGCATGGGAAGTTACATGATAGAAAGACATGGCAAGAAGGATTCTAGGTAAACTCCTCAGAAGTAAATTCGGAGATTGCAGGCTATGAGAGATTGTGAGATCTTCTTTGATTGCAACAATCAACATACTGTGTTAATTTCTTTTGCTTCAGTGATTCTCTGCTGCACTCCAGCATTTTCTGGTATTTATGAAGAGCCATTAAAAAGCAAAAGCTTTAATACAATATGCTTCTATTGGGTTAATTTACTATTGCTGAAAAGTTCTCCTTATGTCACCATTTCAAAAGTGAAGATATGAATCATATTCTGTCTAATATTTTTGTCAATACTTGCTTGAAGTCAGTAAACGCTTGCAATGATCAACACAAACTTCAGGTAGAAATGCCTATGTTTGGCATAGCTCATTTCATCATGGAAACACAGAAGAATTAAGCTTGGGAGACATTCTTGGAGGCAACTGGCCCAAGCTCTGCTCTAAGAAGGGACAACTCTGAGGTGGTCACTCAAGGCCTCCCACAGCTGGGTTTGGAACATCTCCTACCAGCCCCAGAGGGCTCCTCATTCACTAGTCTCAAAGAGAAGAATTTCAAGCTTAATACAACATACTGGGATTTTTTCTTCATTTGTTTGTTTGCTATTAGATTCTTGAGCTGATACCTTGATTGGATAGAAAAGAAAGTTAAGTTCATGAGAACATGCAAGTCTTTCCTGCAGTTAATAGAAAACAAAGCCCTTAGCTCCAAACACAACTCTGTTCTCAACATTGATCCAAATCAACTCAGAGAAACAATATTCTGTAAGAAAAAAAAGACATTATAGAAATTACACACTCAGCCATTTATTTGGATCCTGACTAACTCTTCTGTTCTCAGACCACCTTCTACTCCTGCCTGCTTAGACTGAACTCACAGGTAAACCTCTACTGCTTTTGCCAATGGAAATGATAAACCCCTCCTTCTCAAGGACAGGTTCATTTCCCTTCAGGTAATTAAAAATAATCCATAAAGTACAGTAGACCCTAAGTGCTGCTTCTCTCATGTGTATTTATCCTTTGATGAAACAAATCAGGGACTTAAGCGCCTAATATATGAAATTCCCTGTGATGTCAATTAACGTTGCTTTTAGATAAAGCACAAAGATGCTTTTGAGTTTTTATGACATTATTTGCCTTACTACTTTTTTTTTTTTTCCCCCAGTTTGGCACTTCCTCCTTTGAATGTTTATCTCTCTGCCTATGTTGCTTTTCCCCAAATTCCTCATTTTTAAGGGTAAATTTGAGACTGGAACCTCTGACTCCTGTGTACTGTAATTATCTATGGGAAAAGTAAAACTGAGCCAGCTCTAGGGAGAGCTTTTCCTTTGGATCTCCGCGGGGACCCAAGGGTATTGCTCCTTTGATACTATTTTTTTAAGAATCTTCGAGTCTGTGTGTGTGCAGTGGAAAGTTTATTGTGATATGACCATGTGGTAATAATATATCAAAGTCCAGCATTAAAATATTTCTAAAAACATGAAAAATGGGCTGTTCATAATGCTAAAGAAGGACAAGCAAATTTGCTGACAATGTGGGTAATTTCCTGAAATCAGAGTTCATCTTGTAACAAATCCATGTTCTGTAGGCAACAGAAACAAGCAAAGCATAAATCACTCACTCACATACACTATCTCCTCTGTCCTGATAATCGCATGCTTTTGGATCACAACAAAGGAAACTGAGCCTTAGAAGAATAATAAGGGCCTGCTCCAATACCCATGGAAAACAATGGAAAGACTCCTGTTGACATGGACGTAAAGCGATGAATATTGCATCTGGCTATAATACCACAGACCTCTTAAACAGAGCCTGCAAGTGAGCTTTTGACCAAAGAAACATATAGAAACCTTTGAGCTCCTGCTAGTTATGAGTCTTTTCTTTTTACTCTCTACAATGAAAGGACATATGCAAGAACAATGTACAACACTGGTATAAAAAATGGATGTGTCCATTTTGAGAAATTTATATTCTTATATGTGCAAATTATTATCCAGCTTTTATAAGTATATATATATATATATATATACACACATATATACATGAGTTTAACTTGGAGCACATGTAGTCCCATTAAATTGGAGAACATAAACACTAAAATTGTAAGTTACTTTGCAATCTGCATACATTAATATTTCAGAAATCATAGTGGGACTATTACGCTTTGAAGGTCATTAAAACTTATTCTACTCCTTGGGCTTTTACAATTGCATTTTTCTAAAACAGCATTTCTGTCTTACCATGTATATGAATTTTAAAACGCATCATTTAAATGAAGTCTTGTCTTCTAGTTTGGTACACAGCCTGTTTTAAACAGCTGTATAATTTTTCTTTTCTCTTTCCAGCAAGAAAACAACATTTTGGGGGGCTAGGTGATTTCCACCTACTAAATCAAACCTTGGATTGCATTTCCAAAAAAAGAAAGAGCCCTTTAACACAGGAAAAGTAAGCCTGGATAGCAAATAAATTAGATACAGACATGAGATAATAGAAAGCACAGTAATTGGAAGACATGTTTTATTATTACAGGTGGAGATAATGTTGAAAAAAAAGTGTGGGAGAATGCCTTGGGCTGGTTTTAAAACCAGTGTAAAAATACAATACCTATATGTCTGTTTTAGCATCTTCTCTTGTAAAGACTTTTTCCCTAGTATTTATTTACCCTTACATGCAGAAATAGATTTATTGCATTATTTAAATGTGTCAGATACTTATGAGTTAACATGACTACATCTGAATGCAAAGTTGCTCTTTTCCTCAGAGCAATATTTCCTACAGTCCACATAAAAACTTCCACTTCTATAATCTCCTGTAAAATGCAGTGATGTCAATAAAAAAGTTCTCCTGCTGACCTATAGAGGGTTAGTAGATTTTCTCTTCTTCCATGAAATAAAAGAAAAACTCCTGCAAAAATTTCTATCCCCACTAAAAATCTTCTTTTGGGTGTAAATGATCACAGTAGCTATTTTCCAGGAAGACCAACATCCTAGCACAGAGAAAAGTCTTGCAGAGGTATCTCCTAAGTTACACTCTTCAAATTGCAAGAGAATTATGCGTTCAGAAATCTACCACTAGCTTTCATTTTAGAAGGAAATGGCTGTACCAGGATACGTGCTTATATTGCACACCACTTGCTTTGGTGAGCTGAATGGCTGTTGACCTGATAACTGACGCAAAAGAGATCTAAAGCACATGCAGTAGGAGAAGCTATGCTGCTTCTTATTTTTAAATTCAAACTGGGAATAACAGTAAGATCCACCAGTATAGTCTCCACCATTTTAACCAGCAGAAGTCTTTTAACGTGCATGTTCTAATGTGCAAGAGAAGGGTTAACCACTGTCTACTTGTTGACCTGCGCTCAAGAGAGATTGTCCTCTTTATGGGTGAAAAGAGAGAGACTGATGATCCGTGAACTAATAACTGTGATTAAAGTAGCTTAAAAATTTGGAAGAGAAAGCAAAATGAAATGTGAATTCTAACCTTTCTGTTTTCTGTGTTTGTACTTCATATCAGTGGTCATTTATGGTCAGCTCACTGTGAATTCAATAAATTTTTCACAACGGACATAGGACACTGTCATAGTGCAGAGTTTTCCAGTAATGAGGTTGCACTGGAAAACCCTTAAAAAGTGGGCATCTGATACAACTTCTATGAAATTCTCTCTTTTATTGAGTATACACTCTGAAATATTTCCTATGATATCTCCTTCTGGAAAACTGCTTTTAGAGCATTTCTAAAAAATGAATACAAAAAGCATAAATGCTCTTATCCAGATGAATAACTGTGTTACCTTTTGTTTGTTTTGTCACTACTGTCCGAAAATACCGTAAGGGCAGATCAGGTTCAGGTGCTCCTAAGTGTTTTCATGGTCGTGGCTGGACTCGATCTTTAAGTTCTTTTCCAACCTGAGTGATTCTATGATTCTATGATTCATTCATTTCCATGAGTTGTAACTAAAATTAAGATGAACAGCCAGGATCCCACAACAAAACTTATTTAAAACTCCAGCTTCTAAGTAATACAGAGATGTGGTGTTTCTGTGAAACTCTGTTAAACTTCAGTATAAGAAAGAAAAAGATTTGGAATAAGAGCTGATGCACAAACAACTAGTGGTTTCTGTTATGATTTGTACTTAATTCAAAACTAAGAGAACTAAGAACATTCTCACTGGAAGCCTATCTCTAGATTCCTCATTAAGCCAGCTCAGCAACAGAAAATGAAGCTTTCTTTGCTCACCTATCAGGACATCTTACATTGGATACTGAATAAGAAACTTCAAATGTGAGCCAGATATCCCAAAATCTTAGCTCACAAACAGCTCAGGAATAAGGATCGCTTGTTCCGGCCCAACTGATGGATTGCACGGCATCGACTGACAAAACAAATGTGTGTCAGCCAAAAAAAGGCTGAAGCACTGGGAGGAGAGCTGGGCAAGCCAGCAACCCCCTGACTTCAGAGGAAGTGAGCAAATGAAAAGGAGTTGATAATATTGTCTGATCTCTTTCAAAGGGAAAAAAAGAAATGAGATGCAGATAGCAATCAGTGGAGAGAAGGATTTGTCAGCAAGGAAACGCAGACCAC
The DNA here is from genome assembly GCF_023343835.1 of Lagopus muta. Taxonomy (NCBI): domain Eukaryota; kingdom Metazoa; phylum Chordata; class Aves; order Galliformes; family Phasianidae; genus Lagopus; species Lagopus muta. Next base: position 2,889,454 of record NC_064440.1, on the reverse strand, counting down.
CGTGTCTTTTCCTCCTTCACATCTGACTTCACATCCTCAAGCAACATACCCTCCCTGGAAACCTTGCCAAGTGAAAATATTTAATACCTGTATGGGAACACTGTATCACTGCAGGACAGTAGGAGTTACTGGTATGAACCTCCACGCAGGGCACAAACACTTAAAAATAAACGTGCATAAATGAATCGGAGCAAGGGATTAAAGAACAGCTCAAAAGGAGAAGGTTAAGCCAGTTTGGGAAGCCATGGACTACCACTGGCAAAGACGTGCTCAGGTTTCATTTGTGTTTTGTGCTCAGTAAATGAAATAACTGTCGTTTTCTCAAAGGTTATTTAATCCTCATGAAGTGTTCAATGGATTTTATAGCTGCTCCCCCAGAAGAGGGCATGAGGGAAAAAAGTATAATTTGACCATGTACTCTTTGAAAACAGACATTTCTGGTGACCCTTGGTGACTTCAGCCTTCCCTAGCAGATTTACCCTTCAATTCATCACAAACATTATCAGATCCATCTCTTGAGAAGTAATAATCACTTTCTCCTAACTGCAATGCTTTCACTGTTCAATATGTGCCTGGTTTTAAAGGGAGAGCCCAGCACATATTATTCACAGGAAAACTCCATTGAAATATATTGCTTAAATGTTTGCCTGATTAAGATGTACAGGAGATGGGTAGCATGTATACATTTCTAAGTATCAAGGAATCTAAGTATCTTCTGTAGAAACACACATGTTCTTAAATAAAACCAGGAAACAGCCAGGTAGAGAGCAGACAAGCTGGAAGGGGTTAAATTTCGGTAGATAGCTCAGATAACACAGTGTGAAAAGCTAAATATATATATATTTTTTAAGCCTGCAGGCATAATGCACTCATTGAGTAGCAGAAAAGCTGAAGCACCAGCACCATTGATATGCTGATCATTGCAACCATACAGACCATGGAGACAACCTAAAATTTTACTCCTACATCTGATTCCAGGTATTGTTGAATAGGTTAGAATCTATACAAATAACTATTGTTCAGTCTATGTTTATGATATTTTATTAACCTTTCCATTATTACTATTATTATTAATAATATAAGAGTACTGTTTCTCCAACGCCACATTATGTTCTCACAGACACCCATGCTTTGAAGAATTCCCTTTCAAAATTATAAAATATTTAGACAATAAATCATTAGGTGATTTAAAATTAAATCACACTGGTTGTATTTGTGTTCATGAATCAAATGTGACTTTTCTCGCTTTGCACAGGTCTGTGCTGTTTTCAACCTCAACCCCTGCAAATGACATTTTCATTTAGAATCTTATCATTTCATAATTATTACCTTTCAGAACTCCCAGGGAGAGAACAAAAGCTTCCTCTTTGTATTTCCATTGTTACGTTTCTTTAAAGAACAAATTAAATTTCAACCCCAGCCAAAACAAACTTTTAAAGTACAAAATAAATTAGAATTTATGTGAAAAAAATACCAAGCTAGGAAGCTTACTGTGGCCTCTCATGAGCCCAGGTATAGTCTAGATAATTTATTGCTGTGTTTTCTTCGTTCAGTCAGCAAGCCAGGCTCAGCCTCATGAAACATGGGGAAAAAATCTCCTTGAATTTGATCTGAATTGCTCTAAAATGATGCAGGACTCTTGTAATGTTAATAAAGGGTGGGAGGTCATTAATTCCTCCTGGCTGATTATTTACTACCTATCAGATTATCACTACCTCTGAGTTGTCCAAAGAAGGGATACCTGATTTTCTTGCAGCTCCACTGCAAAATGTTCAGCCACACGCTGTAAAATTATATCATACTTACACACTTGTGACTAATGATGATTCTTGTTATCACTGGTTTCTTTTAATTTCACTCCAGTGGGCAGGCTATCCTATTTTTTAGGCAAATGTCATGGTTCAGATTCATAGAAAAGCCATGACTACAGTTCACAGCAATGGTAAAATAGAACAGTGTTTTTGTGAGCCTGGAAGGCACTCTTGCTTTTTCAGTGCAATTTCAGTTTTAATTAAGGAACAAACAACCTTTATATTATCTCAGTGTCCTGAGTTTGACTATGCTCCACACACCAGGAGAAATACCTCTGCATATCAATGCTGACATCTTACCCCAACCCACCTTGATGATCACAACATCAAGAGAGGGAGACCAAAGATTGAAAAAAAAAAGAAAGGAAAGAAAAGAAAAATCAAGCTGGAAGAGAGAGGAGGAGGAGGAGGAGGAGGGAGGGAGGGGAGAAATCAAGGGACCTGGAGGGAGTTCAACTCTCAGCAAGGGACAGAAGCATAAGTGGCTCCTGGCAGCCCTGTCCGGATGAGGAGACGGGATGGCGGCACTCAAAGCCTGGCAGGGAGAGCAGCACTGATGGGAAGGAGAGGCACTCACCTAATAAAACAGTGGCACCTGGGCAATATGTTGCCATGCCCGCTCTCTTTCCAAAGGCTTGGATTTGGGGCTCCTCCAGCATGCAGGAACACTGCACAAGAGACTCACTAATGGACAAGAGGAGGAGTGAGGATGGTGAAGCGGAGGCAGCAGGGCCACACGCACAGCATCCCCATGCACACACTGGCCCAAATTTGATTAAAGTGTATAGGATTGTTACATTTTAATACGAGCTGAGCCAACAAGGCTTGCCAAAAGTCCCCCTTTCCAAATTATAAGGAGCTGGGCAATTCAAAACTATGAGCAAAACAGAAATATATATATATTTTGTTTGGACCCAAAAATTAATTTATCAAAATAAACGTCACAAATCAATTTAATTTCCCCCTGGAGCCTTGCAAAAAGAACCAATATTCATCTGAAATATTTCATATAACATCACAGCTCTACGTTAATCTTTACGATTTAAGCTGCAGCTTTGCCTAAATGCCCTCTGCCTACACAGAGCAAGTCCACACAGATGCAAGTCTAGAATGGGAAGCCCCTGATGCTTGGCCATATCGCCACAGCAGAGTTGGCACAGCAAGGGGCACCAAGGCGCCAGACCCAACCTGGCTTGGAAGGGGGCTTAGCTGCTCATTTACTGATGTTTCCAGCTACTCCTGCCCACATCCAGCTGTTGGTTTGCAAATAGCTTGGTCCCAGCCATACCCTCTCTAAGCCACAGCTGCAGAACCCTGTAGCATCCCTTCCATTCAAACCACCTTGCACTTTCCACCCCTTTTTAAGTCCCAGATAAAACATCCTCAAATTCTCTCCTAACACAGGTTTCAGCCACAAACCCAATATTGCTGTGTTACAAACCATCCCAAACCACGTTAGCCAGGGACGTAAACAACCTAATTTTTAATCCTTTCAAGTGATATCACTGTTTCAAGAGTGGAAAGAATAAGATATTATTCCAGTCATTTGATCTTCTTATTTTGGATATATACTGGATTAGTTAGGTTTTCTTCTTAATCCAATTAGCCCTGCTTCTTTCAACCTAGGTACAAACCAATGGGGAGGTCCACGAACAACGTAGCTCACCCTAAGTAAAGAGAGAATCTATTTCACTAGCATACCTCACATACAATGTTAAGCCTGCTGCTCTTCTGTTTTCTGCAATCCTCTTGCAGAGCAACTTTCCCAGAAAGTAAGATGCAAATCTACTGCCACCAACTTTCTGTTTTTCAGAAGCACTAAGAAGTCAGCCACCTGGTATTTTTCTTCAGCGCCTCTACATGCATATGCAAATCCAAAAGCTTAAGTATCTGCCAAACTATTGACCAAGTTTGTCAGAGAAACAGCATCTGAAACAATCTCCTTTAAAAATAATATTCTGCTGCTAAATTCTTCCTTTGAACGCTATTTTTGTCTCAAGGAATATTCACCCTCGCAGTCTGACTGCTTGTTAAGAAAAAAACAAGAAAAACAGTAAAATCTCCCTGTTGGCCTATGTTCTGGTGCCAGCGTTCAAACACCAGGATCCCAACAGTATCCCAGTGCCTGAAAAACACGTCCTTCCCTCTGAAATCTGCCCGCGTTGCGGATGAGAAATTGCCAGTAGAAATTACAACATTTGCCATGACCGAGATGGGGTGGGTTTTTGCAATTGGGCTGAATGAAGCCATGGAAAATGTTGTTAGTAACAACTCCAACGTTATATAAAATCACCAAGTGACAGATTTCAAGATTAAAAGGAAATATTAAAAATCCCTTTCAATATTTAAAGCTTACTTAACTAGTAGCACTTCACTTGACACTGACTCGTGTCATTTTCTTTCATTCCTCTTTTGATCCATGCAAAGCGGTTACACGATTGCAAATATCTTATCATGTCACCTTCTCATATGGATATGAGATGAAAGAATATTATCTCAAGCTGAGTGATAAGTCCTGCACCAAACCTACGGGTGGAATCTGCACAATCTGACGCTAAATGGGAGCATGGAGGCAGCAGCACAGGGAGTTTTTGCTTGATATTCTTTGTAAAGGATGGTTAGGAAGGTCTTATTTTAATAGGTTATTCAGGGCTACTAATTAACATGAAGATTTTACATCAGGCTAGCTGAGCTTTTTGCCAACCTACAGGGATCGTTCGTATTGCTTTTATTTGCATGGTTATGAAGTGGCAAACCATCAATATTGTTTCTCCTCTGATTTTAAACGTGCAAAGGGCATCAAAAGGCCTATTAACATGAAATAAAATTAGTCCTCATCTGTTTTATTTTAAAGCAACTCCTTCTCCCCCCTCCAACCCCCCTCTTTTTTTCCCCCTTTCTTTCTTATTTAGGGAACTCAGTTCCTTTCCCATACTTGGTATGTAGTACATCTTTTTTCTCAGAGTTAATTCTCCAAGTCTGGTCTGTCAGCCAGTATAAACAACACTTGATGAATGAGACTCAAGGTGTTTAGTCACCTGAAGCAGCTGTTTGAAGTAACTCTACACACAGCCTGAGGCCCGTGTTTTCACAGCTGTGGGAACTCTTCAAAAGCTTTCCCTCTTGGCCTGCTTCTTTGCTGTGGCTTTAGACTCTTAGCACAAAATCTGGACAATTTCAAAAGGGCAGAATGAAACTAGAGACAGTAATTTTTGATGATTTTGGGCCAAAAATGGTCTAGAATAAATAAATGAAGTACATTTGAAAGTGCTTTACCTAGGTGGGCTATATATCTAAGAATCACTCGCTCTTCATGTGCCCATGCACTCACTTAAAAGGGGAGATGTGGGGCTGAATTACTGCTCTCTGTTTACATGGCAGTATTTTCACTTTCTTCTCTGATGCAGCTACATTAAAACTGAACGTTTACAGGCCTGGAAATACACATACCTGAAATAAACTCAGCAAGTTTTTAGAACTTGGAAAGCTCTCCAAACTCATAAATAGACCTGCAGTGATTAGTGATCTGTGCTCCCCACTGGGAAGCTTTGGAGAAATGGCCTCACAGAGGTCGTATGATTTCTTCTCCTGGCTTCAAGTCTGAGCCTTCGTGATATGCCTCAGTGTATCCATGTAGGTAGCCAAAGTAGTGATGAGCCCCAAAAAAAAAACAAAAAAACAACCAACAACCAAGCAAGGCACTGAGCTGGCAGGGAAACTACAGTTTCGCAAATGCGGGACCCAATCATGCAGCTGGGCTGAAATATTATATGTGGAATGAGGTCATGGATCAGAAAATGAATTTTATTTGGGGGTGGGAGGGGACTGCAAGCCTAAAGCATGATGATGAATTTGCTGGAAAATCCCGAGCGATAAATGGCCAGGTTCTACCTCCCTTGGATGTGCAACACTGCTGCCAGAGGATGAGGCTCTTCGAGGAGTCAGACAGATATTGCTCAATGCCATGAGTAACGATGGTGCCATCGGAGCAGCCTGAGAAGGTGAGCGTCCCACAGAAAATGAGGATGGAAAATAAATCCAGCAATGCACTGACGCGAGCACCAGAAAGGGATGTTAGTGGATAGATTTAATCCTCGAGGCTATGTCAGGTGGATGCTTGATTCACTGAATAATGCTTTCCACTTCCAAGTTCATCCAAAAAAGGAAATACAGATACATCAAACCTCAACTTTCAAATGTGTCCAACAAAAGGCATCAGCAAGCTTGCCAGAAAGAGAGTAAGGATGGGACAAACTACTCCTGAGACAGTAGAACAAACATGCCCCAGTCTTAGCTGTTTTAACACCACATGCCTCCCACACATTACACCATAAATCGTTCCCTTCTTCCTTCTCATTTTCTCCAGTTTACAAAAAATTCTCATGTTAACAGAAAACGTTTAGTTTAAATTGATCCTCAGCCATCCTTGGCATGTATTACACACACTCACCCTTTTATGTTTTATAGCTTATGTCATTCTGTATTTATCATTTAGTTAAGGCCCTATATTTTTGGCTTGCTTTTGCCCCTTATCAGATGATAAAATGTTCCCTCAGGAGGGAGAGAATTTTTATGAATTATGATGATAGTATAGAAAATAAATCGCTTATCGGCACTACAGTCAGGTTATACGTGCAACTGTGTTCTTCAAAAGTTTAGAGCCATTTGAGAAACACATGCACAGAACTGGTGTTACTCCCAGGGGAAGGAAATTCCCCCAAGTGACCACGTAGTGACAGGAACAGCAGTGCTGCTGGGTCAGGGGCTAGGGATGTAGCCCATGCTACTCCAGGGCCTCTGCCCAAAGCTGCTTATTCCTTCGTGGTGAGTCCTCTCCAGTACACAAAAATACCAGAAGGTGGTGAAGTTCCTAGATACATCCCAATATTAATGTTACCTGAATAAATAAATGGGATTTAGGAATCAGTAAGTCCACTTCAAGGTCTTCTGCAGTATTATCATCATTTGCTTGTCCACAGCTCTCTGGGTACCTCCGTTTTGAATTGATAATGATGGATGGCTCCACCAAACTACGTCATGGCCATCATGTTCATCTTTCTGATGCACTCCCACCCTATCCTCATTTCCAGTCTCTTCCCAAGATGCTTCTTGTCATCCCAAACATGGAGAAAGGAGACTGTCCTCCCTTCTATAAGGTCCCTTTAGCCCATGTGAGGAAAGGACTTTTTGTGCTAGCAGAGATGCAGCAAGGCTGGTCTCTGCAGGGTCGAGGCACACACCAGTACATGCCAACTGAGTCAAACTCTACTAAGGAACTACCGCAGATCTTCACAACAGATAAACTTACTGCTGACCAGCATAAAACAACTGTTTCCCTGTATACAGTTGTACATTACACATACATAGGCTTGTTGACTTCCATTTCAGGAAAGAAATAACAGGAAAAGTTATCAGGAAATTCAAAATGTTTGCTTAGCTTAAACCAGAAAACTAGTTTACAGTACCACAGCCTGAAGCGACAAAAAAACACCCCAGGAGCAACCAGGGTAATGTTTCAGGTAGGAACTTCAAGACCAGAAAATAGTGTAACTTAAAGGTAAATCCTATTCAAGGAAAAGAAGAACAATCTTATCGAGCTTCCATGTGAATAGAAAGAAATCTGCATGGGACTGAATCAAAAGAAATAATATACTTTGTCATACAATAATTCATCATCATTAACCAATATTCAGCGTTACTGGATGTAGAGGCAACAGTAACTATATATAGGAATACTGTTCTATCTTCCAAGATATGAAATTAAAATACAGGAGATGAGATGTTACAGGAGAACCATCATTAAGAGTTTCTTCCCCTATACATGCATGTAAAAAGTTTTATGGTCCTGTTGAATAAGATGGGTTCTTTACGAGCAACAGTTTGTAGAGGTTAACTATTGCGTAAATACATAAATGTAAGATTTAGCTGGGAGATGTGCCTACAGGCAGGTCTTCAGGTGAGTGTAATAACCAGCTTGAGTTTGATGCAAGAAATTCAAGAAGCCCTATTACTGCCTTCTTTGTAATGGCTCAGTAAAGAGAGAGGGACATGAAGATGGAAAACACAGAAAAAAAGAAGAAAAAAAAAGAAAAAAAAATATTGCCTAACTTCTAAAAATATGGTGTAACATTTCAGGCTGAACGTGTACATATACATACAGAGAGAGCGTGGTGGTTTTTGGAGACACTAGAGCACAAGGCTTTTCTTCTTTCTGTCTCTAAAACATTTTCCCAGGTTAAGTACAATTCCCATGACCATCGTAATCATTCATCTGGCTCTCACACTGGATAGTGGTACTGCGCGTTGTATTTGGCTGTGAATACCAGTGCACCCAATGATTTCCTTTTCCATGACATTTCTGAGAAACAAATACTGGATCTGATTCACATCTAGCCACAAATATGAATCAAAACCCAATACAAAATTGGATGCACGCTGGAAATTTGATAACTTGTGAATACGAATTTACTCTTGTAGTTGCTGAGCTGCTATTGGAAATCTGGAGCATGCTTGGAATTACAATTTTTGCTTTCCAAAAACGTGCATACTTTGTTCCTTGCAATCATATTTCTGATGAAGTCAAAGACAGAAATCCCAGTGAAAGAGCTGGGAAGGAAGAACTTTGTTTTAAAGAGTTGCACTTTATGGAACCTTTCCTACTTGCTGTCCTTCCAGTGTAAAATATTAGTCAGCCGCCTAATCCCGTTCTTCTTCTGTACATTCATAGAGACTTGAGAAAAGGGGTTACAACTTTTATAAATTGGAATAAAATGGCCTCTGTTTCCTAACACTTGCCAAAGCATACAAGGTCAAACTGAAACAGTCACCCACACTGGCCAGTTGCATTTCTTACTTAAACAATAAATTAGTGTCAGAGTTTCCAGTAATTAATTTCTTTACCAATTTACATATTTTATTCCTTTCATTTTCTTTTTCTTTCTTTTTTTTTTTTTTTTTCTTTCATGTTTTAAAACTGTAATATAGCTAACATCTATTTAAAGCAACCTCCCCTACCCGGTGATTGATGTTAGATACAACAATTACAATGCCAGTACTGGGGATAATTCTTTGCAGATGTTGTCAAATTGCAGGTTAAATGAGGAAAAAAGTTCTTTTCTTCCGGCCACCCACCCTAGCCCTCCTGAAATAGGTGCACGGTACTGTATATCCTGTGCTGTAGGTGCAGTAATTCCCCACTCAGTCACTCATCTGGTTTAAATGACTTCCATTTGCCATTTCAAAGGATGACAGAACGCTATGTTCAGATTGTTTTGCAGGTACGAAAAATGCAGTAACTCTGCTTTGTGTTTTAGCTGGCAAAGAAAAGTGAGCTCGATCTGGCAACGCTACACTGGTTTTCCCTTTAATATAAATAACATTTGCCATTGTGGATTAAAAAAAAAATAGAGAGAGAGAAAGAAAAAAAGGAGAAAAAAAGGGAAAAAAAAAAAAGAAAAAAAAAGAAGAGGTTAGATTGTTTTAACCCTTGGTAAACCTTTCCACTCTGAGACAAAACAGAATCCTTGTCTTCATGTTATAATCATAACAGTATGTTTTTCGTGTTGACAGAAGAAAGATTGAGAATGGGTTCTGCATGGCTGTGTAGTTTGGGGAGAGGTGATGAAACTTCTCCATTACCCAGCTCTTGCAGCAGGAGCCAGGCACAGTCACAGTCCCTGAACACAGGAGAGGGAAGGTAATGCACCATGAACAGAATATGGAAAAAATCAAGAACAAATTAAAAAAATGGCTTTGCCTGCCTTGGCATGTAGAGCAGACCAAGGCATCCTAAGGCGTAGCACGAAAATCCCCAATGCTGGAGACTCCCAGAGACATGTTGCAGTACACGATGATTCCAAGAGGGGTGGTGGGCTCAAGAGACATAAATTCTGGCTGAAAGAAGGCAAAGAAGAATAATTTTCGAATAGAAGTTGAAGCACATGACAGAAGACTGGCCAGGCTCACGCTGTAGTTTTGGCCAAGACACTGTTTTGTTGTGTGGCCTTATCCTCTCTGACTCTTCCTTCCACATCTGATCACCACCGCCTAGAACTAATGCGTAGTCCTATGAATACCCAAAGAAAATAGATAGGAAGTCACTCCAGGACGATGTGTATATGTGGGCTGTTATGAAAAACAAGATACTTCTTATAGAGCCTCGGTGGATTCCTCCATCATCAAATCCACTCAGTATTATTTGTTTTTTCAACAAACTTCATTCCTATTGCAACTTTTCTTCTTTTGTAATAAACTCCTCAGGGGCATCTACACAACTGTGTGCAAGGTAACTCCTGCCTGCTATTCCCTGCTGAGGCTCTGCATGCTCCCCCTCCCAACTTTAAAGCATTGCATTTGGACTCTCCCTCCTCCCAGCCACAGGGACAGGCATTGTGCCTTTGGGTAGCCATCCCCATTGGTTTCAGCCCACTGCACTTTATCAGAACCGTACTGCAGATGAAGAGTTGAACATGTGATCCGTGTGCTGAGCTCCAGCATTTTGGCTTGGGAGAGGAAGGCACAGCTTGCTGATGAAGCCTTGTGGTTTTCCTGTTTGTTGTCTGGGACAAAAAAAAAAAAGTGCGTGGAGGTGGGGTGCAAGCAGACAGATGGGGCAAAAAAGAAAAAGAAAAAAAAAAAAAACAAGAAAAAAACGAAGCATGAAGATGTATTCAGACATATTCCTAAGTAACAAGGATGCTCAAGCCTCATTTCTTTAGCGACTGAAAAGAGCTCAGCGTCCCAAAGGTAACAATATCAGAAACCACAATCTGTGAAGCACAGGCCTTGCATCTGAGCTGCGTGCCGTGGTTCCGAATGCTGTAAGGAGGCTGCAGCTCCGAAAAACCCAAGGGTTCTGGTCTGCTCCAAAACGAAGCCAAAGAGCCTCTGCGTGTAAGAATGTTTCAAGCTGTCCAGCAATGCTGTTGCCCAGCCAAACAGGCAGTTGCTGTAAAAGGATAAAGAGCTTCCTGCCAGCCTCCTGCGCTCCGCTGTGTTTTATTATACACTTTTGCCACACTAAGTGATTTTAAAACCAGAGGGTTTGCTTTCCTGGTAACAGAGGGTGGACGGGATTGTGAAACATGAAGGATGTCTGATTTCTGACTTTGGAAGTGGGTGACGTGCAGGGTCAGCAAGGAATGTGCCCATGGACTGTACGTCTTCTTTCACTTTGACTATCTAGAAGCAGCCATTTCTTAGTGCCTTCTTCATAGAGATGCAACAATTAACATGTTACTGATTTTATTCACAGACAAATCAAATGCAACTGTTTGACATTTGTCAGGATCCACTGAATCAATATGGGGCTGAAGGTGACAGTTCCCTGGATCACATCATTACCAGCAAGAAGATGTGATGTCACCACTAAGAGACAGAGTCCAAAATGGCAGTCCATGGAGTGGCAACATGAATTCCCCATCAGATACAAACATCAAGATGCAGCCTTCAGTGGGTAAAGTGATGTGCACTGTCCTTTGGGATAGGAATTGGGCAAACCTTCTTAACATCCTGATCCTCGGACAAACCATCAACTCTGATTGCTAAATCATAACATTGACTACTTTTAGCAACACCCCCCACTGATTTCCAATGGTGATAATTTGGAAGCCCTGACTATGAAAAAACAGAATCTTACCCCCACCGTGCTAAGCCAAAAATGTCATAGTAACCATATAGATGTGTACCACATCTTTGTTTAGATCAAGTCATCTGCTCATTCCAACTCATGGCAGAATTTATATCGCTACCTACAGATAGATATCAAAAGTTAAAGATATTTGATAGCATTCTGACGTTCAATATATTATGCAGCTTTAAAAGGCTCTGGAAAATGGATGAACTATCTAAGCTGAACAACTTCCCACTTGTTAAAGTGCTTCTCAGAGTACAGAGGACTCAGATTTAATATTTAGCCTTGCTTGTTTAAGCACATGCTCAAATGTGGACAGGTTTTTCATATTTTAATCCTGACAGAATAATGCAGTCTCCTCAGAGCCAGCACTAAATGAAAAAACGACAGACATATCTTATTAGGGAAGATAATTTAAGTAATACTTATTTTTAATGCTTCGCTTAAGCAATACAATTTAATGTCTTCAAACACATACAAAACAGTTCTCTTTCCACTGCTGATTTATACTAGGGCTTGCACTGTACAGATTCTTATAAAAGTAAGATTTGGAGTTGATTTAAGTCCTTAAGATGATACTGTAAGAGCTCAAGTGTATATCCCTCAAATACAGTGTGATGGATCCTATATTTATACTGTGTTTTCTTCTTCACAAGTATAATTTCCATTTCCCAGATAGTAACTCAGATAAAATCTCTAAAATAAAAATAAACTTATACACAAAACTGCTTGAAAAGGATAATTCATCACACGGAATACTCAGAAACCTAGAGAATGATATTTGATTAATACAAATAATAGAACATTTCCTAAATAACTTTTGCTCCTGGTAAGCTTCCAAGCAATTAATTCACAAAATATGACTCTCTTCATTGGAAAGGTTATAAAAATTTGTTTGCTGGAGGTAGGAAAGGAAATGTAATTAAAGGCTAAATTCAGTCTCACATTTCATCTTAACTAAAAGAGTATGTGTGATTTGGATATAAGTCACCTAGGCTGGGTACTTCCTTTTTTTGTACGTGTGTGTGTTGTTTTTTTTGTTTTAAGGCAGTGCACATTGTCAGCAAATCAAATTATCCAAGAGCAGAAGTACATCTGGCCAAGCTGACTATGCCAGGTAACCTTAAATAGAAACTCTGCAGCAGTTGACTGTGTTGCAACACTGGGCTTTGCTGGTAATACTTATCAAAAGTTCCCCTTTGTAGCATTTCTATAAAAAATAAAAAGGGAAGAGGTGAAATGAAAACATAAAGCTTGTTGGGGTTTTTCTGCATTTATAAAAAAAATCCCTTTGCAGTTGGAAATGCTTACAAAGGCATATAAAAAATACAGCAAGTCCAGTTATTTTTAACTGCATATGGTCTGCATAAAATGAAGCTATAGATCATAGAAGGTATAATGAATGCAAGTTAAAGACCATAGCAATGCAAGCACTTTAGCTAGTCTAGAATTTATAACATATTCAAGTAATACTTCAACATTTAAAGGATAAACAAAACAAATTTCTCTGGTATTGGTGTAGAAGAAAACATTAAATTGTTTGGTAACTGCTTTAAGAATATGAGCAGCATCCTCACCTTGGATGCACTGCATGCATGACTCTGTCAGTTGCAACTTTTATTCACACAGAAGTCAGTTTGCTAAGATACACTGTGGGTATTTGCACTGTCTGCTTCATTCCAGTTCAAAATCAAGCTCTGGACACTCACTGCCTCACTTCTAAACTGAGACAAAGCATTCACCTGTATCAAGTAAACTTAAGATTCATTCTGTCTTCATTATTTCAGGGAAGTTAGGCATAAAACAAGCTACTACACAACATGAATAAAAAAGGCAAAACCTGGCCCAAAGTGAATTACCACAGGGAAAGAAAAGGATTTATGAAAGACTGTGCACCAAGAAAGCATGTCTGAACAGCTTCGTCAGAACATACATATAATGCATTTGCAAGCTATACCATTTCTCTGTATTTGTGGAGTCTGAGCTGTTATAGCAAATATGGCAGTTCTTTCAACGTAGAAGAAATGTATCAATGTCACACAGTCACCTATGTCAGTCTCCTTTCACAAGGATCTCCTTATTGTATGTAGCTCGTACTCTTTGAACGACAAACAATTTTATTTTTGGTATGTGGATTCAAAGTGGTAAGGCTAAATCCTCCAAATAGCTGCACACTGATGCAGTTTGGGTTTTAGTAACCTTAGCTGCTTTAACCTAAAGCTTGCTGTGTGCTGTGGAAAATAAAAGTATGGATTTTTCCTCATTTTCCCAGTTATTTCCCCGCAAATATTCCCTTTTCCTTGAACCCCAAGTGAAAGACTAAATATACATTTGTGCAGAAACGGTCACAATAAGGACCTTGGCCTGTACTTTCACCTATCACACACCAAGTGGCACGAGAGAACTTCAGCTAAGGTGAGCTGTAGGGCATGTGCACTCTGAAATAGACTCAATAACTTCTGTGAGAGCCACACAGATGGAGAAGTGGCAGAGATGTACTCTCTGCTGCACTCCCACACTTAATGGATGGAGCGTTGATAATTCTCTGGCTAACTCAAAGCTTAAAAATAAATGTCTGGGAGGCATCATCTTGATGTTGCAACATATGTCTTTCCAGCATATGCTAAAGAAAAGGTAGGTGAATGAGATTCTTACTAATTTAGGTGTGACCACACTCTGAGCTCTTCTGGAGATTACACTGTGTAACATGTTTCTCATGCAGTTCATCACTGAAATTTTATAGAGCAATTAACTAACCCCAATTTAGTGACTACATTCAGATGAGGTGGCGTCTTATGACTATGAATTCAGCACTGGCATTAGTAAATTGGGACTATTAACCCTGTGAAGCCTGAATACATCATGGGTTTGCACACCTCATCTGACAGAGGCACAACATCTCCCTCCATCTTTTCATTTACCTCTCATATGTTTTAAATCATATTTTGCAAACCACAGGTCCAGTGTTTGTGAAAATAGTGCTTTGCTTCCAGAGTGAGACTGGATGTGCAGCTGGGTTTGGTTTGCAAATGAATATGGGTAGTACTGGTGAAAGCCTGTGAAGTATTTTGACCATGCAAAGGGAATTCAGACTTCAAGTGGGGATAGCAGCAAGCTGCCTGACCACAGCAGTGCAAAACACGAGTCAGAGAAGGGAGAATGTTTGACACAAAGATATTTTTGTAGGAAATAAAGGCATTAAATATCTATCGGCTTTGCAGAGGAGGAAAGATCTCTGTCTCCAAAGTCTGATCTGCAGGGCTCCCACGCAGCCAGCTGGGTGCATGTCACATTTATTTACCTTAGATGTGTCTTAGTCACCCTTGCTCGGCGCTGAATTTGGGTGCTCTGAGACTCTGTGAGCTCTGCAGAAGGCCTTCCTCTTTCCTGTGCAGGGAATCTCAAAATCATGGCTATCAGGTGGGATACAAAGTGGGGGAGGATGAGGATGCGTCACAGCAGAACTGATAAAACCAGTTCTGGATCTAGGGGAAACATGTGCAGATAAGGGGAAGAAAATCTCCCACTCCTTTCCCAGCCTTGCTGTAGCAACCTTTTACAACCCCCATCGAGGTCTTTATCACTGCCACAGCGGCCAAGGAGAAGCACAAGAATTGTGCTGAGACCTGGATGCTCCCTGTGCTCCCTGGTGAGTAGTCAGCTGATGAACCCCTTCCCAAGGAGCTGCCAAGAGGAGCCATCTGCACAGGGTCTTGGGGTGACAGCCTTACAGACCTCAGGTGGTACTTCACATCCCCTGGGTACCCCTAACCACCTTCCAAGCACATGCAAATCCCAAGGGGAAAAAGCACTAGAGATTCAGCACAGTTGCTGATCCGGGGTGTCTGCTCCTCCCAGTGGCGACCATGGCAGATGTCAACCTTATGTGACAGCACTGGTGCCACCAATTCATTCTGGAGATGCCAGGTCCAAAGAAATCTGACTGCACACCCAGTTTTGTCAAACAACCACCAACCAAAGCTTTTACCAGAAAAATACTTTTTTTTTTTTTTTTCCCCCCTGAGATTTGAAAAACACTGGTTTGGGTGAGGGTTTTTTGTTTTGGTTTGGTTTTTTGGTCAGGTTTTTTTTTCTTTCACTTTTGTGTGCTTCTGGTGAGTGAAGTGCTGAGTCACAAGAAAGTTTTCCAACCCAGCTCTGTGCCTCTGTGAAGCTCACCGCTCTGAAATCATGTTCATATAAAACATCTGCCTGTTTGGGTGCTTTTCCTAGCTCAGTTTGGCATCCAGGCCTCTGGAGAGCCGCCCAGGACAACAAGAAAGCTCTGCTGCATTTACATGATCTGACCCCACCTCAGTGCTGAGGTGCTGCTCCTGCTCTGCCCCGTCCCACCCACAGGAGGATTGGGGTCCCGGATGGGCGACCGATCCCCTCTCAGTCTGGAGCAGGGAGAGAAGGAAGAGCAAACAAACTGGATCTCTTAAGTCTTCTTGCTTCTCTTATTTCTTTCTCCCAAAATCTTACCGTGTGAACGCAGCGTAGCTTTTGGGTTTAATAAGAATAATAATGGCTCAGGATGCAGGAAAATGACTCACATGGAAGCTGTCCAGCTCTCCAAGTTGGTTCTAGTCAGGTCACAATGAATCAGATGACCCTTATCTTAGTTTAAGACTGTGAATAAAGCCTCTCCCCTCCACAACCCAGCCAACTTTTCTTACATTATGCAGCATATCTTCTTTCCCTCTCACATTTCCTTGCACTGCAAATCTGCCTATTACCTTTGCTGCAACGTTTCCCATATGTACCTCCCTCCTGAGTTTCAGCTCTGAGTAAATCCTCACCTACGCTCTGTAATTTCCCCTTGTCTTATGCCTTCTTCTTCCTCTTCACCATCTCTGAGCCTGTTTTATCACTCTTGAATACCACTGTATGCATCCTTGCATGTTGTTACACGAGACTTACATCCCACCCAAGCCAAAATTGCTTTATTTGCCTTAAAACCCTCAGTAGAGATATACCTTGAGTTCTTGAGAGATTTCAGTCACACTAGAAACCAAAGCAGAAAATAGACTCGCTGTCATTTTTTTTTTAAATCACATTCATAGTATAAACTGTGGTAATGCTTTCCAAATCAGGGATAGAAAACTACCTTTCCATCCCCAGCTACACAGCTCATAAAGGGTTGAGTTCAAAACTGCAGTTCTTGTCCACCTTGCCTTTCAATAAAAATAATAAATTCCACACTGGTAACCTTTCTATCCCCTTAGTGCAGTTGTGGACACCCTGTCCTACATTACAAAGTAGTAACTGAAACAAAAAGAAAGAAAGAAAGAAAAACAACACACACACAGAAACAACCAAGATGAAATGAAAATTAATATTTAGTATAATTAAGTGAACAAGAAGTCACTTCAGGTTCAGCTCCAGATCAAGACCTAACCTCACTTAGCGAGACAGACACATTTCTGTAACAGGACTGGCTTTCGTTTCATATTTCTGCTTTTTTTTTGCTCAGAGGGACACGAGGAGATTGCAGGAAGATGATTAACCTGTGTTACACTTGAGTAAATCCCGATTAAGAAACAGAGCAGCAAAAAGCATCGGTGAATTCAAGAAGTGATTACACAAGCTCATGGAAAATCAGTTGGAAAATGCAGCTGTCCCCAACCAGCCACAAACTCAGAAAGTCCCTGAGACACAAGTTACCAAAAGCCAGGGAGGCATACCAATATCCTATTCTTATACAGCTTCCCAAACTAGCCACTGTCAGAGACAGGGTACTGGGCTAGAGGGAATTTTGGTTTGGCCCACAGCAGACTTTCTTATATTAGCAGGATTTGCTGAAGACTTCTCACTAATCCTTAACGAGAGCAGCCCTGCAAAGCCATGCAGACAGCCAACTTCTGCTCACTTGCTGTAACCTCTCACCCGCACCATCTTGCCTTCTCTGATGCTCCCTTCTGTTTATCTGCTCACTGTTTGGAGTCATCCACCACATGCACAAGAGTACAAGGGAAGAGGACAGCACAGAGCTACTTAGGAAATTACCATCTATCGCTCTACCTGCAGATAGCAATGCGAATGAAACAGCTTTTTCTCTCTGCAGAAACTCCAATTTTCTGCTGCTCAAAATTGCTGGTAGCAGACAATTGAGTTGCAACTATACCAGCATGAAACTGCCGTTGCATCACCGGCTTGCAGACGCTGTTACAAAACCGAGGCAAGATGAAGCTCTGGGAGGTTCACGACTGTTTCGACATAATCTGAACAGAGTTAAAAGGAAACCTGGGCTAAGTCTAGAGATTTCTGAATCTGACTGCAGACAGCTTAAGAATCAGTTTGTGTCAAGCCTGAATGTAGAAAACCCCATCAGCTTTTAGTTGATATACACTGGATGTTTGGTATCAAAGATCTTCACTGTATTTTTAGGTTCATAGCAAAAAACAGCTTAGGGGAGACAAGCCCACGCATGTAGAGAACAAAAAGATACAAAACAAACAAACAAACAAAAAAACAACTTGCAAGCCTTTGTGAATGCAAACTGCAAGCCATGGTTTGCTGAGTTTAAATCCAACAGTAGTCACTAGTTATCTGCAGTTCTGATAAATATTCATGTATCATATGTTCATATCTGACTGAAGGAAAAGAAAAAGGATTCAGAGAGCTTTGTCTGCCCTATGAGCTTTTTATCTGTGCTCTAGTAACTTCCTCATACTTAGTAAATAGGAACATTGCTTTGTTCAGGCTTTAACACTTTTAATATCCTTGCAGATTCAGCAAACCTTTGTTCTAAAATGCTTTGTGCCCATTAGGGCTTTTGATTATAGATTACACCACCATTTGATTTATTTATTTTTTTCTCATGGGCAACATATTCTCCTTTCATTGAGCAATATTCAGAAACTTGGAAATCTAACCTGTGTTTTAGTCTCAGGACAGGCACATTCTTATGGTAAAAACCTCCCCAGCTGAACTTGGGTTGCATTCAACTCTTGTATGGTTGATACTTGGCCAGGTTAATTATGCAATCACCCCAAGTAGAAGAGGACAGCAGGATATGCAAGCATTTTTCAAAGACTTGTTTTTAGTACAGAGACAGCTTTCTGGAACCAAATAAAGAAAATGGAGAACGCCTGTGATTTACAGTGAACTGGCACTCTGAAAATGCTGGGATTTAAAAGATCAGTAAGGCCAAATTTGCAACCATTTAGAGAATGATTACAGCATGTATCTACATATCCAAGCTAGCTTTAATCAAGCTACCACGGGTACCAACAGCAGAATAGCAGTGGCAGCAGCAGGCTTCAGTGTGAGCTTTGCAAGCCTGCGGGGGACCCTGGGTATCTTCTTAGGTAAATGGCTCAAACTGAAGTTTGTGCTGATATGGCCACACTGCTCCTGGCCTTCCTGCAAGCTTTCCTGCTGAGGGCAGCAAGTCTGATGGGGTGGAGGATGTAAGGAAGCCCAGCAGAGAAAATAAAAGCCTTTTTTTGCAATGGCTCGTTAAGATTTGGGGTCTTAGTTCTAGTCACACCTGGATACCATACCCCATACATGAAGCCAACAGCTTCCCATTCCCATCCATCCCACTACCACTGAATGGCTCTCATTTCAGCTTGTAAGAAGATGTTACTGAAGTAAACCTCCCTGCAACATCTCATCCATGCAGCGAAGCATTAAAACGTTCCTTTGGTTCTGCCATCACATAGATTTGTATTCTAATATACGGCACAGTTCAATGGTTTGGATGGCTGTCACAAGGCTGCCATGTAAAATGAAAAGAGTTTAATGCAAATGGGATGCTAGTTTTCCATATTTGAAAGTCACAAATCCAGAAAGTTAGAAGATTGGCTTTAAAACTGCAATAGTTCAAGAATCTGATTGGTTGAAATTCATTTGCTGTTCTAGATAGGCAATTTAAGTTTTTTCTTAGTAAACACATGGGCTGGAAACACACTTTTAAAAGGTCTACAAGTTGAGATTAACAACCTTACTCTAGCACTTGGGGCTTTGGGGAAAATACCAAATATCACAAGATTTGTGTTAAAATTGCAAAAGTTGCCAATGCTTCAAAACAGCAAAAAAAATTGGCTTAAAACACAAACTATTTATTAACTCAATCTTAAATTTTCAAGCCAGTTGATGGTTCTGGATGCCTCTAAACAAACTTCAGACACCTCAAAAAGACCTGATTTCTCAGAGGGTGTGTGCTCAGTTATAATAGCTTAGGCCAAAACTATTATGAAAAGAACATGATGATTTTGATTTAACATCAGCCAAAATGTTTGGAAATTATTTATTTTTTTTATGAACTCCAAGATCTCCTCAGAGATCTGTACAGAAAAATAGTAGGAATGACTAGCTTTAAATTCACATTTTAACATTTCCCATGGCCCACGTATGTGCATGCGCTCTCTTTCCCCATTCCTTCACCCCCATATCTCTGCTGGTCAGAAGATAAAGCCATCCATGTCATCTTCTGCTAATACTAAGAAAGGCAGCAAGAAATGAAAAATCAAGTCCCTGTCATATTCCATCATGCACGCTGGCTAGATATGGATGTCTCGCCCCCATTTACAATCTGAACCAAAAGATTCGAAGCCAAGAAAGCAGCTGGCACAATAAAAACAGTAAAAGCTCTAGCTGGCACCTCATGCTGACAATGACTAGCCAAATCTCCATGGGGAAAAATGCCAGTATAGATTTCTGTGACAAAAACAACAAAATAGATTTTTGTCAATGTACATAGATTTGACAGGAAGTCAGACAAATCTATCAATAATGAGTGACATATATCTGCAATATTCCCAAACAAAATGGTACATTTGAAGACAAACTGAGAAAATAACTAATTGTGTTACTCATGACACATACTCATCTGGACTTTTTGATCATAAGACTCCGATCCATTAATACAGGTTAAGCTGCAGCTACTCCAGGAAGAATTTACCAGATACACAGATGTATTTCTCAGTGCTTTAGCAAGCATATTTCAAAACACGAGTGTTTCAGAAAGGAGAAAATCACTTCTGAGGGTGTTGCAGTTAAACTGAAGACTTCATGAGAAGGAAATGTGGATTTCCAACTCTAGCACAAATATTTTTTTCCCAAATCTCCATTTCCACACCAAGACATCACTAAAAAGAATATACCTATGAATTGCCATATAGACTTTTCCACAAGCAATCATACATGAGATATGAGAATATTTTAAGTGCTCTGCTACCGATGACCAACATGTGTCAGAAATTACCATTTATTTTACTGCCCAATAAGCATAATGTGTTCCATTATCAGCGTGGAGAGCCCATGAGCCACGGGGCACTGCTTACAGAAAGATCTCAGCTGTGTTAAAAATTTAACTATGAGCAGCTGATAAAGCTGAATCTTAGTTGATAAAGATGGATCTAGCGCGGTGTTTATCTATTACAAGCCAATTTTCTTTCCATACATAACATGGTGCATCTTAGTGTACCCTGATGGATTGGGTATTAGTTCTCCAGGCATGCAGATTTTTGCCAGCTTCTGACCAAACTGGGGACAAATTCTGACTGAGTTACAAAGGTATGATTGGGTTCAGAAGGCACAGTGATTTGCTCAAAGTGAGTGTCTAGCAAGACAGATATGCAAACAGATGGCAAGACCCAGATAGAAAATGCTTTTTAAGTGAAAAGACAGAAATTCATGTAAAAATGTCTTACTCATACAAATTCTATGGAGCCCTGAAAAACATCTGAAGTAGTTGTCATACATAAATGAATTAGATGAGCCAAAGCCATCTTTACTTGGGAGGAATTGTGTCAAACACATTGCCCTGATTTACCATGAAGCATTTACTACCCCATATTTCAGTATAAATTAGAGACGTATGAAAGCTACAAAACGTGTCCCAGTCATTAAGTCCTAGACGATTATTCTAGAAGTCAAAAAGCACCAAAGACTTGACAAGTCCTCTCTCATAACACTGACTCATTGATGGAGAAGACCACATGAGCTGCCATCCTTGTATCCGTCCCTAGAGCCCTCACATTAACAACTAAACCCTGGGCAAGGAAGCTCATAGAAGCTCTTGTGGAATTAAAGAACATTTTACATTGTCTTGATAGTTATGATGTCCACAGCCAGAAAATATTCAGTAAGTTTAACAGGATAATACAAGAAAAGCAACAAAAAATGAAGAAAGTGAAATGCAATTTCTATACTGCAAACATTTTAGGGAAAAAGAAGAGCCAATGGCTGAGCCATTTCTGAGCAAGTCTGCAAGTCTGCTTTTTTAGTTTGGACCTAAAGGTTCAAGCAAAAGAATTAAGAAATAATCCAGGAAATAATTTTATTTAAAAATATATATATATTAGGAAATAAAATAAGACTCCTCTTCAAGAGAAGACAAAATCTTAGGAGGAGCCAGGATAGAACTCAAGCACATATCTATGGAATGCATGAAGGAGAAAGGAACTGGGAGTAGTAAGTCTTAACCAAAGATCACACCAGTTAACAACTGCTGTAAAATCTTTTTTCTTTTTCCAATGGACAAAGAAAAAGAAGAGTTGGACAAGTTGGAATCAAGATACTTAATTCCTGCTGATATGAGTGAAATCAGTGAGGTAGTATTGTCTAAATATCCCTGACAGTCTTGGCCCATTTATTGAGACTGACTAACACCAACTCTGCTTTAAGAAGACGGGTTTGTCACTCACATCCTGTATGCAAATATGCACTCACAGGCAGAAAAAACTGGGTACAGGACCCACAGTGAGACTTCGTGACTCACAGCCCAACCCCAATTGTGCTACTGCCAGGGAGTGAGCAGAAGTATGGATGGCCATAGCAAGGTCAAAGGTACACGGAGTAACTGCAAAAATAAGTATCTTTGAGACCATCCTTTTCTCTTAAGCATTTTAAACCCCCTGGATTTTTATTTTATTTTCTTTTTATTTTGTGTGTGTGTGGCTTTATCAGAAAAAAAATATGAATCTGCAGTTTTGAATACATTCAGTTCTATAAGGTAATTTCCCCTTCAAAATGAAAAACGGAAAAGAAGTAGGTAATGCTCTAATTTGTTATTAGGAGTAATTACTGTCTGGCCTCGAGGGGTTACTTCTACATTGGTTTTAACAAGAAACCCATTTAACATATATTTATCTTTGTAAATTGTCCTGAATGATCAGCAAATACCTAATCATCTACAAAAAGCTGTTTAAAACATCCTTACCCTGATAACAGGAAATTATAACCTATGAGACCAAAGAAGCTGAAGTGGTGGTTTACATGGTGATAGGCATTTGCGAGAAGGCAAGCAGTAGGCATGTTCATGTGTTTTCTTTGAATCTTTTTCTTTGGTTATTAACACATCAGGGCTGATTCTACTGTGTTCTTCCCATAGCTGTGCATGGCAAAGACAGGACAGAACCTGTAGCTAAAGTCTCCTTGGGTCCTTGAGAGAAGGCGAATTCCTGTGCTAATCTGCCTATGCAAAACTCAGTTGATTTGGAAGTTTAGAGGAATGCTGGCCAGGTTTAGACCTCATGGGAGGCTCATAAAGGCAACAGATAAGCAAAATGCTGGAAATGAAGAGAAAATCCCCTATCTGAAGAGCAGGGGAGTCTATTCAGACTCAAAACCTCTTCATACCCCATCAACTCACAAACTGCATTCATTCTTTACTGAAGGTCTTGTAGCATGGCTTGAGATAAAAACCTAAACTAAAATTGAATCTCACAGTTTTGGTTTGATACATGAAAACAGATTTGAATGCCACATCATTACTCTGCCTTCCTTTCTCTGCTCAGATGACCAGATGGTCATTCTTCTCTAGGCATTGCATTGCTCAAGGGAGTGGTGATGGGACACAAGCCTTTCAGCCTTATATCAGCTACTGAGAATTGACTCAGGTTGTTAGTAACTGAGTTTTTTATTTGGATGCATAAAATACATAAAGTATATTCACTCCTGCAACTAATGCCATTTTTGCACGGATAGATGAGAAGCCCAGGAGGCTCTGAGGAGACCTTCCTACCTTTGCACTACTGACTTTGAATCTAATGAAACCAAAACCTAGAAGAAAAATGTGGAAGCAATTTGCATCACCTGTGTATAGTATAAAAAGCCCACTTTGGATGAAACACTCTCAAAAGTTTCTCAAAAAACCTTTCCAAGTCAAACAAGCAAATCAAGGTTTTCTACTACAAAAAGCCTCAGATGAGCAGGTCTAGGAGATTGTGTTGTGAAAATTTCAGCAAATCTGTTCCCAAGGCACACCAGTAACTAGGAGCCGGTGTTTCTTTTTCTGTAACAAAGGTAAATATAATTTTATACGAACATAATTTTAGCTTTCATGAGGCTTAAGAGATCCCTTAACTCCACACTAACTCATATAAGAATGGTAATGAACCAATAAATATGCAAGTGAAGGTAATATTCAATATTCACCAACATCTAACTATAATTACCAGCAACATGAGGCTAAGCTGACCATGGATGCAAAAACATAAAATATTTTAAATGGCTGAAAATTTGAAGGGAAGCATTCCCATGAGATTTATCAACAAATACCAGGCATTTCTTTAAGCACTATGTTGCATTTTTTCTTTCCAGACCCAGATCACAGCCACAAAAGGGCTAAAGCATGCGACAATTTGTAAAAGAAACAGGAAAAAGTTTTCAAAACAGCTATAAACCTTAGAGAAGTTTATGTTTGGTGTGAAGAATGAAAAAAGTGAAAAGAAAACTGGGATAAGAAGGAAACAGTAAGGGAAGGGGAGAGGAAAGAGAAAAGGAGAAAGAAGGAGAAAGGGAGGGGGAAAAAATGCATGTCTAGTTCTTATTTTAACTGATTCAACTATTGCTGGTTCTTCCATGTGAGTTTGACACTCAGCAGCCAGAGGTTTTCATCCCAGGAGTGATACCCATGAAACAAACAAACAAAAAAATCAACCAACCAACCGACCAACAAAAAATCCAAGTGTAAAAGTCTCCAAATGACAGTAAGTCCTGGGTGTCGTTAGGTCACACAGAAGTGCAAAGGGTAAATTCTTTTTACTGTTACGCAGATTTATTACAATCTCAAGTGTCCAGGTTGTCCTTTATCACACAATTAGGAAGTTCTGCCTAAGTGGAATGCAGAGGGGAACCTATTAATACATCTGTCACAAAACTGCGCTATGGATCATGAGCAATATACAACATTTTTTAGTTGGACAGATGTAAAGGTATTTTCTATGGAAAGACATGAAAATGTTTGCGTTTGTTTGGGATGGAATCACGGCTAGATGGACATTACTAAGACCTCATGGTAGGAATGGAGGAGATTGGCTCGAATGAAGGAGAGGTGGAAGCATTGCCAGTAAGGGAGTTATAATAGCAGGCAACACAAGAACTGGACATGATCATAAATGCCTCTTCCACTGAAACCAGAATTTCCCAGAACCTTTCACAGCACTACTGCAAGAATAAATATATTAAAGACTGTGTTGTGGTGAAGGAGGTCACCCAAGCCCTTTGGTGCGTTTGCAGTATGCTTGGATTAACTCCTGTATGTCTCGAGAAAGGAAAAAGGAATTTTCAGAAATTTGCTGTGGTGGATTTTTTGTTTATTTTCTAAAAAATAAGAGTCCTATTTGGAACAGGTGACTAGTTGATCAGAATCCTACAATTTCTACAGCCACTACTAACCAGGGACTAAGAAAAGATGGCATCCCTACAGCGGAATAACTGAACTCCATGCCCAGATTCAAGGTCTGTTTCAGGGTTCATCCTCCGGTACCATGCCAGCATCACACACTCTGTAAATCAACTGTTCATGTGTGGCAATTATTTTAAAGGATTTATAATAAGGCTTGCTTTCATACTGCGAGACTTGCTTGGAACTACAGAAATGACATTCCCAGCTTTTATTTATTTCTTTACTCACCAGACCCTTACCATTATTCCACTGCAGCTTTTTGGCGTATGAATTTATGGCACTGTCTAAAACTCTAATACTTCTCTTTGAATATACTTGTGGATGTTTTTTCTGATCTCACTTTAATTGGCCATGCTTTAGGCTCACATAAAATATTAACATCTTAGCCAATGAAAGTCAGTGCCCAAAGCTCAGAGGGTTCTAAAATTAATATAACCTTGTTTCTTGCTCACAGAAGCCACAAAAGATCAATTCCTGAATATATTTTTTTCAGTATCTGATAGCTCATTTTATCTGGGCAAAACACGCCTTTTTCATGACCTTCTGGGCATGGTGGGATGCACATATATTGTTTGTAGAGTTGAAATAAGGACAGACTGAAGCTTTTGATATAAAGATTATTCGGGGAGAGTTTGTTTATTCCTTCAGTTGACTTATTCTTAGATACACAAACCTAAAGATTTTCACATCTCAGAAAATGAAAAGTCTACTGTTATTTTAAAAGTTAAATAATGTTGATATAACTCAGTTATTGACCTGGCTCCCTTCAGCAAGGAGGTCTATACGGCACTCTGTGCACATCATCCGCATCACCTCCCAGCATAATCACGTATTTATTTAAATAGACACAATTTTTATTTATAAAAGCTTTCTCTTTATTAGTTCCAAACGTACTGAATCATAAGAATAGGACTGCTGTTGAATTCAATAAACCAGCTCACACTTGCATCTGCCTCGAAACATGGAGGAACTTGCCCTATGCCCTAACAGTGATCACAGAATCACAGGGTTAATCCAGGCTTCTATCCTGCAGGGGACACCAAGTCTAGCAAGGAGGTGTTTCACAGGGCTCTGAGAAAGAGTCAAGTCTTCTTGATCCTTCTTGCCTCTGTGATCAGCTCCCATTCCTGCTCTAACCTTCATCATGGCAATGAGCTATTGGCATTGCAAAGCCCAAACACGACCTAAATTACTGCAATGCTCTGTATTGTCTTGGCCTGCTTAATACCCTCTCATTCAGCAGGGTAGCTGTTTCTCCACCCTCATTATCAACTCTTTAGGGTGGCTTCATTCCCCACAATTGGGATGTCCAAGCTACCCACTGTAGTGAGGGTACTGGGTCACGCAAAGTTGTGAAGTTCAATTCTGTCTTAATTAGACTAAATTTTAGCTTTAGTGTTTCAATACTTTCTTTTCTGCAAAGGAGAAGAGATATTTATCAAACAATGCACTCTTTCTAAGGAGAATAACCCAGATGCTATAAATTAGGTGTGACTTATTTTCAGTGAAATCAGCCTTGCTTCTCATTTTCCTGAAGCAGTGTCTAAACAAACAACAACTTGCAGATAGTGGTGGATTCCTCCACAATACGCACTGTTTCCGAGCACAACAGAACAAATGTCAACATTCAGAGTTAGAGGTGTTTCTCCCACATGAAAATAGGATCACTGCCAAAGCAGCCACCATAAAAACTGAGCTCAGAGAGGTCAGGAACTCTAGTTATGCCGATTTCTGAGCTCTTCTGAAACAGAGATGCACAATGTGATCAGAAACACCTCGGTTCCTAGCCATATCACTGTGTTCATCCTCTTTACTAATGGAGTAGCAAAAACAAACGTTCTTTGTATTTTCTCAAAACGTGCCTCCATAGTTGCTGCCTTAGAGAAGCAATTTTTCATAAAAAGAAAGAGAGTGGCCATGAAAGTAAAACAGGATCAATTTTAACGGTAATAGGAATGAACACTTAGAAAAAAATAAAAATAACAATGAAAATATTACCATCTGAAACTTCAAAAAATAAAGTTTTACTCTAAAAAAAAACCATTCACAACATGAAAATACTCATCATCTTAGCCTCTGCTATCTGTCTGACACCTCTCATGTCCCCCCATACCACAAAGAATACAAAATAAACAAAAAAATTCAGTTCTGACCCTTCCACAGACCTTAGAAGCTCCTTCATTTGACACAAGGTTCTCGTCTGGTTTTATGATGGCTCCAGTGTGTAACCCTGGATAGATAAGCTGGGAGCTGGGAAACGGAGTCCAAGTCAGGAATTTATGGGAAAGCATGTGGAGCAGATGGTGGAGGAATGAGAAGAAGGGAGCCACAGCTGAGACAGAGTAAGTGTTGAGACTGTGTCAGATGGGAGAAGGAAGAAAATTATGCTGATCTAGAAATGTACAGTGGAACTCTTCAATATCAATTTAGTAAATACCTAGGCAAAGATCTCTCTCTCTCAGGTACTTCTGAGCTTCCATCTCCACAAAACACATGCAATTTGCATTTCAATCCTCTCCATACCCCTTAACAAGAGTAAATCACCATGACTGGCCTTCTGGCATCTTCCGCCTCAGTGCCCCAAGCCTCAGGTCAGCTGCCATCCAGCTCTCCCTAATAATTCAGCTCTCCATAGATACAAAATTCCCACTAGGATTCCAGCTATTAGGTTTGAACTTCAGTTTTCAGAGAAATTTTCACAGTTTTACATTTAAAAACAAATAACTACAGTCCATTTGATAGAAATAACCCCAAAATATATTTGTAATAGCAGTCATTTTTAAATATGGTTACATGAAATATTAAGTTTCCCTTACTTCGCAATTCATCTGTTCCCTAAAGCACTTTTCTCTTTGTGCATACAAGAGAAGAAGAAAAAAAAAAACTTTTTTTTTTGTTTGTTTTTTGTTTTTTAACAAATTTGATTCTCATGAGTGTGTTTCATTTTCAGCACATGCATCACAACCTGACCTGGCAGTGCAGATATTCAACCTTTGAAAAGAGATGGAAAAAAATAAATGAAAATAAATAAATAAATAAATAAATAAATGATGGATTCTTGTTGCTTGTATTTTCAAACTACATCTGATTTTCTCTTTGCTGTTTTGCAGGCAGTCTCTAAGCCTGCTTTCAGTGAAAACATTTCCTTTTAAAGAATGCTGCACGCCCTTGCATGAGCTGGGGGAAAGAAATAAGCTAACCTCCCCACCACCAGATAGAGGACACTTAGCAAGATGAAACAGCCCAAGGGATGCTCCATTTTTCCTAAGGGAACCAGTCCTTGCCCTCTCTTTGCCCTCCAGTCAGTGATGAGGAGGATACACCATCCTGCAGCTCCATCCTTTCACAAGACTGGTCACTGACATCTGCTCCCCTTTCCCATACTTTCCACCCAAGCCTGGTGCCAAACAATGGCCAAAGATTAACGACAACCACTTTGCTGGCAGCAAAGTGCTCCTGAGAGCTGGGCACAGATTTCCTCACAGTATTTCAAGAGTGAGCAAACTACCCAGGCATACTCTAGAAGAAGCAAAAGGTACCACAGCCATCAATAACACCATGGCCTCTGCTATTAAACAGCAAAGCGACACAAGCTGTCCTCATTTCCACCCGCAAGCTCTCCATTATTACCTACCTACACCTCTTGACAGATTTGAAAACATAAAATGACCCCAAAATCGGAAGAAACCGTGTCACCTGTGATAAACCAGTTGCTAAAATCATTTCTATTTTCAGAGTCATCAGAACCAGAGAGATTTAAAGCAACAAAACAAAAAGAAATGAAGCGATGAATTGAGTTGATCCCAGTCTGAGGGCTGGAGGTGACATCATCTCCATACCCCACACAGGCACAGATTGCTAGATGGGAGCTGTCACACACGAAGGGCCAGACACCACTGTCACTCTGGACACTACCAATCATTTCTCATGATACAACATAATCTTCTGAGAATATCAGGGAGTACACCAGTGACTACTAGAACTGCAATTGCCACTTATGCTCCAGGTCCCAATCATAATAATTAAAAAAAAAAGACAGTTTCAAAGGGACAAACTAGCAAGTGACACACTTGAAAAAGCTGCAAGAGCTGATATGAACAGCAGTGTGTTTTTAAATAACATCTTCCAACTTTTGAGGTCTGAGCTAGAAAACTTCGAAGAGAAATTTCCATTTTCGCCTGCTCTCTGCCTTGCCATTTCAGTGCTTCAATTTCAGAGCCCAGACAAAAGACAGAAATTTAAAAGTTTATGAAAAAATAGCAAGATCGGGATGAAAAAAAGCCCACATCAAAACCCCTTATAAATATTAATGAAACATTTTAAATGCCTAAAAAATTAGTTTGCATTTTGGGCAGAGCTTTTGCTTGCTTCTTCGTATGCGTGTAAGCCAGTATGTCCATCCCTCGTGCAGTTCTGTAGTTTTCAGCCCTGCTAGAGCCTCTTGCCTACACCTTGCCATCTGTAGGGCCTGTATCAGCATACTCATGTGTGTGGTCCTAGAGGGAGAATGAGAAATAACGGTGCAAGGGTGCATGGTGAGGGGAGGGCTGCTATTGGCAGCCAAGCAAAGTCAAGACTTAAAGTGCTTGTCTTGGAAAAAACGCCTTTGAAAAGGGTAGGAGTATCAGCTCACTGAGGGGTACTAATTCAACCCACAAACAGCATCTGGATTTCAAAGAGCATCAGTACATGTAATGGCACCAAGGATGGGGATCACCTGCTAAAGACATTGTCAGCATGAAGCAAGTGGGATAAGTACAATTCACCATGGATTGACCCAGATGCAAAGTAGACACAAAGTTATGTATTAGAAGAGTAAAAGGCTGGAACAACGAAAAGCAGAAGGTTTTAGGCTCATTAGTTTTAAGGCAGGTTTTGTTAAATGTACGAAAAAGATTAGAACAGGTTGTCGAAGCAGTGGCTTTAAGATATTTTTTTATGTCTGTCTCCAAGTTATGTTCAATACCAATCTAAAGAAAAGTATTGCTTCTGTTGCTCTCCCCTTCCACTCCTCTTCACTTCCATTAACTGTGATATTTCTATGTCTTAGTTTAGAATTTGTGTGGTTGGAGAAGAGTCATCAACTCTTCTATTCATATTTACCAGTATCCATCTATAGGGGGCCCTATACATAATTTAAATATAGCAATAGCTGTAATAGCTTTTCAAATGGGAATGCAGAATCTTAAAGATCACACACTCTACAGCAGAAGAATGTGCTCAGCCTTTAGCAATAGGCTACTTCAGCTCTGCAGGTACGCTGCCAAATGAAAATGGGAATAAAGTGTAAGGGATTTCAAGAGAGACAGCGAGGTCATAAGGAAATCCACTTCAGACTCTACAGAAATCATGGCAGACAGGAGGATGATAAAGATGGGAGGTAAGAAATTAAGATGGCAAAAATGGGAAAATGAAAGAAAAACGCTTCTCCATCATCTCTGCCATTTATAGAACTCATAGAATCATCACCAAGATTGGAAAAGACCTACAAGATCACCCAGTCCAACTGTCAACTTAATTAGTTAAAATGAATGATAACATTCTCCAAAATTACTTATATATTGGAGCATCTAATTCACTACTCTGAAAAGACCGTAAGCTGATTTTTTTTTCCTATAGCAGAAGAGTACTGAAGATCTACCAAAAACCTTGAGGTGTTCTTTTTTTTTTTTCTTTTTACAATGCAGAACACAGCTACTTCTACAGTTACACAGTTCAACCCTTCTCTTAACGCTTCATAAGCCAATTGCTTGCACCAGAATTTAAATCAGAGGGATGAGCCGTGTATTTTCTAGTCACGTTACTGTACCATAAATGATCAACAAGTTTCAACTGACTTCAAAATCACACAGCCATTTTTCAAGCCATTACATTAGGAAACAGCACATATTGCATACCTTACATTTAACAAACCAAGTGATTTTAATAATTTATTTCCCAGAGGAGTTTTATGACCCTGGGGATAACAAATTTAGCTAATTATTAGCACGCTTAAGTATAGGCATAGATTATTATTATTTTTTAATATTTCAGTCAGTATCCTCATCAACGTACCAGCGCTAAGATTTAACTCAGGCACTCGGCGTGACTTGAAAGCACTGGGGCTGTTGAAACACTTCATAGCAGTCATAGCACGATAAAGTAATGGCAATAATCATGTTCTTTTTTAATTGTATCCATCTGAGTTATAGTAAAACACACTACAGTTCCCATCAGCAGCACTGAACTGTTCTGAGCTATTAATGTCAAATTCCACAGCAGTGTATTTCGGGGGGCTTGGAACTTTGTCTGCATGTATCATTGTTATGTGTTTACCAGCAAGTAAATAATGAAGGGCCTGAGAGTTTTAAAAACTAGCTTTTGCCATTACTGAGATAGTCTGGATGATGTTTAACAGTCACTGTTAAAATCCTTCCAGTGTCAAAAATTATAGCTAATGTTAAATAAGAAAGCGTATAGTTTTACTAGCTCCCAAGTACCCTGCCTTTAAAAGTCCCCATATGTCTCAGCAAGATGAGTAATTGTCCATCAGCCTATGGTTCATTAGGGACCAGAAATCAATTGAGTGGGAGGGTTTGTCATAGCAGGTTATACAAACCTTGGCTGCGCTGGATTCCTGATGAATAGACTAGTCGGGAAAGAGAAACTTTTATCTGATGGCTCCAAGGTAGTTAGGCTACTGACAACTCTGTAGCATAAGGCTAATTGGGCCGGTAAGGAACAGAGGTAGAGGACAGGGTCCAAGCCGAGAATCAAATGCTCCTTTGGAGCTTCAGGGCCAGCAGAAATCTTGTCTGGGAGGATGACCTACTGTGTAAATGAAAGGCTCACAAAAATTAACCAAGTAGAGAAATGCTCCTTAGACAAAAAATACATTTTATAGCTGCGGTTAAAAGTGTGCTGCTGTAAACAGCGGCTGTGCTTGTTGCAGGCTAGTTTCAGCTTGGATTTTATCACCTATTAAAATTAAAATTATTTTGGCTGAATTCTTTCTCTCCGTGGATGATAATTCCTCTCACGTTCTCCCCCCACGGCTCCACTGATTTGGAAAGATTACAAATTCTTAAAATGATATGACTTCTTTTCCAGGAACCACAGATCCTTCCCATTACCTCCTTACAAGCAAGCTTTTACTGCAGTCATGCAAAGGGAGTGTGAGAAAAGTTCAGCATCCATTTTACTGCTCTGTGACGTACAAAGGAGTCGTGATACAGGCAAATTTACGAAAAGCCAACAATTAAGAAGGACATTTTGGGGAGAGCAGTGATCTTCAGCAACAGATGAGCTCTCTTCCTGGTGCCGAAAATACTTGATTTATACTCTTTCAGCGAAATGAATAGGGTGAACTAAAGTGTCTACATCTGCTCAAGACTGCATGGCTTTAATCACTGCTAGCCTTAGTGGTCTGCATATGCTTGCAGAAATTCTTACAATGAGATGAATAAATACATGAAAGCATTTGCCCGCATGACGGCACAAAGCAGAGGTTCTGAATAATGATGGATAAACCTCGAAGGAGATCATAGGTTCCATTTAGCTGAGCACTTGCACATTACACTAAGAGCCCTAACTACAGAAACCACTTAAGCCTACAGAAGTGGACTGCAAATGGACACAAGGAGTACATCTTCACTGCTTTTGTCTTAGATTAGGTTATAACAACATGGCATCAACTTTTCCCTTGGTGTCACAAGTCTAGCCATACCAGGGTTTTGTAAACCACCTCCGAACAGAAAAAAAAAAAAAAAAAGAAAAAAAAAGAAAAAAATAATCATTAAGAAGATTGGCAGAAGCTCATGTCAGTTATTACTGAATTGATCAACCTATCATTCACAATCTAAGCAGAGCAGAATGACAAATACTTCTACTGTTAACGTATTTGCACACAGAGAATTCTAAGGGACATGACTTGTACCCAAGTTCCCCCACCTTGTTGCAGTCACTGTGAAGCAATAAGACTATTACCTCCATGCTATCACTACACAACATTGATTTCCAATATTACTACAACTATGGAGTAAGAGGAATCACCAAGTGTAAAACTCACAGAAGTTATCAGAACTTTTTCTCTGAACATAAAAGTCTTCTAAGGTCTTTGTTTGTTTGTTAGAGTTCCCAGGTGAACTCAAATCCAATGATTTGTAACTCTTCCAAAGGAAATTATATTATAATGAGCATCATTTACGATTCTGAGTTTGCAAGTATCCTGCTTCCATCTGGGAAGCAGCCAGGGACTTGTTTACAATTGCTCCATTTCTCTGAGCTGACACTCCAGGCACGCAGCATCTATGCACATACTTTACTTTCTTTCTATGAAAAATATTACTCAATTTGTTCATATGAAAGATATTACTGCATCCTTATTTGTAGGGGAAAGTTTATTGATCGCATTCAAACACCTGAATATCAACAAAGCCTCTCCACAATTACAGCAAGCTCAAGATTTTGTTCTATAGGGGCTGGATCTGTTTTACCAAAGCATCTACAAGAGTAGGTAGACTTCTAGACCTTGTGTAGACAGCTGTGATGACAAGAAATGAATCACATACGCTGTCCTTTAAGTCATTACTCAGATTTTCCTTCTCTTGTTCTTCACTTAAGAAAAAGAACAAAAATAAACCTAATAGTACTAGAAGTGCTACTCTTTTTCTCAGTAAAGAAGAAAATTTTATTTTGTACAAGCCTTCTTTGAAGTAACTCTTTAAAAAGACATGAATATGACTTACTGGAACGCTCACTTCAGCACAGCCCAAATCTAGAGCTAGACAAAGACATTCCTGGTATTTAACTTTTTTTTTTCCTTTCAAGTTGTTGTTTTGAAACTTCCATTTTTATGTGAAGCTTCATGACATCCTAAGTCAAAGCAATAAATGCTGCACATTTTCTGGGTCATAACACTCCCATCCCTTTCAAGACATCATGCCAAATAGCTATGTCTGTACTCACTCAAAATAATACTTCCTCTAAAAATGCATGACATCTCATATGATTTACATCATGTTATGTTGCAGATTAGGTTAATGACTTCTTGTGCTTCTGTGAACCATTCAAAGTACCATGGCCCAGAATATTATTTCATATAAAATATAAATAGAGTTTATTGCTAATGTGGTTGGTTATTTAACACATATTTTCACTAATATTGTAAAGGTCTAGAATGAGGGGTGGGACCAAAGTGTAACAAGCCCCTTCTTCCTGTCTGGAAACAAATGTATTACACTGTTTTCATTTCTAGCTGTTATATTTATAGATGACAATTAAATATTTTTTCTGTCTTTGTTCTGTGAGTTTTATTCGGAATGTGTGTTTTAAACATCAAATTGTTTCATTTCAAAAAAAGCGGTAAACGTAAGAGCAACATTTAAGAGAATTTTTTGGTCAGATGTTGAAGCTCTCTTTGGATGAAATCCAGGACAAGGATAATATTTAGTTAAGCGAAATATTAGTAAACAAAGAGTTTATAGCAGTGTCAAACGTACCCTTAAGATACCTCTGTTTTTTACAAAAACAAAAAAATCATTATTTTCTATATGAAACAATTTCAAGTACTTTATAAACACTGAGCATAACTGAACCATGAAACTCATCAGGAAGGTGCAGAGGCCAAAATGCAAGTTTTAAATCAGATTAGATGAATTAGTGGAACACTCATCCAATCATCAGTAGCAATAAGTAAATCATATGTGATGATACAGTGATTATGATAACTTTCCTTCAAAGCTGAGGATTGGTGAGGGCATTCCAAGGAGACTCTGGCCTGTTCTTGCACGTTCCCACAAATATCTACTTTGCCCACTGCTGAAGATATGTTGTGGAGCCCTTGGGCTGATCTTCACACAGCCATCTCTTACACAGAAGTAGGACAATATACCCATTCATACATATAATACAATCCTAAATTCAACACATTTCCCTGGATTTGGTCTGTTAGATCATTTGAACAAAAACTACTGTAGGAACATTACGAAAAAATAGCAATTTCTAAAGCAAAACTGTCCTGACATACAATTTATCATGTCTCCTTAGAAAGACATGCACTCCAGAAGTTTATCAACCATTAGGTGAAGCATGCCACTTAGTGTTCAGAAATTACCAGACTGTTTCAACACTTTTCTGAGTCCTTTCATAGCAATTGATTGTCATTCACTACAAAAATAATCCACCAAGAAGATACAGGGAAATTCCAGCTCCTGATCACTTCAAATGATGATTGGGTGGTTTCTCCAAGATACTCTGACAAACAAAACTTACTGGGCTCCATCCAGAGGTAACTCAGTGAAATTTAATGGCCTGTGATGTACAGGAGGTCAGACTAGATGATCTAATCATTCCTTCTGGCTTTAAACTTTATGAATCATGTTTGAGGTGGAACTAGTAATGGGAGTCATCTAATGGGAGTGGACATTGAAGTAACATCTCTGTTGCTTAGGGGAGCAGAGAAAGCTCACAACATTTGGCCTGAGGAAGAAATAACCAATTAAGCAGTCCTCTCATATGAGGGAGAAACAGCCAAAAAGGATTAAAGGGAGAGGTGTAAGCCTTGGAGGTTTGGCACGAAAAACTAAGGCCTGAGTTAGCCTAAGCAAAGAGAGAAACTAATATGGCCAAAATCATGCCTGACCTAAAGTCTTCTGGGCAAGAGGAATTCTTCCTGTCCCATGCATCCCTTGGCCCTGTTTACCCCTGAATGAACCCACTGGTTTCAGCAGCAGCAGCTCCTCTATTACAGGATTTGGGGGCTAGCAGTGTAGAATTCAGGACCACAGGTTCTCCTCCATTTCTTCAACTAAAGCTTTGGAAAGGGTTACCGCACACAGTGTTTTTGCATTTCTAGCATTGTCATCTTCTGCATACCACTCACACAATCGACATTATAAAGGAAAGGTTCAAAGCACCACTTGGGTTTGTTATTTCCTTATCCAAAATTGACAGTCTGTCAATCAATCTGGAAACCTTCCAGTCACATGACAGAAAGGAACATGAAAAACAAACAAAAAAGTACATTACTACATGTACTTTCTCACGTAACTAACAATGACACAGCAAATCTTCTGTTTGGACTTTGAGGGAAAAAGATGTGCAGCTATTAGGTAGAAAAACCTGCTGCTCACAGGTAGTTTCTGTGTTTGCTGAGAATTAATGTATTAGAAACAACAGCTTAATTTGCTGCTCTGCATTTTTAAGTTTTACTTCTAGGAACTGTACATTATTTATAGAAACAGCCCGATTTGCATGCAGTCCCTTTTACAGCTGGTGGACTACATACCCAGCCGTTTACACGGCACTGTGCGTTACAACTTATCTCCTGTAACTATCTGTTTGAATAGGAAAATGAGTATCAATCTGATCAAACAGACAACTCTCTTTGCATGAAAACCAATCCTCTGCAGAAGACATATTTTGAGGATTTAAGTGGGGTCTAAGTACTGCTTAGTCCTTGTGCATGCACAAGAGCAAATACCACCCACAGGAAAAAATATGCCATGGAAAAAAATCATAAATAACTATGAACAACAAAGACATTTTGAAACGTCATGATCTTCTTCACATATTTCACAAGCAGAAAAAGTAGTATAAATTCAAGGAAAACATTAATAATTACAAAATATTTGCTCAGCTTAAAATACACCAGCAGACGTCTAGGCAGTATAAAGGTAAGCACAGTTGCAACCCATCTACTTCTTAAAACTCTAGGAAGGGATTTGCTGTTTTGTTTTTTTTTTTTTGATCTCATGACTTTTTGCTGTTTGCCTACTGGTTTAAAACATTTTAAAGAGGAAAAAAAAAAATGCTTTGCTTTGTGAACACGAGCCTTAACATCTTCCCTTTTTAGTTGTCGTGCTTCTTCAGATCGCAATATAATGTCTGAGACATTTTCCTTCTGCTGTACATACCGCTGTCAGAATAACTTTGCACACAGTTTATAGTCATTGTATGTAAAGCTTTGTACCAAAGATAAAAAGTTATGCTGCTTTTATTGATAGAGTGGCTGTGAAACAATTTGCTTTTATTTAAAAATGTAAGTAAACCCACAAAGCTCTGACCTACACAAGCAATTGTTGACTGCCTACAGTGTAGGAGATTATTCAGCCATCAAGATATGGTGCATGAATTAGTAGGCTGTGAGTGGACAGAAGTGGTTTCATTCAACAGATCGTTATACTGTTCCTTTTTTTAAGGCATTAACTAAAAAAGCTCACATCCAGCTCAGCTTCTGATATTCAGACACTTATTCCAGAAATAAAATATATGCATTGAAACAAAAAGAATACTCTTACACTAAGTCCGTGCTGTTACCAAAGGAATACTGCTTTTCCATCTCTCTTCTATTTTGATAGAAGTTTTTGAAGAGATTTTCTGATTATGAAATTTCTGAAGTCACACTCTTTCTTTTCGTCCCCTTCCTTTCAACTTAGTTTATTTTCCAGATGATTCCTACAAAGGGAGCAGGCCAAAACTTTCACTCATCCAATACTCCTCTGAAAAGAAATCAGATTTTCCCCTTTATTTTAGACCAGGTTAAATTTCTTACTTTTTTTTGTTGTTGTTTCTTTTTCTCAGAAGTGCAGTTTTTAAGAAAAGGTTTGTCATAATCAAATTTTAACACTGTCCAGAAAGTAGCAGGGTGTGACACCGCATACCAATGACACATCGGTGCAATGATGAATATTATAACCTATAAAGTATCACATTTTGTTTGTTGCAAACAGAAACTTGCCAAAGACAGTGTGTTCCAGCTAGAACTGTGAAGAAAAAAAAAACCCAAAACTGCTAATCTTTGTTTCCAAAGATCTGCATGCAGCCATGGTGATTTTTATGGCTATTTGCAAATTGAAACCAGGGTAAAATTATAAAAATAATAATGATAACAACTTACAGGGATACTTTAAATGTTCTCAAAAGAGAGCAGAAATTCAATGAGGTATGAGAAATATTCCCCCCCCCTCCAGTGCCATTTTCAGATGGAAAATATCTTTTGCAGATAATCTGCCTCACTGTAAAAAAACACTTCCTGTTTTCATTTCAAATATAAAAATAATAGTGAGGTGAATTGGGTCCTCAAATGTTTAACTTTCATGAAAACAGGTGAAAAGTTATTACACGTTGCTCAGATTTTTTCAAACAGAATCTTTATTCCTAGCTTAAGGGAGGCAGAGGAGAGAGAGGAGATGAATGGCAGTGACATCTGAAAATATGCAACTCTTTCATATCGAGAGAGTTTGAGCATATAAACCTTCTGTCTTGTTGCTTTGAGACTCTTTAATAATGTTTGATACCACAAAAGTTTATTGTTTTTATTCATGAAAGGAAAGAGGGGGAAAAAAAAAAAAGGAAAATAAGAACTTCAAATAATAGGTTGATCATAAACCTGAGCTCAATGAGTGATGCAGGAGCATTTTCCTCTGTAGAGCTGCAGTACTTGGAAGAGTTTCTTTGAATGTAACCCCAAGTTAAGGAAAAAAGAAGAAGAAAAGAAATAATCCTTCAGCAGGTTGAAGGAAAAACATTTTCTACATTGGTCTTGCTATGAGCCATCCTGAGTGATTGGTACTATAGCAATAAGTCAAGCTACCACAACTGAAACAATGTTCTTACACGTAGTTTCAGGCTATTTGGTGGCGAAACACAGTGGCCTTTTTAATTAGAAGATCTATATTAAAAAAAAACAAAGTCAGGATTCTGGACGCAAGACCTGAATTGCACTTCAGTTCCATGAAACAGATTTGGTTTCTTTTTTCAACTGCAATCAGAGATATTTTCTTTATTATTATTTTTATTAAACAGGTCAGAGGTTTGAAAGCCAAACAAATCATATGTGCAATAGAAGAATGAACTATTTTATCTTATTTCTTTCATATATAACTTTCAGACAGCCTCCAAATTAGGATACTGCATCATTAAGCTTTTGACATTTGTCCAGTTAAAACTATTGACTCATACTTTCATTTCTTCCCCCTCAAATTACTACAGTGCCACAGCTGATCTAACTATATTTTCCATTTCTTATAAATAGCCACAAGAAAAGTATTAATTATCCTTGTACGATTTAATGCACCAACTGCCTTAACCTTTCAGGTTTTCTTAAACGCCAGCATAACAAGGCATATCCATGGCAGCAAATGTGATTTATGACAGGAATCTTTAATTTCTGTTTTTAAATATGTTACCCACCGATCTGCATACATTTAAATTCGCCTGCAACACTTTTCTCTGTCTTCAGGCTGTTGTTTAATATTCAAGGATGATTTTTGTCCACATACATTTTGGTCTATGTCACCTCAGATTAAATTATTACTGTTTGCAGCCTTTTTGGAGCAGGCCTCAGGCCCTTATTTACAAGAATCAATGAAACAGTAATGAAAATCCATTTTTCATACTATCAGCTCTGGCCTGCTTTTATTTAGTTAGCTGTGTCTAAGCAAGCAATTCATTTTGTGCAAATGTCACGTTGATAAAAAAGAAAAAGGACGAGCCAAGAAAGGGTTAATCACAAAATAAGGCCCTCACTTTCACCACCCACCCACCCGTGGTGCACATCTGTAATAGTAAAATTAAAAAAAAATATTTTCTTAATGTATGCAAAGTAATGTATATTGACACATAAGCAAGCCTTTTCATGATGAATATTGAAATATATATGCAAAGCACAGGAAACGTGTAACATGTTATAGATCTTTCAGTGTACATTTAGAGGAAATGAGCCATTTATATTCCACAATTTAGTGAATACCTACTGTTTATTGGTACAGAGCACATAGGAGTATATTTGTCTTAGTAATTTATTTAGGTAAATATATTTATTCTTCTAGGGGTTCTTGTGCTTTTTCTGGTTCTATAGTACTAGACATAAATATTTAACAATGCATTGTCTCAAATGTTATTCATGTAATTTATCAGGGGAAACAGTGGAGCTGTAATAACTTTTAAGCCTGCACCTTCACTTAAACCTGAGATTGATTTAAAAATGTGGGAAATGGAGCCTGTTTCTCCATATACAGTAACAACAGGGTCCGTTTCCCCGAGCAAAGCATGACTCAGACCGCGTCAGATGCCAGCTCCAAGAGAGGGCAACCACTGACGGTTCACTCCTCTTTTCTGGGTTGTCTTCTCTAATCTCTGTGCAGTGAAAACATGTTTGAAAAAACTCATTCCATCTAATTCTTCTTGTTCCCTATCACCTCATTTCCCTTTGCTCCTCGCTGGGTTTCGGGCTGCCTGCTTTTCACCTCTTTGCTCCATCATAGATATGCCCATGCCTACATGCAAGGCGTGCCCAAGGAAGGCTGGTTACACCAGAGGGCAATTCTTCCTCATTCAGCTAATTCCTGAAGGCTTGGGCAGGCAGTTTCCAGGATGTTCAGGTTACATTTTCCCTTACTTTATCACTGATGCCTGAATGTGAACGTAAGAAGTGGGCCTGCTCCTTCCTATTAGCATCCTGTCTCAGCACGCCACCCTCAGCAAGCATTCACACCACTGAGACAGCAAGTTGCTATTGACTTGAAGGCAGTAAAGACATCAACTGATTATCTCTGTTTGCTTGTGGGTTGTTGTTGTGCTTTTTTTTTTTTTTTTTGGCTCAGAGGCAAAAAGGGAATCATGCCTCTCACCATCTACCTCCCTTCAGTTGCATGCCAGCACACAGTTTGCCCATGGGGCTCCATGAACCTATGGAAGAAACGCTCTCCAGCTGAAGGACAGCAGAAGGGTTTGCATGGAGGACACATCCCTTCAGCAGCATAGCATCAAACGAATGTTAAGTATAATGTTAAAAAGTTCAAATAGGAGATTAAATAACGCCAGAGAGATTTGCAAGGAATAAAAGAAAAGAAAAGGCTCTTAAGAATCCTGAAAATGCAATAGTTATCACCAAAATGGCAACTTGCCTATGCTTCCCGGACAGGAGATCAAACAAACAAAAAACCACAAGCACAACCAACACCCAGTAATTCAAAATGCATTGAGAAGGAGAGGAAAAATAGGCAGCAGCTTTGTGAAGATAATAGTGCAGGGACGGGGTGAGCAATGCTGTAGGCAGAGATCTGAACTCCCCGTGTATTTTAAAGGGGTATTGAGCTGCTCTATTTGGACAAGCTCATGGTAAACTAAACCATCTCCCCAAAGTACCGGGCAGCAACAAGGAGATTTTGGTGTGTTAAGTCTGAGGTGGGATCTTCTCCTGCTCAGAAAACACCTGTGGATTGCTTTTAAACTGGGCTTGGGCCAGGAAAAAATGTTGAAGACCACAGGTAGGGCTACAGCAAGAAAAGAATCTTTGTTTTATTTAGACCTGCCCTACTTTGTAGGGCCATGTTTATCACATGACCAATCCTACCCCAATTAGTATACAGCAGAAAAGATACCCACACTGCTCTGTGCCCTTGCAGAAAAGAAGGAACTCCCCTTTTCTAAGGACAGGTGCCCCTACAGATACGTTGAACATGAAGGCAACTTCCCAGTAAGATAAAGTGGCAATTCAGAACACAACCAGTAGCTGAAGATTAAAGAGTAAGGGCAGCCTCTTGCACCTTGGAAAAGATTTCTATTAATATAGCACTATTTCATACTATAACTATGATAATGATGTCTTTTTTTTTTTAATTATGTGCAGTGTACTGAAACCTAGTTTTAGATCCTTAAGTCACTATCTCATTTCTGCAAGTGTGTGCTGCACGAGTAAATGCAATGGTAGCCATTTTTACAATGAAATATATGAAAACCAGGGGAAAATCCTGAAATTCCCATTGTAGCATAGGATATTAACTGCAACTTCCAAAAATGATACATGAAGGTACTAATAATAATTAAATAATGTCAGTGCAAGATAAATATCATATTTCAGAGGTGTTTTGCTTGTTTTCAGCAACATTTGACATTATTTTTTTTTAATCATACATGTACTTAGTACCTTGATGAAAATTTATATATCCACAGCTTATCTAGTATATCTATTTCCCATTGCTTTCTTTCTGGTTAAATATCCATTTTATTTTTTTCCATGTTGTGCAATACACTCCGGTTAGCACTGATAAATTAATTTTCATTCTTCAAATTTCCCAATTTCCAGCTGTGTGAATTTAACATCGCAAATGTGAAGAATGCCTGTTCTGTTCTTTATGTTTCACTCCTGCTTGTGCTTTTCTTCTTTCTTTTTTTTTCATTGTGATAAAAATTGTCTCAGCTAC
This sequence comes from Lagopus muta, assembly GCF_023343835.1. Lineage (NCBI taxonomy): Eukaryota > Metazoa > Chordata > Aves > Galliformes > Phasianidae > Lagopus > Lagopus muta. Next base: position 2,847,184 of record NC_064440.1, on the reverse strand, counting down.
GATATTCGGTGCTTTCAGTTAATGATAAGCATTGCTTTGTCAGAATATTAGAGAAAAATGACAGCATTACAGCATTCATACAGCCCTCATCATGCTACATGACAGAGGACTATCCTGAGAACACAAATATGGAGGATTACGTCTCTGCTACTTCGGTTATTTCTTAAAGAAGAGTCTTCTTGGCTCTCAAACATATCGAGATGCTGTCTGGCCAAGAATTATCTGCTATCTGATAGGTCGTGAACACCCTGGAAGGCTCTGGATGCAGTTTGCTCAGCAGCTGACCTATTTGCTGTTTCAACTAAGTGTATGTTTCAAGGAACCCTTAGGGTTTACAGTGTCAACAGTCCTGTTTTGTTTGTTTTCCTTCTCAAACCGCTACTTGTTTAATAGCAGCAAAATACGAGATCAAAATAGCACTTAATTCACATCACACTTTGTTACGCAGCATAAAAAAAGAAAGAAAATCTCAGCAATGTTGCCAGACTTACATATACTTACTCAGAAGATGCAACTCACTGGCATCAAGTGTATGCCCAACATTTCACTTCAGCTACATACAGCCTACCTTCAAACCCAAATCACAGAATTCTAACATTAATACAGAAAGCAGAAACCACTTTATAGTTATCATTAGCTGAATAGAGCCTACCTTTATTACTCTTAAGGATTTCAAATAACTTAGTAGGAAAAAAAAAAAAGAAAAAAAGAGATGGAGAAAAAAATTCTCATCTTAACCTGGAATTGTGAGCTGTTAGAAAAATGCCTTTTCCTAAGCTGGGCATTATTCTGTTGAACGTATAACATAAGAACAAATTCATATTGTTCCATATTGCTCCATTACATTTGGGTAATATCACAGCGTTTTAAATCTCCTAACTTTCTAATCTGACCTCCTTTTAAAAATATAATTTAACAGAAAATTTCATACCACTAACTGGCTTTAAACAGAAAATTTCCAGTCATTTAACAAATACATTTCCACTGTTCATTTCCCAAGACGAAGTGGGGAGTAAATTAGTACTGAGTTTTTACCTTTTCATAGATGTGTGCTCATAGTTCAAACACTGTCACTTAAGAATGAATTCAGAATTAAAATTTACATGGGCAAAGAAGGGGTAACCACCATACTGGAGTCCACAAGAAAGAAAAAAAATAGAGGGAAAAAAAAAAGCCATTATGAACACCCTGCATTTCTCAAATGTCTGTTTTTGGGATACGATGATGCATTTCCTCACCCTCGGCTGACCAAACTGTTGTTTTTATTCTGATTTTTAGAGGTCAGTTCAGAGTGCAACCAACAGTTTGCTGCAAGAATTTAGCCGTTCTGTCACTGACCTCCTCCAGGTCAGTGTCTTACTTTGCCTCTGCATCAGGTTTATTTGTTCATTTATTTCTGTCAAAAAAATCACATACTATCATTTCCTATTCACAGAAGCCTACTTTTTTCAGCTCCTAAACCTGAAACAACATTTGTTTTGTGATGCTTAGCTGCACACAAACCTCTGGACTGTTATTTCTCAGCCCATACTGATAGTGACTTTAAAGTTACTGCAACTCAAAAAGCCCAGTGGTACCAGTTTCCTGTGAATCACCAAAATTCCCTGTCAAGAAACAACAATCTTTAAGGTTGGAAAGTATCTCTAAAGCCACCAAATCCAAACCCAACTCACCCCCAACAAGGCCACTGACCACATCCCTCAGTGCTACATCCTGATGGTTCTTGAACACCTCCAGGGATGGGGACTCCACCACCTCCCTGGGCAGCCTGTCTCAATGCATCACAACTCTTCCAGAGAAGAAATTGTTCCTAACATCCAACTTGAACGTCCTCCAGAGCAGCTTAAGGCCATTACCTCATGCTCTATCACTAGTTGCACCCAGACTGACACTTAGGGTGCCAGACATATATTGCTGTTCTGCTAAAAGGCTCAAGGGACATTCACAAGTTCATACACCACTGAAAATTGTGTGACACCAATAGGCTTTGCTTGCTTTGCATATTCCTGGAAGCTACAGGGATGCCACAGGTGCTAGATGCAAATATTTTCTTGCTGAGGATTGAAGACTTGGGTACAAAACGCTTTACATCAACCAACCACACCAGTGACCTGCAGAACCAGCCTTCTAGAAGTGCCTCCTCATTAGTCTGACACATTTTCTTTTAAACCCTATTATCAAACGCTCACTGCAAGGTGAGCCTCAAACGCAGAATTAACAGAGCCCACACAAGCTCTTTTCATTATTTTCTCAGATGCTTAGTTTTACTTCCCTGTACTGCAAAGTTTGAACGTGCCTCAGTCTAATGAGCATTAAAATCTCAGGAGTATTTCTGTCTGTGCACTTAGAGAGTTCACTTCTCTTTAATCCTGGTGCCTCATTAGTTACTTCTATAAAGCAAAGGCCAAAGGACTGAGTTTTACGAACAAGCATGAGCTCTAAGAGCACTAACTTGAGAGCACACAGCAGAACAGGTGATGTAGAGCTGACACACAAGACACTGACCATCCCCTCCAAGTGAAACCCGCTTGTGTGTAAGTAAAAAGATTTACCATCTATTTAAAGATCTCCACCTAAAGAACGATACTTGACATGTGAATTCAGGTTGATTCCCTCAGCACATTAGTGCAGCTCCCATTAGTTTTAATGGGACTTGCACCAACAATCCCCCTTTCCCATCGGGAATATACAGCACCCTTAAATACCCAATACACCCAAAATTTGTTTTTAACTTGTTCATTCAAAATATAGCTAACTATATATTTGTCCTAATCTCAGATCCTCAGGCAAAAGCTTGCTGAAGGAAATGGGCACACACAGCTTGTGCTAAAAAAGAAAAAAAAAAAAAAAAAAAAAAGTGACTTCATCCATGCTTTTATAGGCCCTCTAGATTCAAAGGAATAGCCCCTGGAAATAGTAGCTGCTGTGATATGCTTATGGCTCCATTTACAGACTTTCTTATAGGTTCATAAATGGAGACTAGGAGGAGGAGGGAAAGGAATAAAATTTAATAACTGAATAAAAATGTAAATAAAGATTTGCCTAAAATTACTTGTCCAAGAAATAATTCTCCCTCCCCCTTAAGCTAATACTTTGATAAGCTCTGAACAGTGATCCTGATTTGGAGCGTGACCTTTGAAAATGCTCTCCAGCTTGATTAAAGATGTATTAAATTTGTTTAAATAAACCTCGTTGTAATGGCACATCATTTGTAAGAAGCTATTAGGGGGCTGGAAACTGTGCCGCTGTATTTGCATGAAAATGTGCCCTGCTCGAATTGAGGATCTCTCCTGAATTAACCGCAAAGGAAAAGTGACACTTTCATAATTTTTTTTGACAAAAGGGAAAAAATAATAAAAAAAAAAAACATTCAAAACTTTATGCTAAGCTCTATGAGAAAGAAGGTAACTGAATATCAACAACAGGGCTATGCATGAAATACACACTTCTCCAAAGCACTTTTCCTCTTGTTTTTGTCAGCATTTGCCTGGCTTGCTTTCTTTTTGCCTGCTTCCCCCTTTCCCCTCCTGCAAAATCTTTTTGAAAACAAAGACAATAAGAATCTTTTCCAGGGTGGTGTTTTTTTTTTTTTCTCTCACTCATAAATGAGGGAAAAGTCCTGTGTTAAAAGCATAAAAAAATAACAGCAGCCCAAAAAAGAAAACACTTGAGATTGATTGCCTAATTATATTAAAAGTAACTTTTACCTTAGAGCAGGTTGCACTATGACAGATTTTGCAACAGCAAAGGGAAAACATAACATTAGGTACCACTGAATTCATGTGATGATGCAGAAAGGTGGATGAACAGATAGACCTCATTCCCACTTGAAGCATACAGATTGCCAAATCTACTTTAATTTCTTCCAATAGCTCCCAACTGAGTGAGTAACTGTTACACTAATGAAAAAGACTCTCTCCCTTAAATCAAATTTTAAATTAAAACCTTTCCTATTTCCCAACTAAAGCCAAGGCTCTGGGATGTATGCGTACTGCACAGCCTGGAACCTTTCTTTGTGCTTCTTGTTCTTCACCACCCATTTGAAATATCAGACCTCTACAACCATCCTGGTTCTTGCATCCATCATTTTCAGTTTGATGGCAGCTGCAACGCGGATTCATCTGGATGGGGTGCTCAGTATTGTCAGTGCTCATAGAGCCTGTGCCAACCCTCCACCTCCTATCCTAAACCATAAGCTTGCACGATAAAGCATGAGGACTTCTTCTGAACTGATAAGTTGTGTGTCTTTATTTTCCTACTTCTTGTTTTTGTTTAATCTCAGAGCACTTTTTCTCAAACTTTCTTCCAAAACCACAAGGGAAAAACAAACAGAATCATGTGGCTCTCAGTAAATCACAAGACTCAGCAGTACTGCTTGATGCAAAAGGCTATCAGTATGGGCAATCTGCAAAGCAAAGAACATCTGCCCTTCAAGACGAGAATCACATTTAAAGAATGACGTTTTGAGAAATTATCACAGAATCATCTAGGATGCAAAAAGTCCTTAAGATCATCAAATCCAGCCACATCCACCTAACGCTACAAGTCTTACCACTAAACTACATCATTCAGCACCACATCCATCCACAGGTCCCTTAAATACCCTGAGGGTTGGCAACTCCAACACTTCCCTAGGCAGCCTGTCCCAATGCCAAATCACCTCTTCCATGATGTTCTCCCCGATATCCAATTTAAATCTCCCCTGGGACAACTAGGAGCCATTTCCTCATGGTCTGTCACTTCTAACCTGAGAAAACAAGCCAGCACCCTCCTAACTTTCAGATACAGAGAGTGATGAGGAATCCTCTCAGCCTCCTTCTGTCCAGCCTGAACAATTCCAATTCCCTCTCACACCTCCTTTTCTAGTTCCTACACCAGTTGCATTTTTCTTTTCGCATAAAAATATTCCAGTATTACATTTGTTTGCAGCCATTCCTCTATTCCTTTTCCCAGTCACTAGTGAAATCTACAATGAAAAACTAAGCTTTGCAGAACCTACCAGTAGATTAATTCACTGTTACCCAATATCAATTGCAAGCATTAACAACATGCAAGCGGGTGAGGTGGGACATCCTTCAGCAAGAACTCAAGTACTTGGCAGAGACCTTTAAGTACTTGAGCAAAACATTCACCAAATGAATACTGAACCAGAGCTGAAGAAAGATGAAATATGAGAAACAAAAATTGTCAATTTTAATTACAGAAACAGTCAAATGTTGTAGTAACTGTGACAGTCACTAATCACTATTAAGACAGACACTCATCTCAGACAGCTTTAAGACAGACAAGAAATTTCCATTCACTGGATTATGGTAGAAGAATATACCCACAAATACTCTCTTTAGTAGAAAGTATAGATTGTAAAAAATTACCTGATGGCTTTGTAACCTAGACCAGATCAAGAATGTGTCATTTTTCCCTCTGGCTAGAGGGAAAAAATCAAGAACAAGGCAAGAAGAATCACCTATATCACCCTAAGGTCCACTTCTATCACACTGTTGTCTATTTATTTTCCTTTTTTAAGCTCTTATGGCCCTTTAAGTCTCCCCTGCATATGGGACTTATGCTAACGACCCATCTCTGAACTCTTTAAATCTCTGATGTACACATCACTGTGGTCCTCAAAGGTGGATACACAGACAGAAGGACCCAAAAGCCACCTCTTCAACTCCTTTTGGTAGCCCTACGAACAATGTATTTCCATCACGTATTCCATTATTGATATACTGGGTAGTATCATACTAAGAATTAGAAGAAGTTGTGCTGCTCCTGAAAACAAGCCATAGTGCAGCCAAGAACCTTGCTTTCCAGATTATTTAGACTCTCAATTCAGCACCTGCACAGTGCAGACTACATGGGCTCTGCAGCAGGCAGGATCCAAACACCTCACTCAGGAACCCAGAGCAGTAGGACAGTCAACCCCCTGCTCATCAGTGCACACTGGCCCAGCACAACCATTTCTCTTAAGAATTCTCCCTTAAATCTAGATTGTCACAGCAGCCTCTAGGGGAGGGAGACAGAAAATATCCTCAACAGGAGAGGAATAAAATTCTCCCTATACCTTCACCATTTTGGTGAGAGCCTCAGATCTCCAGGCATGATGTTCATATGCAAGAGGAAAGGAATAGAAAAGCCTGGCAGCCGCCTGCTTGAAAACTGTCACCCCATACCTATTTTCCTGGGGAACTTTCATCATGGGTGCAGACGTGGGAACTGGGTCACCACTGTGAGGCTGACAGCTGAGCTCTGAGAAACTTAGGGCAAAGATGCAAGGATAACAGGCAAGGAAAGATTTAAAAGGTACAGAGGAAGATCTCCAAGGATCACAGTTTTTAAACTACATCCCTGCAGCCAGCCTATCTTAGATTTGTAATTTCTTTTTTGGAGGACTAGTCATCCCCTTTCAATCGGAATATGCAGACCAAAAGAAAAAATTAGCCTGTATGGCTACAATGAGCTGCAGCCAATGGAGACCAGTGTTCTTCAAATCCATGCTATCTTCCCATGGTAAAGAACCACATCATCTTCTGCCACACGCACTCTTGGTCCTAATATGCCATTCTAAATTGAGATACTAGAGCAAGCGGAGGCAATCCAGCTCCAGGCTAATTGGTTCATCATACACATTACCATAACGTCCATTCTGGATTTCAATTAGGTCAGTATGGAGACTGCCTTGGTCAGAGCCCATAATGATCTCCTTATTAATTCTGTTGCATGGTCTTTTTGACTGTACTCGTATTATTAGAGACTGCAGCTGCCTTCAGCTCTGTGAACCGTGCAGTTTCACTGGACTGTCTAATGTCCTGTGCTTGGTTTCTGTCCTATTTGGCACCAAGATTTCTCTTTGGTCTTTTAGCGTACCTGCAGCCACACTGAAAATTGGACAATTCTGTTGGGTTTTACTCCAGTTTCATCAGTATTTCCCACCACATTTTCTTTACCAAATAGTTAACCTATTTTTAATTTCCAATTCTAGTATGGTAATCTTGTTTTCAAATGCTTTGAAATTTAGGCTCAGGAAACTTATATTAGGGCTCGACTGAGAAGGACAGATAACTAAAAATTTACAGAAAAAAAACCCTCATTTTTAATTATAACAATATAGCTATTGATAATTGAATATTTCAGAAAACCTAGGATCATTTTTGACACTAGGCATTCCACAGCTGACCACAGTACCAGCGCTTTCTGTATTTCCTCATCTAAGCAATGTTTCCAGAAAAAGACATTTTCTTGCTTAACTGACAAAGATTCTTCTAAATGTTTTTATTACAATGTGATTTGATTACTGCAATGCATTTTTCTGCTCATCTTCCTCTTGTTAGAGTTAGTTCCTTTCAGTGGTTCAGCAAAACTTCTGCCACTGCTTTAAACTGCTGACGATGAAAACCCTGTTTTCTATTTTTTACATTATTCTTTGAACTGCTTCCCTGTTTGTTGACATGTAAACCTTAAATGGCTTGATTTTTAAGAATGAAACTCTGTACTGTGGACACGGGAAGGATCCTCTGATGTGGGTGGGAATGTCCCAGAGATGCTGGGTAACTTCAGTGTGCTGGAGAAGACCACAAGAAAGGGAGAGATATTTCAGCGCTGGGAAAGAGAGAAAGCAAGCCTGCAGGGAGGGCAAAAGGTGTTTGTGAAGGAAGGGGGTGAAAATTAGCTTTGTTACATTCATCGTGTGAAAGAGGTTGCAACTTCCCCTCCAAAAATGCTTTTTCTTACACAAATGCTGCTCATGAGATATTTGCATGCAATTTCCTTGAGGTTTCTGTGCTACAATTTCTATTAAAGATTTCCTGAGCTTCTTGACATGCTATCCCTGGCTTTCCCACCATTTCCATCCCCACCAGTTTTTCTCGTGTTGAGATTCTGGGAGGTATTAATTCTCTTAATGTTTTCAATAAAGGCATCAAAGACATTTTGATCAGACAATTTGAAGCTATCAGCACTGAACTAACTCAACTCCAACTGATGGCTGTGGTTAAGTTCCCAGTAAATTTAACAGGAATGAAATTAGACACATATGAATGAACACATGAAAAATACCTCCTAAGTACTGCAAGCAAAGCTTTCATTTTCATAGAGCGCCACATCTTAAATTAAACTTTGCTTGTGGAAGTTTATCTACAACGTAGGATGCCAGCATTGAGCTGCCCAAGCCGAAGGTTGATTGGACCTGTTTAACTGTTAAACAGCAGAACTTGAATCGTTACTACCAGAAGTAAACAAAATAAAGTTTTCCTGCAATCTGTGGGTAAACCACCAACCCTGTCTCACAGCCTTCCTGCAGAAAAAATAGACTGTTTACCCAAAAGGATAAGAAATTTCTGCTTCAAGCTGGAATCAGTCTTCGATCCCAAACCCACAATTCCCATAAATGCCTCCCCCAAAGCAATACAAGTTCCTAAGCTGTCTTCAATTTTTATTCTGTCAGAGTTGAAGGAAAAAGTATGATTGGTCATAGCTTGCTAAACACCTGCTAACTTTTATCATAATGCAGAACTGAAGTCCTCGTGCACAAAGGAGAATGCGAGTAACAAGACAAACCATAAGCATATCAAGGATAATTCCTTGACCAATTTCCTAACACTTGCAAAATTCTATTAAGTCTTACTTCTCATGCTTGGCTGCTAGAAAGTTTAAATGCAATCATCAGTGAGGCCATTAAAGCTTATCACAAATTTCTTAGGTATAATCACAGAGCACTGTGTAAAAGGGCTGTAATTGTAAACTGTCAATAATGATATAATGCTAGCATTGGTTAATTGCGAGCAATATCTGATCCACATGTAACGCTCCCATTGCTTCTCTTTAAGTCAGTAATAGTCTGGACACGTAATGAAGGACATGAGTATATACTCTTTCAGAACTTACAGTAGATCATGCTTTTGAAATTTGTACAGATGTAGAAATCCAGGCATAGGGCTTTTTGGGGGCTGAGGATTTGTTTGTACATTATACATGCACTTCCTTTGGTGGATACAATGCATACTTCAGAGTAGAGTACTCCCAATAACTGATTGAATTCAGGAAGGCAAAAGACAGCCTGTAACTGTACTAGAGCGGCCAAACATAATGCTGCAACACAGCCTAGGATTCCTACCTGCCATGAATTACAGCTTTAACTAGCACAGAACAGGGCAGCCGAGATGATCAAGGGACTGGAACACCTCTTCTACAATGACAGGCTGGAACACAGAAGGTTCTATCCTACCATCAGAGAACATTTCAGTGCTGTGCAGGTAATGGAGCACTGGCACAGGTTGCCCAGAGGCTGTAGCATCTCCTCCTCAGAGGCTTTCAAAAGGTGCCTGGAAGTGGTCCTGGGCACCCTGCTCTGGGAATCTCCTGCTCGGGTTGAATAAACTCAAGCAGATTCTGCCAACCTCAGCCATTCCATGCTTCTGCTCCCCAGTAAAACCAGGCACAAAAGTAGAAGCACCACTGCATTTGTACCTCTCCGTTTCACCAAGGTGATGCAGCTGGAGGTTACCAGACAGGAATACAGGCAATTAGCAACATGACAAAAAGTATTTTCAGTGTATTGATGAAAAATGTAATGACACCTGTGCAATAAGAGCTGTCACATGATGTTTTACATCATGTCACAATGATGTCACAAACCATACTGTAGCCTTTCAGATGATGTGCTACATTCCCTTACACCACCAGGTCACAAATGATTTACACAAGTGATGTTCATTTTGAATTAGTGTAACTGTTTGTAGAGACACTTGAAAATAACAACAAGGGTGTAGGAAGAATAACATTAGTCACAACCATATTATGGCTATCACAAGGATTAATGAAAGTGATATGTGACACCTGAATAGTGACTTCAGGAGAACTTACAGGTTAGCATTTGAGCTGTGGCAGGCTACCAAGAAGTGCCTGGCAGGCACATTATCTTAGTAAGAAGTCAAAGAGGCCAAACTTCAAAGGTATAACACAGTAAACATAACACAGGTGCCCTACCACAACCACTGAACGGCAAGTGATGCTGAGCACACCTCACTGCCAGGCAGCTGGAGCAGTCCCAGGCATGTTGCTGTCATTCCCAGAAGCGCTCTCTGGAAAAGAATACCCTGGAAATGGTAATTTGCTGGCATAGTTTCCCTCAAGAAATTTCCTGCCAGTGAGGGAAAAGAAACAAACCCATCAAACTCGCAACAACCAAGATCACTGAGTGTCTGTATTCATTTACATTTAAGCCCCCAAGTATGTTTTGTATTTTGTTGTGTTCTTTGTTGCTGTTTGTTCTGTTTTTAATTTTATTTAAAGGGAATCCTGGACCAAAAGTCTCATTCTAGCTTTCTCAAAGTTATCACTGATACAAACCATCCTGCGCACATAAAGCTACTCCAGGTAGTCATTCCTTTCCTCAGTGTTTATATAAAAAAGTTGTTCAAATGAACTGCAACTGGTTTGCAAGATGTACGCAGAATAGCTTTTCCTCTTCCTTGCTCACACTGAAATAGCTGAGCCTAATAATAATCTAGTTTGATTCGCAAAATGTATATCCTTAGGCAGCTCATATGATTCACAGCGATTGCAAAACAGAGTTTAAAAAAAAAAAATCTAAGTATTTTAGGAACCTGAGTTATGAAAAATAAAGAAGTTACTTAACATCTGCATCCTGAATTAGATATCTTAGGTACACAATCTATCCGGGGAAAACACAACAGCTCTTTAACTTGCATGAATCCTCCTGACCTAAGAGCAAGACAAGTTAGTCACTGCAGCATGTTGAGTGAGGGGGGGTTTCTAGCAGCACTCATAGAGCAGAGGTGGCCACTGCTGTGCTGTGCTTTGGAGGAACAGACAGTATGCACAGGGCTGATATTCTGGCCCTGTGTACTAATTTAAGCCCAAAAGAGAGGCTCACACTCTTCATTTCAAGGAGCTTGGAACACAGTGCTTTCTTGTAGAATGGCAATTACATCAGAAAAACTCCAAATTCAGTTATGGCTCCAAATTACAGGTGCCGTCCAGAAAAGGATACATCACATACTTGCCATAGATGTAAACTGCACTTCACTTGTAAGAGAGAAGAGGGAATATATTTATTGATAGAGTATAATGATTTGACAAAGCTTAATCATAAACAAGGCAGCAAGTTAGCAAGACTTGACATGGCAAGGTAGTGAATAGAGGATAAACACTCAACAAGGAGGCCTCCCCCATTGAAGTACTTAGGTTCAGAGTGGACACATTTGCTTTCTAAACTCCTTGAACCTCCAAGAGAAGGAGCCCAGGTGAAGCTGAACCCACTCCTAACCCCAGATCTGGTCAATAGCTTTCATCTGAAGGATTACACGCGCACAATCTATCTCACCCATCTGTCGTGGTGAGACCTTGTTCATTACCAGGCCTGAGCTGGGCACCATGGTCAGGCTGAATGCCATTCCAGCAGCCCCTACGTTGTCTAGTTTACAGTATTGATAAATTAATTTGTTCTATCAGCCTTATGAAGACCAAAAAAATTAACAAGGTGAAGGTTTTCAGGTACTGTAGACTTCTTCCAGTGTCAGTTCTACTGCAAAGTTAAATAACGAACCAAGCTGCCGCAACTATTAAGTGGCTCTTTCGAGGTGAAAAATGGATTTCACAATTAAGAATCAATTTGATTCAACCCCACACTTCAAACAAAGCAGAAATCCTTTATTTTCTAATAATTATTCATTGAGCATCTCCTGCATTGACCACACACTTAATGCTGTCCACTATGCTTAATCATTTATTCAAAGAAAATTTCTCTTGCTGACAAGGAGTCAGCATTCGTTTTAAGTCCACGAGTCTTGTTTTCTGGAGAGTTTGCTGCCTGGTTTTTGAACCATCAGTGATTGGCAATTGCAAAATCAATGCTACCAAGCCTGGGATACCTCAATCATTAACATCAAGGCAGCCTTTTCAACCATATTGTAGACACAGACTTGTCAACAGCATTTAACAAATCAAAAATGTTTCAGTTTAGGTGTCACAGATGAAGAAAAATGAAGGCAAATGGTCTGCCTGTAACATCAGCTTCAGTCAATTGGCTTCTCCAGGACACAAGATTTTATACTCAGTTGCATTACCCTGCTGAATGTAGTAGGATGGACATTGGTTAAAAGGCAGAAGACCATGAGCGAGAGGACTAGAGTTTCCTGGCTGTTTCAATCTGTGTCCCCTATCTTTGCTGAAAGTGGGTACTGTTTTGCCAAGCAGTTTGCTGACAACTTAGGGCTAAGAAATCCCTCCCGATGTGCAGAGCTACACAGAGGTACTCACACAAACACCACAGTGGAAAAAGCTCCCAAGTGTGTAAGCAGGCATTATCACCAGCCATAGAGCTCACACTGACAGAATCAGAGTTCTATATTATATATGAAAGTAAACAGATGAGACATTGAGTCTAAGGATTATCTATGACACACGCGTAGTAAAATGTTTTCACAAATTCTCCAAAGGATTTTTAATTATTACAGATTGTATTAATTAGGTAATTATGCAACAGATTGTTTTGGAACCGGTCCCATCTATTATTTATGCAATATTAGGTATATATGCTTTTCCATTTTTAAAAAACAAAACAAACTGAAGAACTGCACAGGCTGTGAAGCTCTACCGCAGTCCAGCGTATAGAGGGGTTACCAGGGTGCAGCAAAGCAATTTTGTTTGCAGATAAGAAAAGCTCCTGGGCAGTTTAACATTCATCTAGCTGTTTCAAGTGTTGATATACACTTAAGTACTGTTCTACCTGAGTTGGGCACAAAAAAAATTGAGCAAGGAAGAAAAAGTTTGATAAAACATTTATTTTCCCCATCCAGTTTGAATTAGCAACAAAACTTAGAGCAGCCTTGAGACAATCCTTAATAATCTTGAACTTTTGCACCTGTCATCCTGTTTTTAATTATCCTGCTAAAGATTAAAAAAAAAGTACCTATATTCAGAATGACCTCCTTCTCACTAGCAAAAACCAGGCAGGTAAGCATTATCACTCATATTACAGAAACAGAAGCTAAGCTTTGTCATAACTGGAAAAGAGCGGGATGAATTGCTGCCTAATTTAAAGGTCTTTCCCTTCTCTGGTGATAAGCCTATAACTAAAAGATTTTTTTTTCTATAAATCATAATACACCTCCTCATCCCTTATAGAAGGAGGATGAAGAACTTTCAGCAACTACTTCATTCCTCTTCATAACAGCCCACATCCCAGCTCATTTTTCTAGACCGCACCACAGTGCACAAAGTTGGTTTTCTAGTAAGAAAAAGATGACCAGAAAAAAAGAAATAACACAAGAGATGGCTAGAAATCAAGAAACCACAGGGTTTTTATCATAAACCCTTTGGTTTATTTACAACAACAAAAACCTGTAACAGTGATATTCACCAGAAATACAACTAATTAATATTTTACCACTCTTTCACACCCCATTCCCCACAAAGCAGGTTTGTCAGAGCAAATCCTACACAGTGTCTAGAGGCTGGAGGATAAAAGGTAGCATTGATACATAAGGGCACTGCCTGGTCCGACAGTTGGACAAGATGATATCTAAAGGTCCCTTGCAATAGAAATATTCTGTTGTACAGAAGCAGTTTGCAATCAGTAGAAATTAAAGCAAGAGGAGACGCTGACCGTGCCTTGTGGAACTCGAAAGGGACCTGCAGGGAGCATAGTTCTGCTGGTGGAAGGGCCAGGAGGACTACGTGGGGCCTTGGAACCCTGCAGGAAGGTCAGATGCGTACTCAAACCTAATGCAAACTGAAAGCACTAATTGAGCCTGGAGAGGAGAGCTAGAGGGCTTCATTTATGATATTTCTGTTAGGAGAAATAAAAAAAGAGTAATTATGAACAGACAGAAAATGAAGCTAGTTGTGGAGCATTCCGTAAACCTGATTGAGGGGGAAATAATAAAAACAATTACCTGAGGCTGAAGTTGACTCATGAATTAACTACTCCACAACAGCTCCAGATTCCACTGTATTACTCTCCACCAACTTGGCCATCAGGTTCAGGTTCAACTCTTCCCCATCTTAGTATTTCTACCCCAAAATACTTTTGTCTCAGATCAGTGGATCTTAGCACCATCAGCACTGATTTCCACTCCTTTCTCTGTACCAGTTAACATGAAGAACAGTGTTATTAACACACATAATATTATACCATGCTTTCAATACTGAAACTTTTTTTGGCCGAGTCTTCAGATGCATTAAATTCTTCAATAAATAGAAAAAGACACACTGATTTCTATCCAATGCTTTATGATTTCATTCATTTTCTGATACGCTGTTCATGAAAGTGGAATTTGGCTTTTTTGTTTTTTCTTTTGGCACATGGGAACATTTTTAATTGTTCCTCCAGTAGCCCACTAAATGATTTTGTTCTACTTCACCCACATTGCTTCATTTCTTGTATCACTGCTTGTCCTTTGATTACAATTGCAAATGGAAAATGTTTGAAAGTTGGTTTTGTTCTGAGAGCAGCTAGGAGCACACTGAATTAGCAGATTAGCCTATTTGGCAAGTGAGATCCAAGCTCAGAGGATACTGAAAATAAATTTAATGCTGCTGTACTAAGCTCCAAGTCCATACTGCACAATCATCACCTATTACAGCATCTAATTTAAAGACAGTTAGTGGCCTTTGTCCAAAATTTGCAACACCTAAGTAAACAGGACTATTCTAATTAATCAAAACATTTTCTTAATTCCAACTCTCAAAAAGCAAGTTGGCTGTAACCTGTTTGCAGGAAAACAAGGATACACCTGAAAGCAAAGTACAGAGATTATTTTGCCCATGTATCATGTTTCAAAACTGCTCTTGAGCATCTACAGAGCCTTCCAACTGCACTTAGGAGTAATGCAAGCCAGACACCTGGCGACAGCTCACCGCACCACTGAGGTGCAGACCCACAGCCCACCTGGAGTGCTTGGTGGACACATGGTCCAACGTGTGCATATTGCTCCAAACATAAGGTAGGATTGCCCTGCCGTAGTGACATGTTAGATCAAGTCTAACGGAGAGAACTAGCTAGATGTGGATAGAGAAGTGTTCAGTTTTACTAAGAAGCAGCGGCACCCAGCTCAGCTCCCACCCCAATCTTTGACACCTCACTTATCCCATTTTTACCTGAACTTCAAATGAATAGCTATTGAGAGATGGGCTGAAGCTGACAAAAGTATCAGTTTTCCAACCATTACGTGGGCATTTTGAATCCACCAGTACACATAAAAATTCTCTCAACTTCACCATTACAGAATGGAAATAAGTTGATACAGAACTGTTCCAAGCACACACAGCTGTCACTCTACAACAAGATATGAAAGGACATTAAATGTCTGAGGGAAGTCAGCAGCAGGGTACATAACTCATTACCAGGCAGCTTAATACTTAAATATATACATACATATACATTTATACATACACATACACTACATAAAAACCCAGGGATGCTCCTAACCCCCAAGAAACATTACACACAGCCTTAAATGAGAAGCACAGAAGGTCTGCATGTGCTTGCAGTATGTGCAGTGACTGCTTACTATGAGCTTCTAGAGCAATGCCAGATCCAGGAGAAGCTTGAGGGTGAACGTGTGAATGCTGAGGACAATAAAAAGAATCACAGAACCACAGAATTGAAGGTTATTCTATCAGCTGAAAGCAGGTACATTTTGACAGAAAATTCCTATGCTATGTATGTGCACACACAAAATGTATCAGACTCTGTAATGCATTCATTTATTTAATGCCTTAATATCTTTCAGTAATAAATAACTGGGGCCATACAAATACCATTAACAAACCTTTGGTACTGTAAAAAGGAAGAACAAAGTTAACCTGGTATGGTTCATTAAAATTAGTTTGTCGGGAGTTTAATCAATTAGCACAGAGTTTTGAAGGCAATATTGCTGCTGTTCACGCTCAGTGGAAGCACTTACAGGCAGCCCTTTATTGCAACATCTATGTTCAGATGACCTTTACTTCATAAAGCACTGAGCTCAACATTTTATACACAGGGCAAAATTTGTTTATTGAAGGATGCCAGGGGACTGTCTTTAGGAATGCGATTTCGCCTCACTTGGGTAATTTACCAAAGACAGAAGAAAGTTACAAACCTATTTGTAGCCTTCATTTGAAAGGCGTGCCATTTCTTTGTAATACTCCCTCAGCTCGAGATTTTTGCATCCCGGTTCTGCAAACAGACCTCCTCCCAGACAGATGCTCTACTGATCATCCTGGTAAACCAAAAAAAAACACAAAACGAAGGACCAACAAACAAACATCCTTATACACAGCAGATGCTTTTCCAGTTCCTTAATTTGACTTTTGGGTAATTCAGACATGATTTCAGTGAATAAATAATATTTTCCAGACTGAACTTACTTATGAAGCAGTTTGTTGTCAAGCATCAATGACCCAAAACAGACAACATGTCTTTACAGGGCTTTACCTTCCTCATTTGGGGAGCAGCAGAGATAAGGACATACACAACACTGACATGCCCATAATTCAGTCTGTACAGAGGAAAAAGCACATTTACAGCTAACAACAGCACTCTGCCTGAGAGAGGGATGCAAAACACATTCCTGAGTTTACTGTGGAAAACCCAGCTTCCAATAGGAAGACAAAAAGTGAGCTGGTATCGCTGCAGTGCTATTGCTTTGCCCTGTTCTCCAGTAAGACTTCTGTGGGCATTTCAGCTCACTGCTCAGCACAATCTCCAAGGTCTTAACCAGAACTAAGTGTTCCTATACGTGATTGAGCAACAGTTCAGGAAATGGGAAAGCAGCTTCAGCCCTACCATGGTATACCCCTGACCTCAGAAACTGAAGGTCAGTCTGCACATTTGAAGGAGAACCCTTCTGCCCATGCACAATCACAGAATGACCCAGGTTGGAAGGGACTTCAAGAATCATGAAGCTCCTATCCTCCGCATTACAGGCAGATCCACCAACCTCCACGTTTAATACCAGACCAGGCTGCCCAGGGCCCCATCCAACCTGATCTTGGCCCCACACCCATTAGCAGATGCTCTGGCATCTGGTGTCCAGCAACACATTTTGGCAGAGCCACAGAGTGAAGCCACTGGGTGGTACAGGGCTTATAAGCTCCATGGTGAGGGACACACACTGTCCCCAGAGGCAGCACAAAAGGTCATCTTCCTTTATTGGCAAATGATTTCTTTCTTCTCAAGTTACGCACAGGTAGAAATTCTTGACTATCTTTCAGAAAAAAAATAAAGTAATGGTATCTGTTGCTTCTTAAGTTATGCTAAACCATTACTCTATGTTAAAGCCTACTTTAAAACTTTAAATGAATACTTTAAAAAAGAAAGTATTTTAATGACTAATGAAAAAGCCACAGCTAGTTTGTGTGGAGATGTCCACAATTAATTAGGAAAAAAATTAACAAATGTAAAGCATTGCTCTAACACCAAGAAGAATACATTCATGACACTGTTTTTGCTGTCAGTGCGTTCTAATCTTTTAATTTTCACCCCTCCCTCCTTGGACTGCAGTTCCCCCCTTCACCTGGTGCCCTGGTACATACAACAGCCATAAAAAGAACTATCAAGCCCTGTTTTTCCTCGTCATTAGCGCCTTGCATAAGTTCTAATAGCAAAACTTTCGTATTGATAGTTTCCACAGACATGCTACTGACATGCGAATATTCTCCAAATCATACTGAATTTATTTTTGCTATTTGATATTTTCCCATAATCTACTAGGAAAAAAAGTGAATTTTTTTTTTTTTTTTTTTTGAAGTTACACAGTAATTCCTTTAAGCATAAACACTTGAATGGCAAGTAAGCCTGTATCAGCATTTACCCATTATGACAGACAAACCTATTGTTCAGTAGGAATGGAAGTGATATGGCAATAAGCAGTAACTTGGAAAAGTGTATGTATTTTTAATGCACTTTTGATAATTCTTGGAAATTAAATGAGACTAGTTTCAGCTCAACGTTGTCAAGCCCAACTGTATCAGTATCTCATCCAAACTAGTTCTCTGCAAAAACAGGGAGGAAGGTGGATAAGTATGGAGTGTTACTCAGAGGCTCTTCAGAAAGGCAAAACCTGAGAACAGAAAAAATCCTTTTACTTATTATTGCATTTAGAAGCATCAGAGAAGAGAGGTTTCCCAGAATCCATTGCAAGATGAAGTCATTAAGCCACATTTCATGTGAAGTCTGATCTGGCCTTTGAAGTTTTGGACTGGCTAGAAAGGACAAACACCTGCACGGCTATGGCTTTTCCATAAGCAGAGATGGCTTATTTTAGGAGACAGGAGCCTACATTTTTAAGAAGTGACCCAAGGCAAGTTACACACTGACACACGTGTATATGTATATATAAAGTATGAGTTATTTTGGTGACTTTGGACCAGCATCACGTTAATAAGACTTAAATGCATGAAAGTCCATATTTTTTTTTTTATTATTTCTCAGCCTTTCCCATCAATTACCCTAGAATAAAGAGGAATATGAAGTCCTAATAAAACACCAACTTTTTTTTTTTTTTTTTTTTTTTTTTTTTTAAAACAATTGCTTAAATTCCAAAGACATTCTCAGGCCAAAAAGAATTAAGTAAAAAGAAGTGATTTCTTCCAACGTGCTGAAGTTGGTTCATACCCTGGAGAGGGTCCTCACCCTCCTCACCCTAAGAAAGCTAATTCTCACTGCTGCCAAGATGACATGATTTTATCAAAGATGCTCAGAGTTGAGACATGCAGGCTGGAACCCAGCTCCAGGAGGATGGGCCTGACATTTTTGCATCTGTTCACACATACATGCCTGCCACTATCAAGCAGAGCAAGTCAATGGAATTCACGCAGTGCAGAAAACAATGCTGACGCTCAAATTCAGGTATCTGTCTTACATCAACCTGAAGTGCTTTCTCAGCTTCAATTGATTATATTGACTAGGTCTCACTGCCATAGCAGGCTTTTGCACACTAAGATCATACAAGGGTATCAGAAATAAGCTATCCCAGTCAGGAGCAACCAGTTCATTAGAAAATACTAAGAACGCCTCTTTCAAAATAATAAAACCATATTCTAGATGATGCAGGGAAACCAAAACATCTGAACCCCATGGGAACTTCACTTTCTGTGTTTGGAATTCTCCAGGTGTTAAGTCCATTTGAGATAACAGAAGTGAGCTTTGAGCTGAGAAAACAGAAGAGCAGATCTAGACTTTCAGCCAGTTCTTTAATGTACCTACCCCATTCCAGTCAGGGTTTACCTTTACCCATGGAATTCACGAGAAGCTTAATTCAGAGTAACTTAATTTGCACTTTTCAATTATCTACGTCTGCTTTTCTCCTTCAGTCTCAGCTTTAGAATGATAAAGTGAACAATAAAACAAAGGCCTAATTTGCAAGCGTTACACAAAAACTGCACTGACATTTAAGAATATTTCAGTTACCACTTTGATATCTAAACAAATAGCAAGATTTGCAGACATGCTCAGAGCAGTAGGAACAGCAGAAGGCTGAGAACATTTGGAAAACTACCCCCAAAATTCATAAAAATTAGCAAGACTAATTATAAGCAACTTCACTCATTAAGCAGGATACTTAAAGCTGTGATACACTAATTGCCATCAGGGACAAGCAAGGATTTCTAGTTCCTAAGACACTTTGCAGTTCACACAGTTAGGAGTCTATTTTTTTTTCATGTCATTAGACATTTCCACCATGGCATTCAAGATCTATGTCCCTTTACTGACTAAACGCTTTGTATGAAGACTACTCTGTTACGTCAGCTCAGACCAAAGCATAGCTGCAGGCACCTATATCCAAACAGACAACAGCCATCAGGTGAGGGATGCACCTACAAGTCACTGAGGCCAACGCCATGCACACTTCCTCAATTCCATGCACACCCCACAGAATCTACCCAGCTTTAATACCTGCTACTATTATAATAGGGTCTTACCATCTTCACACACACACATCTCCATAATCACAGTAACATACAAAATGCCAGTCAGATTCATTCAGAGAAGCTGATTTCCTGCAATTTCCCTTGCTCGATTCTTCCTTGTCTTTATTTTTCTTTAAAAGCTTGTCACTTCATAAAGAAATTAGCACCAAATTGGTCAAATATATGGTGTACCTGGAAACATACAGCTTTCAATAGCCAGGAAGTAGATGACTTAACCAACGTGCCCAAAAACAAAACAACTCAAGGCTGAAACAAACAGCAGAGCACTCACAGTTCACTACATCAGTTTGACCTGAGCAACCTGCAAGAAACATTTTTGTTAAGGACAACTACGTTTGGGAAACAAGGTATTGTCAATACATGCTGTTGTCTTTACAATTACAGTCATACGATTGGTGCATCTGGAAAATAACAGTCAAGTGATTAGCCTGAACTTTGTCTGGATCGGGCAATTTTTACATGGCTCTGTCAAATGTCAGACCTCCTTCTCTCTCACCAATTTCAGAAATGTTGCACCGTGATTTCAAGCAGTGAATCATCCTTCCCTGTGCCAACCATCTGTTTTGTCTGCCCCCTCAGTGCCTGAAATTAGATGACGGAGGGCAGGGCAGGCTTTCTAGAGTGGCCATTAACGTTAGTGGAGGAGGGGCTCTGGTGACAAATTTTCCAGCTGAAATCATGGACTGTTAGAACTGGCAAGGAACGGAGAGGAGCGAGCAGAAAAATAATGTGAGGAAGAGGAATTAATCAAGAAACAGGGAGGAATAACACCTAGAAGAAAGCAAGCAACTAGGAAAAGGAAACAGAGGGAAAAGTAATAATAATACATGAAATAAGGGAAACGTTAGAAAGAGGAAAGTAAAAAAAAAACTGCAGAAAAGCTGCAGAGGAATTTCTAAGTGAAAAGCAGTGATTTTTCCCCTAATAAAAATTGTATGGTCTCCACAGAAAATTTCAGCAATTTTGGTAAAGGTAAAAGGAAGATCAGAGGAAAAATAGCTATGGATAACATGAAAGGAATAATAAGACTTCCAAGAGCTTGAACTCCAAGACTGGCTACTTCCAGAGAGAATCTGCCAATGAGCATTATTAATAGGAATAGGATTAATAGGAGGAGAGCTGGACCCTGGGAAGATCATGAATATGCAAATTTATTTTCATTCATGCATTTGGTTAGAAGCAGCTGTGACACTGTTTACTTTGAAAGAAGTCCTGGTACTAAAGCAGTTAAGTAGGATCGGTGCTCTATTTGTTTTAGGTAAAAATGTCAGTTTTACAAGGAATTTGTTGAGAAAATACTGCTGTTCATTAGGAGTCAAGCCTCAGGAGCTATGTGGGATTCAAAGTGATTTCTGGTTTATATTAATCGAAGCAAAACAGAAAGGTTCAACATCTTCCACTAACGCAATACTTTTGTTGACGCCATTTCACCAGCCATGGCCTAGAAGTTGGTCAAAAAGAAAGAGCAGCAATGCATTGGCACAGGCAGCCCAGGAAACTGGTGGGGTCATTTTCTCCAAAGGTGTTCCAGAACCATGGGGACGTGGCACTAAGTGGCATGGTCAGTGGGCATGGTTGGGATGGGGCTTGACCTTAGAGGTCTTTTCCAGCCTTAATTCTATACTCCAACATACTTCTGAGAACCATTACAGCAACAAATTTTGACTTTCTTTGCCCTCCCTACTTCGTTCCTAAGAACGTTTTCATGGGAAGAGGACTATGAGGTATCCTATTGCCCCTTCCAAAACACCACAGCCTTAAATTTTGAAAAATATTTTGCACCAAAGATGGTGCAAGAAAAAAAAAAAAGAATGAAATAAGGCACAAAATGTACAAACTTTATCTTAGCTTCCCAATTATTATTATCTTTTTTTTTTAAAGGAACTCTAATCAGTGTTGTCATACATCACCCCATGTGTATTGTAATACTTAACGCAACATCAAGGCATTAAACGTGCCAACTATCTCTGGTCTATCTTCCAGCAGGGCCAGCATAGTGTCCCTTGGCATAAAGGACTAGAGATTATTAATCACATTTGAATGAACAGTTAGATCAGTGAATTGGCCTCCTGCTGCATGCACCCAGCATACTTCAGTAATGGAGATTTAAAAAAAATTGGAAAAGCAGACAATGTTTAGGTTCTTTTTTTAATAGTTATGAAAAAATATAGTACTAATCTTAGTTAAAAAAAAAAAAAAAGTTTTCTGAGTGCTTTCTTCACTGAAGCTCCAGAAATAACTAGTTAATGTAATTTAGACTTAAAGCAGCTAGCTTCTCAATCTGAGGTGAGACATTATTTGTCATTCCTCCAATACACAACTGAAGTGCTTACTGTTGTTATCACTGTTATAAGGAAGATGTCAGAGCTGTGTTCCTTGGCCAGCATGGAAGTATGGCTTTGCTGAACTTGGCCAAACATCAGTACATCTCACTTTGTCAGAAGTCTAAGGGTTCACTACCGCATACAGGGCAGTAATCTTTATGGAAGACCATTGCTACTGAACAAGGTATAGGTTTACATAATGTCTAATAATATCTTTAAAAGATTTGTTAGCACATGTATTTTATCAGAAAGAAAAGATACAAATATCATGCAGGTAGAAATTTTTCAGAGTGTCTGTTTTTAAGAAGTCTTGTATTACGCACATTTCTGCTACAGAACTTCTTTATATAAGGTGCACATGCTACATTAAAAATTAAAAGTATAAACTCCAGATTTTATACATGGTAAATGACAGTGAGGTAGATTTTAGGGGGGATAGACAGCTGTCTAATGCTACAGAAATATTTGAATATAACCTTTTATTTGTTTTTCAGTCTTGGAGCATAAATGCAGCATCCGTTTACAGGAGGATTATTTATTGCTGGGAATAAATTTTGGTGAACAACTCCCACTTCGCAAAAACCAACCAACCAAACAAAAAACACAAACCAAATACATTATTCTCCTGACAGACAGAAGTTGAAGGCTTTCAAACGGTAATGGACCAAATTTTTAAACCATCAAGTTGCTCTGATTTTGCACCTGCAGTCAAGCACAAAATTGTGGGCACAGTCAATTGTAAGAGCATCTAGCTGTTTGATTGTACCAGCAAATTAAATACTAACTGTTGATTCCTGGCTGCTATCTGCTGCACCCATCGTGAAATTCAAAGACAAAATTAGATTGCTTTTAAAATAAAATGGTGCGTGTATCTGAACAAAGTTATGAGTATACTTCCTGCATTTAATGACACATTCACATGTTAGATTGGCTGAAAGTAGAGAACAGATTCCTTTGTGAACTCAACTTGCACTGAAATCTTTCCAAAAAAGTAAAAGAAAAAAAAGAAAGAAAGAAAAGCCTTACTTTTGTTTTGCAGTTATAATGCGAGTTTTTTTGCACACAATTCAGACAACTAGATGGCTTTCAGCATCACTTACATCCTGATCATACCATCCTTAACACCCTCAGTGCTCTCTGTAGAGGTAAAATCAAATCTTATTGGCGAATTATTTACCTGCTTTCTGAGTAAGACAGTGCACTAAACCTCTAAGTTACGCTTTGAAAACTGATGAACACCTCACCAACAGTGGTTTCTGTATATTCGATGCCAGAGATTTTTTGCCCTTTTTTCTTTTTTTTTTTTTTTTAAATAATCCCCTCCAAAGATGTACCAGTCACAAACAGAATAAAGTTTACTTGTTGGTTCAGCTTGACAGTACATTGTAGAGCCATCCCTTTGCCATCATTTTTACTTTATGACAGCTTACAGGGGAAGCCGTTCCAACTGACAGCAGTAGGTTTGTCAAAGAAAAGTATTACTCTCATAATTAATATACGGTGACTTTCTTGCTCTTACAGAGCTACAGAAGTCTCTCATTGTCATCCCACTGCTGCTGTCCCCTAACAGACAGTCAGGAGCACCAGTTGACTACCATTAATAGGAAAGGGGATCTCGCTGAGACAGACCTCCTTGCCATCCCATCTGCTGATCGTTCACAGTAGTTGACGAGTCTTTAGAAATGAAACAATGGAATCAATCGTTTGCTTAATGTCTCCTCTGCTTACACCGTTAAATTTCTGTAGGGCCACCCCACAGCTCTCCACTGGGGTATGCAGGCAAATGGAGATTTCATTTCTATGGAGCAAGGAAGAGAAACGGCTACTAAGATGAAAGATGACTTGAATCAATATGACGGTCAGGAGTGCTATATAAAGATGCACTGTATTAGGAGAGAGCAATCAGAGATGCCTAAAATTTTAGTTAGGATAGCATGTAGACCAACGTACAACTCCACTCAACTCTCATCTAGGCTTTAGCAGAGAAGCATGCATCATTGGATTCATATGAGTAAGAAAATAAATCTTCTTTTTCCACATGGAAAGATTAAGCGACAAAATTATGGTAGATTATTCTTATTAATTGGCAAATAAGACCGATAAGTTTGCTTGCTATTCAACATTAGCCAGAAGTCTTAGCTAGACGAGAAAGATGCAAAAGAATTAGAATTATTCCAACAAAACAATAAATCTTATATCTTAATCTTAATAAATCTTCGATATGTTTAACAGCATCAATTTATTTCCTTTCTTGTCCCCTTTGCAATATCTGGTGGGTGAAACAGCCCACATCTCTAGCTAGGCAGCTGGCTAAAAATCACTGATAAAAGCAAACGCTGTAAGTACAAAGCACTGAGAAGCCTAAGTCTTCCTTTAATGCTTTACTAGCACTTCACTAATAGGCCCATGGGGTGTAGTCAGTCAATAATAACCCAATAAAATCAATAACGATAAACAAGAGTCAGCGTTCTAATAAAAACAGAATTTTTAAAATCCAAACCAGCTGTTGCAATGTTATGTACAAACACAGGCCTGGTGCTGAGGTTCTCTCTGGTTTCAAGAACCAGTGCTCAGCTGCCAGTCCTACACACAGCTTCCACAAGCAGAAGGCTACAGAGATGGATAACGTACAATCACTCTTGGTTTGCCAAGGTGAACACACAATTTAATTGCATGCTAGCTCCTGCAATTTCATTGATACTCTCAATTAAGTTCATTTATTTTGCCACCAACTTGAAAAATTTTTCCAGTGTTATCTTCTAAACGGTATACAAACCTGTATATGAAACACTTTGCCTTGGCTGGACAGGACCTACAAAGCAACCCATGGAATTAGTCTGCTCTTTCCTTCCCCAAAGAACTGGCCACATGCTGTGTGAAGTTGTTTAGAGATGAGGAGGTGCAAGATTGAAGAAACAGGGATATCTTGGCTTTCCTACAGTCAAGAAAGATCTGCTTTTATTGGGCTCCTCAGGTCCAATAATTTCACTCTCGTTATTTAACTCAGCAAAATTTTAAAAACTGATGTATGTGGGACTGGAGAAAAAAAAGCTGTATCTATCTCCAGAATGCTGTATAAATTATTCTGTAATCCCTGGAGAAAGGAAAATAATAAATTCCTTCCCGCCTTCCTCCCATCTTGCCACTCTAGATGAACATCTCAGGCTAAGTCCACCTGATCAGAGAAAAACACTCAGCTTTGTATAGTTTTTCCCAACACATCTGAGTAGACTCATAAGGCTAACTAGAAGTCTAGATCCAAGATCATGGTTCCTTCAATACAAAGATTTCCATTCTATTTTACAATAGCTGTTGAAGCACAGCATTTCCAAGATACTCATCCAGAGCCTGAACATGAGACCTGGATGCATTCAGACTTTCATCTTACCACTAAAGAGTCCTCGGCTTCTTCAAGGTACTTGAGAGCAAAAGTGATTCAGTCAGTCACAAATACTTCAGATTAGAAACAACCAACTGCTGGATTCTACTGGAGATGAGTTACATAGAGAACACGGGGGGGGGGGGGGGGGGAAAAAAAAAAAAGAGTAAGCAATCCCATGGACACAGGGCAAGCATTTAAGTACGTTGACATTAAAAGAACAAAGGAGTCAAACACAGGTGAGGGATATGAAGCAATGGAGCGGCTAGGTAAATGGGTTGCCTGCATCTAATTTCTCTACAGTTTTAAGAGGATTTCTGCATCTGATTTTGATGAGCAGTATGCGCAATATTCAGTAAGACTTGGGCTGCATTACACTGAGGTTCAACACAGAAAGAACAGATAGACATGGGCACTGGATTGCCACTCACCTTCTTTTTCTGAAATCAAAACATAAGTCAAAAGTAGTCGTAGACTTAAGCTCAAGAGCACAACCACACAGGTGTGAAAGGAGGTAACCCAGGCTTTCAGCCAGTGAAAAGTCTTAGTCCAAACATAATTTCCAACAACAGCACTATAGTTTGATATCTTGACAGATTAATGGTGAACACATTCTCAGTGAGATAAGTTTGGATCTCCAAATGCCCTTCTAATGGCACAAAGGATGCTTTCTACCATTTTCCTATCTACCCCTAAACATTTTCTTTTCTCTGTGATCAGATTTATCTTCAAACATGCAGCTTTTTCTAAACGCTCTCTGACAAGCCCCATCACAAAATGCTATGTTATGCTCCAATCATATTTAAAGTAATGATTTACTCATTTTCTGCATGAAAAAATGGGCACAGTACTTTGCAGAAACCATCAAACCTCTTATTTTGTGCTTTTCCTACAGTGCTCCTTTTGCCAACATCATTAATTGCACATGCCTCTACTGCATATACCAAGAAACACAGGCCTGGCCAAAAGCAGCTCCTGGCACCATTGCCATCCTGATATATGCATTTTAGCTTAACAATATTATCAACACATGGTTTTGAATCTTACTCAGAAAGAGTTCTACTATCTCCACTACAAGGGAAAAAGTGAAGAATACTGGAGTGTTATTTTAAGAGATCGAAGCAACAACATAAGAGTCCATAGCTTATCCTTTTGTCTAGGGTTAGAGTTGAGCAAGGTCTCTAATATCCTTCAAGATGACCATTACCTTCCCACAGGGACAGAAAAACATACTTTGTATGCATTTTTTTTTAACGTGCAAGAGATGTGGATGCCCCAATCAAATGGAAATGCATAGTTACGTGCTCGTGAAATGAACTACACTGAAGCCCGCTATAAATCTTCAACAGCTCATGAGATCAATTAAGATGTTCACGCAGCTACAAAAAGGATGATTGAGGCAAATGGTAACATCAGGATGACCATATGGTAAGGGAACTCTAAAGCTACGTGGACATAAAATCAGCACCATCACAATGCCACCAGTAACCGCATGCGAAACAGCAAGCAGGTAAACAGCAAGATGGAGAAAAACACCAAAAAGAAAACAGAACAGTATGGGAGCTGATACCCACACAAGATCCAATAACCCAAGATTACAAAGCCACAATGCCTTATTTTTATGAGCAGCAAGTGCAAAGATCCAGTCAGCCACAGAGACTGGATGCTTCCTGCCCCAGCACATCACATGGAAAATGAAGCTGAATGCTTAAAATAATTATATTTAATACAAGATGATCAGCTGTAAACAGCAGCGATTTTATCTCTCTCCTGACCTGCAGGGCTGGAACAAATTAATTGACCGGCCCTTTTTAAGATCTCAGGCAGTTTCTCTCAAGACTGCCCATTGGGCCGCGTTACTGCATGCCATCATCTCTGCAGGAGACAACGGACTATGGACAACTTACTTCACATGCAGTTGCGTTATTATAAGGTGATAACAGCACCATTAAGTCATATCACTGCTGTACTAAGGTTAAAAGACTTGCATTTCCTAAGGTTGTTCAAGCTGCTGAACTGCAATAGATGATTTAGCCTAACCTTTCACAGCAGTCCTAAATCCATACTTACTAATGAAGACAGCAGCGCATGTGGGAAATCCCATTCCCAAACATCTGATTAAATATGGGGAAACAGTATCTTTGTGCTGAACCCATCTTTTTTAGGCGTCCATCCCTTCCCTGAGCAAAAGACAAGTTTAATAGCTAGAACACTAGTTTCTCCACTTAAGAATATGTAAGACAATGGAAATAAAAATGAAATTAAGCCCTAATCACTCCTGCAATTTTTATCCCAGAGAAACTGTAAAAAATTATCATGAGTAACCCTAACACAACAGCAGGATTGTTTTGCCTTCTTTAATGTCAGAAAAATGTTATTTTAGATCAAAATTACCAGTAACCTTACTAATTGTCCTTAGGAGACTAAAAAAAAGCAGCATGCATTTTATTTTTCAAGCATCTGCTGTCAGTTTGTTCTTTCCTCTTACTGACACAACATCGTGCACTGAAGACTAGAAGTAAACGTACTTCATGTTGTAAAAAAAAAAAAAAAAAAAAACAGCACAAGCAATACTGATAGAAGAATTAACACATTTACAAGAGAATGTTACTGTCCATCCAATACACTGTACTTAAAGAAAAACTGAACATTTTTTGCTTCTGATTCTGTGTGACACATTGAATGGAGTCAAAACTGGAGAAAGATGAGGATTAAGATTTTAAAAGTTTATTTCTGTGTATAGAAGAGTTCTATAAAGAAAAAGATCCTAACTGATTAGAATTTCAGTAATCAGAATTTTACTTCTAATGCTTGTGCTTTTCTACCAAGAGATAGATGGACGGATTTTATATGGCTTTAGGTTTATTGATATTTATGAGCGGCTCTTCCAGAAGCTCAGTAAAAAGAGACACCTAATTCTCACGTAATATTCCAGGAAACAGTAGAAGAATAAAAGTTGCATTACTGTTTGCATGAATACCTTGCATCACAACTTAAACAGAGAGGCAGTCACAGATAGCAACTGAATGTGCTGGAATCAAAGACCAGATGCATCTTAATGCTCAGAGCCTAAAGCCCAAATCTGCCTCTTCTCTCATGAAGAGAACCATATCAAGTCATCCAAAACACCAGATTCGGCCCTCTGCTAATATGAAACAAACAGTTGTTTTTGCTACACCCATGGCCAACTTGAGCAGAAAGCCCTGATGGCAGCTTTCCTACTTGGATCAACAGAGGAAAAGTTGAATTTCTGCCTCTAGTGGAGGGAGAAGCAAATAAATAAATAAATAAATGGGGGGAAATAGCATCTCTTGAGTGATTGCCAAGAATTCCCACAAAAAAAATAAACACAGTCTGGTGGTTATGTTCTTAACAGCTGTGTTAATGGGGTTAAAGAAACCTTAGAGAAACTGTCTTTTTTAAATGAGTTCTGTTCTTAAAAAAAACAGATACAGTATACAAGTTTTGCTTTGAAACCCAGCATGGTTTGCAAATCACAAGTGTCACTACAGCAATGGCAGTAGCTCTCAAAGGGATGTGGTTGACACAGTCCAGAGTCTCACACTACCTTCAACTTCAGTACACTGAATCACTGAGTATGTTGAGTCATAAGGGACCTACAAGGATCATCAAGTCCAGCTCC
The DNA here is from genome assembly GCF_023343835.1 of Lagopus muta. Lineage (NCBI taxonomy): Eukaryota > Metazoa > Chordata > Aves > Galliformes > Phasianidae > Lagopus > Lagopus muta. The sequence continues at coordinate 2,817,903 of NC_064440.1, read as the reverse complement.
TGGCTCCACACAGGACCATCCAAAAGTCAGAGCATATGACTGTGACTTGTCCAGATGCCTCTTAAAACTCCATGCTCTAAGCCTTCAGATAGCCTGGCACAGATGGCAGCCCACAACGTGCCCACTGTAACTTCAGGTCTCCTGCTACCCCAAGCTCCAGTTTCTCCTGTCCTCTCACTGTCCATCCCCACACAAGGTTAGGTGTGAGTTCTCCACTGCATGGCATCCCTAGCACGCCTGTCTCCATCTGGCACACAGCACAAATAGGAAGGGTGGCGGCAGAATAGGTATCACCAACCGCTGGATAATACCCATGCAAAATCTTTCTTTGTGAAGCATTAGAAAGATTATAGTCACAGAACAGACACAGAAGTGCTCCCCACTACAACTTATGGATGCATTTTTGGCCACGTAAAAATTAGAGTGATCTCCTTCACAGCTGGATCACAGAAAAGCTAAAGGACAGGTTTAAACCATCTCTAGACACATCCATTAACTTCTACTCCATGCACATTAGATGCCCTCAGGGATATGTTGTTGCAGCTGTGCCTGATCCTACCTTTGAGCACACTTTTTCTTGCTGCCCTGAAATTGCCTGAGAGCAGCCTCTTGTAACTAGCTAGAGGTGACTGCCATTGCCATGCTTTGCTCCACTAGGAAAGAAAAATACATACATAGGTTTTTTTTGTTTGTTTATTTTGTTTTTTTTTGCATGTGTTATATTTTGTGAGCTTGTCTTTAAGCCCTATGAATATTCTATTCTACAAAGAAATAAGTGCTTTATCTTTACAGTTTCAAAATTGTCTTTTCACTTCAACTTGTCATACTGGGTGTTCTCTTCCTGCTTGAACATGAAGCTCAACTACAAACTACTTTTTCCTCTTCTCAAGTTGGTTGAAAGTTGCAAACTAAAGTGAATATTAAATATTTTGGGGAAAGATTTTGGAACCACCCATGAATTTAAGCATCATCTGTAAGAACAGGTGTGTCAGAGCCTCCTCCGCTCCCCAGACTTGAGCCCTGACGGCCCATCACTGCCCTGCCATCGTACAGACATGGGGCTGCTACAGGAGAAGTGTGAGGAGGAAAGCAAGCAGGATGCGAGGTCGCTAAGTGCTACGCTCAATCCTTCAAAATCTGAACACAGGTTTACTTTGCATGTGGATAGCGAAGGTGCTATAGTAAAGTTGATGTGAAGAGCACCAGTGAACGGGAGACCGCATCAACAGACAGGATAGGAGACAGTTTAGTCAAGACAGAAGGCAGACTTGAGTGTTCAAAGAGCTGTACTTTGGCCCCTTCTTCTCATACCAGATGGATTTTCTGGCTGAGACTTGTCTGCAGTTTTCCTCATAGCTACTTTACAAAGGGAACAGAGCAAAGAAACCACTTGGATCTGGTTTCCCTAGAACAGGAGAGTAAATATCCTCGGTGCTGTTTTGGATCTAATAAGTCACAGGAGGCACCTTACCCCTTACCTCCCAGTTCATACATTCACAGGGTTTCTCTGATTACAATCCAGCTTTCTCACTTTCCACTTGACTCTAAAGTCTACAAGAGAGCATGACTGAGTTCAAAAGCAGAGCACAGGAAAGCTTCAGAAAAATCAACCGAGTGTCTTAAATATGTATGCTAGAAAATTCATACGTTCAAGGTATTCACACAACCAGAACACAAGAAAACCAGCTTCCCCTAGAGCTGGAACCAAACCAGTGACCCAAGCATCAATCTAGGAGTGTTGGGAAAAGAAGCTAGATCCAAGTTTTTCATCTGGCCTCATCTCAGTGATGCGCTGGCCCAGACCCAAACGTGCCAAAATGCTTTGGTGCTCTAATCCACATTAAAGCCCTTGCCTATAACTCTATTCCACACTTTCCAAATCCTCTTTTCTCTTGAGCAGGCAAAACCCCTGATTTCCAGACACGCCAGAAATGCTTTAGGTTTAATCCTAAAAGCAACTATTTCTCTACTGTCACTTTTTTGATGGAAACAAGATGTCATGTATCAATGAAGAATCAGGTGAGGGGAAAAAAAAAAAAACAACCCTCCTCGCCCTACTGCCACCTGGAACAAAAAACCCCACCAAAAAACCCAAAAACAAAAACACCAGCTACAACACCACTGCATAGAAAGCTCTGATTACTGGAAGCAATTTATGTCCTTGCAATAAAGTATAACAAGGCAAAATTCCTACAGTTTCTGGGTCTTCAAGGATGAATTCCAATTTGAGGGGGCTTATGGGTATAAATAGACTGACCTCAGTGTGTACACCACATAGATCCCTGAACTTTATGAGCACGAAACGAGAAAAAATTGACCACAAAAATGACATAAGGAGCATTAAGGGCCTGTCTCAAACCCACAGAAGGAAACACATTCAGAGTTAAGCCTAAGAATAGGCTTTGCTCGTGCTCTTGAGGGCTGGAGGGAGGAGTGAAGAGAGAGGTGAATTCACAGAACTTCAGCACTGTATTCCAGACAGGACATTAAAGCTTAAAGCCTGGAATTGCTGATGGTTTAAGTAAAGACAGTGATGTTATCTAGGGGCAGTAGCAGGGATGTTTCCTTCACAAGTCTCTGCCCACCAGTAGAGCACTGTGTGACCCCACACACTTCCATTGCCCTGCAGCAACCACCAGCTGGGCACTGGTCCAGTGGCTAAAGAGAATCTCCCTCTACACACGTTCCCTAATTTGTTCTCCCTCTCCTCTAATGCAGCAGACTTTAAAGACCTGGAGACAGTACTACAGAAAAAAACTTCACTTGCAAGGTCATTTAAATAAAATATACAAAAATATCCTGCTTATACCTCCTTCCACTTTTCCCGATATCTCTTACTGATAACTTGCAACTGCCTCCCCCTCAAACACCAAGCCTACACTTTCGTGAAAGCTCTCCTAAAAATACAGAGATGGAAAACCAACTCGTACTTGAGATCTACTAAGTCAGCAGGGAAGGGAAAGGGGAAGCATAGAACTTCAGAAAGACGCTCTCAAGCTAGAGATACTCATGTCTAATACAAACTGTGCCAACTTGTCATCTCCAAAGTGATATTTACGCACACACGACACACAGAGCACTGTAGGCCTGATACTACAGTGTGGGGACACTGAAGTTCTCTCCTTATCACAGGAGAGACTGAAGATTGGGCCAAAGTGATTTATGAAACCTCAAAGCCAGTCTCCAAGAGGTTGCTCACTCTTCCATTTCCTTTTCAGCTCCTGGTGGGAGGTTCCAGCCCAGCACTCCATAGGTCCCATCATCCATCCCTTCCCCAAGAGAACCCATGGCCCCAGCAAAGCAGGACAGAGAGCACCAGGGTAGCTTATTACAAGCAACATTTAAATCACAAAGCTTGCATCTCCCAGATCTGTCCTTCAGGCTCAGAAAACACAAGTTTTCGTTTTTGTTTTCTTTTTTCCACAATTTTCAAGTAGTTGTACTTAGCCTTTTTTGTTGTTGTTTTTTAAATCTTTGGGATTTAAAACCATATGTGCCAGGAGACAGCACCAGGTTCATTGATCTCAGCAAAGGAGCAGCTCCTAGGGCGATTACAAATTTTAGTTTGGGGTTGGCTTGCAAGACGACTCCCAGTTTTAATCAGTGCAAGAAGAGGGAAGTATGCGAAAATGCCCAAAGTCTCCATCTCAATAACTATTTGTTTATTAACATTTCCAAAAGCCAGTTATTTGCTTCAGAAAATACCTTAAAAAATACACAGATAAAAGTCAGCAGTTTGTTTTTCCAGAGTGGGGTTTACACTAAGTTGCAGCAACATAATGTACCAGATTTTTGATGCTACAGATGGTTGTGGGGAACCAGAAATACTTGAGGGAGGCAGGGCAGGATGTACTTTTTGTATCTCTTACTAAGAGCTGATGCCTTCTAAGTAGATTTTCACAAGAAATTCAGCAAAATTGCGTTGGTTTGCAACCACTTCTCCAAACCTGACTGAAGAGGCAGCCACCAGGGCAGTGCTAATTGTGCTAAAGCATATGCTAATGATGTGCTTGTGTTTGTGGCTCCAAAAAAGTCTAAAAAGTTATGTTGGGTTTTTTCTTTTTTTACCTAAAACTGCAATGGTACAGATTTTTCCCAGAACACACCCAGAAAAGCACCAGGGCCAGAGCTGCTCCTCACACCTCTCTTGCACAGGTACCATTGGTCCCTCTTTCCCTTTTTAGTGTTAACTGTTAATTACAACATATATTTCAATCAGCACTCCAGCCTTGCGATTGATGACCTGCGTGCCTTCAAAATGCCAGCACCGGGAGGAACCACCACAACACAGTGTGGGTTCCAAAGGGTTAATCCCCGAGTGAATACTTCAGATGTGTAATTTAATACTTCATAACTGCTGAAAATTGGAGCCCACATAATTTATTTTCTTTGGTCTGGGCACATTTGCCTCATGCTTGGCTGTGGCTGACTTCAGAGAGACACACCTAAAGCCCTCAAGTGTCCCAAGCGGCCCATGTCAGTCGTGCAGAGAGATTGTGGTCCTTGGAGCAAGCCCAAGGATTAGGTGTTCCCGAGAAGGTTTTTTTGGCTCTACAAAGCCCACGGATGTCATGGGAATAGACTGCACTCCTTCCCCCGGCTCCCCCCTCAGAAGGCCACATATCAACGGGATATCTAACCACTCAGAGACAGGCTTTTCACAAAGGTATACATTAAAATAAATAGAACACGCGACCAGAAAGCACAGAGAGGGAAGGAGGAATTGATGAGAGGAGACAGGAAACAATCGCTTCATTGTGGAGCAGCAGCGAGGAATCGCAGAGCCGAGCTCCACCTACAGTCCCCTCTGCAGAGCTGGTTCTGTGCGGCTCCAACGCTTGGCTTCGGCTATATTCCTACCTTTGCTGAGAATTCAAGACACACACTTAGATTTCGGGTAAATACAAAAGTGGGTAAAACTGACTGTGTTGTCCAAGTATGTTTCATGTTAGTCGGCTTTCTGTATTTTGAAAGCTTGCTTTTTCCTGGAATTAGTTTGAGGATTCTGCTTCTCTCTGGCTTTCTTTGCACCAGCTTCATATCATTTGACAGCATCTGCTGTTTTTATTGCTGTTTGATTGCAGTTCAGTAGTTTCATCATTCCATTAAAAAAAAAGTTTGCCCAAGTTGTGTTTTCACTCTTAGGAAGGAAAAAAAAAGAATGCTTCAAATATGATTGGGATGGTAATTTGCAAAAGCAGTAGCCGGTCTCTGAAAGCATCAAATGCAATCCTCCCAATATTCTATTTACTCAAATGAAACTCCTCAAGACTAATTCAAACTTTGTTACTGGGAGCATATAATAGTGCATCTGCAGAGTGCACCATAGGTGTTTGAGGCAAGGTAGCAGATCACATAAAGGGGGGCTGCACACCCAAGTAAATTGCAGTGGTATCTAAAGCCTGGGCCGTCCTCAGAACCTCACTAGGTCCCACAGAGCCCAACTCCCTGCTTATCTGCCTGGGGTGCAGCTCTTCTGCAGAGATGACTTATTTCCCCTGGGAATAAAACTGATCAGAACAAACATTGGGCTGCAGAAAGTCATTTGCTCAGGTTTTTTTTTGCACACAGGGTGGGGGAGCCGCCTCCCCACCATACCATGAGATGAGAATTGATTGTACAAGTGCCACATAACTACATGTTAAACCCCAGTACCTCCAAATACAAAAAAGACTGGAAGAGATCTGCTGGACACCACCATCATTCATCTTCTGCCACCTGCTAAAAGTACGTATACAAAAAGCTCAGCAAATATGCTGCATGTCTCTAAAGCAAGGGGAGAAATCAAAAAAGGAGGAAGATAGACATTTATTGCACATTGTGTTCACTGGCTAATTCAGACTCCAAGAAGGCCCAGTGCTAGATTAAAGCCCTGAGCTCTGTTTGATACTCAGACTTCTGACAGTAGCAACACCAGGTTTGTTGAGAAGCAGAAACCCTCTTCCATTAGAGGAACTTCCTATGTTTGGATTCCTATCACAGTATTGTTTGGAAAGACAAATATGTCAGAATGAACACCAACTCTTAGAAGGAAGAAAGGAGGAGAGCCCAAACTCAGGAGCAACATCTCATCCTGGACGGCAAAGACATGATTTATATCAGCAAGAACACCGCTTAGAAACTTCTGTAAAGCGGGAAAATTCAGACCATGATCTTCTCCTACTACAGCTGTTGTATTCAAAAATAAATTAAATAAATAGGCACAGAAATGGTACAAGCAATGGGGGGGAGGGGGGAAAGGGTGACTAAGGCTCAGTCCTTAACTGGAGAAAGCAGAGGTGAGCAGAAAATACAGTGAGGTACAGAGGGAAGACCTCACTAGCAATAGAGATCATTAACTTAAAAACCCGCTATAAATAGATTATCAGTGCTGTCAAGGTCTGTCATCGAAGGCAAAGTGCTCTTACACTCAATGTGTGGAAACAAGCAGACAAGCTACATAAAAATTCTCCATCTCAAGATCTTTTGATAAGCATCATTATCTCACTTGGTCCAACGCACTCAAAATTTGTACCTCCAAATGCATAGGTATCAACATTTTCACGTCCCAGATGAGAAAGCAGGTAGAAAAGATAAACTTGATGTCAATGACAGCATTAGAAACAGAATATGCTGTTCCATCTTCTGTGCAGTGTAATAGTTATGATGCACACTTTTACAAGGCATATACTTGACCTGTTCCATTACCATGCATAAAATAATAAGTAATGAGTGGGTGGGTGATCTCACCAGTGTCTTTAAACCTCCTGGAATGTGTGGGTTACAAGGTTTGAATCACACAGAAGTAGTACGAAATTTGCATGCTGTTGCAAAGAAACTGCAGAAGAGAGCCTGGTGAGAAGGAAGAATGTTAAACAACAAACAAGAACAAGAGATGAGTCAAAGAGAAGCTACAGTGAAAGTAAATCAAAATCCACCTGTGTTAAAGAAGTGGATGCTCAGTCAAGCTTCTCAGCATTTCTACAGCTGACATACTTCTTCCCACATAGAGCGGGAAACAATACATAGATATCACCAGTCTACCTATCCTATTTGGAGATAAACAGGTAAGACACTGAATTCTCCCATCACCAGAGCAACTCCCTTAGCTAGCTAGAGATCAAAATCAGCTACAGAGTCCATGCTGCAGAAAGGTATTAATTTCACCCAAACATCCATCTGTGCCCAGGCTGAGTTTCTGCCCCTGCATTATCCACAGCTCCAAGCAGCCAGGAGGCTCAGGAGGTTATTGCCAAGCCAGGCTACACATTTATGAATGAAATTGATGTTTTCTCCAAACGTAAGACAGCAGACTGTGGATGAGTGCCACATTTCCCCCCCTCCCCCCTACAGAAAAAAAAAAAAAAAAAACTTAGGAAGATGAGTACACTGTATTTCTTCAATTCAGTGCTGATATATCTGATTTCCCTCCAGGACAGACCAAACATTAAATAACACTGAACAGCCTGACTGTGTAACTAAAATACTTGCAATGAAAAGTTTTCACTCTCAGCTTATTTCCTAGTTTACAAAAGCTCTTATCAAAAAAGCTCTCTAAATTGGAATTAGTGAGTGATCCAGGTCTCTAAAGCCCAGGGACTGGAAGTGAAGATTTCTTAATTATACCAGCAGGGGCTTGATTTCTATTCTTAGTGCAGCTGGGTAATGTTGTTAGGTTCTTGCCGAGCACCGTTTTTCATTGGCAGGGATAGCCCCTGGTTTGCTTTGACTAAAATACAGAGCTCTTTAAATTGAAGCATCTTCACATACATGTGCAGAGGAGCACATGCTTTCCAGTCACACCCCCAGCCAGCTCTTCAACAGAACCCATCTTCTTTTAGAGTGCAATAGCTCCTTTCTTGGGAATTTAATTACCATTCTCAGAGCTTTACCTATTTTTCTTGCAACACTTTTCCTCCTGCAGGTTGTTTCTGCAATACCTTACTTCTCATTTCTGGGTTAGAGGCAAAACCTGAAGTGACAGTTGAGATCATGTTCCTAATGACAAATAGCAACATAAGAATCACCAATGTTAATTCCATCCACAGCAGACCTGCAGTTTACCAAAATATATCCAATGCTGGGAGCTCCCACCAAAATCAACCCAAGCTCATGTTACACAGGACCACAATCCAAAATTTTACCCCAAGAAAGAAATCACTGCAGATTAACTCTACTAGATCTCAAATCCTTAGAACATTCTAATAAAACAACTTGCAGAGTATTTTGCAAAGTACAACACGTGCCCATAGCTGCAGTTTAAGTATATCAGAGTTAGGGGGTGGGGGAAAGGTAACGCGTTAGTTTATCTTCTTAAGGCTCCTGGTCAGAATCCAAAGAATTGGGTTCAATCCCCAAATAGGTCATATATTTTCCTCTTTAAAATATTTGGCTCATGCTGGCAACGCTCTGAAGACAAATGAACTCTGGACTCTGAGCAAGACAGAGCTGCGGTTGTTAAAGCAGCTATTTAAGTCTTGTGAGCTGATGGTTACTAGTTGCCTTCTCAAGTGGGCTAGCAGTCATCTGCAGCATCTCTTCAGCTTTCACAGTGTGCCTAGACAACTCCAACAGGGCAAGTCAACCACGTGTCAGAGCAACCGGTGGTCACACATGATGCTATGAGACACAGGAATGTAAAGATGCAGTATTTCTACCCATTCAAACTGCCTTATCAAAATTCAGACTTGCTTGCTGGGAACTGCTCTCTCTTTGCTACCTTTTCTGCCAAAACCCAACTGTAACAACAAAAGTTTATAAACAATGAAAATTCCAGTTGCTTGACATCAGCAATGTGAAGCTTTCACTTCACACTGATACAAATATTTACCCTGAGCTCTGACAAAGCTTTCCTTGCCCACGTCGCCCTTAATCATACATTCTTCCTTGATTGAGTTATGCTTTCCAGTACGTGATTTGCTCTGGTTTACTTTTTAACACATCCCAGAGGCTTCGTCAAAAATCAGCTCAGTGCAGGCCATGTCATTTGGTAGCTGCCAAACACACTACTCAGAAGGACCCTGGCAAATAGAAAAACAGCGTCTTTTTCTAACTGCCCTAATAAACGTGTTTGTTCGTTTCTGACCACCATTTATTTCTTAGGTCCTGCATATCCATAAAGCAACGAGCCAAGAAAATAAACAGAAACACACTCATTTTCCTTTTCATCTACTCCCTTGGGACAACACACTGACTTCTTTGGCACCTTATAGCTGAGAAACTGCAAACTATCGAGGATTCACTTATTATTATTTATGAGGCAGATTATTAATGGAGGAAAGAAACAATAAGGAACGCCTTTTCCCCCCCCCCCCCCCCCCCCCTGTATTAATACTTGCAAAACTAAATATACAAGAATTGAAAAAAATATATCTACCTGAACAGATAGGAACATCAGCCTATATTGTTAAGAATAATTAAGTATATTCTTCCAAAAGAAAAGAAAACTGTGAAGTTTCTCAGTTACACTAGAATAAACCCACTGAAGTCTATCAAGGAGAACAATCTCATCTACTAACCAGGGGATGGAAGCTTGCTTTAATCTATTCACTAATAAAACGTATTTATATTCCAGTGCAATAATCAATGCAAAGTTACTGCGTCACTTATTTCCCCCCTTTTCCTTTTCGATACCTCTCTGCATCCCAGTTTGAACTGAGAAGGAACAGAACTGAGAATGCTATCACTTGAAAAATAAGACTGAGATGTCCCAAATCCATCTACTGTTACAGTAATAATTGGGAGCACATATTCTAACGTTCCAGCTGAGTTGTTTTAAACCTGAATACTTCAGTCCTCCATTTCACAGCAAATTTTTCTTTCCAGGTGTGCAAGATCTCACCATCTGAAAGCTTGCCTATTACTGCTCTTTCACATCAGAAGCAAGAAAAAATTGGGTAATATTTTGTGGCCTAATAAATCCTTAATTCAGCTCAAAGCCAGGCAGTAAACATTAGAAAAAATGTAAATGAATATTAACAAGTGTTTCAATCTTCCAATAATACAAAAATCCTACAAACATTCCAAAGTACTGGAAGTTTAAGTTCTGCTCCGTTCATGCCTGGTGATGTAATTTAAAGATGCAGTCTTGAGTCCAATCTTGGCTCCAGTTTGGAAGTAACCCCTGCAGGTTTCTGGAGAAGTAGCAAAAGGAAAAAGCAATTTAGGAAGACTTTTTGTCTGGCAAATTCTTAAGCAAGTGCCAGATTCACACACAAAGCTGGTCAGTGCCCATACAGCAGCTGCAGTGAGTGTTCACCTCTGGTTGAAGAACCACCACTCTGGGCAGCCCCAGTCCTAACATGGCAGGAATGGGGACGACTGAAACTTGTGATAAGCCCAAATCAGAAAAATAAACCTTGAGAACTTAGAGTGCAGATTAGATTTCTGGAATTGGACTGCCCAGGGAGGTGGTGGAATCACCGAGCCTGGGGGTGTTCAAGGAAAGACTGGATGTTGCGTTGAGGGACATGGTTTAGTGGGAGCTATTGGGAATAGGTGAACGGTTGGACTGGGTGATCTTTTAGGTCTTTTCCAACCTTAGTGATTCTATGATTCTATGATTCTATGATTTCCTCTCTCACATTTTTCTACATTGTCCCCACATTCTATATCCATATGCATCTCCTCGCTTCAGCCTTTGAATATTTCCTATATTCAAATTCAAGGTGCATGCTGAATGTTTTGAAATCTCCAAGTAAAAACCACACTTTAATGTTAAAGTCATTTAGGAGGACATGCTTCAAATACTCATATCTTCTCCTTCTCTCTCTGTATACATATATATATATATAAAATTTGATTCTGTTACATTAGGGATATTTTAACACTTACATCAAGGCAGTATGACAAATCCAATTATTGTTTATTTTGTGGTTTCTGTCAGCCATAGAAATGTATTTTCATCACATGAATGGTTGGAGTACATTTAGAAATAAAAATCATGACCAGTATTTGGTGCCTAAACATCTCAAAACAACCAAGAAAACGAATCATCAGAAAGAGCTGAAGTTTGTTCTGTTCTTCTTACATTGAGTTTAAAATTAAAAAAAAAAAAAAGACACAACATCCACATAAAAATAGGCATAACACATTGACCACATGAAAACAGACTGAAGTGATGACATTTACTTTACCTAGCCAGATGTATTCATGTCTCAAGCTGGATATGCATAACGTCCTCAATAGCCAAGGAAGAGAAACAGGCCCCACACTAAGGTGGGATTTCTTTAATTGCAGGGAAGAAATATAAAGCTTAATTCAGCTGTCTAGCAAAGGTTCCTTCCAAAAAGGAAGGAAAAGACCTTCCAAAGTTGCAACATGAGCCTGGACAGAACTTCTAATTAGACAGTTATTTTCAGTCAGCTCAGCCCCAAAATGCTTTATATCAGAACTGAGTATCCATCTTCGTTGAAGGCAGTAGTACCCAAGTGACTGATTCATCTACAGGCAATCAGCAGGTACAGACAGTGCAAGAGAGGTAATGTCAAGAAAAGCAAATCCAACCCACGTGCCTCCTGCACCAACACATCTCAGCAAACTGATCTGCAAAGCAAGAGTGAAGTTTCACATGATCTTACAGGTTATGAACTTGGGTTTTAATAAAATGATCAGGCTTCATAAATTGAAGAGAAAAATAGATCTGTAGAAAGCTGTCATTCAGGGAGCTGAAGTTCAGGGATGGAACCAGTCTAAGGATAGTCTGACCATCTCCCCTCTAGCTGAGTGCCCTTACTCCCAGGAGAGGTCCATCACCAATCACTGATCAGAGGGGAAACAAACATTAAAATCTAAGGAAAATGGAAGAAAGAAGTTCTTGATTTCTCACCTTACTGAAATACTTGGTCATGAGTGAAGCAAATTATTTGGATGGAAGACACCTTAAACTCTGTCTCCCTTCAGCAGAATTGAAGATACAAGTCTTTCCTCACTTCTGACTACATTGAGAAAAATATCAGAACTGTATTCAGACAAGACGCCTTCATTGAATTGGTCTGTTCAACACATACCTTTTGTATAAGGTCATTGACTGACAAAAGGTCAGGTCTAAACAAGTTAGCTAGTACATAATTCATCCTCACGTGCTTTAAAGTTTAAAGCCTTCCCATCACTGCAGTGAAAAAAAAAGCTGTATTAACACTGAAACTTCAACCGTACTGAAGATCTTCCTGGAGTTTGATAGGACTCAACAGTTGCAAAGATAGAGGTGTTCTCCACGTGCACTTCTCTCAACAGCTCCTATATTTTTCATCCTTCTCAATGATCACAAGGTTAATTATTAATACCAACTTGCAGACTGACTTCCTTTCTTGAAGAGACTTAGGTATTCTGCTTCCTTTCTGACCAGACATAAGATATCCACAATGTGGGTTTCAATTTTACCAGGCTGCATTTGAGGCTATAACATCAAACCAAGACATGTTATTTCTTAACTTCTGTCCCTGCACCCACGCTTGGTCTTCTCTATGTACTTGTTGGGTACCTCATTCCTAGGTTCAGAGTCAGTAGAGGGAGCACAAGAGCACAAAGAAGTATTATAAATACCTACAAAGAGTGAACTCTGTTTGAGAGTTGTTTTTCTTGGATGTTACCATCCATCTCACCAGAACACAAATGCAAAAAATCAGGCAAGACCATCATAATGCCTTTGAGAGATAACCCCAGACCAAAAGAAAGTAGAGATTAAAGGCTGAAAAGCCCTAATAGGGGCAGAAAAACAACTGTTTTTTGAAACCAGGCATCTTCAACACAATGTAGAAGAGTTCCCTATTTTTGTAATGGCTGCAATGCATTTTGACCACGTTCAGTACACAACTCAAGAAAATTAAGCATTATTCACTGGGATCAAATGAGACTTATCAATTATGTTGAGATAAATCAAGAAAAAAATCTCGATTATGGATACTGCAATCAAACAAATCTCAGGTTCATCTAAATTTGCTGGAATTCTAGAGTTTCTCAAGAATTTCTCACATCTGGTTGATGGAAATCCCTGGATTCAGCTTGAATGAACTTTGTGTGATTTAAGTTTGTGTTTTTTTGTTTTTTTTTTTTTTTTTAAGTCACAAAAAGGGAAATTCAATTATTTTTCATGGTTTTGGCTTGAAATCAAGTACAACATCACATTTCTAAGCAAGCTTCATTTCTACTTTTCAATTTCATTTTAACCTCAGAGTAAGATCAGGAGGACAAAATTATTTATTTATGAATGTAAAACCAGATTTTTGTTGGAGTTATTCCAGCATTATGCCATTTTAGACAGATACTTTGACTTGATTTTTGAGGCTGAAGAGGAAAAAAGTTTTTCCATGAATCCTTACAACTTGCTGGGCTGAACATTCTTCTCATTGTTGTGCAGAAAACTGCACAAAAAGCAGCATAGGAATGCCTACCAGAGGGCTGAGTACAGTTTTGTGACTAAGTGCATGTGAGAAGCTATTCCATGTCGTCTCAAAATAATCACACAAGTTACTGTTAGTCAACACTGAAAGTTCTGCAGTCCCTCTAATCGTTAGGCTTAAAAACAGTTAAAATACCCTACCCCAAAAGTGATCAAGACAGTTTTGTCTATTTCTCCAAATCAGTGATTTGTAAAACCAGATGCATCACTGCTTTACTTCCTACTTTTTCAGATATGAAGCACTGAATACTATATAGCATAGCAGAATAATAGGGATGGAGGAACAAGAAAGAAGAGAATAAGAAATCAAAAAAATTCAGTTGGCTTCAAACAAAGTCTAGCACACATTAAACCTCTGTAGAGCCATTCAATTATTTCCTTATACACCAAACTCATTCTAGAAGTCCTAGAAAAGATTCAGAAATAAAGATATCCTGGAGTATTTGAATACTTAAGCATTCACAGAGACCACTGAAGTACCTAGCAGTACTTTTTGGACAGTTTAGGTAACTTATATGCTGGCTACTCGGAAGCTTAACTACCACTATCGGACTTCACAAAGCACCCGTGTTGTGTGAGGATGCAGTAATGACATTTCTTCTTCATTCATGAATCATTTTCTCATGCTGTCTTGTTCCCATCTCATGTGAGCCAAGACTATTTTCTTCCACATTCAAATATTTATTGACATGCTTTCAGCAAACATGAATCCACCATCATTAAAGCACTATATTTCTTGCACTTGTTTAAAGCAGGAACCCATTCTGAAAGGTCAGTATGTATAAACAGTACATTTATTGGCTTCCAATTAACTATATCACATCCATGCAGCTGAAGTTATCCTTGTAACAGCTAAGCTTTGCAAAATCAAGTTCATTATATACATAACATGGGTTATATAAGAAACAACAGCAACAAGACTACCTCGTCACATCCAGGCCATTACCTATAAGATGATATTCCTATGAGCTTAACTGTTATCTTAAGCCCTGGTGAAGATTTGTATCTGCATGTATGAGATGTGGAAACAATTTGGGATTACTGGTACTTTCAGCTTTGGCCATTTCACAGTGAGAGACCAATAACTGCTAGAAACTGACTTGCTGAAGTTAAGAGCCTTCTGAAAGATGAACTCCTTCCAATTTAGACCAAATGAGTCCAAAGTCAGCACCCAAAAAACAGACTCAAAGTAATTTAAAAGAAGTCTTAATAACTAAACACTATTTCACATTTCATTAGAAGAAACAGTTAAAAGTTAAAGATCAATTCTGAACTGCAGAATATTTTTAAAAAGCCCTGCTTACAGAAGAAAACCTCAATGTCATTTCCACTTCCAGTAAGCTAACATGAAACTACAGTATGTTTGAAAACACTACATATTAACCAAGAACACTGATGCATCACTGATGATAGCATCAGCGTGCACACGATGCTTTTGTAAAACATGAGAGATGGCACTAATCAAAAGACAGAACTAATCTGACTTCATGGGGACTCAGAGAAGCACACAATACTGTACTACTGTACTGGCAGGTAATCTACTGCCTCTTTAAATAAATCTAAATATTAGGTCTAGGAAGGATCAACCTGAGAAAAATGCTAAAATATAACTGCTAAAGTTAATACTTACTTAATACTTGCCTTTCTACAAGACTTTAAATGAAAAGGCTCTCCAACCATTATAAGATGTACAGTCTTAATCTACATTTCAATAAGATATTTAAAGGCAATGCTGAAACTGTCAAGGACCCTTTCTTAAGCCTGAGAGAGGCCTACAAAGGAATGCTGACAGCTTCGTTTTCTGTGACACGGAAGCATTATTTTATCACCAAAACGTTATTATGTTCCTATTCGTTTTTAGTGCTTCTCTTCGCAGCCTCTTTGCAACCCCCAGAGGTGTTCAGCAGCACAAACACACGATAGGAGCACTCGTGTTGTCAAGAGCCCTTATGATAAAGGTAGATGAAGAGATGGGTGTAGACATACTTTTGTTTATAAAAACAGAAAGGCCAGTAGTTACACTCAAATCAAGTTTCTCACTGAGATACTCATACAGTAAAACAGTTTGAACGACGCTTTGCAGAGTAATAGCCATAGAAGTATGGAAGGATTTAAGTGCATCTTCCTCTCAGCTTACACACTTACTGTTAATACTAGTTTAAATTTCTGTATGCTAAAACACACTTTTTTTTCTTTTTTAATCTTTGTTATAGATGCATTAAACATTGCAGGTCAAACACCTTGTTAAATTAACTTTTCCATTAATAACGTGGCTGCAGTTAAAAAAGCTTTTATTCTTGTGTGAATGCGTACATACAGACCATAAACAGCTCCTAATTAGTCACATGTGGATTCAAATGCGGACTCGTGTGCTATAAACCAACACCAAAGTATGTAAGAAACTGTCAGTCAGATCAAAAGTCAATCCAAAATCATCCCATTTGCAGAGCTGAGACGCTGTCACAGTTAGTTAGCCATAAATGTTTAAAACAGCAACCAAACTTTTATTCTAATTGAGCATGAGTTGAAAGGCTGCACACTTTGATGTCTTCGCTTTTATCATTTGTATATAGCTTAAAACAGCAGATTTTTTTCCTTCTCCTAGAAATAGGAGACATTACTTCTTATTGAAAATATACAGGTAGGTCAGACTGAATTTTGGAGCCAACGTATGGTTTGCAATCATGCATGTAATCATTTACAGCACCAGTCTTTAAAGAACTGCAATTACAGTACTTTCTCATTACTATTTAACCTTTCCTTCCTGTCAATTGTTGACCAAATTTTCTTAAAAAGAAAAATGCATCTTCAGAATATTATCTGGAATGAAGTCCTACATCGCTTAGGCAAACTGATCCCAAGACTTCAATGGCATCATCATTTCCAATCCTTTAATGTTTTTCAGAAGGAAAGACAGCAATGAAGCTTATTTATAGGCATCTGCTCAAATATGCTTCCTGCAATCTGAGAACACATTAACCGAAACTTGAGAGGCAGCAATGAAAAGTCCAGACCTAATCTTATTACAGCAACACTACTGAACAAGAGGAACGATGCTTAAAACATGAGTTGGGCGGAACAAACGCAGCAGAGGAGCCTCTCAGTGCTACAGCTTGAAGCAGAGCACGACCACAGCCTATGAAGCATCTCAGATCACCCCTCCTTTTGAGGGGACAAGAGATAATAGCAACAGTCGAGTTTGTAATATCAATATTCCCACCTCTGCCTATCAGGATCTAACCAAAATCCCAAGTAAAATGGTCTCATCTTCAAAAGATGATGCAGCATTCCTCAGACTCATCTCCTGTCCGATAGTTTGTGTGTATGCTGGGTGATCTGGGATTAGGATTAATGCTGCCCTCCACAGGAGGAGATTGGGAAATATCACTACACTTGTGTGGTCTGCTAACAATGGACCCGTACCCGCGTGTAGGTCCCTGCATCATTTTTCTCCCAGTAGGATACAAGCCTCTGTCAAAAACTTCACCAACTACCAGCACTGATCTAAAAAGGGAGCAAGGCGAAGGGCAGAGGAGCTCCACACTCCTCTGTGATGCCCTCCATACACCTTCGTGGGGCAGCAGCTCCATCCCTTTCTCCAAAGAAAACCTGCATAGTACTAGCATGAATTTATTGCAGTATATCTGAGGAAACGTTCAACAACATTCTGTGTGAATAAAAGGAGAAATTGAGAAAGAGAAGCTCAGTGAAGCTCTGCTTGCCTTTGGCATGGAATTGCAGCTTTCCTTGTTTTTGCTTTTTTTTTTATGGCTTGTATAAGTTTTGTACCAAAATTCATAAAGGTGTATACATATACATATCACTACCAGCTGTAACTCATGCTTACAGAAAGTGAAAATTTACCTAGCTCCATAAAGGAGCACACAACCACAGATATCACTAGAAGCAGCAATTAAACTTCCGTTCTTCAAGGAAGGTACCTGACAACGCAACATCATCTCTCTACAGAAATCACTATGCAGTGTCCATGAACCCAAAATTGTAGCTGGGACCAAGAAACCTTCATGTTAGGGAGTGCACAAAACCACACCAAGGAACAAACTCAAGTTCTAAACACCTAAGCAACAGATGTGAGGGGCATGAGAAAACTATGACTTTTTCATTGAATCACCAAGGTTGGAAAAGACCTCCAAGACTATCCAGTCCAACCATCCACCTACCACCAATATTCTCCCACTGAAGCAAAGGAGACTGATTCTGTTCTCACCTTTTTAATTTTGGTTTTAGCATAACGTCATTGCTTCCAAGATGAGATAAAGCAACCTTTGATGATTTGTCCAAGGACAGCCCAGATTTCTGCGGTAAAGCCATGAATGCTGCACAGCCTGATGTCCATTCATGACACCATCCTAATTCCCATGATCAGTAAGCCAAAAGCTGATTAGAGAGAAGGTCTCCTCCAAAATGATTCCCATTGAAACAGTGCCCAACACGTTCTCTCCAGAGACACTTTGTCAGGGTCTCTGCTCTCCCTCCCTGCCATGCTGAAGAAGATGCCAGGTATACTAGCAATGGGGAAGGGAGTCATACAACTTAACTGTAGTTTGGAATGGCAAAAAGGTTGCAGGATCTATGGGAACAGGACACCTAGCAGTGATTGTGGCCATTATTTTTCTCTTTTACAGCGCTACCTTTTCAACTGTGCTCAAGATCTTCGTTGTTGTCTAGTACCCTGCAGCACTGGCCTGATGTGATGAAACTTCAGCAAAATACAGCAGATAAAAGCATACACGGCAAGTGTGACTAATTGCAATGACAAGGTTGGGTTGGAGGTAACTTGTGAATGATCTAGTGAATTGAAAATGCCTGCACACTGTGCCTAGAAGCAGTGAAAAGAGAATATGGGCAGTGCCAGTTGCACGCTACAGGCAGGAGCCTTGCTGAGAACACAGGAGAAACACACCATACCTTATTAACACGCCCAGCTTCTCAACAAGCTCTTTTGAAAACAAATATATAGCATCAGCAATCAACCATATTATTATTAATAATGCAGTTAAAATGTGCAGAGGAGGTGAATTTGGTATGAATCCAGCATCTGAATTATGTACTATTGAAATGAAAATCTTTGCTTAGGTACCCAGAGAACATAGACACTGCTATAAAAACCCAGTACGCAACATACAAAGACACACAACTAGCTAAAACCCAGCTCAAGTCATGAATAAAAACAATGCAGTAATTTTTTGCACTCTAGAGCATCTTTCATTCATGGTTCAAAAATCATTCCGCACACACATTCCCTGGTAAATACAACAACTTAGTACAACAGATGAGGAACAGTATTGTGGTTTTCAGGAAGGGAAATTGAGTCAGGAATAACCCAGCACTTGAACACCAGGGAAACGATATTGATGGGAGCACATTAAAGATGCCACATCAGGCATCCTTATGTCATGACTAGTATACCTTCGGGAAAGCTGGGCATTTCTTTACTTTCAGTCCTGAAGATAAATGCTGAGGTCCCTTCTGTGTCCCTAAGCCAACAAAATGGTAGATGTTCAACTGTTATACACACTCTTTCTTTCATTTTATCATCATCCCTTGCGTACTTTTCATTACCTCTATAAACCTACAAGAATAAGATCATGCAGTACCTGCATTGAGATACGTTCTGCTAGTTCAAATCAAAGCTTACACTATCACCATAAACCTCACAGTAACACAGCATCATCCCTAAGCTCACAGAAAAGCACAGAACTTCCCCTATGGCAGTTAAACCCTAGAAAATTTAGTGAAAGGAAAATCGTAAGCAAAGAATGCAATCATGGTACTCCACTATTTGTGTCAAGATTTTAAGTCACAATAGCATCTTGCATCACTACAATACCTAATATTCGTTGAAAAATACCTTCAAGTATAAACATGAGAATTAAAAATAATTGTTTCCTCCTGATAAGACTGTCCTGGAAAACAACAAAGTACTGCATCTCTAGGGAAGGTCTGGTATTTAATAATCTAGTTTTGTTTTTGCATGTTATATGTTCTTAAAGTTATTCAACACCTTTACATTCCCACCAACCAACATCCAATAGGTCAATGCGCTCCTTAGAACTTCAGTTCCATAGCTTGTCCTCTACCTAAATACTACCATGGGATTTAAATTACTTCCAGACATCATTTTCATACTAACAGTAGATTGGAGGCCTGTACATACTTTACCCCTAATCTTTTTTCCATTATGTTGCTGATAATCTCACCCAAATATAGGACGTACCTTTCCTTATGAAAGGCAGTGTTTCATTAACTCTGCTCAGGCTTTCATATTGAGTACATGAGATAAGTCTATTCATTTCCAACATTAAATCTGATTTTTTTTTTCCTTGAATCTCAATTTCAAATACTATTCTTTTAAAACTTGTAGTTTGCATGTGATAGCCAAATAATTACTCCATACAGTGCTTGCCCCTAAAAGCACTACTTAGGTATCACACAATTACTGCTTCTTTTTTTTCCCCCCTTGATCTAAGCAGAATGATATTTTATATTTCATCATAAACTACACATTAACCACCACAGCTAGAGAACAAACAAAACTCAGAACTCTGTTTCTGGAGGGACTTCAAGACAAGCAGCCTTCTTTTTGTATGCGCCATTCACATTTCCTTTCTGCACATGGAACACAGAGCCCTCACCTTTACACACACAAAGCATGCAGGTCCATTCAAGGAACCACAAGTTGAGATTTCAGCTACATATTCACACTGTGCATTGCTTGACTGATGAAGAAGAGAGCACTGCAGACACTAAGAGACAGTGTAAAGAATTCACATCCACTGTCCTAAGTGGATGATGCTCAAAGCCTCCAACACACTTAGCCTAATTTCCCACAGTGGATTCAAATGACAAACAGAAAAAAAACAAACAAAAAAACCTACCCACTATCACTGAAGAATAAGATCTGCACAGGCAGGGATGCACCTTTCAGAGGCTCCAGAAGCATCCTAAGCCATATATTGTGCTGTTTTACTGTGCTCAGGGGGCACAGAGAGTTTGGCTGGATCAAGGGTTGAACGTTTCTAAACAAGAGAGTTCTATCGCATAACTATTTCCAAACTCATATTTTATTTCTGTAAGTGAATAGGACTGGATAGCATGAGAAGCAAGAAGAGGGAAATCTTTCATTTATTTTTCCACCTTCAACAACATTCAAGAGCAGAAGTCAGTACCAAGGCTAGAACATTGATCCCTTCTGATTACCTGGTTAGCAGCCACTGAGTTAGAACTATGATTGTTTTCTTTTAAAATCAAAGTGACAAAAGATAGTACTTTCAGCACTCCTTAAGCCAACCAAATCTAACACGTGACACAGATATAGTCATATACTACTTTCCTTTTAAGTTTCAAGTTGGCCTAAACAGTTACTGACTGACTTAAAGCCCAAATCTAAACTTTTACATATTTCTAGATTTATCTGTCTGCATTTTTAGTTTTAAACCCAAGCTGCCCCCACGGGAGCAAACACTTTCTCTCTCATTCACAAATTCTTACTTAAAAGTTATTGTTAAAAATAAAAACAACCCCAAACCAACAGTATTTGTTTCCACCTCTTTGTTGTTATAAGCCAAGATCTCTCATCCTTGTTGATTAACGATGCTAGCCAGTGGCCACTGACATCTGATTACCATCGAAAATGTGCTTTCTCTATTAAAAAATTGGCTAATACTTTAACAGAAACATTATTCAGAAGTTATACTCCCACATCTTAAAATTCAGAATATTCTGTCAGGCAGAAAGGGATAGAAAAACATGTCCCAACCCTCCCCCCTTGCTTTTCATATAGCTGATGAAAAGAAAAATGTTTCCAGTTTTGCTGTGCATTATGCTGTAAATTTGTCACACATCTCTAATCATTTTTACTAAATGTGGTTAGTAGCTTCAGTGACAGTTCTGTTGGGAGGAAATCACAATCCTCAAGAAAAGTGCACATTTTATTAGTTTCTTTTTGAAAATTGTTATCATTGCTGCAAACATGTCTCCACTGGAGAAGTGGGATACTAAGGAAGCCATCGCAAGGAGGAGGATGTGAGACATCTTATCACAGCCCTGAGTGGGAGTGCATCTCCTTGTAGTTGCTGTAATAGTGGCGGTAATTCTTCACTAAAAGGCCATAATGATAACATCTAGAAAATGGCACAGTGCTCCCTGAAAAGTAGCATGAATATCCCTGAAATATTCCCGAGCTGGATGATAACCAGCTGCAAACAAAACAAATTAATTCATAACGATTTTACAGCCACATACAGTATTGCTTTAAAGATAAATAGGTGAAAGGAGCTTCAAAAGAGGATTTCTGAGCTGCCTCGCTTTTTAAAAATAATAATAATAATAATCTGAAGGAGGAACAGCTTAGCATAAGGGAAGCTCCAAAAGCGCCGTTTCAAGTGTTTTGTTTTGTTTTCAAAACATATTTGATTGAGAACAAAAGGAGGATGAGGAAAGTCTAAGCGGAGTTCTCAATTGAAAAGGGATGACTGGGAGGGCAGAACTTTGGTGGAAGGTTTCCGTTACATACTGTACACCCAGTCTCCGGGCAGAACTGGGAAGAACGAGCCAAAACGCTGAACGCCATCAATGCCATTCTGGCTTTTGAATGAATGTGACAGTGAGAGACTGTGGGAAGCTGCTGAACACAAATGGGAAATTTGCAAGTGAAGAATTATAATAATCATCTCCCATAACAGTCAGGTCAGGTTTCGAGGGTTTTTTTTTTTCCTTCCTCTTTCCTTCTTCCCCCATTCTTGCTGGGTACAGTTTAGCTGGCACATTTTGTCCAGGATACTTTTAAGAAGGATCAGAAATGTGCTGTTGTGATAAATAGATTACTCAGACTGTAAGCACAGACAAGCAGCAGCCAAGAATCTCAGTGAACTCCACTGACTGCCCTATACCTAAGAAAGAACTTGGGCAGGTATAAATCATTACTCTTGCTTATTTCTAAAGCCACAGCTGCTGCAATCAGTTCTCTTCTGAAGTCAGTGCAGTGTAGCAACTCCCCAACCCGGGAGAACTCAGGCAAACATGTGCCTTCTGCAAAACAGATCTGCCACAGACCTTCAGCATCCTAAAGTCCAGAACAAAAGACCTGGGCTTCAGTCAGCCCATCGGGTCACCACACCAACTGGAACCAAAGGCAGTACAGGTTAGCTCGTTATTCTGCAGTAGCAGCCCAGGTGCATCTCTTGACCACCACACAAAGCAGCTGATGCCAATTTCAGGGACCCACACACTCACATGTTTACCCATTTGAATGCAAGAAGTTTCAACTGCCAAATCCTTTACAGTTCTCACTAACCCATGCCCCCCAAGTCCCCAGTCAGAGCTCAGCAATCCAAACACTTAACATCACAAAAACCCTGTTTTAAGCACCCAGACTTACTGCCTGGTTTGCACCCTTCCAAAATAGCCCATTTATTCTGGCGGAGGCACAAAAACAGTCGGCGCTGAAAGTTAAACCAGTTGTTCAGAGCTCTCGTAGCCTCCTGATGCTTTCTGAAAGCTTCCACTGCATCATGCTCAAGAAAACAGTAACACCCTGACCCAAAAGTCATTGCTCCTGCTATCAAGCATCACATCTTCTATATTGTTGCAGCTTTCCTGCCTCTGTCACAGCAGAGAGATTGTGCCATTTGTTGCTGACAAAGTCTAATGTAGGAAACACATATCTCATTGTTAGACCACTATTTTAAAACAATTACTTTTCAGTTTTTTTTCCCCCCTTAAGCCATTTGATTTTAATGTCTTCTTTGAAATAACTAGCAGTAACAAACAGCAATCCATTTAAACTCACAATCACCACAAGCTGGGCAAATTCTTGCCTCTATATGATCCACCATTACAATTATCACTTACGTCACATCGAGCAAAACCAGATACATTAATATACTCATCCATGCCGAAGCCACGTCCAACACAACAAAACAAGAATAAGCAGAATAATTCTTGGAAAAGCAGTATTTATTTTCTCAAACAAACCTAATCTTGCTAGAGAGAGCAGTCTTTCCAGATCTTTAACTTCATACTAAAACTCTCTTGATCTCGTTTGCACCTTTAACTGCCCATTCGCACCTACATTATGAACTACAAGAATACGTGAAAAGACACTTTTCATTGGATTCATTTGTACTTTAACATCTCCGTTAGCAAACTTCAGCCCACAATTAAGGAACGTTCCTCTAAAAGGGGACAACAGGGAGAAGCCCCTAGAAAGCACTTAGGAGCCATTAAGCACAAGGACATCCCAAGGACACACAGCTGCATGGAGAAATAACCCAAGAAGAAAGACAGACTAAACAATGATAGAAACTTCGTAGAAACACCTTAGAGACATGCACAGAATCTGTTACAACTCAGTATGGCACTTACTCGATCAAAACAGAACTTAGATATGAGGAACAGGGCTGAAGCTTAAACCAGGCTATTATTTCTGCCTTCCACAGCCATTGCGGATTCTCTCCATTTACAACTGCCTCCACTTTTACTCCAGAAAACCTAGA
This sequence comes from Lagopus muta, assembly GCF_023343835.1. NCBI lineage: Eukaryota > Metazoa > Chordata > Aves > Galliformes > Phasianidae > Lagopus > Lagopus muta. The sequence continues at coordinate 2,794,008 of NC_064440.1, read as the reverse complement.
TCTACTGAATTTAAAGCCCAAGGATCACAACAACAACAAAGACACCAGAGCAAAGCCACCAAAGAACTCAGACACAAGGCCAGAACAGTTTCATCACTCCTCGCTTTCACCATCAATAGTTGATATAAACCAACCAGATCACAGACCAAGAAAAACCTAAAACCAACAATAACCACTCTGAACTCCATCTAATAAGCCAAAACCTTCAAAAAACTAAATAAAAATCCACACTGCACTTACCTTAACAGGCCATGGAGCTGCAAGCAATACACAGTAGCTGATGGTGGCTCTGCAGAACCCCATTACTCGAGCAGTGGGGGAACTGAAGTAACACACAGTAGAGCTTCACAGCCATCCAGAAAGACCATCCAGCCTCTTTTCTTGGGGCCAGGCAGAAGGAATTGTGGGAGGTGACTGCCTACCTCCAGCCCCAGGTGCTGCTCATCAGTAATAACTGCCTCAGCTGAGCTTCACCCAACCCAAGCCCACCCCCTCCCAGAATTCAGCGTTGAGCTCCAGGCTGTAGCAGCCACGTGTTTAATTCTAACAGCAATCAGCAAATGGCCTTCAGGTGTCTCTACAGCTGTAGAGGACTACAGTTACGTTAGTTAAAACAAACAAAAAAGTACCAAATGTTATTTTATTCCATACATTTCTCATTGTTTTCTCCTAACACTGAGCTACTTAAAAGCAAGATTTTTCTTTTTAATTAAAAAAAAAAAGAAGAAACCAAAAGCTTCAGAGATTCACTCTGCTAACAACAAATTCCCCATAATGAGCTCCTTCAAACAAATAATACAGATTTTTAGCCATGTCTTCATACAATCTGCTTGTAGTACAACTATATCATCCGCTGCATTTCTGGTGTAGCCTTCCTAAACCAAGAATTACCCACATTTGACTAAACATCGTGTCGTGTGTGTTCTCCATGTCTTTGACTGTCCAAGCTCAACATTTAAGATGAATTGTAAGATCTCTCTGCTCCAAGAGTACTCTGCATATCCCTCACCATGATATGTGGGCTTTCCCTTCCTTAGGAGCATTTAACCTTTCCAAAAGCTAATTCCAAATGTGCAGTTTGCATTTTTGTGTGATTTCGGATGGTGTCAGTCTGGTGCTTTTATGAGTCAGATCCCCATAATGGCAAAGTGCAATTAGCACAGTTAAAGGCATCCGGTTTCATTATATTTTTGCACCTCATATTAAAGATGTATTTCTCATATACACTATTTTTACATAGCATATTATACTGACATCTCTGCAACAGTTCTATGGTTATCTTCCTTCAAACCAACTGCAAACTGTCAAAAAAGGACAGTGTTCTAGAACTTACCATTGTAAATAAAGTGGCTTTGATTTTCTTCCTTTTCCTTACACTCATTTGCTCCTAACATACAGTTTTCAGTAACCACACTGAATCACCTGCCTTGAAAAAGTTTTGCTGTCTGGTGATGCATCTGCTTTTACCTACTGGAGCCTCTCAGAGAACTCCCAGAATTGTAGAAATACAGGAAAAAAACCTTAAAACATTACTCTGGAACTGAAACTTACTTTTTACTATTCATCCTTCTTTTTTTTTTTTTTTTCCCCAAAAAGACTGTCTGAAATTTTCTAAAAAGTGGGAAATATAAAGCATATAAAGCATATAAAAACATAAATAACAGCATAGCTGTAAAGACACCTACTTTGAAAAAAAACATCCATCTATTCATCTATTTATCAAAGATACAAGTAAGGCACAGAGCAGATGGATAATAAAAGGACGCCACTTAACCACTTAGCTAATCTGTCCAAATTGGAAAGGAGATATTCAGGCTCTGAGGTACTATTTAAATAAAGGAATATGCACCATGTGGTTCAAAGCATTGTATAACGTGTCATGTTAGAAATGCTAATATTCTAATAAATAGATATATCCCATCTCACATTCCTTTGGATTTAAAGCTTTGTGGTATTATAATATGCTAAGTTAAACATACAGGGCCACAGAGCGAGGTGACACAAATGGCTGTGCAAATTACACACTGGTGTGTGTGTGCAAGCTCCAGGAACTTGCAGCAGAGATGACAACGTACAGGGCCAGGAACCACATTACAATAGGGAGTAGCTGGGAAGAAGCAATAGGAAATAAATAAAATTATGTAAATTAATGCTATGCAAATTTGCCACATCTTTTTAAAAGGCAGCGAAATGCACAATATCTATTTCTCAACACAAATAATTGTCAAGATCCTGAGCACACTATATTCAAGGGTCTGATGCTGGGTGAATAAATATCAGGACTGATTATTTGACTGATTCTAGGATGTAAGTGGTTTTTCAGATAAACAAGACCAATGCCTGAAGCAAAATGCCCCAGTAAGATGGCCAGAAGAGTGCAGATAGGTGTCATACAATGGCATTCGATTAAAGATGACTGAATATGTTTTTCAATACTTTTTAAAACTGTAACTGAAAATCTTGGTTCTCATTGAATTGCATTTGTAAATTAGAAGCACACATCTTGAAGAATATTTTATTGTTTGGTCACAAACACTTTGAGTAATGAGCAGCTATTTCCTGACCAGCTCCCCACCGCGCAATAACTCGAACAATGGCAATTCCATGAAGAAACCAAAACGATGGGAAGAAAACAAGTCTTCCAAGAACTCCCGTCAATCATCTGCTGACTGTGGTGTAAAACTCTGACCACTATGGCTAGAATTCAATTCAACAAATTAAAAGAACTAAGCAAATTATTTCATGCTTCTTAAAGGCAATAAGTCAGGAAATGCAGGACCACGACCCATACCATAGCTGTGAGCAAACGCGTTACACAACCAAACGCACTCCATCTCCTTCACACGTAGAAAGATGTGCACAAGGATAGATGTTTACAGGAGGTTTACTTTGTTTCCTTTGCCTGAAGGAAGCATCACACGAGTACCTTGGGGCTCAGCCATGACGCGCTCATTTACGGTGCCACTGAATGCGTAGGTACGCCTGACTGCGAACCAACATACTGCTGTCGCTGGGGACAGCAGGTTCTTTCATCTTCCTAATGGACATTCCTCTATGAATGTCTGTGGCCTACCTGACTATAATCCTTTAAATTTTAATTCACTTTACATTTAGCCAAGTCATAAATACCATTTAGGTACCAATATTCTGCTTTATGCAATCCCTAAGGTGGTGCTTTTATTTTAATGAAGCCATTTGCAACTTAAGAGGAAAAAATATTCCATCTTTGATTGAATATATTTGTCAGTTTTATTCCCGACTGACATTTTTATGTGAAAACTTGAATAAAACTAAGGGATAGCTGCTTACCAACTGGGATAAAAGTTTCTGTGTGTTTTTGCCTTCAAAATTAGCTGAATAAACGGTCTTTGAAATAATTCATTTTGAAAACATCAAAGTTAACCTCAACTACAATCAAACATAAAATTCAGAATTAAATTGCATCGCAAATGAAAAATTTCCTTGGTTATTCACTATTTTGGAAGAAATTACACATCAGCAGATAACTACTCTATTTAAAATGATATTTTTAGTATTGTGGAATGGCAGTGACTTACTGCATTTCTACTGTTACATGAGAAGCCAAATATGGGCCATGTTATATTTGTTTTCTCACTTTTTCTATTGTGCAGCAATTTGTTTCTAGTAAGCATGTGTCATTTCAATGGAAGAGAATGTGTTTAAGTGCTGGTTTTGCTTAATGTGGTGATGCAAAAAAAATAAGGAGAACTAAGGCAATTTCACATAACTGACAGTAAAGTTCCTAACATTGAACTTACATAATAATTACATATTTAAAATAAAAACATAATACTTACTTTCTGAATACTTTGTTTTTTCCTATTTCTGTAGCTCTGATGCAATGGGAATTATCATAGGAATATGCAAAAAGTGCAAATTACTGTAGGAAAGTGCACCCTTGTGCAAAAAAGGCAGAGGTTGTCTTGCATTTAGGATCTTCCTCCATTTGTATTAGGAGAAACTGTGATACTTGATCACTTTTAATCATGCTTAGAATCATCCAGATTATCGTTAAAAGTGATTTCAAGCAAAAATTATCATAGCACAATATTTAGGTAGGTTCTCCCTGATGCTCCTGCAGTAGAGGTAACTCCCTGCACATCCCTCAACAGAAAGTGCAGCAACAGGAAACCTTTTCCCAAAAAACTTGAAAAGTGTCAGAAATACTGGTAAAGATGATTTTAAGTTTAGTTTTATTCCTATCAAATTTCACTGAGACAGGTAAATAGCATTATTGCCTTTCTACACATATTAAATTACACCAGAGGTCCCACAAGGCAGCGAGGTTCGTAGCTCCTGCTGAAGTCAATCTGAATTAAGCATCTGGAAATACTACAGATACCCAGCATTGTGTATAAGCCAGATCACAGCACTCCAGCAGTGGAGAAGCCTTGCCTATCTTGAGGTAAAAAACACTTCAGCAAGGAAGCCATGCTCCATAATTGGAGTTCTCAACTTACAAAGAGTTATGGTTAGAATTATTAACACAGAAAATGTAAAAGATTAAGAGTTGTCTAATCCTTAGAAAAAAAAAAAAAGAAAAAAAAAACCAACAACAAACCACCTCCTACTAGATGGATAATAAACTTTTTATAATATTTTATCAGTTTCCACGGAGGTACCAATCTGAGTTCTGTCCCTCAGGACTGGTGGGGATGGATTCTCCTATTTTGGCCACCATGACCAAGCATCCCTATCTTTTCTCCTGCCCTTAACCATTAAAATGAAAAGAAAGGTTAAAGTGACTAATTACCTGCTCCAGGAAACACCTATAAAGTCCTTGGCTTCAGCAACAGAAATCTGATTTCATGCAATCTACCACATTTGGTTTGATCCATAGCTCCTGAAGTCAGTGGGAAAAAATGCAATTAATGTCCAACTAATTGATGGATTGGGGTCAGTACTTCAGTGTTCTGCATATTTAGTTGTCTACTTTTTTCTGCTCAGCCAAAAATATTACAGGTTTGTTTTTAATTAATTGACAACTAATGAATAGTGCCAAATTCACAAGAACTAAATCCTCTTTCTGTCACAGATCCCTGCATCCCATAGCATACCCATAGGCCTGAGATCTCAGGAAGAGGGACCATGGCACAGCTCTGCACCCGGGGCTGCGTGGGCATAGAGGTTTCTGGTTGGGCTGCAGGCTAGTCAGGCTGCTGTCTATTCCAACATTTAAAGTGAATCCAAAGTCTCTAGCAAAGAGATTTAGGTCAGTATTTACATATTTGTCCAGTGACATTATGGGTGCTGTCAGCTAATACAACAAATGCATTTGTTGTTTTGATTGTTTATATTTCAGTTGCTTAGGGTTTTAGTTCTGTTTAGATTGTTGACATCTAGCAATACATATACTTGGAATAAGGGCAAAGTCAAGGTCAGTGCACTGGCAGATCAACTTCAAACCTTGCTGTCTGGATGAGAAGTTGCTGGATGCTCTTGGGGCAGTTCCTACACAACAGATATGCTCAGGATTAGTTTCTCCCAATACTAGTGAGGGTCTAAGTTCTTATCAAGCAAATATTGCTGGAAGGTTGGACCAGACAGCAAGCTTTGTATAATAGAGATTTTAACTCTTATTGCAAAACAACTCATGCAAAACTGCTAGGCAGATCTAAGAATATAGTGAAGCATTCCTGCATACTCTTGTTGGCCAGCTCTCCTCCACCTCTCCAACAATATTTATAAGAATAATTATTAGTGTACATAACAGATTGGATTTTTTTTTCTGTTACATGTTTTCCTTCACTACAAACTAGATTTAAAGCCCGACCTATAAGAACAAGCATATCCAGCTCAGCAGCATACATCCAGACTTCACAGTAAGGAAAAGCATAACTAAATATCCCTACTTTATGAGTAAAATGAGAAACAGCCGGGGTGACCTGACTTGCCCCAAATATTTCCACCAGGCAGACATGCCAAGGAAACACTTTATGTAGTAAGTGGTACTGCTCACCTCATCAGTTTAAACATTTTTCAGGTTTATGCTTTATCCGATCTGAAAGATGCTTGTAAGAGTGGATGGTACAGTATATATATATATATATAGGACTCTGGCCTGTGGCCAAAAGCTCTGAATTACACTTTTTTTGGCTGCACCACTTATATTCACTTTTGGACCAAACCTGAGCTAGAATCTGTTCATATGTATCTGGGTCAGGTACTGAAATGAACAATTATTTTTGAAAAACATATGAGCACAGTTTAATATTCTGGAAATATGATGTCTGCCCATTGAATGGGTTTTGATAAATATGTTCCAGGACATCTTTCCCATACACTGCAACATTCTGATTGAGAAAACGGCATCTCAAAAATATCACAGGATGAGTCATTCAGGGCTGTCACACAGTCACTCATCTGTGCTATTTCGTACAATTTCCTACTTGTAATTTGATTTGAGTATGAACAGCAGGTTTGGTTCTTCATGGCTTACTCCAAGCTCAGATAAGTAACTATGGACCGTGGCTGGTGATGTAAGGGATGAACATTTTTGCTTTGAAACCTGATCAAGCAAAGAGCTCAACTGCCAAGACCTGAAACCACTCTTAGATCTATGGCTAGCTTGGTCAACGACTAATTTATACAAATTTATAACATAGTTTTCTTCAACTGCTCTTTTGTTTTGTTTGGGGTTTTTTTTTGTTCCAATTTCTCTATTTTATTTTCTTGATTTGTAATCCTAATAAGTCTTTTTTACTGCTGTTACACATTAGGATGAAAATTTAAAAGCTTTTTCATACTCGCTCTGAAAGCGCTTTTGTGTCCAGTAAGGCAGCAACTTTTTACTTATGGAACCATTTCTCTTTGTGTACTTGAGCATGTGGATCATTATTCTACCTTGTGTGCATTCTGTTGCATTTCATCAAAGTCTTGGTTCTGACTGTACTTTAACCTCTCCTGAGCTTGGACATTACTTTTCTGCTATCTGTAAATTGTTTCCACATAAGATCTTAGTCCAAGCGGTCGATCTTCCCCTTATGCCCTTGTAGTCCTTTCTCTGGGTTTAAGAGTTCAAGGACAGAAGTTCATATTTTCTCCAACCTTCTAGAGACTGCAGACCACCATATCATATACCTCCCCCACATCCCTGTATGCATTCCAAGAGTTTAAGTTAGTAGAAAGAAACTGGGTCTCATAAAAGTAAATCACTACGTGACAAACAAATCGTTAAATCACAAAGAAAATCTGTGTGATGTCCTACAAGGGAAGAAAGTTATACTGCGGGCCTAACATACATTTTTACCAATTAACTTACAAACAGGCATTTTTAAGCAGCCATTTTCATCCTCCAAATTAATATTTTCTCTCCACTACATGTGCATGAGCACCTCCACATTTCTTGTAGGTCATGGTAGTGTGAGTTTCCCAAAAGCCTCTTCACTGTGAGTAATATCAAACAGGCAAATACACAACTAACATCCCTATGTTGACATCCCTAAAGTCTACTTTATGTGTCCCACACAGAATTAAGTGTGTCTGAGTGCAACACAACATGCATATCAAAGCAAGCAAATGTAGGAGAACTGCAGCCTCAGAAATTTACCTCAGATCTTAACAAATCTTTCCTAACTTTGCTCACAATAGACTTCCTCTCATACAAGACTGTCTTTAGAAAATGTAAAAAAATAAAGAAGTGAGAATTTAATGGGAACCTTTATCAAAGCTGACAGATGTCTCAACTCAAGAGGTGCTGTGTGGAAAGAGGTGGTATTAACAGGCTCTGGTGTTCCAGTTGGCATTACCTTCCTTCTGTTTATTTGCACTCATTTCCTTACATCGCCTCTCCTGAGGGCCCTTTCCTTGACACATCAGCCCTGCAGAAGGCAGCACGCATATATCCTTCTTGATTTGACATCAGCTGTTCAGGTCCTCAAGGCAGCCTCGGCACGGTGCTGGCAAATCTACAGACCTAATACTGAGATCCATGGCTGAGACTCAAGAGCTGCTGCAGCCTGAGGAACTACTAGGAATCTGCTGGGGTGCTCTGCCCAATTTGTACATTCTTGGGCCATCTCAAGGAGAATACAAGTTAGATTAGACTTCTTTCTTTCAAGTTAAAGATAATGTATTTTACCTTCCCATTGCCACAGGCTATGAGAGTGCACCAGATTGGTTTCTGGGGCTCAGCTGATGTCTGTTAATTTGTCAGGCCACAGTAATTCAATCACATACTCAAACCCCTAGCAATAGTCACTGCCATTATGCTAAATGCCTTATGCTAGCAATCAAAACAGTTACAGATATTAATGCACCATCTTAGAAGCTGTGCTCAGTTAAAATAGAAACACTGGAAAATGTGTCAGGGAACCTTTTGCTTTTCCCGTGCCTTGGCGATGGAGGATCCGGTGGGGGATTTGGCTCCAACACCGTATCACATCTCACCACTGACAGCAGCAATCCCTCTTTGCCAAAGCAGGGAGCAGACACAGGCAGGAGGTGACTGCTGGTAGGGGCTGGCAGCAGCAACAGAAAAGACCTGTCTCTGTGGTAGAAATGCTGTGACAGTGTGGATTTCTCTCACAGTGAGTTTTCCAGGTGCAGAATATTTAGGATCTTCTTGCTTAGATAAGGGCACAAGACTGAAGCTCAGACTGATTACTCCCAGTTACCACATTGAACTGAAGCCTGCTGTCCATGAGAGAACTCCCCTAACGTGGCTCTCCCCTCTAGATGAGTTAGAAACCCCCTTCATATTTATTTTCCTCTTGGAAAACAAAAACAAAACAAACAAACAAACAACACCGTTGTGTTTTTCCTTTCTGATTTAGTAAATGTACTTGTGGTTCACTGTGAGATTGTCTTTTTTAATTCTATATTTCTACATTGTATTTAACTACTTACTATTAAACCAAACACTAGAGTTGATGTTTAACATTTAAGCAAGTAAAATGTGTCATAGAATCACAGAATGGCCAGGGTTGGAAAGGACCTCAAGGATCATGAATCTCCAACCCTCCTGCCACATTCAGGGCCACCAACCTCCACATTTAATACTAGACCAGCCTGCTCAGGGATTCCCTTATATCCCTATAGGATTTAATATTGTTTTGGTTGAAGTTCATACCACACTTTGCAGCTCTAGATTTCAGCTCGTTATTTCAAAATACACTCCTTAATTGACTGAGATAACGCAAATAATTTTCTTATTGATACAGTACCTCATGTGCAGCCACAAGAGGAATCACAGAATCATACAAGGAAGGCAGGTCAGGATCTCTCCTACACACTGGAGCAGAGAGTTGGTGCCAAAAACAGCATCGTGGGTACTTAGAATAATATTACTGTACACTAACATTGTAGCCTGTCAGTTTCTTTAACAGAGCGTAAATTTATTCTGCTCTCAATTTATTCTATTCCCATCCCCCTCAAACTGGTAGCGAGGAAATTAAAAGCTTCTGTGAGTGGGATACTGGGACGGATTCTGCAAAGAAGCCTCTCTAGGTCCAAGTGTAACTTTTGGCCAAAGAGCTTTGGAGCAGGAGTTGGGTACTGCTGAGCCCTCCTGCAAATGTCATGGAGGCGGGCAGGTCTGAGCAGCTGGAAGAGCAATTTACAAAGTCACGCTTATTTTCTTGACATGCTGAATAAAAGTGAGATACTGAGCCATAGGTAGATCTATAACCAAAGCAATATTTACTTCAAGTGCTTCAGTTAATTCTTGTGAAAGGATTAGTGCTGTAGACAAGCCATTAGTGGCAACAATGATTATCTACTATATGTCATAAGATGCGATGAAAAACTAAAGTGCAGAATTAAGCTCTTTACTAGCTTAAGGAGATTTCTCGTTTAGGTGTCTATGCAAGGATAAAGGATAGACTCTGCTTCACCTTATAAAACAAACATAAGGATCAGTAAACCGTGGTGCAAGGCACTTACAGGGCTTTGGTGGCTGGTGGAGATATGAAAAATAATCTGCTTTGTGATAGACTTACAGTAAACAAATAACATGAATTATTTGGAGCTGATGAGAAGATTATAAATTTTAGATATTCCTGAATGCTATTAAACATCAGAGTTACTGGATCTTTTGGCAAATTTACTAAAAGGTTACATAGCACTTTCAATGCAAAATCAGACTCTCTGGTGGATGGTAATGATGTCAACACTTATTTTATTTCCATCTTGCAGATGAAGCTTATAATACGCAGCAGATAAACTGGCCCACTTATTTGCTTTTCAAAAGGTGACAGGGCAGAAGGCAAGTGCTAGCCCCCAGGTCCTCACCCACAGCTCGCAGCTGTGTGCTCTCAGCTGGGTCTATTTTGTTGTGACATCTACTTTGAAAAGGACAGTATTAGCCAACTCCCATTAAATTTGGACCAAATATGATTTTTAGTAACCTGACTGCTATGCTGGGATGCAGATGGAAAGTGAACATGACAAAGATTTCTTCCAGACTCTTCCCAATGGCAATGGAGGCTTTTCCTGCTTTGAATCTAGTGTGCTGGAGCTCCTCGGCCATAGGACATCCCTCACCAAGACACATACATACTTCTAGGAGGAAAATCTAGTCTGGAGTTAAAGCTGCATGGATCAGAGGAAATCCTCCATCTAAGCTGGGAGATGGAGACAGGCTTTGGTTCACCCACAGATAGCATGATTGGCTCCAAGTCAACTACGTTACCATTGAAAGAGCAATAGGAGCTACATTTTAGAAAAAGAAATAAAGGATAAATGTAAGAATGGATTATAAGACTGTATTTCTACATAGGTGGACGAGACTTTGTGGATTTTCCTGGTGAATGCCCATAAACCCATGACACCATGGTTACAGATATTAGCATGACTTACAGCTTGAGCTATGTGAGCCTTGGTGCAAATGCACTGCATTCTTGCAGTGTTTGGACTAAATCAGGCACAATCACAAGGCTTAAATCTCAGTTTTTTGCAGTGGAGAATACACTTGGGGACGAACTGAGCATGAATTGAGCTCTTATGCATGCTAAGTTACTTACAACTCTAAAATATGTCACTATGTTTCTGGTAATATGATAAGTATAAATTTAGTTACTCACATGGTAACTACTTTCCTTCAGAAATAAATATACAATCAAGCTTAAATATGGTTGTTTTTTTCTCCAACCCTATTAGGTTGCATGTTGAGGCTTGGGCAGAATGCTAGATATACATAGGGTGATGGCCATCCTTATCAGATTAATTGATCAGTAAACACACTGCTTTCATCAGGTTTGGCATCTTCCCTCTGCTCACTGATGAAACCCCCTGCACCTGCGTATCCCCAGACTAATTGCACAAATACTACTGATTTCTCTCTTTTATTATTCTAAATATTAAGTTTCCATGTTTACATTCAACTACTCTTCATGGCTTCCACTTTACTGTTGCCTGAAGGTAGGTTAAAATTCAGTGTTCTTCAACAATAACACTAGTACTGTAAACCTTCATTAACCTCTTAAAGACTTGTCCCAGAATGAACAAATTTCCCTATTAAATCCCTTGTTTTCCAGCAGCCATTAATGGGAATCAGCCAGGCAGCCCAGCTCTCAAATCAGCATCCCACATCATCAGGACAAGGCCAGTCAGTGCTGCCTTGCAAAAACCAAAGGCTGTGTGGCAAAAAGCAAGGCTTTATGTGCCACACAGCTCTTTTTCTGCTAGAAAACCATATGTTCCATGCAATCAGGTTTTAGCCTTCAGACTGGCCATCCAAGAACAGTGTTACTGATGATAAAATTGGTGTCTGTCTAATGCTTTTCAACAGGTGAACTATCTAATAAGCAGCAGAATCCCTGCGCTAAAGAGATTACGCTCTGAAGCACTGAATGTAGTCAAATGCTGTGTTAAATTTAGCAGGTGCTCGGCGTGCATTTATTAAGTGATTATTCCCTGTGCTGGTGCTCCTCCTTACTTTCAAAACCTGAGCTTTCTTTGGCAACGACTCTTCCTACATCCCTGAGCTCCTCTCCACTGAAGAAATTCACTGCTGTTCTCCAAAGGCCCATACATCAGATAATTGGAGTTAAGAGCTATTTTGAAGGCTTAAGTCGCACTTGTCCTGGCTCTCCACGCAGGAAAGAATTTCACTCCCTGTGCATTTTGAAGGCTCTAAAACGTTTCAGACTCACAAATTGTCATTTCGCTCTGATGGCTTCTTATTGTGCATGAGGCTAAGCTCTCGAATTATGGCATTTTTCTGTTGATTAGAGAGGGAAGGAATTCTAAGGAATTACAATGTTTTCTAAATAATTCTAAATAGATATCAGGAAAATAGGTTACAAAAAGTCACTGAGCCTACTTCAACTCACTTTTTCTTTTAACCATTCATACACACTCATAAGTACATTAGTCTAATATGGGCCTGTATTAAAAACTGAAATTATTTATCCTCCAATTTATATTATATCTGTATAAAATACATAGTTCCAGCTACAAAGATGTACTCTGTAGAAAAAGCATTCTCAGATCAAGCTGTCTTTCCAGAGCCTATACATATATATACATTTATACATATATATATGGAGATATATATTAATCTCCCATGGATTAAACAGCATAGTTTTTATTTGGTATTAATGTATTTGATTCCTCTGAAAGTAACTTAGAGGAAATTTAGTTTCTTTGCTCTTTACTGAGCATAGTGTCCAAACAACCATCTCACATGGGGTTTATACATACATGTCTGCAGATTTACCTATAGCAGCCCACTGGGGTATGCATGCTGATGATAGAGAGGAAAAGAAAAAAAAAACCTAACAGGAAAACCGAATTTGATTACAATAACCACATTTTTTTCATGATAATTCAAATGAGGGTATTTTAAGTCTGTCCTGTAACACTTCACCTATAAAATTATAAAAGGCTGCTGCATGCTGGCATTCACGCAGTATATTTGCTGCACCTTCCACTGCCCAAAGCAACTTTCTATATTGCAATTCTTATTTTTTCCTTTCTTAAACATCCTGAAGAGCAGAATATAAAAATCCTGCATGTTCTTCAGCATTGCTACAGGGGTTAAATTGTTAATGCTTTACTTTCACTGTAGTTTTTTTATCAAACTTTCTTTTTTCTCTCCCTGGGGATAAACAAATGGACAGCTTTCCTCTCTAGTATTCCTCCTTCCATTACCATCACAGCAGAATGCATCTGAGACTATAATAATTCAGTGATGAAATACAAAATGTCGCAATGCCATCTCTCTTAAAGTGAACTGAGATTTTGTTATGCCATTTTAGGTGCATTAATAGCTCCTAAAGTCCCATGGAGTATCTTAATGTGAATTTAATGAGCTGATAGCATATAAATGACAGTACTGTGAGGGTGAAGGTGACATAACCTTTTTCCTTCTATTTGATGTTTGCCTTTGAAAAAATACAGATCTTCTCAAACCGTACCACATTATTACAAAGTGCCACATCATTCAGCAAGGAGGCTACTATTGTTTTATCATTTTAAAGCCCTTTCTTTTTTTTTTTTTTTTTGCTCTCCTCGTGGCACAAGGAACAAGAACACTTTCTATTTCATTATTAAGGTAGTAAAAATCTGAACACTTTCCTGTGCCGATTCCAGTGCTCATGGCCGTTCTGTGGCATGCACATCCAGTGACAACCCACTGCTTTTAGCATTCATTCCAATGACCACACTGCTAACTTGGCATCAGCACAGCTGTGTTTGAATCACACCTAAGCCATCCGTCGTTATTTCCTGGGTGTCACTTTTGTTTCCTCCTATCGAGGATAACGCTAAGAGGTCTACTCATCATTGCTGACTCCCCAACTCTGCGTGTCATTGCCATTTATAACCAGTTGCCTCCCCTCACAGCCCGCTCTGCTCAATGGTGTCACACCCCATTGTGTGCCCAAATCTCAATCACCTTCCATGCAGTAATGAGCTGTGATCCCATCAGCACTGCCTTGGAACATCACTGACACCATCTCGCCCAGGGAAGGGAGGTACCAATGGTAAAGATTAATATATTGGTAATCAGATAGCAGCACATGTATAGAAAACATAAGCGACGGATTAAGGAGGTAACCAAATGTATTAGGTTATTAAAGTTTGCTAGAGTGTAGCAATGTGGCTTTTCTACTGCAGTTATTCTGCTTAAAAGCTTTAATTCAAGCTTAAGAAAGAACATCTCCACATTGCTTTCCCTTGCCTTAAACACTTAGGGACGTAGCATCCAATGAGCTGATTGCTTCCTTGCTAAATACTTGCAGATATTTTGCACCTAAACAATGTGTAGATCCCAGAAATTGTCTATTATCTTAGAAGTTTTTCATCTTTTAGTCTAGGTAAAGGTGAGGTGGGCTTTTTAATTTGTTTTGCTTTAAAACGTGTAGGAACAGATGATGAGTTAGATTTGAAGGCAGTGCATTTCCAGTCTTTTTACAGTCCCAATGCTTCTACATGCAGTACGCAAGAAGAAATTAATTAAATTTATTTCTTTCTCCAGCAGAAACGATAACATTTGCTCTCCTGAGGAAGACCTACCTTGGACTGCATTTGACAAAGGGGAAAGTAAGTAAGTAAGTAAGTAAATAAATAAATAAATAAGCAGCTTACGTGTTTCAAAAAGTTGGAATTTTGGCAATCTATGAAATTTGTTTAGAAAAACCTTTTCGTTGCCAGGTGACAAGGCAAAACATATCACATATGCTTAACAACCAGCTTGTACATATTTTGTCTTTCCAAGGTTTCTAGGGCTGGTCAGGCACAATGATGCATTACAGCTGAAGAAGCTTCCAGCAGGGACAAATGTTTGTCTCTTTCCAAAAGAATTTTCCTAATCCTTAAGATAAACAACTCAATATTTCTCATTGTTTAATGATTGAGTAAGGATTAATTCTGTTCAAAATTAATCGTATTACAAGTCATAACGTATATTAATGTGCTTGCTGAGAATGGATACTACTGGCTTTCTGGCACACCATGTTTGTTAGCGTTTCACGGTATAGCACAAGCTAAGACATACAAATTTCTTATAATAGTTGGATATCTTACCACTGCTCTAGTGTCATTGGACAAACAGGCAAAAACATTTGCATGACTAATTATAATAATGTGTTAAAACTTGCATTCTCATAGTTACAAATGCTACAGCTACCGTAGTCTGAGCATCTTAGGATCTCTGATGTTTGCATGTTAGCAACGTTTAATTTCGCTGCTAAGCTTTTTCACTTCAGAAGAACTGAATAATTAGTTAGGGTGTAGAGGAAGTCAGAGACAAAGGAAAAAACACCACAAGCCACCCCATACTCAGATTCCCCTGAAATCAGCCATTATCACCAGAGGTCCATCCTTCCCTCTCAAAACTCAGCCCATGCTGGAGAACATTCACACGTATCCCATGGCCTGTAACTGGAGTTAATGGATTTCACACATGTGAAATTAATTGTGGGTATTATTCTGAAACAATTACCTTTTCTTGGAATCACAGTCAACAACTATGCGAATAAATCATGGTGCTGCTCACATTTTAATGATTGTTAGTAATCAAATGCATCTGTATACTCAGCCTGTTTGCTCACTTAAAGTCAAAATACTAAGGCAGAGCAGTGAGGTGTCCAAGCTCCCGAACGTGCCAAATGCACACCACAGACACACAGGGCTGGTCTGCTCCCTTGTAGCTGCAGTTGTAAACTGTTTGTGCCATAATGCAACCTTTGAACCCACATTCTCAGAAAGAAACTCATGTTCATGCATACATACTCTAAGAATTTTCTTTTTTTTTCTTTTTCTCTTTTTTTTTCTTTCTTTTTTTTTTTTTTCCCACCTCCTTTCTAGTTTATGATGTCCCTCAGAACAACATTCAGCATGGCAAGTAAGATTAAAATATCTTATCCCTCTTTATCCTAAGTACTATGGAACACACAGCATTAGATTACAAACTATAAGTATGGTTTTATCATGGATGTACTTTAAGAAAACACATCATGAAGTTGGCATAACACCAATTATGTGCTAAAGGCTACACATTCCTTGAGAATCTTTCACAAAATCAGAGTGGATCTTCCAGGATCCCCAAGAACAACCCCAACCCACCCATCATGCCTACTGACCATGTCCCTCTGGTTCACGAGCAACCTCTTGGGATGATGACTCCCCTTTCTCCCCAGACAATTTGCAGAAAGGTTGGGTTTGATACCAGAAAGTTTTCTTCTGTCCACACCAACCTCTATGCATGCTCATTTCCTATCTTCCCTAGTGGCAGCACCAAGGCAAACCTCAGCAGGGAACCAGGTGTGCTGGGGATGAGCACATGCATCTCTCCTCCAGCCTGCTGTGCCTGTTCCCACCTTCCCTGGACAAAAATCAACAAAGGCATGCACAAAAAGCTCAACCATAAAAAAAACTTTTTTCTTCTCTCAATTGGAGAACATAACTTCTTGAGTTAGATCTCTGGTAGGAACACTTGTGCTTGCAAATTCCAGTTTGCTATCCCTGCCGGTAAGCCATGCATGCCAGCAAGCCCATTTCCTAGAATCCACATCAGAAGACAACAACAAAGGGCTATAATGATGATCAAATCAAATTTATTTAAAAAGGGAAAAAAAATGACCTTCCAGAAAGGCTTTCTGCATTACTATCCAGTTGCAACATGCCTCTACCTGCAGCCATTAGTATTCACTGGCCCCTATTGCCTTAAAAAACTCATTTCTCTTGACCTTCTTTGCTTTTTTACTGTAGATTATACCTAGTTGCAATACAAGGCATCCATTTATACAGTGTAAGCTTACACTGTGAGATATGATTCCAGATGAGGTACTGCCTCAAACAGAAAATGAAAAATATTCCATGCATTTTAAGCATGAAGCAAAGATCCTAAGTTACACAAATGGGTAATGCTTTTCTTCTATTCTCTGGCAGAAAAGAGAAACAAAACTGGCAGCTATAGCAATTGGATAATAGTAATTATTAAGAGAAATAATTATACAAAAAACCTGTTTGAATTACATACAGGATGGAATGACTCAAGACGAGAAGAATTTAAAGTGATAGCTAACACTTCAGCAAAGCTTGCTGTATGACAGAAGACAGCAAAAACCAGACATATATTTGCTGAAATCATTCCAGCCTCTGAAGTCTCAAAAATTAGCCTAAATGCAGCCATTCTTACTCAGTGTTGGGGTCCTGATGTACTCCAAAGGATTTCAAGGCAGGCAGTCCCCAGTCTCTTTGCACATTAACTACACAGGTTGGCTTACTGGGCAGGCTACTCCAAGGCACACTAGGCTATCTGCAGCATCAGGACACAAGAACTATGTACAGGAAAGGAGAAGACCTTCACCCAATCTAATTATAAACAAACTGTAATAATGCAGTTTTGTAATGTAATAATTTATGTTCAGTCATTACCAGCCCACTTTCAGCTGTAAGTGGATTTAGAAAATTACATTACTGTGTTAGAGGTGAGAAATGAAGTGAGATGTTGCAATGGAGCCAGGTAGCTCTGCAGAACTGAGTTTGGTCTGAATTGGTCACCTATGCTGGTAAGATCATTTCTGTCTGTCCACAGAACTGGTACTTCTCATTCAAGAGGTTTTCATTTCCAGTTCTGGTCACTGCAACAGCCCTCATCCTGTCATCCTGGCATTCTGATGCAATGGGTAAAATGTTCAGTTATTGAAATTATCATCCTTAAAGTCAAGGAAGATGCACCACATCTGAAGTCTTGTAGAAAAAAAAGAAAAAAAAGATTCTACTGTTCATTGAGGTCCTACTATTGGATACCCATTTGCATCTGTATTAAGTTTGCACCAAACTCAGGAAAAATGCCAACTTGACCAATATGAAATGAAGTCGCTGTTTTCTTAATAACTCATGCTATAGTTACATCAGTATTTTGAATGACTTGCATCAACATGCTTTATGGAGAGTGTACTACTTGAAAAGCTTATCTCTAGTTAATATTTTGATTTTCACCTTACAATCATCAAATACAAAATCTGCCATGTGTTTCTCTTTCCTTACCAGGTGCACAGAATGGAAACTGTGTGCTCAAGGGCTCAGGACTGAAGATTAATTCATCAGCTCTGATTCAACAAATGCTCTTTTTTGTCAGATGTTGCTACTTGTCTTTGACCTCTTCTTCAAGGACAATTTCACTGTATGATCTGAATGTTAGATCTGCTACCATGTTCACAATTGTGAATACTGTACAAAACGTAACTCCTTGAAAGTCTGACAGCAGGTGAAAATGTAGTAAGGAAGCTGGAAAGGCTTGAGGATGCACATTAAAAAAAAACCAAACAACAACAACAACAAAAACATCAAAATACAGAAAAATAGTGTCATGCTGACAAGCAAAGTGCAACTTAACTTACGAAACCAACGAGGTTGCTTTTCCTGAAAAGGAAAATATAATTTTAAAAGATATTTTATAAGGGTCACAAATGTTGGCACCTAGCAGCACCTTCTCTCCACAAGACAGGATGATGTTATCATCCCTATTTAAGGATGAAGACCTGAAACACAGAATGTAGTTGATGTGCTCAAAGCTGCATAGGGACCACCACGGCCTTGAGGTGAGTATCCATGCAGGACACCCACAGCATCAGCATAACAAGTATAATTCTCAAATACAATTCCCAAATATATTTCTCTAATTTCCCTATTTCCCTTATTACTAGTTGTATCATGGTAGTAACTCTAAGACCACAAACAACACAATAATCTTATTGTAGTATAAGAAAAAAATCAACTAAAAAAAGAAGTATAAATCATGAGAAAAAAAAGATAAGCAAAAAACTACCTAAAATTAAAAGATACGTGGTTGACATGAAGGCAGTCACACCAGAATGTATTATCAGAGATGGATGGAGAAGAAACTGCTGTACCCCAACCATTAGGTCATTCTGGACCCTCCACAGCCATCAGATGACAGAAAGGAAATGAGGGCAGTGGAGAACCTTGTTAGCAGTCACATGAATGGGACAAACACAGGATCAAAACTACTGGATGCTACAACAGCTTCAGGGGAGAAGAAACAGCAGCAACATCCACAAAGCTCAGGGGAAAGAATCTTGGTATTTCCCCCCTTTGGCTTTCTGCTGAGTAATGTGGCAAGCTGGAACTGATGCTGCACATCTGAGGAAGTTAAAAAGAGGGAACCAAACTGAGTTCAATAAAAGACCGAATATTGTAATAGCAATTTGGGGGTTATTAATTTGTATTTTGTACGACATACTGTGGACACATATTTTCCTTTTTGTGTGCAATTTTTATTGACAACTGCATTATAAAAGCTGCCACGATTCAGCTTGACATGCAGCTTTTGCACAGTGGGAAGATGTGGCAAATGGTTTGCTTTTTTGCCTTGCGGGAAATTACTGAGGTTTTCAGGACCAGATGAGAAAGCAACTATTTTCACTTCGCTTCTATTGAAAAAGGTGAGTGATATTTTTGGGAAGAGGAAGTTCTCATTCCAAGAAGTCATTACTTTATGCATCTTGAGTCCACTTTTGCAGCCAAGAACACTTACACCATATGTTACAAGGTTGTCAACTAAGCTGCTAGCAATGTTGCTATTCTTATCTCCTTTGTTGGGGTTAAAACCTTCTGCAAAGCATGATCTACTTTGAAGGCACAGTATAAAAGTTTAACAGCACTGGTAATTAGTTCCAACAGTGGCATTTTCTGTGAAGCCCACAAGGGCCAGAGTTAGGGTCCATAAATTCTATTTCACTTGGGTCAACCATCCATCAGGTGATAACTACCACTCCCTGCTACCCACCTGGGCTGGCTGCAATGCAATTACCACTGAACATATCCTGACAACATGACACAATAGACATCTTTGTTTGGATGTTTGGCAGCAGGCTTTGTCTTACCATCAGGGATGGACTTTGCATGAGTACTGTTAAACACATTTTATCATCATATTGGGAAATGTGTATCAAGCAAAAAAAAAATGACACTAGCACAGCAGTGAGTGGGATTTACAACTCATGCTTCCCAGCACCTTTACAGCACAAAAACTGTTTATTAGCACAAGTTTTTCCTTTGTATGTTGTGTTTACTTGTTCCCAGCAGGGTCTGCTGATGTTAATGGACTCACAGCAGTACATTCTACTTCTGTTATTACAGGTCTAATTCAGTCATTAACATTTCATTAATGGACTGGCCTCCTAGCTGTTTGCATGGCTGTCTAGATATTGATGAGCTTTCTAGTACAGAAAACTTGTATTTAAGGCAGACTCCTAAAGGCTTTATTAAATTGGGAGTGAATCTTCATAGCACTCTGTCATTTATTTTAGAAGATAAAAGCCAAATCTTCGAACAAATTTACATTGCAAAAGTTGTCAGCACCTGAATAAAAAAATAAATTGCATGCAAAAATGCTCAGAAGAGGGGAAAAAAAGCACAAACTCCACATGCTCCATTACCTGGATGCATGAGTTCCAGCTCCTGCCTTAAAAGTGATGTGGCTCAGCACTGCCAAGTATGCTGTGCTCTACCTTGGAAGGAATTGCACTTCAGTGGGATACAAATTGATCCCTTTTTCCACATCACAAGTGTATTCTGCAGCTCCACTAGTTCACATTTTCAGAGTTTTTGAATTGGAGTCTTTAATCCTGTCCACAAACTTCTCTGTTGGGAACAGCCTTACTGGTGCCACTGGAACAAGCCAAACTGAGAGGCTGCTCAGAATAGCAGGGCATTAGTTGGGGAACCTCTGACATTATCGTCAAAGAGGAAGACGACATAATTTTTAGAGTTCAGTAATTTTCTAGCATTATCAACAGTGCACTGGGATCTAGTTATAAAACAATCAAGGTAATATCTGTACCCCAGAGGAAGGTAAGTGTCCTTATGAAATTGCTCGATGGAGTTATGAGGTGCTTCCTTCTACCACATCTCAGCTTTTTCTCCATTAAAAGGAATGTGCATTTTGAGGCATTTTGAGAAGTGGAATATACAGTATCGTATCATATGAGTGTCTAATGCAAGTACTTTGTGAAAATTACTAATTTGATATCATAATTATGCTTGCAATATAAAATTATTAAGCACTGTCTTATTGCACAGTAAATGGAACTTATATTGATGTAATAAAAGGTATTTCAATTCTATTACAATATCTTTAACATATTCTTTAATGGTATCCACAGTTAACAAAAATACGCTAGAGCCAGGAAAAGCCCAGTTGATGAGTGCTGTAGACTACAATATTAGGTCATAATACATAAAATTTGTGAACTTTCTTATGCACTACTTTACATTTATGAACACCTGCAACTTTTTTTGTTGCTTTTGATAGAGAATGAGATGTTAAAAAGTAGAAGTAGGATTAGAGGCTAGCCAGTCAAGTCCCTGGAGAAAGTTCTCTTAATAAATATGGCATTATACATGCCTTTGACTTCTGCTTTATAAATGAGGCTGTAAATATTATTGATCCTAAATTCATATTTTTTTAAAGAAACTTACTAGCTCAGTCAGTCAAGACTGCATCAGGATGACAAGAAAATAGATCTCTTATTACAAAATCTGAAGCTTATTATCTTGATAAATGTACCTAGGTTTGAGAAACCAGGGTGGGGGTGGGAGGGATTTCAAGAGAAAGGAGGGATGTAGTGTTTTCATATAAATATGTTCAAGTGTTTTTCTTCCCTGTAGAACTGTCACAGCCCAGTATGTATGAACTACTTATTTAACAGTGGGGAGGGAAAAAAAAAAAAAAGAGAAAGGACACCAAATTCTAAACATATTCATCTAGGTTTCTTTTGTCTGTCAGGGTAAATAAAATGAGGAAACTAAACACAACAACAGGGAGAAAAAGAAAGCAGTCAGCTAAAATGTCATGACTTGCTTCTCTGCAGGTGTCAACTTGACTTCACTGAAATGGCATACAACTTTGATTTTCTCATCAGGAAAAAATGTTTATTCCCTTTGCCAGACCTAGCAGATAAGAAACTACTGTGTGTAGCACTGCATATTTTGATACTGGGGATATCTGCACACAGCTATTCTTGAGACACATGCTAAAAATATTTGGTGTGCTTTGTGTCGAATTGTTGTCATGAATTATTAAAAAGAGCTGTAACGTTTTCATTAAACTGGCGGTCTTAATAATTTAAACACTGGTCTTTAAAACACTTACTGTATATTGATGATCTTCACAGGAAGAAAGAGAGCCTCCCAATTATTTTACATCTTGAATTTATTTATTTACCCGTCATGTGCCATTATGCATTACTATACGCCCATATTATTTTATCACGACACACACTGCACTGCTCTACATTTGATCTGTCATTGAGAATTCAGCAGGCTTTTAATCCTGCAGTCAGTGTTTCCAGTTACAGGAAACTTTCAGAGGGTTCAAGAATACTTCATGGTTTAAGGTTCTATTTACTTTAAGATAGAAGGTAATATAACCTTCAGGCTGTTAGATAAGTGCATGGCAGTTTATAGTGAACCAGTGGTCCATTCTGATGGCAACCTTCTTGCAGCTGAACAACACCTGATACTCAGTGAAAACCAAAGAAAGATGTGAAAGTGTTCACAAGTTGCAGCTTGACTTCAACACTACACTCAAATTTCTTCTCAACCATTTAGAACTAAAAATGTATTTGGTGTGGTGACCATGGCTGAAAATGAAATTTTGGAAGGCTTGTCAAATCACGGAGCTTTGGTAATCACCTAGACTTCAATTACACTGTGTTAGGTCTTATACAGGACCATTTTACTGCCTTCAGGCACATGCCTCCACAACATGTGTTTGTGATGGTCAACAACACTGGAAGCAACTGTTCTACCATGGAACTGTGTTCAACATCTGTACCTCCCATGATCACCTCAAGACCTGAAAGTGGCTACAGAAACTTTTAAATACATACATGAATAAATGAACATTCAACTGAACTGCAATTTTTTTTTTTTTTAAGAGGACGATCTCACTTGTCAAACTCTTGTTTCTTTATTCTCTGAAGAACTGAACAGCTCACACTCCTGTGCATGAACTTAACAGGCCTTAACAATTTTGCACAACTTTCTATGAGGAAATTATATGGATTTCATGAGTTAGGTCACAAGCCCTGTAAGTTTGTACCTATCTGCACAGATCCCACCATATTCCTACATGCATCCAGCCCAGATTTTCATGTTAACTTTTTGCATTACTTGTGGAAAGTCACTTAGACTCTTTGCATTTCTGCTTGACTGTGAAATGTGAATGAGAAACATTTAAAGAGTTTAAAAATTCAAGTTCTAGTAATAACAACAATGAAAAGAGCTTTAAATTTAGAAGCCAACACGAAGATTTCAGTAATTATTCAGCCAAGTTGAAAATCTCGCAAATAAGTCAAAGTCAAAACTATAAGGTAATATCTACTATCTTAGCTACAATAATGACAAAGGCCACCACAGGGCTTTAATGACCATTCTAAGTGTATTTCAGTATGAGAAACAAATACTCGCATAACATCATCCTCATTCAAAATATTCTAGCTGAACCTCAAATAGTATTGATTTAGACTTTCCCCTCTTTTGGTTTCACCTCTAGATGAAACCCAAACTTACTTGCGTGAGAACTAATCTTTTTCTGAGCAATTAATCTTCAGTCTGTTAACCATTTCTGAAACAATGATCATCAGCAATTATCTTACAAGAAGCATAAGAAGATATTCAGCCAAATGTCGTTGAAAAAATACCATATTTTACTGTTAAAAGTTCAAAGAACAATTCAACTTCATAAGTTTTTCTTTTGCTGGATTAAAACTTTCATAAAAAAATTTAGTAATACATTTTTTAAGAAATAAATATTCTGACAAGCAAGACAGCTTGTGAATTCCAGAATAAGAGAAATACCAAAAAGTTTAAATATAAAAGAATAATGTATGAGAAAACAATAAATAATAATCTCATTTGCATTTGTAGATTGGACAGTTCCCTTAATTTCTGTGGACCTCACTTGATTACACCACAAAGCAACAAAATAAGAACTACCTCTCCACAATGGCAAACAAACTCACAAGACTCACAGCTATATACTCAACTCCTATAGATGAGCTAGATACAACAAACTTCTCAAGTTTTAGGAATCTATGTTCATGAGACACGATGATGTGTTACCTAAGCAACAGCAACACTCATTTTACACAGCACAACCACAGCAAGATTTCAAAATATTAACTTCTAGCATCATACAAAGCATAAATAATCTTCATTCTTACAAAGTGTAAAGATGCATCATATTTCTTTCCCACATATATGCTGGTAGCCTCATAAAACATACCGTGTTTCATTATAAGATTAGGGGCTTGAGCATATATATCACAAAATGTTAACTACTGCAAAAAGTAAGAAAATAGATTTTGACATTGGAGAATTATTTTTCTACTCTCCTGTGCTTTTGGATCAAAAGGCAATGATACTTGGCTGGTTAATGTGGCCTGATTCCAGGACTGCATACCATAGTGAGAGATGCCAAGAACACTGATGCCACATGAAACAGAAGTTATCTTCTAAAAATTCATAATGATCACGGGGCAATTTGTATTTTAACTGATATATTGCACAATCTCATTTAGTCTCCTTGTCTGGTCAAGAGCAATTTTCATTTGGGCAACTGAATTCTGTTCTTGTTAATAAGATGTATGAGATGCTGTGATCACTTCACAGAGTAGCATTTGACATCTCTCCCATACCACATCCACTGAAACACATGGTTTTCAGCTCATACTGCCCTATGGGGGTCACTGGGTAGTGGTGAACAATCATGAAATGTGGTTTCTCTCCTGCAGACAAATTGTTAAGTGCTGGAATACAAATGTATACGAAAAAGACCATCGTTTTTGTCCAGTTTGCTTATCGCTAATTAAAACCACCTATGTAAGTAAATCCTGTAATCATTCTGTCCTTCATTATGAAGTAGTTGTGCACTGCTTCCCTTTTAGTTAATTCACAATACAGACTGCTATTGTTTGGTTTATTATCTTCCTAAAAGGACAGATGATTTCAGATGCACTAGATATATAAAACAGTGGAAAAATAGTAACGAAAGCAAATTTGTACAGAATATCATTACATTTAATGTTTGTGAGTCTATTTCTATTTATGAGACAGAGAAAACTCAATTTATCATTCTTGTTCTAAGATAAAATTCCTCCCTACTTCTGTGAATACCCAGAGTCACAGCTTCTGTTGGTAGTTGAGGATCCCTACTGATGAGTTGCCAAAATTTCTAATTTAAGTATCAGTAACTGTTTTGTAAATATAATTAAAATTTCTTTTTATGTTTTCATTTGAAAGGTTTTGTTCTTATTTATTCAAATAACAATATAAATTTAAAGTCCATACACACATTTCTTGGTAATTATTAAAAGTCAGATAATTACACTCTACAATGAATTTCCAATACTTTATGAGTTCTGCAGTCTTATTTTACATCAGAAATGTTCTTTCAAAACAAGGAGGATGCTGAAATTGCTATCAGTTATCATATGGGCTTAGATTCCACTCTCTGAAGTTGTTACTGGCTTATTTTTAAGTTCAACAGTTGGTGCACTTCTAAGGAAAGTGGCAGAGGAATCAGTGATGTGAAAAGTAATGTTTCACCAAATTAATAGTTCATGTTATTGAAACAAAATTTTATGCTAATTCCCCGTGAGTACAAAGTCTGGCAAAATAAATATTTTTTTTTAAATTACAGAACTGAAAACATTCAAAATCCAACCAAAACTCTTTTAAAAATAATATAAATAAGCTGTACCTCACCTGTAGTATCCGTGCAAATACCCATATGCCTGCTAATCAAAGTGTTGGTAAACAAAAACCTTCACAATCTTCTCATAACATGGAAACATTTAAATAAATCTTATTTTTAAATAAATATTTTTTTTTTAAATAAAATCTTATTTATTAAATAAATTTAAATAAAGAGCATCTTACAAGAGAAAAATTTGAATTCTATATATAATACAGCATACCTTGATGATAATGTGTTTAATAAGCCCAGCTCCAGGCCTGGCCACTGGTGGGTTTCAACTGATGACTGGATAGAATACAGCTATCACATCAGATGGAACTGAGCTACTTGGAGCCTGTCTCCTTGCTGAACAGCAGGTGATTCCTGCATGATAGAACAGCGTGAGTTTAAACAAAATTAAATCATAAAGAACTTGTTTTGCAAGTGGTACATGTGTAGATAGCACCTGTGAAACTGGTTTTTATGACAAACTCTACATATGAAATAAGTGGGCACTTTCAATTACACTGCAGGTGCTACGGGTTCTGATTTTCATAGCATGACAATGGGTCAGAATTTCCAGCTCTTACACCCAGTGCAGCATTTTCATCTGTGCAAACTACTTCTGCACTTCTGCACTAGCAGAAATATCCTGGCATGGTGTCACTCTGTAATGCATTGGGTTGGTGTAATCACATGCATCACATGCATCACCATGTTTTACAGTCATACGTTCCAGTGACACATTCCATATGATACCTCTACTCATGGCTGTGGCTTTGGGCATCAGGGTCCCTCTTCCTCCCAGCTAGGAGATAGGAACTGCTCAGCTGAGGGCGGTAAAGCTAATGCTGCCACCTCTTGATGATGCTCATAGGGATTTAAGAGAGGAGCAAACTCCAGCTTTTCCAGATCTGAGGCCTCCAGAAAGGCACTCTGGAAGGCTGCACAGCACTACAGAGGTGGAAAGGGAACTTTGTCAGGATTTTAAAATATTTCTCAGCCTTAGGGCTGCAAACTTCCCATGGGTTTTCCTTCCTAGCACGTTACTCTTTTTCCCTCATAAAGCACTGCCTTGCAGGTTCATCTATTCTGTCTTCAAGTTTCAAGGCAAATGCACAAGACACTCCTTGGTTAAAAAAAAATCTTAAGTGGGCCATAAATAATGACAAATGTTGGTGATGGGGAAAGAAAAAAGTGAAGTTTGACCACCACTAGTGAAACAGAGGACTGTAGCATACAGGTTTAAATACAAGACAATTCTGTCTCCATAAGATTACAAGAAGAGGTAAATTTCACATCTCCTGACTGGAAAAAGGGCGTTACAGGAGTGTATTCTGAACTTTTCTCAGTTAAATTTTGTTACAAATTAAATATAAGATTTATTGAGAAGCTTCATGTTTAATAAAATACTCATAACAGCTTGTGATATTTCACAGGATAAACACACAGTTAGCAGTCCTCATGGCCGTATTTGTATAGCAGATCTAAGAATAACAAATCGTTCGTTTGATAGCAGAATGACAACAAGTTGCTTCAAGTCATAAAGAAGTACAAGATAAGAGTCAAAATGACAAAATCAGGATTTGAGGTAATAGTGCAGACAACATTTAACTCTAAAATGACGTTACACCAATCCAAGCACCATTTAAACTCCAAAATCACCTGAAATGAGGAGATAGGAATTTCTACATTTTCCAGCCATATCCACAACTGTTCTTTTATTTCCTGCACAGCCCACAACATCTCAATCCTCTCACGTAATTCAAATCTAATAAAAGATTAATATCAGCTTTGAATACAGTAACATATAAGCATCTGAAGGCAAAACACATGCGATTCTTCATCATGGCTATCTCTCTCTCTCTCTCTCAAAAAAGAAAAAAAAAAAGGAACAGAAAGTTCAGTATTCCTCAGAAAGTACTTTCTTTCAAAACTTAAGGCTCTCTGAGTATATTTGACTACAAAAAAATTGCTTTCATTTTTGGAAATGCTGAGAAGGCAGACACTCTTAGTGAGGTCAATGAGACTTACTGATTACACAGTGTTACGGAAAATTAGGCTACTTATTTGGGAACTAAATATGGATTTTAAGAGCATTCAGTGAAGTCATACTTCTGAGTATTTTGGAGCTGGCCTCAATTTTATAAAGAAAAGTTTGAGGCATCGAACAACAACTTTTCAGAAGAACAAAATATTTATTATGTTCTTCATAAGCAATTAAAGGCAATTCACATGATCGGAAAAAAGGATGACTTTGAAGAGGGATGGTTACTGGCTACACTTCCATTTTTCCTTTAACAAAACATCGTTTTTCAGTCTGCTCAACATACTTAGGATGGCTCCAGCTCCTGTCAGCTTTGAATCCATGGTACCTGGAGAACAAGCCGTATGA
This sequence comes from Lagopus muta, assembly GCF_023343835.1. Lineage (NCBI taxonomy): Eukaryota > Metazoa > Chordata > Aves > Galliformes > Phasianidae > Lagopus > Lagopus muta. The sequence goes on along the minus strand of NC_064440.1, from coordinate 2,765,938 downwards.
CCCGAGGGCAGAATTTACACCACCAGTGCTGGCCTCTCACGTGTAGGACAGAAGAGCAATGGGGATGAAGCTGCTTAAAGAGAAGGGACAAAAGAAAGGGGTGCAAATAAACACTTATGTTTTAAGGTCATAGTAAAAATTCAAAGAACACCCTCTACAAATGTCATTCTCATGTGCTTTATCAGGGAAAGTTTATTTCTGATGGTTGCCTAGCAGGAAACGGAGTTGTTGATATTGTTTAGATGCTTGATGTTCACAAAATTAATAAGAAAAACTGACTAAACAATTAAGAAAAAAAAGAAAGAAAAAGAAAGAAAACCTCCCAAAAACACAGCAAGACATTTTAAGCTAAAACAACTGCTATTGCTATCAGTTTAAGTAATCACTTTCCCAGCTGACAGATGCAAAGCTCTCCATACAGATAATGACTTTTCCAGCTGACAAGAGTCAGAGAACAGGAAGTGTATGTGGGGATAAGTGTTTGGGAATTACAGAACAGCCAAAGTTTGCTGCTACCTGTATTATCTGAAGAAGGTTAGTTTATTTTTACCTGAAAAAGAAGACATATTTTTACCTGAAAAGCAACATTGGTAAACATCCAAAATTCCTCCAGTGCAGCCATATACTTTCTTCTGGTGCTGACTAGTTTTGTAACTTTTTTATTTTCTGTTTGAAAGCAAAAAAAAATGACATCAGCCAGTAGTTGCAGATTTCAACAGAGCTTTTGCAGGGCAGGGAGAAATGGTACATGCTGTATTGTTGCTGTCTGCACTTCAGCCAAACCTGTTCCATGACATTCAGCAGTGTTGGAAGTGCAGTGCCTTGTAGCTATGAAAAAAGAGATCCAACGTCTTATAAAATTATAGCCAAAACACAGAAGTGGCAAAATATACATTACATTATAATTCACCATTCAATTAAAAGGCTACTAGGTTCTGTTGCCCTATTTAATACAAAATTTCCAGTTTTTGAACACTGGGAAGCTTTTTGGGGGGTGTTGGTGGTGTCTGTTGAAAATGCTCCGATACTTTGCAGATAGAGCTGATTTAAGAGCCATGCAAACAGCAGCACTTCCCAGGCTGTAAAGGAGACCTCTCTTGCCCATAGTGGACAGCAGTCTGCTTAATATTGTGTAGACTGGGGAGAAGAGGCCACATGCTAGCTCTCCCTAGAGCTGTCAGGAGCAACAAGCTGAAAATCTGATGGCAGTTTCATGACTCAGTCTTTTCCTGCAGACCAACATTTCACACACCAACTTCTAAGTTACCCTAAAATAACAGAATCTCCATGATGTATTAAAGTAACTCAACCTGTTGGGCTGATCATCATAGACGGTTATAAACCAACATCATAATTTAGCGTTTACCAGAAAAGCAAAGTCTGAGGAACTTCAGCTTTAAGTCTTTAAAAGTATCGACGTAAGCTGGCACGGATGACTGTCAAGCTGATATAAAATGAACTATTTCTCTTTGAAATGACAAACTGAAATTTTTATTAGGTTTGACCAAACTGGAAGCAAAATATTGTTTTGGTTCTTTTATCTTATGCTCCTTATCATGCAATAATGATGCATAATGAAAAAAATCAATTTTATAGAAACCGAAGAAATAAAAATGTAAAATGCTGTATCAGTAGTCTTCCTATCAATGATACCCCCACATTACAAGAAAAACTGTCCATTTTTCAGTTTAACTCTTGTTGCAGCCTTAATATGTCTACTTCTATTTCTTTTCCAACTACATTTTTTCTTAAGTCAAACTTCCCACTGTCATAATAATAGATCAAACGTGAGGCTTGAACTCCTCTGTTTTTTCTCTTCTGCTTGGAAAACACTGGAGGTACAAAACAGCATACACGAGAATAGTAACACAGTATGAAATATGGAAGGAAGATGAGCTAAGTAAAATCACAAGAACTAAAGGCTGTGAAATCTGATCTTTTAGAAAAAGAGTATATATGATGAAGAGAAATAGCACACAGAATAAAAGCGTGCACGAGTTCATATTCAGCACTCCCTTTTTGGTGCAGCTCACACATCTGCACACACAAAACTTTTTATTTTCTTCTGCCTCTGTAGCTTTAGCATACATTCATTATAACAATACATCTTTTTTATTAATCCTACTGCAAGGAGAAAGGAGAGGTGATTGTGGCAAGGTATGGAAGCTCACAGATAAGCTAAGGGAATGTTAAAGAGCAATATCAGACTTTTACAGATACAGACATGGAAAGTACATTCTCTCACCAAGCAGCATTTCTGACTGAAGCGTGGGGTAGGTCTCACTGCACACACTAACGAGAGGAAATGCAGTCCAAAGGTCCACATATTGTTTTATTTACTCTCTGAAAATTAAGCTTCATTGAAAACCAGCTTTGGCCTCACACCCGTAGCATCACCCACCAGAAACTATTACTTTCCTTTGAAACGTGCCTAGTAAACTTTAAAAGGCTATCCCTCCAAAATCAGAGCATATACAAATACTTAAGGGGTTAATAAACTCTTACAGTATACCAAAATCACAAGTTTTATACCTCAGCTCTGTACAGTTGGGGCTCCTAAGAGAGGTGTAATTGCATTGTAGTAAAGTTAAGGTTTGATTTAGGTTTCTCCATCGGCAGAATGAAGTGTGCCTTACTTCTCAGGTGTGAGACTTGGCCGTGCTGCCTTTTGCAATATATTATCCCAGCACTGTCAGAAAATGCTCAGCAGCGCCAGTTCTTACTAAACTGGGTGTGTTATAAATCCAGCATAAGCAGGGGATTTCTTATGCCAACAATGCTTCTCAACCTTTACCTTATTACCACACTTCTTGGCTGCTACGAGATAAAAATCTTTTAAGCTTTTTACTGCTTGTGTGTGAAATCTCAGATAACACAGCCAAATGCAAGAAAAGTTCAGGGCTGTTTTATGACTCCGTTTTATCAAAAAATTTGATCTACAGAGGCTTGAACGCACAAATTCATTGCTGTTGGATGAGGTCAGAGAAACCACACCCATTCCCTCAACAGACCTTCCTTTTCCTTCAGTAGACAACTTTACGCGGGCTACAGAAATATGCCCTGTCAGACGAGAAACACGTGCCCTTGAATTGAAGGCAGTGCCAAGGAAATAGGGAGGTTTTACTCAGCAGACCTGTGTGCCTAAGACACATTATCTGCGAGTTTGGGAGGTGAAGCCCCTCCGTAATGAAATTCAGCTGAGCAGGAACTAACCTAGAAACACCAGCCGGAATGCTGAGGGCTAATGACAGGACAGGTTTGGCACGGAGGGATACAGGAAACAAAACTGCTACAGCGAAGATTTCCACAGAAAAATGTTAATTGTTTTCTAAGAGGGAAAGTGTGGGACATGAGGAGCGGGAAAGAATGGCAAACATATGTCAAGCAGCACACTGTATTTACCTTTCATTAGCATGTCTTCCTAGGAGCAGGCTAAATATTCTAGGAGAGGGATGGGATTTTTCGTATGTTAACTAATCCAGACAAAAGTGAATGGAGATTTGCTTTCTTCAGCATTCATTGATATTAATTGCTTTATTGAACTAGCTGTGGGAACACGGATTTCCCAATGCCAGCATAAAGGATCATTATTTATAAGCCAACTGATCCCACAAATTCTACACTTAGCTCAACATTTCCGCTGGAAACACTGAAAGAATCTTTTAAAAAAATCATTATATTTCATACTTTACACTAAAATGCACCAGCAAAATGATACAGGTTTTCCAGGAAGAAGAACAACTAATTTTTAAGTCTCACATAACAGATTCCGAATCAGCTCCAAAATGCCGCATATTATTACATTTTTCTTCCATTCATTTTTCATTCTTTCCCTTTTCCCCTGACTTACAGGTGTCCTTAGTTACAACCATCAGTGAAAACAAAACACATATGCAGACTATAAATCTGTATTTGTGTACTGATTCATAAGAGTAAAATATCTTTAGTTCCTCCTTCCAATTTCCTTTCTCTATTCGATTCATAATTGTACTTGGGTTTAGATTTTTCTGTCCCAGAAGGTTGGTTAACAGCAGAGTCCAGCACAGGTTCTGGCTTCAAAATATGTATTAACCAGAAGAGACTTCCAAGTAGAACAAAAGTGACTAAATAAAGAGCACAACCTTTAATGAAAGTGCTAAGTTGTCACTGAGACCCGCTGGAGATGGATATGGGCGACTCAGTCCATCAGAGCTTGTGCAAAAACACACTGCAACAGTTGGTGACATCAAATTATATTTCTTAGCACCAAGGAGTTAATAAGCTTCAAGGAGATATCAGCAATGAATGTTGTTATTTTATTCTAGTATTTCCTAACAATGCTTATGACATTTCTGCCGTTAAGCTCAACTTTGCTGTTCAAAGATCAATTTAGGAGCTCTATGTGCTGTTTTAAATCATAGCTGGGCTAAACTTGGTATGTAAATTGCAAAGTGATAAATGCTTGTTTTTCTCATATTCCTTTCTCTTTATATCACAGTTGGATTCCTTCACTGGACCCCCAAAAGTAATCACTTTTTGGCATATTTTAGATGCCAAATATTTAAGCAACAAAGGAAGAACTAGGTTTTAATTTACAGTTGCAATCATTCAATCCACACAGAGAAAAAGCTCTTTTAGCTGCCTGATTAGAAAAGATGACATTATTGCACAGACTCAGGTTAAAGAAAATCCACAGGGGGAAGAATGGTTTGGCTGGGGCTAGAAAACAGCAGGGTACAGAGTCTGCATTGAAATAACCTTGGCCAGGTAATACACAGGTAAGTGTGCCTTATTAATGCAAAAAGCATAATTCAAAAAAAGAATTTAAGATATTTGGCATAGATATACTCTAAGATTTGTACAGTAAAAGTGCTCTGTGGCTATATTAACAATCAGTGCCTGATCATGATAAATGTGGTGTTAAACAGATGCCACCAACTGCTCTGAAGCACTCTGGCAGAAGGAAGCAAACTGCACATGAAAGAGAAATGTGGCCATTCTTAAATAAAATATCTGTTGAATTCATAGTAAAGTAACCAGATGGAATTTCAAATTTTCAGGATGGGGGAGACCAAACAAGCTTGTTCAGAGAACGGAGTTGACCTACAAATGGCAGTCAGGACATTATATGTTGTGACATATGGTGACCAGGACTTGAGGGTCACAACTTTCTCTCTTTGTGACACAGCAAAGGATAAAGAGATTGGAGAGCTTTAACAGAGAGCAGAATCCTGTAACTATCGAGAGAAACATACAGAAACTATCAGCAAGCATAAAACAGATGGTAGTTATATTGCCAATAAGCCTGAGTTTAGAAAGTGTACCAATCATCCCTAATGATTGCTGGGGAGAGGAGCTATGAAAGAAATGCAACTGTTATGTTGAAAGGGGGTAAGTGCTACAGAAGCTTCTCAAAATTGTAGTATAAAGGGCAACAGTTTGCTTACCCAAAATGGTAAGAAAGGAACATAAAGTATACTTCTAAAATTTCGCAGTCTCTCCCTCAACTCTCTCCTATATTGATACAATATGATGGTAATAATTCCTGGAAATCCAAATATATGAAGCAAAATTTTAAGTTTAGGACGTTAAATGGGAGATGGCTATCAGAAAGGAAGGGAAGCATTTAGGAGCCTCTTCCCTGTCATTTCTTTTAAAGAAAAGAAAGAACTTTTTAGTTCTTTCCTTTGTTTCCATAGCTCTTCCTTTCTACAGAGTATTTCAAGGTTTCTGAATCTGTTATACTGAAGATTTAATGAGTGTATGTTGCCAATACATGGCTGAGCTTAGCATTAGTTTTGTGTCTACTTACAAATATATGTGTGCACATCTAACGTGGAGGATGACCCAGGTATTACTCAGGTGGAACTGGTCACACTTTCTGTTCAGTAGAATTGTTCTAAGGAATCCTGAAAAAAATAAAACAAAATCTTTACATCACTTATTTGAATTGGGCTGGCGTGGAAAATCATGTTCATATTGTACTCATTTGTGGTATGCTTCTCAGGAATTTTAACAGATGACAATTCAAAGATAAATTTGCTTTAAAAATAAATGATGAAAAATAACTGGCTTCTCAGCTCTTATTTCATAATCTCGAAAGTATGTTCAGATTTATATAATTAAAGTAGAAAATAGAAGTCTAAAAATGAAATCTGGTTTTGCATTAGAACAGCCAGCATTAATAGGATTCTTCCTTCGCTCCCTATGTTTTCTGCTGCAGAAGCATACCCCTTCCCCCAGCTTGGACAAGTCACCACGAGGGGAAAAGCACAACACTCTTGACTGGTTTGGGCTGCATGTCTCCCCAGCCTGATTCAAGGTGGCCTTCCCCTTTACATACGTACCTTAATCAAAAGATACGTATTGGGAAGTCCATGGAATATATACGTGCTCACAACTCAGCAGGTACTGCTGAGCCACAGCCTACAGGTGGGAGAGCGTGTACAATTTTTTCCATTTTAAATGACCTCTAGCTGTGGCTCTCAGTGCCTGTTCCCTTCTTTAATTCAGATTTTAAAAATAAGCATTATTTTCTTTCTTTCAGACAGCAAGTTGGGGGTGTGATACTATAACAGAAAAGCTGTACAAACTGCTCAAATTTGATCCTGCTGAGTGAGGTGAGATGTAGGGCCTAAAGTCTGACTGCAAATCTGAAAGTCAGCTGTACCTCTGAAGTCAGCAAATTGCCTTGCTTGGCAAGTTCCAGAACAGCAACTCACATAAACTTATGAAGGCTCATTTTCTCTAAGCTAAGGGTATCCATGTCAACTTAAATAGCCCCTTCCTAGCCCAAATTCAAACTTTTTTATAATAATCTCTTAATGCAGATCATGCTTCAAATTCAAATACGCCTCGTGTTTCTTCTGAAGACCTTCAACAAAAGCCTACAATTCTGTAAGTAAGCTCCCTCTACTTTTTCTATCCTACACCACTAGGCTTCAGGTATCTCCCAACACAAATAAATCAGGCAGCGGAGTATCAAAAACAGCAAGAGAAAGGAACAAAACAGTCCTGGTTTTAGTTGCAGAAGCAAAAAATCTGCAACTGCATGACACTGCAGTTTGTTGCTCACCTGAGCAGTTTTAGTACAAAGAAGCACACCCCTGAAAGAGAAACCTTAGCTGGCAATATAAAAACAGTTCAAAAGGACTTGCATTGAAAGAAGCAATTCAAAAACACAGAATCAACTCTTGCTTCTTTATCTCTCATAGGTGCCAGCTCAAATCCGAAATTATTCATTTGGCTTCCATTCTTTCACCAGCTCAGAGGGGTTTAAAACACCAATTTGGAAAATCAAAAGACTGGGTTAATACACACATGCAAAGTAGAACAATAATATTTAAACTAACATCCACATTAAAAAAAAAAAAAAAAACCAAACCAAACAACAGAACTTATGCTTTCCTACCTTTGGTAAATTGACTTCCAAGTCAATTCAGTGAAAAGGGAAATAATCAACAGTGGGACTGCTACTTTCTCCTTTTCAGTAGGACCAGCACAAATCCTATGTGTCCTGGAGGAAAAGGAATTCCTGCTTTTAAACAAGCCCTTCCATAAAACAATCCTATCCTATATAGGATCCTATATGATCGTATATCCACCTATCCTAGCCTCATTTCTGCCTATCCTTATACCTTTTTCAGCTCTATCTTTACAGCACTATACCTCTCCTTCTGTATTATTCACTGCCTCTTCATCTGTCACAGTCCTGTGACACAATTCTGTGTCACACCTACACTTGTGTGTATTTATGCCATGTCCAGTCCAAGGCTCTCTTCACCTATTTTTCAATATCTGAGACTTCCATGGTGGCATTAGGAAGTCAGCTTTATGAAGAATGGCTTCCAAGGTGCACATAAACCCATTTATTGACACATTTTAAAATGATTGAGAACTGTTAAGCTGCATATAGTGCTAATATGACTGATTGGGTGATGTAGATAGTATATAAATCACCACTTGTCACACTCTGTAACTGTGTCTATTTTTTCATCAGATTATTTGTATCAGGGTTTCTGTTTCCATGTGTGTTTTTACAGGGTATTACGACAACAGGACTCTGTCCTAAATTGTAGTCTTGAAAGTTCCCCAAATAACAATAACACTAATAAAGGTAAGCAATTGTTAGGGTGGACTAATTTCTTAAACCATGAATGCTTTGATTGATTGAGTACTGAGTACAGATTGAGTACTGAGCACTAGCCCATACAAATATTTCCTCTATATGCACAACATGTGAATCTGACACCAAGCAAAGACGAACATCCAGTACATTAGGCAATAGAATTAGGTCTCAAAACATCTTGTCAAATGGCAGAAATTACAAAATAACATTTAAGCATAGAAGGAAAAGTGCAAACTTTATATTTAGGAATAACCAGTATGCATCAGGAATAAATGAAGAACAGGGAACATCATGTTCTGCATTACACGATCTTGCGCTCTACTGGAGCAAGCACAAGCGTCTGAAATGGACCTCCAGATGACATGCATTTAGTAAACCACGGGTCAGGAAATACACAATGGATTATCTGCTGTCAGGAGCAGAAAGAAGCTATGAATACTTTCCTGAAACTTCAGAAAAATAAATAAATAAATAAAATAAAGGAAAACTGTTTGGCTTTATGGGAAAGAAAGCGCTGAAAATGAGAAACATTTTCAGCAATTTCATTAGGATTTACATCTTTTAATGTGAGATATACTTAAAATCTATTTTTAACCAAAGAATCTTATTAAAGAAAGAAGACTGCCTGGTTTACTACTTGCAGTTGTTTCAAGCAGTGGTGGTTGATGATGCTCTTTATAAACAAAAGCAAATAAATTTAAACAAGCCAAAAGATGTTTAATGTAAAAAAACTGTAGCCTGAGAAAAAATATGTTGTTGTGGATTGCATATTTTACATGCAATTTATGCTGCAGTTTCTCTTCATTAACTACATCTCGCAGATTTTTCAAAGCAGCAGCATGAATATTATTAACATGTGTTAAAAACGTGTTTAAAATAATGTATAAAGCTTTATGTTTCAAGCCAAAGTTTAGGTATAATGAACAAGGGTGTCTGTATTGCATATATTGGTTTGTATGCATGTTGATAGATAAACCAGACTACGTGTCTACAGACACATGTACATATATATATTGCTTTAGAGTTCGTGTTTTAATTAAACTGAACTAGACCTTAACAAGAACATCCAATTCATAATTCTCTCATTCCGTTCTATAGATTCTTATTAGTTAAAGCAGAAATAATCCATTCTGAAATGTGACATGTAGAAATTGCTAATATCTTCTTTCGTTGTACTTCTTTCCTTACCATTGGTTTCCATTTACTACAAGAATCTCAGAAAATGTCCTGAAGCCTTCCATTTTTCCCAGCAGCACTTCTGCATTCTGTCTCTCTTCCAAAATTGCTTTTGCTGTCACTGTATTAATAATAGAAAATTATCAACAGTGGCTGATAAAGTACTTGAAAATTACAGAAATTAAAATCGTTTAATTTGAGCAACTGATGATATCCAGTATCACTGCATCAATCCCACAGAACCATAGAATAATAGGATGTCCTGGGTTGAAAAGAACCACAGTGCTCATCCAGTTACAACCTCCTGCTGTGTGCAGGTCACCAAACAGCAGCCCAGGCTGCCCAGAGCCACATCCAGCCTGGCCTTGAATGCCTGCAGGGATGGGGCATCCACAGCCTCCTTGGGCAGCCTGTTCCAGTGCATCACCACCTTCAAACCAGTAAAATCTCCACTTCAGCGTATAACTTAAATACAGCACCTTTGCTGTCAAAAAATAAACAAAATACCAAACAATAAATAATTGCATAATCAGATTCAAATGCAATGTTCTGAAATAGCACCTTTTGACATTTTAGGTATGAGACTTTGAAATACTCTCAGCACTGATTAAATTTACTCCCACTGATGTAAGTAGGAGTATTATTAGGTCAACTAAGTGTTCTCACAAAGCCTTTCCCACTGTTTAATGTCAAGTACTAACCTGAACTCTTTATCAGTAGCATGCTGGGATTTGGTGTATAATATTTTTTCAAAGAAAAGATTGTCTGAAAAAGAAAAGAATGTCTGTGGATATTTTCTATATTTCACTGAAGAAAAAAAAAAAATACAAACCAAACCAGGATTTTTTCTTTTTTCTTTCCATGGGGAAGAAAGTTAAGAAAAGGAAAACCAAAATAATATAATGTAAAATGCTTTCAGGGTGCCCAAATGTTAATTCTTATGCACTTCAGATACTTGAACAAAGAACCAAGACAAATTCTATCCATCTTTTTGGAAGATACCTTTGTGGTTATACTATGTCCTGTTAGAACAAATTAGCCAAATGGAAAATTAATAAGTTCTTCTTGATGAAAATTTTCATTTGGGAATAGGTTGTATACTGATATATTACTTGAGTTTTATATAAGGAGTATAAAATGGAACAGTAGAAATTCACAGAGGTACATAGCAGAAAAAAAAAAAAAAAGATATGAATGAATCACAAACTATATTTTTCCTTGAAGAAACTTAATAAAAGGCCCGTAATAAATATTAATATTTCAAATAGCAGAAAAGTCCTTCTCCATCTCCTCCACATTCACGTCAAACTGATCTTGTAGCCTATCCTTCTTTTCAGAGTACATCATTTTTTGGAACAGGTTTGCATCTTACACATCTCTGCACTGGTATTTATTGCCCATGTGCATACCTGTTCACTGATTTGGCAGAATAACAACAGCATTTCATCAGCTTTCAGTGCTCTTCATTTCATCATGAGTTGAACGCTTGCATTTCCCCTTCTCCTAACCCATCCAAACATTTTTTTTTTTAATTTGGTATAATAAGCTCCCATCTCTGCATTACCACGTGATATTTTGCATGCAAAATATGTAAAAATAGATTGAAAACTTGCTGGTATCAGTTTCACCAATTTTGGCACAGACAAGTTGAGAACAACTGATAGTAACTGTTTAACTTTTTGGATGTAAAGATACAATAATTTCTTGGAAAATGTGTGGTGAAATCCTGACACATGTGCAATCTTTACCAATGGCACACTGGTAAATAAATTTTAGCTCTTCCGGCTTTCTCTTTTCTTTAGAAACGTTTGTAGCATTGCACCATAGGCAGGCCAACACATTAATTCATATTATGAACCTTACCCAGGTCCTACTCCCAACTTATTGATAACCTGCTACAGGTTAAGAGCCAAGACGAGAACAGTGAGCATTTTGGTTTTGGCAGTCATTATGACCTATTAGTACTAAATGTGCGAAGTGCTGAGCACCTACAAAAGTAATGTAAAGGACTTTGTATCACCTCTGCCCAAGGAGATGTGAGAAGCTGTTTCTCTATGACTTGCTTTTGTTTGTTTAAATGGGAGGATGGGAGAGCCACAGGTACCACTGCAGGGCATGATCCACAGGGCTAAAGCCTTCATTTGGAAGAAAAAAAAAAAAAGAAAAAAAAAAGAAAAATAAATCAAAATAAATATATTTACTTTCTGAAGCAAAATGTTTTGGATTTCAGGTTTTTCCTTAAAATTTAACTTTTTCATCTGCAGAGAAAATATGATAATCAAATAAAATTTTGGCCAAAATATTGAAACTCAATACCACTTATCGAGGCTTGAATACTGTTCTGTTTATCATCCTAAGAAAGGAAATAAGATTTCCTACACTCAAAACGACTGGTGATATGTCTCTGTTAACCAAGCAAGTAGGGGCCAGGGGTTAGGATTAATGAAACACCATCTGTCCAGTCTCTCCTCTTGTTCTTTATGAACAGATTCTTTCATATGCCATGTAAGAGCGGTCCACAACTATTGCCCCATACCTAAATAACTATTAAAAAGCACAGCACGGAAAATGAAAGGATGGCTCTTACAAAATGAGAGAGAGCACTGTCCTAAATGTAAGTCTGCAATGCCCCAGTGTTTGCAAGAGAAAGAGGAAGAGGGAAGGAATAGTTTGTTCATCTCCTCTTTATTTTACTGTCTTAACTGTGTGTGTGTTCATTTGACAAGCTGGTTCCTAATTTCTCAGCTGGTCCAATTTCCTCTTGCAGTGGGAAGGTTTGAACTTTCAGAAAGCTCCACCCCAAGAGTAAGTCCCCTGGTGCTGACCAGGGAGGGAAGTCTCTGCTATAAGGTTGCTCAGAAAACAGGGCTCTGATGTAAATCCACTCTTCTTAAAAATATTGGTAATCCCATGTTGATAATTACTCTGTTGGGAAATCGGTCATTTTGAAGCTGTGTTGGCATTAGATACATGCACAACTGGAAGCACCAGTTTAATTCAGCTGGAGCTCCACAAATTTTGCAGGTAGCACTGGAAATGCTCCTGGCAAACCAGGCTGGGACATCAAACTGGGGTATCCCAAGGCTTCAAGAAAATTAATAGATGGATTCAACAGTGCATCCAAAATTTGCATGCGTATGCTATGCAACTGGTCATAATACATCTACGACCTGACTCAACTATCTGAAAAAAAAAATTAAAAAATAGCATCACTGGTAATCCTAAATGAGACTCAAAACAGCCTAGCCCACAGTCAGACTGTAAAACATCCTGCACTTCTCTTTGCTCAGTGAACCCTGCTTCATTCCAAGTAAGTCACAGCACAGAACGAAAGTCCAGTCTAAATTAAAACACCACAGATGAATCATAGCCCCCCAAGCTTGTGCAGCAAGTTGATTTTCCATAGGAGCTCTAGCCTAACTCCATCCCATCCTACTTCAGACATCTGACCTACTAGGGCTGAGACCTCCCCAGCCATGGGCTGCAAAATGCCAATGCCACTAATGGGCAGCTGGCCACATGTGGATCTCTGGGTCTGTAGGTCAATTAGTTTATAATTAGTAAATTAACTGTTTAGTTGCTTGGTTCCAAGGGCAAGGAACGTGGCACAGATAGCACCTTGATAGCTTTCTGGCCTCCCTAGGAGCAGAGTGGGGTGTCTGTATAGTGGAAGACACTTTGGTCCTGTTCAGAGCTGTGTCACGGACTGTGCTAAAGATGTAGAGGATGGGTAAGCATGTACCAAAAATGCACATGGGCAAGTGGGTTGAGTAGTGTAGGCATGGGCTGGGACGGCTCTTTGCAGAAGGGCAATGGAGAGAAACCAAGAAAATTAATCCTAATTTGGGTGACATACGCATTTCTTAAGCTAGGGGTACATTGATGCATGCTGAATTAAGCTAAAGGGCTCTCGTTAATTATAATGCGAATAGGGTGTATAGGGCAAGTTACTACTTTATTATTTCCTTATATTTGTGTTAATTCTACTAACCCTGGCAAAGCATAAAACCATTAGCGATGCTGTCCTCTGTTCTGCATTGCTAAGGCACCATGACTAAGTGTGAGCTTAAACAATGAGACTGGAATGCTTAAACTGGGATCCTTCTGAGGCTTCACCCATGACATAGCTCCAGCATTAAGTATGAAGGGAAGACTAGAAATGAAAGGATATTTATTATAAAACAAGAGCGTTTTTTAGTACCCGCTTGGACATGTGACATTATTTGGAGATGTGACAAGACTTCTTATAACAAGATTTCAGTGGTGTGCACTGGAGTTGCCTACTGCACCATGCTTCTGCATTTCCTAATCACTTATAGCAAAGACGTGATTCAGATCTCCCAAGCCCTTTTTAATATCCAAATATATTCCACTGCCAAACCAGAGATGTACCCAAACTTCACACCAAGTGATAAGTAGATCATTTTACCTTTTCTCACCTCACTCAAGCTCCTCTGATATCTTTGTTTCTCATCTTCAGCATCATTTAAGTAGTTGTACATTCCTGCCCTATAGATCAGCACGTTAATCAACAAGTATGTAGCAGCTAAACACAGCTGCTTTACTCTTATCCAGCAATCAATTCTATGAGGTCTACATACAACCCAAAATTTCATAAAGTTAAGACAGCCTTTCCCCAGGGAAAAGCTAACTTCATTTATAAAACATATTTGATTTCCTTTTTCTAATCTCTCCACAGCCTTTTTACACTGCTGCGTGCTTTAATTTTGCTTTCAGTCAGAAGTTTAAAAACTTTAGCTTCTAATAACTGGAAAAAAATGGTTATTTAAAGATAACTGCAACTTGCTTAACATGCCAGACTATCATATGCTCACTGCTTTGAAGCTGCAAATTAATGACGAGCAGGAACAGTGACTATCTTTCAGAGGAAACTGACCTCTTTCTAATGGCTCATCGCTAATGTCATCTGTCTGCTGCATCTCATTATGTGAATTTCACGGAGTAAGAAAGTATCTTAAGGCTGTGCACAAATAAAAAGGACCTTCTAGTATTGAGCACTTTGAAAATTTTTGATCTCTCAAAATACCTTCCTTAGATACTGGTTTCCCCTTTTGTGCATGGCACGCTGCTTATGTCATCTATTCTCTGTGACTAATTATGTTAATTTTGTGCCATAAAAGTAACTGAAGGCTGTTAAGGAATAAAAGCTTTTGAGTGGCCTTATTTCATAAACATCCCTTTTGAACAAGGCGCATTTAGTCATATTTGCAGTAACAGAAAGAGTCTTGTGCTAAAAATACAACAAAGGCTCTTGAATATGGCCATTTATTCCTACTTTATTAGGTAATTTATGAAAAGTATGAAGGGAAGCCTTTTTGTTACTATAATTTGCATAAAGCTGGTGCCCCATTAATGAGATAACTTCCTGCCTTTTGTGTACCACCAGCTGGAAATAGAAGTATAGGAACTTTTCTGTCTCCCAATTACTTAACCTGCTGAGTTCAGAGTTGGAGAGTAAACAGGATTCATATCAGTCAAAGAAGTTGATTTCTGCTGCTCCATCTAAAAAAAAAATATATTTAATTAAGGAGCCAGTGCAAGCGAGACATTAAAAGTATACTAAATGTCCATCAACTACATGGGACCAAACCTCTAGACTTGCGCTTTAATTTTGCACCTGTCCTTTTGTGCTGTCAGTCACAATTAGTTGTGCTACAGACTGTATCCATCACCAATGGAGGCAGACATCTAAACCTGACATTTTGAAGGTATCTGGGTGCCAAGGGATGCAGATGGGTTCTGGGCATCATTTTCAAAAATCACCTAGAAACTCAATTGGCATCCAGTGCCCAGACAGTTTTGAAAACCCCACTAATTACCTCTCTGGTGTCTCATACTTTAGAAACTCTGGTAAGGATAGAACATTCCCCTCCCCATAAGGAACAACTATGTTTACCAATGAGATGAAGTTCCTTCATCTACAGTACTGATCTGTATGCCAGAAATTCAATTTTCCCTCATACTGGCCCACATGTTGCACTTGCATGGGATACTGTGCTCAAAATCAGAGGTATTTACATCAGTTTTTGTTTTCAAGCATTTTTTCACCGGCGATCTAAAAGCAGTGTTCATCAATTGTGGCATATGAGAATCATTTCTACATAAGGTGATGACTTAGCCATAAAATCAATGGACCAGCTCCCTGTTTAGATATCTTTACAGTTTACTATTTCCAAATTTATTTCAAGTGACTTAATTACAATTAGAATAACGATAGCTCCTTCACAATGTGCTGAAAAACATGCAGGTTACAAAATATAAAAGCTCAGTATATGAGGCTACATTTCAGCTGCACAGTTTGTGTAGTTTGAGGTCATGTTGTTGAAGCATGAAAGAATGTTCCGTGGTCAAATTGCTTGATTAATTGTACCCACCTAATCTTTTAAATCTGAATAAAACATATCCTATGCTGTGGAATAGAGCCTTTGACAGGTTCGTATTCACCATACACTGCTGCCACTCTTTGGTTATATTTTGGGGGGTTCCCTAATTTCCCACTGCAGGAAAGCTGGTTTCATCACTGCACAGCTCTAAAGGAGGAAAGAGCAATCAAAACCACATATCACTTCATCTACTTAAAATATGGATATATTTAGAATAGCTGCAATACTGTTGCCACTGGCATTTTAACTATGAGCTAAACCACGACTGCTGACAGGCTAAAAGGTTGTCACAGTCAAGGTCCTAATTACTCTACAAATTGAAGTTAGGCTGTAAGATTCATCTACTCATGCTTAAGGCACACTGCTTGAGGCACAGGGCTTGGGAGGAAGATCTGCATGGGCTTCCTTACAGAGCCAGCAGATGAGCCGATTCATTCACAATTTAAACCATTTGATTACAGATGTAGGACATATGAGTTGAGACTCTCATACGTTTTCAGTTCAAACTGTACTGTTCAACTTGTACGGAAGGGTCAGAGTTTGAATTTGTATCCTGAACTATTTCTCAATCCCCTTGTGTCCTGCACATTGCACTATAATGGCAATCATGTACAACAAAGACCATAATATTTCCCTGTTAGCTCATGCTTGCCTTCCATGTTTTTACCTGATGCATTAGTGACAGTAAACACTTTGCGTAGTATGATTTAGTTCAAGAATGGTCTACCTTACTAAAAGACCATATGAAAAAATGCATTTCAAGGACCTGGTGATGAGTTGGTAGCAGAGTTAATTAACTCTCAGCTCATAATGTTTGCTGGATCAACTTGCTCGTGATGCAGCAACTCATGTAAGCTGGAAAGCCTTCAGGTAAGTTCCATCTCTCTTATAGGTATGAATTATTCACAAGCAAAGAGCCACTGCTCTATCACAGCAAAACCTATGGCACTGATCCAATGTCTTAGAAGGTGCTCCACAAAGATTTCTGCTCAGAAAAACAGGGTAAAGCAGTTCTTTAAATATCCACAGCACCTTGAAGTGACTGCTTCCAACCACATGCATGCAGCTATTTGTACTGCATTACAGTACAAATAGTTCCTTTTGTTTGTGCTTTTTTTTTTTTTTTTTTTTCTTTGAAAACAGAAATAGAGGCAGGATCATCTTACGTGCAATGTTGGAGCACAGACTGACCATCAGGGAAAATCACATGCAACACATTCCCAAGACTGACATTGATTAACCTTATCTCATTAGTACACAGCTTTTCTTCCCTCCACTAGAAAGAGAAGTTTTTTTATATATTATTTGTTCTTACTAGGTAAATAGTTTTTGTGAACCTCTCATAAGGCAACTTCCTTCATGTTTCTCTTCACACCGATTTGAGCCTCTGAGCCCTGCAAAGGAATAGTCCAGCCCCCTGGGTAGGAGGCTCTGCACTAGCCTACAAGACAAGCCCTGCTCTGACACAACAGCCTTTTTATCTGCTGCCTGTGCTTGCATCAGTCTTCTTGACTCTTCAAATTGACTGTCCCCATAGCCAACTATATGGGGTGTCCACTTACATTACCCTTGGTCCTACCAACATTGTTGCCCCATCAAGGAAAAGGCAGGAAGGTGGTGCAAGGGTACACAGAGCACCTCCCATGTTTATCCTCCTCCTTGCTGCTGCCAGCAGGTTGCAAAGATCATCCAAGCACTTACCCAGTAAGTACTTTTGCACGTGGCAGGCCCAGACTTTCTAGAGCTTCCTGCAGGTATGTTGAAATGAAAGGTCAGCTGCTGTGGAGAAAAGGGAAAAGAGCAATAAATGCATCTATATCAACAGGAAAGAAGAAATATGCTTAGAAAGACCTTGGGTGTTCAGTGTTTAAGATTCTGTGGAATATGAGACTGTATAAAACTTGAAATAAAAGAAACCCATTGACCTATTTAATGGGACTAGTCATTAGAGCAACGAGAGCCAAGGAAAAAAAAAAAAAACAGTCTAATGAGGAATTAAAAAAGAAAAAAGAAAAAAAAATCCTCCCTATGCCCACTAGCCCAGGGCAAGCTTAATTAAAATCAATGTAGAAACCTGCAAGAGTGAAGAAATAAACAGTTAAACATGTTATTTTTTATATTTTTATCCCTGTATTCCTGGCTTCTCATTCTCTGTGATTTGTTTCACTCCCAAATAAACCAACAGCCTCTTGCTTGCCTAGTTTGGATAAATATAAACTTTTCTGGGCAAACCTAGAAAATAAGTTGTTACTTACTTTGAATATGAAGCGCCTGATGAACATTGTTTTGTGATTCTGATAATTATGAATATTTATAGTATGTGGTTTAAGAGGGCAGCACTAATTGGACAACGGTTTCTGGACTCTCTTCTCAAAGCCCTTAAATGATAAATCATTCACCAAAGACTGATAATATAAATAAAGCGATAGTTTGGCTTTCCCTTGCTCTTCCTTTCTTTTGATTTACAAAACAGCTCCAATGAGCCGTCTGTGGCCAGAAAGCCAGCATTGCTATGAAGCTCATACATTGTTATGTCTATTTACAGTGATTTGGGAGACTAGAGGGGAAAAGTTTGAATCAACAAATATTTTCTACATTCTGACTGTTAACTCCAAGGCCTGTTTTCAGGGTTTTCCAGCCCCAGCCCTCCCCCTTGTCTGTTACAAGTTATGATGTGTGGATGAAGGCTTTTTCCCATGCAGTAATGACTGTATACTGAGATTTCAAGGGGCTGTTCATGACAATCCCATTTTCTGTGTAATTTCATGGTTGTCTTCTTGAATGAAGATATTGGCTGCTCTGAAGCAGGAGGTCAGATGCTCCTGCTCCCTTTCAGTATTGTTCCGGAGTATGTTTCCTTTCAGCTGATGAAAAGTAATTCATCATTTACACCCTTGAATTCTGCCAGCGTTTTTTGAACAACTTTTCTTTCCCTGTGGTACCTTGGGCCCATGAAAGAGATAAATAGGTTCAATACAATGCCAGGCCCCGGATCCTGGGAGCAGGTTCGGCCTCGGAGGCCCTGAGCTGCCCCTTTCTCATGATGGAGTTTGTCACCTTTCTACCTCTGGAAGTCAAATCCTGTCGACTCAGCCATCTTTCAGCCTCTCTGAAGTGGCTTTGGCACCCACTGGGGCATGTGAGCTTAAAATTGATTTTTTTTTAAGATCTGTCAAGTTCCCTTAAGGGAGCGGGCTGACAGCCGGCAGGCTCTGCAGCCTATCACAAAGCGCTCCATGGCTCACAGGCACCCGAGGAACTTCTCAGCCCCCAGGTCTGACACCTCGGGAGGGCAGCACTGCTCAGAGACTGGCCCTCTATGATAGGCATCTTCCTGCCATCCTGCTCCTTTCGAAAGCTTTTTAGCCTGGATTTGTTGGTTTTCGTTTATTGTTTAAGAAGCAGATATGTTAAACGAAGCCCACCTCTGCTGTCCCACCACCTAGGATGCATTTCTTCCACAGTTGCACAACCACTGCGACAAACTTCATGCCCTCAAAAACAGGTCGCCCTTGTCTTTTCAGAACCTGACCAGCTAAATACAATTAATTTTGAAGGAAAGCAAAGCGAACCTACACCTCTGAAAGTGGCTCTTAATAAAGCAGTAATTTCAATGCAGGAATACTGAACAATTCCAAAGTATGCATTCTCAGAGCCAAAGAGTGTTAGCAATATAACTCCTCTCTTTTTTTCTTTTTTCTTTCTTTTTTTTTTGTGTGTGTGTAATCTTCAGCGAAGAGCAACTAATCTTTCCACCTGATCAGTTTTTGTCAACTTTTTGCTCAGAACATACTGCCATTGGCGACTAAAATATGGAATATTCCCTAGACTGGCTTTTTAAATACAGCACAGCTCCATTCTCCTTTCACTGGAAGTTTGCTTTTGGCAAAAATACCCTGTTCATACACATTACCAATACACATTCACGGTGGGCAAAAGGATTGGTTAATTTGCTGCTGTAGAGACAGCAGGGGGAGCAAAAATCACTGCATCATTGGGGAATTCACAATAATACTGGATATTCAAAAAACATTTCTAAAAGGAAATAGACAGCTCGAAGAAAACAATTCTTCTGCGTTTTTATTATTGCCAGCCAGGCCAAAGCCATAAGGTTAGCCCAAACTTTGCTATGAAAGCTGTTAGGAGAGGCAAACAACAGCTAGGAGAAATCTTTATGCAACAAAAGTAATGTGTAACTCGAGCTCTTTGTAACTCTTGATGGAAATGCTAGGATCCCCCTCTCAAAGCTGAAAAAGACAGTGAAGATTTGCAGCTTGTCATAAGGAATCTCTGTGTCTAATTTTTTTACTATTATTTTTTAACTGTGCATTCCAACAAAATTGAGAAGGTTATGGCCGTGCAAATACAGCAGCACACAGCTTACAGGCATAGCAGAGCCCTTTCAGACCCACCTGACAGTGCAACAGTGCACGCGGGCTTTTGTTGGGTGACTCACGTCGAAGGTATGGTGCAAGGACAGAGCAAAGGACTCAGTGGTGGTTCAGTGAGTAATCAAGGGACAATCTGTGGCAAAATCCTGGCTAAAATACAGTCTTGCCAGTCCCAGGGGCCAATACACCAATCTCAATTGGTTACTAGATCTAATGATATCTCAAATACTTGAGATATATCCTTAGCTTTCTTCACAGCTCCTGCTCACGCTTTCTCTAGAGGCACAGGTTACCCTGCCAGGTTTGTGGGTGTTGCCCAAAAGGAATGCTATCAATAGCTCTGTTTCTCTTTGAAGTTTGATTAACTGGATTGTTTTCTGTACCGAGTACTGCCAATCAGGTCACATTAACAGATCATGAGATGAATTCTGCATTATTTGTCACTTTTGTCAGTTCCTCAGGTGAAGATACACATGTTGCAATGTAAAGCAAAATGTTCCTCCTTTGTTCAACAGCTCTCCATCTGCCCATCCATCCATCCATCTGCCTCTGCGTATTTGTACACAAAAATAAAACCTGCTAAACAAATCCGTTATCTCTTTGTCCAGACCATCATGATTTGTGGATCTATTTCTCCTTTCAATTCTCTGGAATGTATTTACAGAATATTATTATCATCTCAAATATTGTTGTCTGCAGTTAGCATTCAGCATTCCCTTTTTTGCTTTTTAATTAGTCTTTTAGTTTGCTTCTGCCTATCTTATAAAGCCTTAACTGCTTCACCTTACCAGATTTTGTACTTTTTTTTTTTTTTTTAAACACCTTGTGCTTATTGCTTATCTTACTCTCTTCTACACAACCCTACTTAGCCACATTGGGCATTGTTACCTTTATCCTTCTTTAGACTTAAACCAGGATGAATTTCAAATGTCCTCCAACTGTTTCTCAAATATATTCCAATTTTCCTCAGTAGATTTACCATACATTATAATAAAATCCTGATAAAAATTCCTCAGTGCACTTTGCATTCCCTCAAAGTCAGCCTGCCATAAGGCTCAAAAAATATTTCAAATCAAATGATGTTGAGATCACTAGATCTTTCATACCTCTTCAGTTCAACACCCTTTATTACCCTTGGCTCAAATCCTTGAATTAATTCAAATAGTTTCTGAAAGACAATTCAATAAAGCACACTTTATTGAATCGAGGAACTAGAAGCAATCGTATGTTAGCTTTAGAGATGTGAGTATTCCTTCCTTGGTTTCACCATATTTACTGCAGTCAATAACAGAGTAATTAAAAGCCATCGTTATCAAAGTTCTGGCTTTCTTGAAGGCCTCTCTCATCTGCAAGCAAAGATCTAAAAGTTCAAAAAATCATTCAGGAAACCACATGACTACCTTTATTGTGCTTAACTTTCATCAGAATTGACATTGCCATGCCAGCCCAAACACTGCTCTCATCTCCCAGGAATACAGATATGGCTCCTCCTCTGTCTCCCCTCTGTCTCCAAAAATCCCAGACTAGTATCTCAAAAACCTCAATTTTCTTGCCTCAACCATATCTGTGTTATTCCAATAATATCATGCTCATCCTTGATACTCATAGTTATCATTGATAAGTCTTTGATGTAATAAATCCTTGATATAGTATCATACTTATCCTTGCTATAAGATATAATCAAAAATGAAAGCAGAAACTTAAGATACAGAGTAAAATATATTACTTGCCAATTTTCCACAGTAACTTTTCATCATTACTCCAAAATTACTTTTTAATGCAAAGAGTAGTTCCAATCACATAGAGGCCCACATAATTCAGATACTATCATAATCACAATTAGATTACATTACTGCAATCAGGAATGGAGATCATTAAGAGAAAGAATATAAATTGCTTTAGTTTTACAAGTACTGAGCTAGCAAAATTATAATTAATCTCCATTTATAATCTTTTCTTTCATAGAACTGCAAAGCATGCTACTTTTTTTAGGCCATCAATACAAATTAGAACTAAGTAATAAAGCCCTAACTACTACTACTACTGTGCAGTTCTCAGTCGCAGAAACTTTCACATTACATACAGAAGGCTTCTTTTCATGCAAACAGTGCCCTCAGCATAAAGGAGATTTTTACTGCAATAAGTCCAGCTATTTCTATACTAAGTTGGTTGTTTATAACACAAAACGCAATCAAAACTGTCTATCCTTCTTCCAAACAATGGATGCAAAGCCTGCTTCTGAAATTGGATGATGTGTTTTCTGAGAGATGAGACAATAAAGACTTAGAAGCAGAGGCAAAGATGCACAAATACCAGATTTCACAGGTTTTCAGAATTTACGCTAAAAGACAAGCATGTAATGCTGTCAGGAGAGGCAAGATGGCAGACAAGGCCTCATATAAGTTGAGCATGTATTGCCGTATTGAATATACACTGCTCTGATAGAATTTTTTTATACTGTAATATATCCCTTTTCCTCATTTTAGTTTTCCATTTTGAGAAAGAAGATTATTAGAAATCAGTGGCTGCCTTGCCTACACACTAAATATTCTTCTAAACCCAAACCACGCTTACCCTGACAAATGAGAAAGAAATTATACAGAAGGAAAAATAAGTGTGGCCCCTTTTTAAATGCATGTCTTTCTCTCTTGGTTATATCAAGACAGAGCAAAACAACCCAAGTAATTGTTGGAGATTTGCTGCTTCAGAGAATAAATGACCACCCCTGGACAGAATCTGCTTTGTGCTCACTATAGGGCAAGGAGAAGAGTTTTAAATCCGTGTGAAACAAAGCAGTAAGACTGCCGTAGATTTCTTGGTTATATCGTCTCTTCACAGCCCCCTGGATGTGGGCTACACTATTCAACCCAGGCTTGTTCAAACCTCTAATGAAAAAATCAAACTGGGTCAGTTTGGAAATGAACATTCAGACTACATAAGCAGACACAGGACAGTTTATGTGTTACTTTAAACACTTGTCTTCATAACAGCAGCTTATTCAAATCTAGTCTGAAACCACTGGCACTTTAGATGAGTACGTCCATATCAAATGTTTTATTGAATATATCCTATCCACTCTGCTGCTTCCTCAGACACCAGAGCACTTTGAATTGTCTTACACAAACCCCTTAGCTTCTGGAGTCTGCTCTACTTACTCAACATCACCAGTAAGTGCTGAACACAACCTCTCAAGATTTCCTTCAAGTTTTTTAATAGAACTATCAGGACCCTTTTCTCCTCCTGATATTGCAATACATTTCCAGGCTTCTTTACCATTTCATGACTGTAACACAACATGCAATGATTTTCTACCACGCAGGTAATTATGAGCCATGCTCTCTTATGAGTGTCAGGCATGGATGTACTCCTGGGACTGTTGTGACTTCAGCTTTGTTGGCAGCAGAAGGAGGGGCATTACGCCATTCCCCATGGCTGATTGTGACTGGGTCAGCTTCTCACAGATAACTTCTCTTTTCCCCACAAAGGACTTGCTAGAGTTCAGTGATGCTTTCAGGCTCAAGCACGTCTGAACAAATGAAGTTTTGGACGACAATCTTGGATGTAGGCCTTTAAAATCTTTGTGCACTCTATTTCAGATATGCAAATGCTCTTTTGGATATGGCTCTTGATCAAGATTTCATGAACATCCACATTCCTATGCTGAAAAGCGTGTGAAATCAGTCATCTACCAGACCCGAGCAGAAATTGCTTGATTTCTTTTTCCTTCTCTGCTTTTCCTATATGCCTGAAATTGTCTTTATCATCTTTGCCTATGCACTATTAAAATGTTTTTTCTTATCTCCTGTAACCAATTCAGTTTGGGTCAACATTAAAACCTTCCACTCACTTCAAAGAAATCCAAAAGAATGCATGGGAAATCTAAAGGAGAAAACTATGAGCACTAGGTAGCATCCAGGAAGCAGTGTAAGAACAATATATCTGCTATTTTTTGTCAAAAACAAAGAGTGTTAGTTTACAAAGCACAGTTAAAATGAACAAACAACCTGCTAAAACGTTATAGGACTGGAAATGGCAAAATTCTTGATGTACATTAAAAATGTAATTCAGATGCTTACGTTAATATGGATGAGGGTGTTACATACGTTTTCTGCTTTTGGTTTGTGGGTTGTTTTTTTTTTTTTCAGATCTGCCAGCAAAAGAACATGATCTTAGTGATACGTCAGAGATAAAGTTGAAACACCAGAATGCCCATGGCAAATTCAGGGAACAAAGACTCACTCATACAGAATAAGAATGAGTGGTTATGTATAGTATAATATTAACTCAAGGTGTTTTTGAGAAGCACAAGTGCAGCAGCATGCACACAGACATATACATGTCTTTTCTTACAAGTTTTCTGCCTAGTGCAGTGCAATGAGGGCTGTCATACTACAGTGATGGACATATTGCTGGAAACTCACTAAAGAGAACAACGTGTCAGAGGTATCCTGTGTGTAAAAAGGCAAAAAACACTGATATAAAGAGTAGAACTCCTCAGACACAGAGAGTTTTTCAGCTGCAGCACTGACCCATGGGTGGGCTATACTTATGAATCATACAGTCAAACATCTTTCAGATGTGATGCCACATAAATTTCCATTTCCCAAGTAAACCATTCAAGAAACAGGTAGGAAGCCACTGTAGTGCTCACTATTATTTCCCACAGGTTTTTTTTTTTCTTTTTTTTCTTTTTTTTTCACAGAAACTTGAAAACTGTGGCAGGTGCTGTCACCTGTTGTGTGCCTTTACAACAGGACCTGCTGTAGGACCTGCATAGCCCATCAGAAAGCTCTGTGAGGACAACACAGAGAGAGTTGAACCTTTTGGATGTGTTGATAAAGAGAAGGAAAAGAAAAAACAACAATACAGTGATTACACAGAAGATGTTTCAGCTAGTAGTGTCTATAGCATTAGCTACACTAATCCCCTCCTAAGTCGGACTTGTCTTGTGATGGACAAATTATCCAGCTTAGCGAGGTATCTGGGGTGGTGATAGAGTCCCAGCGAGTCAGCTGTTCAGTTACCTTATATTTAAGATTTCCCTTCAGCTTATGAATATACTCAATGCCCTTCTCTTTGCAAAGGAATATAAACAAGATGGAGGCCTCAAAATCCTCACTGCCTATCAGAAAAAAACAAACAAACAAAAACCAAGCCAAACCAAAACAAAACCAGGCCATCCTTTTCCATTGCTGACACAGAACAATTTCAGAACAATTTCCTCCATAATTTAGCCATTTCTTCAAGAGACAAGGAGAATTTGAAAGTGTGTGATCCACAAATGTATTCCAATCATCTTAGTTACGAAAGTTCTGTAAAAGTTCTCATTCCCATAGTATGGGAAAAAGGAAAAACACCTCTGCCCCACATCTAAAGCCAATAGCAGTAGCTTGTGTTGAAGGACTGAGATGAGTGACTAAGAAGTAAATCATTATTTTCTAGTTCCTGAAGTGTATGCGATACCAGTAATCAGACTGAACTTCTCAACTTCTAATTGTTTCATAAACACTAGAACGTAAGCCATTAGCAAACTACATTATGAAGCAGTGGATGCTTCAGAAGCTATGTTCTTAAAAATGCTGGTATTTTGGATACCCTGTCTATGCATACTATCTGCACAGTTATCATTTGCTGTCTTATCTTTAATTAATAAAAATCACAAAGGATGGAAAATATATTTTTGTAACATATATAAGCAGAGGAATACAAAAAATTAGGAGGAAAACGTGGGAAGATTCAGAAGAAATGATGTAATGGGAAACACTTTCTGCAGACTGAGTTTAACAAAGAAATTGAAGGCATGACTCAACCAGTCCATAGATATTTACATGAGCACTAGGATATTCATAATAAATGCTTAAGCAGCGGAGAAAGGTGAGGCAAGAGTCACAGAATTTCAAGACATCCTTGTGTGGATTAGGCCAAAATCTACGTGTTTTTTGAGCTGAAGTAGCAAAATCTTTTAACAGCTTATTGGAGTTGTGGGTACTTCATCAATACAAGTTCAAATTAAAGTAAGTTATGCTTCTAAAAGATATACTCTTTTTGAGTGGGAATTAATTTAGGGAGCCCTATAGTCTGTACTGCAGAGGTCAAACTATATCATGGCAACGGTCTCTTCTGACCTTATGAATTATAAATGGTTTAGTGACCAAAATACTATCTTAAAAAATTAAAAATACTCTCTCTAAAAGCATAGATTTCAATACCAGAAGGGTTCAGTCAGTCTTTTATCATTCAGATGTAGATAAATTGAGTCCCTGCACTTTTCTCTCTATCTCTTTCTCGTAAAATCTAAGTCTTGTCTTTTCTACATAGATATTCATGACATTTTCTCTCAAGAGCTGTGATTTACTCCACTGTCTCCAGACAAAAATATTTCTTTTCCTCTCTGTTCTATGCTATGTGCTTGACTAAAATTAAGTAGAAATAAGTACAATAGTAGTGAGAAAATGAAAACAGCAACAGACATACCCACTTCACTAAATAAGTAAGATTTCTGATCTGCTTTTTAAAAACTGACATAAAAGATATATGTATTTTTAAAAATACTGAAAACATAAGAATCAGAAATATAAACTATACTAATTAAAGAATACTTTTCACCAGAAGAAATAAAACTACAAACGTTTTTGACTGATTATTTCAGAGAAATTGTGGGGAAGAAGAAAAAAAAAGAATGAAATGGGGTAATGGGAATCATACCTTCAAATAAAAGCTTTCCAAGTTCAGAAGAATTCATGTTCCCCATGACATATAAATTCAGCAACGACAGGCCAACCTGTAGCAGCAGAAATGCAATGTATTGAGCCAGCTATCTATGCAATATGTATCACTAGATACTAACCCTTCATAAGTAATTAATAAAAATCCTATTTTTGTTTAAAATAAAACGTATTAGCACTTTTCTAAGAAAATTATTTGGAGTCTTCTTTCCTTAAAGAGTATATAATATATTAGTGAACAGTATGATCCAAGAGAAGATATGTCCTAAAATAAGATGACATTTGAAAGCGTAGGTGAGTTACACAGACTATCCCTCTGCTTTCTAGTTTTCTAGGGGAAAAAAATACTGAAGTATCAATGTTTCTATTAAGAATAGGAAGAGATTAATTCCAAAGGAATAGAAAAATTTTCTGTTGCCATTGATACTGAAGGTAAATTTTAGTAAGTTTTAAATAAACAAACACTGGAAGTTAAAGCCAAGTAATTAGCTGAAAGTCAATTCAATTTTCCTTTGTGTAGAGGGCTGTTATAGGTCAGCAACAGAAACAAATATTGGAATATAAAATTGTAAATAAACAGTAAAAATAATTATTTTAGAAAACAGGTTAGAAGGGCCTTATTTAGGCCATAATTAAGATCTGATACTGAAGAAAATAAAAAAAATTGGTTTCAATTCAATGGCCTGAATATTGCTCCTATTTCCATGAAGACAATCTATTGTGTCCCATGAGAATGTCTGAGGATGGGGCAGCTGAGATTTCCATCTCTCTCACCCCTGTGTATCTCAGTGCAAGCAGGGGTCATCTAGCGGTTAGTGAATTCCTCAGGAGCTGAAATGGTGAGAATCACTGCAACTTGTCCTCTTCCTGTTTTTCCTACACAGCCCTCATCCAGAGCACAGCCTTTGCTATCTTTCAAGCTAAACAAGGCTGCTGAATTTTGGATGTCCCAAAGTTTCCTTGCGGTGGAATTTCCACAACTGAACTGAACCATCAGTCGGTTTTGTCCATAACCATTCACATCAGAGTTATTTATGGATTGTTTAGAATGCATTATGGGGATGGCATGATGTAAGTAAGAGATTTAAACTGCGGAAATGTTTGGCAGTAAATATATTAAAGCAGCCTGCAGAATATCTGGGACCTTCACATGATTAGACAGGATTTTCTCCTTAGCAGAATCATAGAATGGCCTGGGTTGGAAGGGACCTCAAGGATCATGAAGCTCCCCTGTAACAGGCAGGGCCACCAACCTCCAAATTTAATACTAGGCTGCCCAGGGCCCCATCCAACCTGGCCTTCAGAAAGTAGCTTTGTAATCTAAAGATAATTATCAATGTATTACAGTAGTTTTGGTGAAATTATTTAAAAGTACTTTCCTTTGTCTTACAGTGATGCTCACTATGAGCTATTTGCTGTGTTTGCAGAAATTACTCATTTTACACATTTTCTTTTTTGTAAGTGAAATTTATTGCCTTTCTTGTCTGTATGTTGTTATCACCATGCCACCCCAGCAGGACCATTCCACCTTTGGCAGCTTGTAGTTTCATGGTTATTAAAAGTTAATATTTTTTACAGGACAATATGTACAGCTGAATATTTAAACCTTTAATATAGGACTGAAGGGGAAATATACAGTGAGGCCTGGAAAGGGACACGGTTTAACTCATATCAATATAGAAACCTACAAAAAATAATGACTGTAGGGGGAAAAATGTATTTTAAACCTTACAGCAATTTCATAATAATGCCGCTGCTTTAAATGAAACATCTTTCATCTTTCTATAGGAAGAGAGAAAAGCAAACAAGATATATACCCTTCCTAAGTTCCCAAACTGCTCTTTCATGTATCTCTATTCTGCCCTCTATTCTGCCTTCAGATAGGTATGTTGATGGACAGGTAGAACAAGGGATTAATTATTTAACTACTACATCCTTGCCTAATATTCACCAATAAGGAGAAATTTCAAGGTCTCTCTTCCAGGCTTTTTTTCATATACATTCTTCCATTTGGAACTCGCCTGCTGTTGCTAGATCATCATTAACACATAGGAAACAGAGCACAGCATATATATATATATGTGTGAGAAGGATAGTTAGGATGCTTTCAGGGATGGGGAAAGCAACATTTGCTGAACAAGAAGATGCAAATCTGTCCTGCAAAAATCTGAAATGGAAAAAGGACACTTGCTCAAGCTCCTGATATCCCAAATTAGCAGAGCCCTTTTGAAGTCTTAAGGAGTTAGGAATATTGGCTGTGTCATCCTAAAAAGACGGTTTTCTGCAATTCTGAATGTCCCATAAGCACCTCACAAAAAGTTACCACCCACACTCCCCCCATGCTCCATTCACGTATATGGGGCTTAATGAATGCATAGATTGGGACAGGCTTAAACTAAGAGCAACTGAAAACTATAGACCAAGATGACAGGATTTTCTTCGTATGCTTTTTGACATTTTCAAGATGCGCTGTCTTAGTCATGAGATCCTGATTCCCTCATGATAAGCTTTGACTTTGGCTCATAAGATTTAATTACCGCAAAGGGAATGCAGACAGTGAGAGCTGGACTGAGTATCTATCATTGCCCAACTAACTGCATCTCAAAACCTTCTAATTCTGACCAAATGGTACAGGTCCTGGCCAGAGCAGCCCTTCTTTACACACACTGTCATACACGTCAGCAGGAGTTTCCCAGCCCAAGTCAGCAATAGGAATGATTTAAAATGGAAAACCTGGGCAGTGACCTCATTTGTTTGGGATTTGCAGGTGACCTACAAGCCACAGCATCTTTTCTGAGGAATACCTTGTTTCTTTCAATCTCAGGCATGTTGTTCAGTAACATTGCGCTGATTAAGCTAAAATACACAGATAAGGTCAGTTTAGGAAACAATTCATGAGATATGAGCAGAACATAGGAAGCATGACAGCTGGACTTTCTGCATTGTGGTGCCAAGTTACATTATGCATGTATGTTTCTTTCCTTGGTGGCAACTCTACTGAAGGCTTCCGAAGCTCCAGGAGTTTTGATAAAAATCAAGCTGTGAAAGGTAAGCAGGACAATGGGAAACAATCTTGAAAAATTGGAAGAGGGTAGATTTAGACTAGATATTAGGAAGAAATTAGTTACTGTGAGGGTGGTGAGACACTGGAACAGGTTGCTCAGTGAGATTGTGGATGTCCCCTACCTGGAAGCACTCAAGGCCAGGCTGGATGGAGCTGTGAGCAACCTCTAGAGGGAGGAGTCCCTGACTATAGCAGGGGGTCAGAACTAGATAAGGTCCCATCCAACCCAAATCCTTTTACAATTCTATGATTTCAGAGGAAAAAAAAAAAAAAGGATAACTAAAGGAAAACAACATATTTTTTCCTGTCTTTACTGTAAATCACTCTGTATGGATTTCTTGCATAGAATTTCATAGATATTAAAAAGAAAACATCTTTCCAGCATTACCTGGGTAATCTGTTTCTTCAGTGATCTGCTGTGCATTACTGAAAGGCCTTCCAGATACACAGAATTATTTGCTTAGATGCTAGAAAAATAGTTGTGCCAATAAACTCTGGCTTTCAGCGTAGACTAATGAACATAGACCAATATCAGTGTAACTTATAATCTACTGCTTGCTCATGCTGAACCTAAGTTTCCTGCAGCTGAATTAGTTAAGTCAAGTGCAATGTTCTACTCTGTCATCTTTGGCTGCAGTGTTCTACAGCTGAGTACAAAATAGATAATGAAAAATAAAGTCACTTATAAGAATCTTTTACTAATCCTGATAGGTAATTAATTAATGAGCTGTAAACCAGTTCTTGTCTCCCATTGGTACTATTTATCTTGTTGGTCAACCGGTTTTCAACCAGAAGCCCAATCTGAGGCAGTACATACTTGCAGCTGTTGAAAAGACTGCAACAATAAAGTAATGAAAGTTTCCTATGATAGAACAATCCCACTGCAAAGTGCCACTGGAGAAAAAAAGGAAAACAGGGAACAGCAGCACCTTGGCTGGTTCTTTGTTCTCTTGTTGAGCAGCAGATTCTGACACCTTGGCTAGCACTGGCCTCACCTGCTGCATCCATGCCCTCCTTGCCAGATGCAGCCTTCTCCGATGTGCTGATTTCCTACATGCAACACAAAAGCAACTGCAAACACAAAATGCTTCAGAAGAAAGAGTAAAAGCATCTGTGAGATGAATGTGCTGGTTAGATGGGATAGCACTGAGGGGAAAAAAAAAATGGGATGTGACCCTTCAATGTTATTGTTCAGCTCTCAAAATTAGGGTCCAAAAGTGACTTAAGATATGTTTTACTGTAACCCATACTCATTCACAGGTAATCCTACAGGTACAGTGTGCATGTCCTTTCACAAAATCTAGAGGCTTGATTTTGAGTAAAACAGGACAGCAAACTGGACTGTGTCTGTAGAAGAAGGAATTTTTGCTTTTTAGAGCCTCTGATTATACTCTGAATGTTCAAGAAATGAGAGAGGCTTACAAGAAAGGGATTTCTTTCACCAGGAAAAACATGGTAGCAATCTTCAAACAAGGTGAAAGTTTTCCATGACATGAATGAAGTGCAATCTTCTCCATATTCACAAGGAGAATAAGAGAAAACTATGCTGTAGAAAGAAAATTTAGCTCGGGAGTTGGGGAAAACTTCTGAATTGTGAGGATAGTTACCAACTGAAATAATATGCCGAGGAAATCTCTATTACTGCAGGCATTTAAGAAGAATTAAACAAACATATGTCAAGACTGACATAGGTATTGTTGATCTTACCTTGAGGCAGGGATGCATTAGGTGACCTCTCAGGTCTCTGCTGCCCTGTCTTCTGTGATTGCTGATTCATGTCCTTCTTTTCCACCTCCCTACATATCTTTACTTATGCTACCAGACAGGAATGTTCACTAATCAATTCTATCCCTGCAGTTAATGCTTTCTCTTTGTACAGACAGTTGGCTTGAGGAATCAGTTTCAGCTACAATCAAAACAATTTCTTAATAAAAACACTCAACATATGTGAATCACTCTGCACTTTCTCCTGTAAGGTTGAGTCTTAGCTGAAGCCACAAAAAAGACTTTAAAATATGTATATGTATATGTATATGTATATGTATATGTATATGTATATGTATATGTATATGTATATGTATATGTATATGTATATGTATATATACATATACAGCATGTATTACAGCATGGCTTATTAAACCAGTTCTGTCCTTCAAGAAATCTTCACATCATTTTCAAAAGAAAAAATTACAGCTGTTTTAAACTAAAGACACCTCGTTTCTTATTACTGTGCCATCAAAAAATGAAAGTAATAATAAGAATGTCACAGCTGCATTGAATTCCAACATCCAGGTATATTTAACAGCTGTAAGTATTTATAACAGATGATGTTTTCAAGTTCCTTCTACTCTTTACAGTTTCCAGTTTTCCTGTCTTCAATGTCACTTGATACTTTTTAGCAAGGTTCATATTGTAGCAGGGACAAACTGGTGCCATATACAATATTGTTTTGAATCAGAAACTTTCCTACAGGTGGACAAAACATTCTTTATTAGGCATCCAAGGCACTAAAAATAGGCTTATTATTTTGTGGAGAAAGGCCTCAGAAAGTTCAATTTTCATTTGGAAAAGTAAGAGATCTGAAACAATATTTGTATAGATCGTATAACATAAATTCCTATTAAGTCATTTGCCTAAGAAAGAATACACCTATCAAAATGGGGTTCGGGAGTTCTTAGATAAATATGAAGGATTAGTTCCTTTCTTACTTACATTCTTCTTTCTTTTCTCTTTTTGGAAAGCATTTCTGTTTCCCTGCTGGGCTCACACAACATATGAAGGATTTGTTTTCTTTACCGTCCAGTGTCTACACAGAGGGAAGAACAGACAAGTTATCAGCATTTGCTTTTATCTTGCTGCCCTTTTTGTTCTAGACACATTTTTGCCAAGTTAATAACTCAATAACAGTAACCGGTAACTCAATAATAATTACATTGGATAGTGTATTAAATAGTGGGCTTTCATTTGTCAATCTTAAAACACTTCTTCAAGGATGCTAAGCATTGCACTGTGTGATCACACCAAGATATGGACTCATGATGTAACTTGCTCAAGGGCAGACAGAAGGCCCACATAACAACTGGGAATATAGTTGACATTTTCCTGAGCTTTAGTGCGATGCGCTGTTCCCACTGCTTTTTGCTTCATCATACAGGCATCTACATGATGCAGGTTGGCTCCTTCTTTCATATCTTTATTTTTTCAGGATGAAAATGGGCAGCCATTATCAGTTGTTAGCAGCGTATGATAACAGCATTTGAGGTGATAGAACAAGGGGAAATGGTTTCAGCTGAAAGAGGGTAGATTTAGATACAAGGAAAAAATCTTGTATGATAAGGGTGGCGAGGCACTGGAACAGGTTGTCTTGGGATGTGGCTGATGCCCTGTCCCTGGAGACTTTCAAGGCTGGATCAGGCTCTGGGCAACCTGACCTAGCTGTGGTCAGGCACATCTGTGCACTGCAGGGGAGTTGGACTAGATGGTCCTCAGAGGTCCCTTCCAACTCTAAGGATTCTATGATTCTGTGGTATTAGTAAAGTATTAGAAATAAAAGCACAGATATTAGCAATATATAAACTGCATCAACTTTCTACAGTTACAGAAAATGAAAATCAGAGTAGGTCACAAAGATCTCTTTCAATACAGGTAGATTGCAAGCATACTTGTGCATAACAAAACTACCCTATTATACATGTATTTACTATGGGCTATTTAAATGCAAAATATCTACCTTTTATCAGCTTGCTATACTATTACTGACTGGGAAGGAAGCCTACATAAAGAATTACTCCCTTACTCTACCTTATACCATACTTACTGCCTATTTTCCTGGGTAATAATAGGCTGCTCTAAACAGTAACAACACATACAAATATCAAACTGATATGAAAGACACGTGCACACACACCCTTGCATAATACTGTACTTAAAATGCATTCCATTGTAAAAAATTTATAAAGCAATCATCAGACACATCAGACAAATTTTGCACTAAGACGCACACCAAAGATGTGCCAAACTCAGGAGATGATATCTGGACCATTTCAATCAAAGCAAACGGACTCTATTAACTTTCATGGGACAGGGAATTTACTCCAATCTATAAATAAGCTCAAAAGAATTAATTGGCTGCATTCTATTTAAACCCAATTTTACTTTCCTATGTAAACTTTAACAAAAAATATCTGATTTCATAGAAGGATTCGAGCAATTTGATCCTTTATAATATTAGCATACTTTTAAAATGCAAAATCAGAGCTAAATGTTTTAAAAGCCGGCTCTTTAGTGCTGCTCTTCAAATAAAATCACTGGTTTAGTTGCTGAACTAGAGTTTAGAAACGTATTTTGTACAATATTGCACAAAGGCAAAAATAAGTAGTTAATGAACAGCTCCATATAATTCCCTGTAAAATATTAGCATTTCAGGCAGCATCCAAATGTGTGCTCTCTTTGTAGAGCAGATATGTTGTTGAGATATTCACTGCTATTTAAGTAATCTCATATTCAAACTACAACACAAGACAGTGTTTAATGTTCCAGAGCTTCAAATGATGGAAGAGAGGGGTCTTGAACTAGATGTGCTGACTGGAAAATAGCATCAAATGAGTTGTGAGAAATCCAGTGCAGGCTATTTCAACTGCATCTTGAAGGACTAGCTTTAAAAATTAGCTCCAAATACAAGAAATGTTGCAGACATTAAAAAAAAATCGAAACTTGAATGCTGATTCTGTAATTCAACATATACTTCAAAATGAGAACTGGGAAGTTACTTTCTGTAAAGGGAGTACGCAAGGCATTGAAAGGCTCATGTGGGTAGAGATATTAAGACTCAGTACCCATCCTGGCATGGGACACCATGGTGTCTAATGGCTCCCATGGAAATCAATGTCATGGCCATGCAGCTGCAGCATGCACATTTCCTCCCTGTTCATACGATTCCTGGGGCAACTGCTGTAAAACATGTTTTACATGTTTTTCATAGAATCATAGAATCACTAAGGTTGGAAAAGACCTAAAAGATCACCCAGTCCAACCGTTCACCTATTCCCAATAGCTCCTACTAAACCATGTCCCTCAAACCATGTCCCTTTTTCAAGGAAATGTTTTTATTTTTCTGTACATAATCACATGACCTATCTGAAACATCAGTCATGCAGTTGGCTTTAGGCTATTCTGCACAGGTCAAATTCTCTCACCATACCTGCAGCAACTGGATCTTATTTTTGGAAGCCATGTTTATTGATGCCAAGCTTACTAACATATCCAAGTGCCTCTGAAATCAGCACTGAAGGAAATAATTTGTGCAAAGAGGAAATTAAAATGAAATCTTTAGGTCCAAGTTATTATTCTGGGTGAGAAGTTCATAGTTCTTGCCTCATTCTGACAAATCAGCAGCATCCTTCAGTAACAAAAGAGACCGGGTAAATACAAATCATAAACATGAGCTGTCCCGTTGGACTTCTGGCTAGGTGACCAAAATGCTGTTAGGGCCTCAGAAAGAGGACTGGATTAGGGAAGGAAATGACAGTAGACTATACAGCAAGATCCCCATGAAGTGTATTTTATTGTATACTACAGGCTTTATGGTATCTTTGGGGACTTTGCCATTTTATCAGAGAAACTACTGGGTGGCCATGGACATTCAATCTAGCAGGAATTTAGTCTAGTCCATAAATAATAAGAGACCAATGAAACAGAACTATTCCAGGAGTTATGTGAGGATTTACACAAACATAGATGTAACCTAGACATGGACAACATCCTATTAAAGTGCACACACTGCCTATAGACTTTCATTCTCAGGCACAGCACACATGGTAAGAGCTGTATGCTGCCTTTTACTACTCCATGGTTGGAACCTATACATCCACTGAAGAAAAGTCACGTACATGGGAAGTGTGTGTTTGTAAAAATCACACACTTGATGTTTTTCTCAATTCTCATCACATGTTTCATTCAATAGACTTATTAATCAACCATAAGAAATGACTTAAGATGTTGAAACAGTCATGGCCTTTGTTCTGTGTCAATTTTGTTGGCTTAGCTGACATATAGCTACAAGGCATGACGGATCAAAGTAATTAAAGTTCCAATCATTTACCTTTCTACATTCAGTGTCAAGACAGCTAGCCTTCACCCTATGTTCAGAGCATTTTCATATTGTTTTAACATGTTATAGCTGCACCATTTGCCTTGCTGTACTTAAGAATTTGACAGCATTTCCATTATAAAGTTTGTATATGAAGACTTGAGACTCCCTCTGGATTCAAACTTTGCACATAAACTCAGAGACCACAGGCAACCCAAGACCAAGCAGCTATTCTTTGTTTTTTACTTTTTCACTGTTCATTTACTTCAGGTTGATTCAGTCAGGTTTTGTCTATAAGAACAAAAATTTGTCAGCTCTGTTTCACTTAGTTTCAAAGTATGTTTTCTCTGTTCTGTGAACCTTACATGAAACCTACTTTGTTCCTGTCATGAAATATGGTAGGTAATTAGTCCTCTTATTTACTATTCCATCATACACATTGTTTCCAACTTGGAACAATGCCACATTGTTTACAACTGAGGGTATGAAAGCATGTGGTCTAATGGAGAACTTCGGGGTACACAGAAGGGAGCGACTTCTGGGTATTTCAAGAATAAAAGGCTGCTGTGTATTTGAATCCAAGGACATATATAAACAGTAAGTTCTATTTTCCCCAGATTAGAGAAGAAAATACATTTTTATTAAGTCAAACATAATAAGAATCTTGGGAACAGTATTCACTAACAAAAAAAAACCCAAAAAAACCCAGCAAGCACATGTAAAAAAAACTGTAGAAAAGCAAAATAATTCACAATCAGTGAAAATGACTGTCTCCAGGAGTCTTTCCTTCTCTATACCTTCTCTTTAACCACAGCTCACCTGTTGCTTAAATAGGCTGGCTGGATCTCCCAGGCTGTGGGGTGGAAAATCATCTTCTACTTCTCATCAAAGTTTGCACTGGACCCCGTGCAACACCAACAAAAGGCATTTGGCAATTTTAGTTAAGGATCTTTCGCATGTTATCAGATACTATGGATTTATGGTCTCCTGTGTCCCTTTCTCCTTCCATTTATTTGCATTGCTTGTAGAAAACGTTCCGAACAAAAAGGGAGGATAATTCAAATTGAATGTCATTCATAATGAATACCTCCACGAGTATTTTTATAAATAAAACAGAGAGCAATTATTATTTTTCTATGTATTTACAACCAGCAGGCAATGCAGTGCACAATGTTAAAAATAAAATAAAATAAAACAAAACAATAGAAGGGCATCCCGTTCCTCAGAAGTTTAGGGCTGGTAAATCATAAAACATCTGCTACTTTGTCAGTCATTACAGCCCTGTCTTGTGTCAAACTCAGTCAACATGCTTTACTATTTACCTTGATTAGAGTAGTACCAAGCCCAAATTTCTGTCATTCCTCCCATTCTCATCTCACTTTTCTCCCTTCGATGACTTTTTAAAGTTCCCAAAGCATGAAACATTCACTTTGATGCTGCATCACATCCAGTTAGAAAGCTCTGGCATGTATTGTTATGTTTAAACCAACATGCAAATGTAATCAGGAATGACAAGTCGTCCCAATAATGCAGTCATTCAGCTTTGAGAAACTCAAACAGACAGATTATAAAAGTGAGATTCTCACAGCCACAGGTTTGTGCTTTTGGAAATGAGTCTCCGAGTCAAATTTGAAGGAAGTTTCACCCTTTAAAACATTCAGCCATGGATCTAAAGTTGGCCACTGAAGCCTGGTGGAGAAGGCCCACCACCTGCAGGATATCACCATAGCTATAAAAGCTGAATACACCACTCTGAGGGCTTTCCTTCCCCATCTCCACAACACTGGCTAATAACAATCATACCCAAACATCCCCATCTATTGAACCAAAGAATAAAGCAGGAAAAAAAAGGTGAGATTATTCTCACCTCTTGTCCAGCTAATTCTCATTAATATTTACTAACAAGACAAGACTGTGCTAGAATCCTTTCTGAAACAGCCCTTCCACGTCCCACTCAGTGACCAGGAAAAGCAGGAGACCCGCAGGTCAGGGTGAGAGGCCAGTCTTGCCCAAAACCACTCAGCATGAATCACCCCAAAAGGGGTCCGTGCACATTGTTAAAGCAAATCCTGCTGCTGGAGATCGCTGTCTGCCCACAGCCATCTGGGCTAAGGACACTCAGTCCCAGCAGAGGGTTTACTGATGGTATTTCATGCCTTAAGCTGCACACACACACACATGCACACACTTGTGTGGGCCTCCTGAATTAGTGTGACCCTCAGCGTTTTACTGGCAATATTGATTTTGGCTTTACAATACTCCTGTTATCCCTATTATAAAGACAAGGAAAAAGGCGCAGCTAAATGACTTATCAAGGCTGACAAAAAAGTGAGTGTCAGAGCTGAGAATAGAAAGCAGATCACCTGAGGTTTCACTTCTGGAAACGTTTCTCCTTTCCTCTTCCTTTGAATCTTTGTTTAGCACTGGGGCAGGTCATTTGAAATCTGGGCAATATTCAGATAGGCTTGCTTTCCCAGAAGGAAATAAAGCTTTCCAGGCTCACTTTACAAAGGAAGCCAGCTTGCTTGGGCTGCTGAGGTTTTGCAGCTCTCACAGGACACTGAAAAATCCAGCAATCAGACCTGTGCAGCCGGAACGCTTCCACAGGAGATGGCGATGCACAGAAACAGCGCATTATCTAAAAACAGCCTCGCACAATATGTTTCTATGGACATCAGAAACTAATCTTTGAAAGGGTCCCTGATGAGGGCCATGCTGGCCCGAGCTGCATTCTGAAAGTGTTCCAATTCCTCCTTTGTATCCGGTGTGTGTTTATGGGAGAAAGAATAAGTTCTCGTTTAGATTCTGCACGTGTATTTGCACTGCGACCTTCTTAGGTGTAACCTCATGGCTCTATCTGAAAACTGGTAATAAAACACAACTCACGATAAAGAACTGCTAGGTGATTTTACACAACTATAATTTCATGCTCTCAAAAGGCAGAATATGTAATTCCTTAAACCACGGACGGGAACACAGTGATTCTGGGCTGGATTTTTGTTTTCAAAGCCAGCGCCACGCGAATAAAGCCAACTCCAGCCAATGATACAAATAATGAGTTAAACAGACACTCATTTTAGCTGATTTTGATATAGAGTGGAAACCAACGTGAAGTCTCACTGAAGTGAGGATGCTACACAAACACAGATGCAAACAGCTCCCTCAGCAGATGACAGATTTCAGTGTTTGTATATGATTTTACCTGTAATCACTGCACGAGTCTTTCTCCAGAGTCTCCCAAATCTGCCATACTTTAACAATATCCAGTATATCCTATCCCTGTATGAAAGAAATACTCTTGAACTCTGTAATGAGCCATCAGCAGTGATGGGGCACCCTAGAAAATCTCATTTTATGCAAACTTCTCTTCTTGTATTAATTTTTTGCACTCCAGAGCTGCTCAGAGTGTAACAGTACAGTAAACAGCCTTTGAGTAAGGCTGGGGTCAAAGGCAAACAAAGTCAGAATACTGAACCCAAATATTTAGCATTGCTCAATTCCCCATAACACCCTGTAAAGAACAACCCTGATGTATGGGAACTGCTGAATCACGACCTGAACATCCGATCGATCACATAAGGCGAGCAAGGAATCAGCAACGGGAGCACAGGTGAAGGCAATTCACCTGTGCTTGCACTCCTAGACCCATTCAAGAGCTGACTACCAGTGGGAAAGGATCTCTTCTAGAGATCCCTCTTCTGAAGTTTTGCAACAAGCCCAGGTAAGCTTTCTATCTATTCTCTTTTTATTATTATAATTTGCTTTGCCACACTCTCTTGTTTATTTCATAATTATAATGTCTTTATATTCACTGACTATACAGCTGAGCTTAGCAGTGCTTTGCCCAGCTGCAGGTTCAACTGCACTTATCCACCTAGACAAATTAGGAAAAAATCACTTAAATGTAGAGACACTATACGCATTTCCTACACAGTAAAAATGTTCTGAGATGTCACAATAGTTATTTATGAAAATAACTATATAATTAGAAACTACACTTGTTTTTCTGGCCCTCTCTTAAAGGGCAATTGTATTTACACTGAGAAACTATAGTATATACTCACACTGAACAGACTTCAGAAACTTGTAGCTGGCTTCTGAGCAATCCTTTGAGCAAGACTGAGAAGTAATCAGGTTTCCCAGTAAGTTGTAACAGAGATCTGCAAGAATTTGCTTTGGACATTAGCTGGAGGA
The DNA here is from genome assembly GCF_023343835.1 of Lagopus muta. Lineage (NCBI taxonomy): Eukaryota > Metazoa > Chordata > Aves > Galliformes > Phasianidae > Lagopus > Lagopus muta. The sequence goes on along the minus strand of NC_064440.1, from coordinate 2,725,789 downwards.
GCAAACTGAAATCTTCTGGCAGAAAATATAAAATAGAAATCTTCATTGAAAAACTCATTGCCACCTGATCATAACTCTAATTAGCTAACTCGGCTGTAATACACAAATTAAAAGTCTAGATTAGAACTTCGTTTTAAACTGAATTTCTAAATACTTATTGGTCAGGTTTGGAACTTTTTAGAACACAGACAACATTCATGTCCCAAAACAGAGAGCACACATTCAGATGTTGTCAGCGTGTAATTAAAATGAGAAGACACAGTTATTTCAGAAAGGATGCTAGCACAGACATATCCAGAGATATTTCCCCCCACTGCAGAAAGCACAGTGATGTCCATCTTCAAGCCCTTAGGTCTTGATTATTTACAACAACTAAAAGATCTGAACAATCAGCTTCACGTTCCTTGCCCATAGAGAAAGGCAAGGCACAATGGAAAAGCTGCAATGCACACAATATTTCTACCCGCTAAAGAGTGTCAATGAGTATTTAAAGCCTAAAAACACTTAGCAAGAAGGTGGAGGTGCAGCAAGGTAGCAAGATATGAGCCATCTGGATCTCCCCACAGGTACTTAGAGATTGCCCACATGTCGTGCACCTGCAGGGAAGGAAACAGTTGTCTGCATTTCTGAACTGACAGCAATATTGCATCCCAGCAGGTACAGGAGTCTATGTGGTGCCATTTAAACTAGAGGCATACTTTGTAACTACATCAGCATTTTGCTTTTCTACCACATACATTTATTTCAGCTGACAACAGCCTCCCAGTCCAGATTTGTAGGGATGCAATATATTAGAAAATCATTTCAGAATTCAAATTTGGGCTTCAGTTCAGCAACTAACACCAACCTAGCACATCCCTTAAACATCTCTAGCACATTCACTGTTCTGAGAAGTACATGCTGTAACTAGAAACCCTGAGGCAACAGAATAACCATGTCTGGGTAATTCCAAGTTTACAGATAGCTCCCCATGGAGTGCAGATACTGCAGTTAACAGAAACGTTTGTGTGTTCTGCCAGATTACACCTACACCATGCCAACAGTGGACAGACCCCCCAGCACCACTTCTATCTGCATGGCATCTGTAAGTGCAATTGCTGGGCACAACATTTCTATTTACATCCATGTAAATACCTCTCTTCAAAAACAAATCTGGTATTTACTACCCTTCCTTCACCTAGAACCTCTTCTCACACTGACAGTGCCAAAAGGGATCTGCTGGTTCATCAAGTCCATCATGGTGCTATATTTGGGTTTATAATTGCTTTCCTAATGCAGTCCTGTTCTACCTTTACCCATTTAAACAAACTAATAAACATTTTGGCACTCTAGAATATAAACTTGTACATTTTCCTCAAGAGGACTGGAAACAGAATTGCAAGGGTGGTTTAAGTGAATTGAAGTTGATTACATTGAACAGTTTTTCACACAAATGGGAATTTACCTAGATCTAACTAATTCCATCATTTGCTCATTTTTCAAGAGTAAGTTCATCTAATTCACCCAAAACTTGCCAACAGAAAGTGGGTGAAAGAAAAAACCAACTAGCCCTGAATCTTATGGGAAATTTGCTTAGCTTCTGAAAACGTTTCCTAAAACACCTTCAATTTCCTTCCTCAACACTGGTAAAAACTAATTGTAAAAATGTTTTCTTGATGCATCAGCTTCTCAACCACAACAACTTCTAAAAACTCTGCTTGTCACCTGAAGGGTTACCTTCATCTCTTTTAGGATATTTGATTGAAATTAATTACTGAGATGAAAACTTTTTAGATGCATTCATAAGGGTATGAATGATATTGTTTAAAAGGGCTCATTTTAACCTAAAGGGAGCTTATAAACAGGAGGGAAGTCAACTCTTTGAATGGGTAGATAATGGCAGGACAAGGAGAAATGGCTTGAAGCTGAAGGAGGGAAGATTTAAGTTGGATGTCAGGGGAAGTTCTTTACTATGAGAGTGGTGAGGTGCTGGAACAGCTGCCCAGAGAGGCTGTGGATGCCCCGTCCATCCCTGGAGGTGTTCAAGGCCAGGTTGGATGGTGTCCTGGGCAGCCTGGGCTGGTATGACATGTGGAGGTTGGTGGCCCTGCGTGTGGAGGGGGAGGGTTGGAGATTCATCATCCTTGAGATCCCTTCCAATCCAAGACTTATGGTGATTTTGTGATTTCTAGAGGAAATATTTTGCTCTTTAAATGTTTATATGCTATAGACCTCCCTGAAATGCAGGTCTGCTCCCTAAAGGGACTACTGAATACCCAACCTTTCAACTCTACTCCTTCGAAAGGAGTCTTGTCCTTCAAATGCACCAAGAGAAGGCCTCTGGACAAAAGGCCAATTACATCATAAGTTTTAAACAACCTAAAGTCAAAACACCAATATCTACTAAAGATAAATAGTGTAACATGATCCTAAATTTCAGACACATCTTCTGTTCACAATTTTCATCAAAATATAAACTTTAAATATATATGTCAACTGGGAAATATAGCCATTTTTCTTAAAAAATTGGTTTTTCTGAAGTCTTTCCCCAGGCTTTTCTGAAGTCTTTTTATCAAGCCCAAATCATTTCTGTAACAAACACAAAGTTCTTTTTTTCTTTCTTTCAATTTAGAATGACAACTTGTTCAAAATATTATTCAAATGTATGTAGAAAAAAGCTTTCAAAAAAACTCTCCCATCATAAATGAGAACAGTCATTTTGAGTGGAATGACATATTTCATTTGCCCTAAAATTATCGTTTACTTTTGCATCTCCAAAATACTCATTCTAAATGGGCGTAAAATGAACATTATAAAAGCCTCCTTTTCATTCTCAGAAAACAATCCCTGGTGAACGTGGAGGCTTACATTCTGCTTTTTGATGCATGGCATTGCAGAGCCTTCTTGCAGCCTCAAGAAAACTTCTAGGATTAATGTGCAAGAATTCCAACTGCAATAAGAACTGAAGACTGACTCTGAATCAGTGAATAACTTCATTATGTCCTATTGTACTTCTGTGATCTATGGAAAAATTATTTTATCACAACTAAGAACTCTAGGAAGTTGGCATAAGAGGTGAAAAAGACAGTACCAATGGTATGGTACGGTATGGATCAGGGGGTATGGTAAAGATCAGTGCAAAATTGGAAAACTCTGCTCTGAAATATTAGTATGAAGTAGGGTTATGTGGAAGAAGATATCGCAAAGAAACTTCTGAAGCATTTTCCTTAAAAAGCACCAGGAACAAAGGAAGAGTGAGAGAAGTTTCAGTTTTAATATCCTTTGAAGTGTTTAATCATAAACCCTAAATTCATGCAACTGCTGTTTCAGCAGCAAAGAGAATGGATTCACGTTATCAAATGCATCTTCATGTTTTGGCTCAGAAATGATTGTGCTTTTCTGTTCTCAGCCTTTGTGTTTGAAGGTCTTCGTGTTTATGGATGTGCCATTAACTAAGGAAGCCAAGGGTACCTATGTTATTGCCATACCTGATAGGTAAAAAATATTGTGGTTGGTTTGTCACGAAATCATAACATAGGATCCCATTTTGCAAGGAAAAAAGTAAAATAAAATATATTTATATTCTTACTTGCTTTCAAGCAAAAAGAAAATCAGAAGTTTTTCCCACAGAGGGTGGTGAGGCACTGGAACAGCTCGCCCAAGGAGGTTGTGGATACCTCATCCCTGGAGGCATTCAATGGGCTGGATGTGGCTCTGGGCAGCCTGGTCTGCTGGTTGGAGACCCAGCACGTAGCAGGGGGGTTGAAACTGGATGATCATTGTGGTCCTTTTCAACTCAATCCATTCTGTGATTCTATGATTCTATAAGTTTCTGAAGCAATTCTGAACGTTACATAGGTGAAATAGAAAGAAGCTACACAGGAAAATGGGTTGATGCTGAAGTGGAAAAGGGGAAAAACAATAATACATCAAGAAACCTACAGAATTTTCTCTGAAGAACACCAAGTAGCTGTTCCAGAGAACTGGCTGATTGCATGATGCCAATTACTGCAGCAAAAAAAAAGACTTTTCAACAGTCCCAGAAACATCACTGCCTTGCTAAGCAACCTCATGAAAAAGCACAGTCTCCATGTTACAGGTTAGTTATCTCATGCAGATATAATTACATACTGTGAGGTGCTCAGAAATGAGAAGTTTCCCTAGTTTTCAGGATACTACTGCTATGTATTTTCTAATTCTTGATGATATTACATAAATATATTTATATATAATGGGATGAATCAAACTAGCACAAAAGCAAGTTCACTGGTTACAGACATTAAATATGATGCATATAGGATGCATATTTGAAATGATAAAAGATCTTCATTTGGACTTGAAAGACTTCAAGCGTTTCAGATGGAAAAGGAAGGTATTAGCAGAAGATGATCATTGAAGCTTCCAGCACAATCATTTTCAACTGAAGTTCTATACAAAGACTCAAATATTTTCCATCAATTAATTGAACTAAAATATATCTTAATAATTCTATATGATCAAAAAAAAAAAAAAAAAAAGTCTCCAAGGAATCATTCTTTCCATAATTTTGAGTGTTAGAAGAAGAAATGGAAGACCAATGCCATCTCCTCCTAATTCCCACTAATGAAAATCATACAGATTTCCATTTCCAGAACTACTTCAAAAAACTGAGCCAGGATTTTTAATTTCTTTTTTCCTAACTTTTTTTAGTTGGGAAATTTTTCACATTTCTTTCCCAGAGAAAATCTCAAGTTTTCATCAAACAGAAGTTATGAACTAAAAGCCTTTACTCAAAAAGTTTGATTAACAAATTTCCTTGTTAAAACCACGTGACTAACCCCCGTTATAATGGCAGCCAGTTTCAGCACTCAATCATTTCCCATAGAGCACTCTCCCCACCTCAAATGCATAACCCACAAAGCCAGGAGCAGAGAGGAAGTAGTCTGGTGACACAGAGAGGACCTATCATTCCAAACTACTCCTTCATGTGACATATCCAGCAAGGGGATACTCACAGAAGGTTTCTCTCACATGAACTGGAGGGACCCACAGGTGTGATACTTTGTTCATCTCTGACATCCACGCAATGACAAAGAGTGCAGCTTGGCTGCATGTGTCTTAATGTAATTGCACATCAATAAGCACTGTAGATGACAAACAGAAGAACGCTGCTGAAATATACTGTGGTTGGCAGCTGTGGGTGAGGAAAGCTTTTGGCATATACGAGCATGAGAAGTTTGCATGAAGGCAGATGACTTACTGAAGAGTTGCTTGCTTTCTGACTTTGACAAGCGTTTTCTTTCTGTGCTGACGATGGACCTCAGTTAAACACACTGTTATGCTGAGATTGATGGCCGCAATTCACATTTCAAGTGCTGCCTATTTAATTCACAATCAACAAATGCATGAGGATGAGGAAAATTTAATGGCATGGACAGTTTTATCAGAACTCGATGGAAGCAAATCTCTGCCGCAATATTTGTCGAGCTTGGAAACACCAACTAAAACATAGAGCAGTCAGCCCAGAACAGTGGGACAATGTGGTGATGAGATAGCAGTTGCCATCTTCTGATGGGTATGAAAGCCAACAAAGATCTCTGGAAAGGCACTGACTGCTGTGCTGAGGGGACAGTTTGATGAAATTTGGCAAAGGACAAGCTGCTGCACAATCCCATGCAGTTTGGTCACCTGAAAATATCTCCAAGGTCCATTTTGGTAAGCAACAGGTTCACTTACAGCCTCCAAACCTGCACAGGTACCACAAGGGAGATCTGTTTGAGAAGAGATTCAGAAGGGCTGGTGCACAAAACCCAGTTAGCGAAGAGCAATGCAAGTGAGCCAAGCTGCATGTTCCATGGTCTGTTGGACCTCCAAGGCTGCTCTGAGGTCTTGGTCTGCTCTAAGCAGTGCTATGGGGGTTCCCTTGGGCAATGCCCAACTAACCACAGTTATTAAGGATTCAGTATAAGCTCCTCCGAGCGTAGACTTGTGAGCACTGGCATCCTGGCCAAATACCAACTTGGATAATTATTTTGCCTACCTAAATGTCCCCGTTTTCATTCGAATAAGGTATTTTTCATTTCCAAAGCTGTTATACAGTGCTGTTGAGCGCTGTTAAACAGCTGTAATATTTCACCCCAGAGATGGCTGCATTTCACTTGTGGGTGATGCGATCCAAAGAGTTTGAATATCAGTTTAATCACTTTGGCATCCTTCAGGAACAAAGTCACTATTTAAATGTAAGATTATTGTAGAGAATAAAATTGTCAATAAATGTAGTAATGTCTATCTTTAACTATAAGCAATTACAGAGCTAATCTCCAGCTCTCAAAAAATAACACCAGATGGTATTTTTTAGAAAAAGTCAAATGTAGAATTATTATTATTATTATTTTTTTTTTTTTGCATTTTTCAGTACATCATGACGGCAAATAATATTATATGAATCCTGCAAGTACAAGAAAAATCTGCAAGTATAACATTCTCCTCTTCCAGCGAACATCCTGTGAATTCATAAATATTTACATTTTGCAAGTTATAATTATGTAGCACTGGAGGAAAAAAAAAAAAGCAAAAAAAAAAAAAAAAGTGACTATATACAAATATATAAAAGAACATTCATAAATTAAAAATGTGCATTGTTCTGAAAATGATACCTACTGTGTTTTCACGTCTTTATGCTGAACCATAGGATAGATTCCTACCTCTCTCTCAGTAGTGTAAAAATTATAGTTGTAGGTTTGAATGACTATTGATTTCTTAGTATAGTTTTTATTAATAGCTGAGACTTTCTTACGTATGAACTTTGCTTGATAAGTATTTGCTGAAGTAGAAAGAAAGGTTGGTATTATTGCAGGGATAATCCTCCTTCACAAACTAACAAACAGTTACAGATGCACGCTAAATATATATAATTTGGTGGGGGGAGAACAACACAAAAACAAAGCAAAAATGAAATGTAAAACCTAAGTTGGTACAGTCAAATGCTGTCTTGTTATTGACTTCTTTTTGAGCTGAATATTTTATATGAGGCAATTTCAGCAGTAATGAATCTATACTGCTTAAAGTTAAGATTTCTTTTGCATGAGTCTTACTTTGCAGCAGAACCACAGAAACTGTTCAGTGAAGACTGTATTTATTGAAGGAATTTTAACATTGTGATTCATGAATAATCCATGAACAGATGCTGATCTTTTATTTTTGTTTTTTTTTTTTTTTCACAAACTGAGGTGTTATCTGAAATTGTTTCAATACTTTATCCAAAGACGTTTGAACCTCTGGATTGTTGGTACTTTTTTGGTCTTTGATTAGTCTTCAACCAGTCGTAAGGTAGATGGATAGATTATCTCTTCACAAAATAAATCCTTTTCAATGTAAAAAATGGATGATCCGGGTGTATTACTCATGGCACAATTTTTTTTTTTTTTTTTTTTTTTAATAATGGATTCATTAATTAAGACAAAATTATTTAAGACAAAAAATTATTTTGTCTTTTTTGTGTGTGTAAATTCATAATATACTTATTGCTAAATGGTCATTTTCTCTGAATGCTCTTTTGAAATCTGTGCATAGCTGTTCATGACAAACAGAAAAGGATTTATGAATATGAAAGTGACTTTGATATCTTAATTAATAATTATAAAATCATTTTTTAGACTCTTTTAAATATACTTTCATACTGCTGAGATAAAAACAAAACCACAGTGACAGCGCCTTTCCCTTGCAGAAAAACTTCCATGTTCCTTTTCTTCCAGGACTGCTTTTCTCTTTTCCCATGCTTCTACCAAAACAAACAAACAAACAAACAAACAAAAACAACAAAAACAACCAGGCATTCCTCACTCTTTCTTTCTGTTTTGAAGTGCATCAAATTTGCACCCATGCCATCTAGCTTATTGTATGAGAAGCCTACAAATACAGCAAGTGACTTCCTACAACAGTTTTTAGTTTGTGCAATATTATATCAATCAACTTCAGCTCTTCCAAGAGGGAAAAATGTCACCACAACTGCTTGACATGGTTAGGTTTCTACGTCACTGAAAGCAGCTGGTTCTAAAGCATTTTGGTGTTCCTTTCCACAACATGAATCCTTTCCTCTTATCCTTGAGTTAGATCCCTCCAATCGATGTTCCTTCCCATCTGACAGAAATAGAGAACAGATTCTAACTCCTGAAGGCAAGGCAGGGTAATTTGGAGCTGCAGCCTCCAGGTTGACCTGGCCATCTGCAGAAGATTTAATGGTAGTCTAACAAGGAAATTTATTTCTGAATTTGGGAAAGTCTTTGAATATATTCATTACTTTTCAGAGCTGCAAGGAGCCTGGCTTGTACTGTTGAGCACTAGCACAACAGTCCTTTCCAGACAGGGATGAAAACTTTCACTTCAGACTTTAAGTAAGTTAAACATTTTTGTATGCACTTGCAAAAGACATTACGGATTTTCTTTTTTGTTTGTTTGTTTGGTTTTTTTTGATTGTTTGTTTGTTATTGTTTTGTTTTGTTTGATTGGTTGGTTTCTTTTTTCTTTTTTTTTCTTTCTTTTTTTTTTTTTTTGTAGCAGTGGGGCAGCACATTAACTGTATGATTTTTATTCCTGACTTTTTTTCCCCTTGCAGCATCTTCACAGAAGCTTGTAGCTGATTCATTAGCTCAGGTATGTTTATATGTTACCACATATTTCAATGTCTTAAATGTACTAATCCTCCTCTAGTTGACAGCACTTATGTTGCAATGACCTGCAGTCATCTGATCAACTTTCAGAATACTTACTAGCTATAATCAAATATATTCTCATCTCTTATTTGAACAAATCAAACAGAAATTGAATACATTTTTTTATGAACACTAGCAATATGTTCTCTTCTCTGATAATTTTGACATTAAAATTCCATTTTAATAATCCCATCCTTCAGGCTTTGCAGACTCTTAAGGTATTAAAGCAAAAATTATCCTAAGCAGTTAGATTATAATGTATTTAAAGATTAGACATTTCATGTTGAATATTAACTGCTCCACTTCCCAGGGAAAAAAAAGAAAAAAAAAGAAAAAAAAAAGATGCAGTTTTTTTTTCTTTTATAATTTATACATTTCTTGATAGGTTAACTATACAGACTTCAAACCTTTTATAAAAGATTCTATAAAATGCACCTATACTCCTGCATTATATTAAAAAGTACATCTGAAGATAAGAGGAAACACTTTTCCTTAGGTTACTACCATACTTTGATGCTTATGAAGAACACAAAATGGCTGTTCAATCTCAACACATTCTAGCAGACGTCTAAGCCGAGGTAAGATTGCAAGTATTTTACAAACCAAAAACTTCTACTGACCTTTCATTGAGGTGGGATTTATATAAGACTTTGGGTTTCATCGTGATGAAGAGGTACAACCACTATTTCATCATTTGATAAAAAGCAGCTATACTAAAAATGTAACTTTTAGCCAAACTCATTTGCATTTTAGCTAGCTCACAACAATCAACAATAAAAATATTATTTGTGTGGGGAAGTATTCTATACTTAAAATTAAGCAGCAGGAAGAATACGTCGCGTAGCCAGAGTAGTTACAATGCAAATTGTAACAGGATAACAGGAGACCAAAGACTGACATGACAAATGGAAACCATAGGAATAAAAACAGTATTTAGCAATGATGTGTTTTTGATGCCTGAAATAAAAACTGGAGTAAAACGTCACTGAGAATGTAATAATTTGCTTAAAAGTGGAGAAGTTGTGCAGAGATAAGTGGTAAAATAGGTATCTGATGTCAAAGATTTCCTCGCTGCTTACTCTTATCTCTCTCAGCTGCCATGCCCCATCTCTACACATCTGCTCATTTCCTCTCAACGAGCCCCTGCTCCTCTGGGCAGCAAGGAGAAGCAAATACAGCAAGACCTGCAGCCCTGGTTTTTTGTTCTGCTTTAAGCTGGCAAAACTAGCTTTGGTCTTAAGCCCACCTTGTTGCTTATATTCAACCTGCTTATTTATTATTTCTTTAATGCATGAATAACAAGGAATGCTCTAATACAAATAACCATCCAGAAACAGCTCCCCAAACTTGTTACCAGCATGGACATAGCCCTGCTGCCAACCAAACTAATCTACCTCACAATAAGCACTGGAAGTGCCAAACAAAAGTGATAGAATCATAGAATTACAAGGTTTGAAAGAACCTACAAGATCATCCAGTTCACCTAGGAAGTGACTGTAGCATAAGTCATAGAATCATTGCCCATCCCAAGTTGGAAGGGACTTATAAGGATCCTTGAGTTCACTTCCTGTCCAACTTTAAGCTTGCTCAGTCTTACTTTGCAATACTTTCTCTGTGCAGACAAACATTCACACACAGACCAAAAAAAGTCTGCCTTTTTGGAGGTTCAACTTGTGAACATGCATCTTGCTGTGTACATCAGAAGGCTCCAGCTCTCTCCTGCCTGCTCTCCCAGCAGCACTGATACCCACTGACCCACTTGCAGGACCACCATCCAAGGCAACCATCACAGGGTGTTTCTTCTCTTCTTGTATAAATAGCAAGGGGGAAAGAGATTTCTCTCCATTGGTGGGTAAACAACATCAGAAACAGCCTGGCTTTGTTTCTACTCGGCATGACACCATAAATACACACCCTTTCCTGGACCATTACTTGCTCATTTTTTAAACAATGTGCTTATGCTATTAGAAGTGTATTTTGGGTTATTTCTGCAGAACATTTAGCGTATTTTCTTTGTCCTTTTGCCTTGCCCTTCAATTTTGACCATGATGGATCTAAGCATATTTAGGACATTAAGGGCAAACTAAATTGTTGTTTATACTGTTAAATGTAAAAAGCATAATGGTAGGGTAGTGTCTGTATTCTGGAAAATAAGTACACTTGTCTGATTTTTATTACAGATCTTCTCCACTGATGTGTACTGAGCAAATTGTGGGGTCTCCGCTAAAAATGCAATATGAAAGTTTAATACGAATCCCTGTAGGATATGTCAACCTGAGCAAATGCTCAACAACTCAAAACAAAAGGAAAAATACTTTTACTCTGGGAGAGATTGCATGAATGCATAAACAGATCCAGTGCAATCATGGATTTTGTAGACACAGGTAGCCAATGGACATGAGATTTCTCCTCAATCAACTACCACAGATAGTAACTGGCATCATCTGCCCTTGTCATATAGTCAGATTCTGGGCCAGACACTGAGGTATGGGCTCAAATATCTGTATGTGATGCAGATCATAGAGAAATGCCTGCAAAATCCAGAGACAACAGTCTATGAGGGCTTTTTCTAAGATGCACAGTCTGAGGGTCTGTACAAGGACTGACAATCCATCCCTAGCTTTCAGAACATACATACACAGCTTTACATGCCCAGATGTTTTCTGATTAATAATGAGGTCAGCCATAACGTCAAAAATATGGCCTTGTAGTTCTCCGACCCTTGGAAAGATGCTGAGTGTTTAAGGGGAATGAAAATATTAAATACAACATACATATAAAGCGCAATAAATCACATGCATTTGTTTAGAAGAGAAGCGCAGCAATTCTATATCCCACAATTATGTTTTCTGACATAAAACTGCTGTGTATCTGACTGCTGTATCTGATCCAGCCCTCTGATTTCACCCCTTCTTGCTTTTGATGATGATCCTTAAGAAAATATCCTTCTTTCATTGTTCTTTGCTCTCTCCAAGGTCAAAATCAGAAAATGATAAGCAAATTTGATGATCAGTCATCACAGATGACTGAAACTCCCAACTCCGAACAAACCCAAGGGACAGACACTGCTGCACCACTCCAGCCAGCCTTGCTTCTCCCTTGCAAAGCTCGTACCACTGCTTTTACTTTTACAGCTTGGCATTCAACCATAGATTGAGATGTCTGAAGCCCAGCACCAAACTGCTGAGCACTTCTCCTACTACTTAAATGTTTCACGACCTCATAAGACCCCAGCAAGGACCCCGTAAGACCCAAGGGCTGGTCCTACAGCATTGCACTCTGGCCCCCACCCATGGAAACACCATTTGGGGACCATGGAGGAAACACAGCTCTTTTTCCAGGCTCGTGCAGCACCACCTATAGACAAAACACATCACATTGCTCTGGAGTATTTTGGAAATGGAAAATACTGCTACCTTTGTCATCCTTTGAATCTTGAAAATGTGAAGTGCATAAGACAGCGACGGATGCCTCCCCACTGTAGGACATTGCAAAATGAATTGTGCCCTGAGAGATGCAAGGCATCCCATTCTCCTTAGCACTGAACCTAAAGATGTCAATTTGCATCATACTGAGAAGTCAAAATGCGAGAACAACAAGGAAAACACAAAAGGAAGGAAAGTCAGTTTACACATAGTTACAATATCTATTTCACAGGATGTGTCTCCTATTGGATTTCAGGAAAAAAACAACCAAGCACATACTTCTGAGACAGAAATACAGTCCTCTAATCCAGACACTTGTTGCAGAATTTAGATGTTAGTTGATACAGAGCTAATATAAACGAATGCTCTTTGAATTAAAATATTCCTGATAAACTTTCCTTATTCTGGCTGTTCTCCTAATTTAATTAATTTTAGAACTTTGGTTGAGTTCAAACTTATAACATTTGGGATATTAAATTCAGGATTTTATGTCACATTTTATGCCAGTTAGTGATAATGACATATCTTGAACTTCAAAGGTGTCTAACCAATTAAGGATTCTCTGCAAGAGAAAATTTAGAGGGGAAAAAAAAAAAGAAAGAAAAACTGTATGGAAGAGTTTTCTACAAATGCTGAATATTAAGCATAGTTTGAGAGTATTTGTATAGTATTACAAGAACAGTTTTCTTTTAAATTCTGGTTAATTTGAATTTTCAGGAGAGGGAACAACAGCAGTCCTTTGAGTTTGCACTCCAGCCAGTCCTTTATATGTACAGACCCATAACGCCATGATTTCATGCTACATATGCTGCTTGTTATATATCCTAAAAATTCAATTTTCTTATCCCAGAAGGAAAGAGCTATAAGAGGCGAAGCCATCATTTGATCGTAAAGCGTTGTCAATGTGAAGGAAACTGCTTTTGAGCCCTCTGCCACCGCCCTTATTGGTGGGAATCATACAAACCACACTGAGCAGCTCTGAACCCCAAGTTCATCTGCCTTACAGTTGAGCTACACTCATCGTGTACATGGAGGGAAGGAGAAACACCATTTGATATATGTGTCTATGAACACTTATCCCTGACAAGGCCGAGCAAAGTACAAAAGTAGCGTTCCACCTAACGTGCTGGGATATATGAGTCTTCGAAATGGTGATCTCTATCTCAAAAACCATTTAACCAGCCTATGATAGGGC